>NC_086015.1:104762500-105387500 GCF_028858775.2 Pan troglodytes
ACCAAAGGCTGGAAGAGAACTAGTAGGCTGAGGGGGGCAGGTGGGGACAGTTAATGGCTATAATAAAAATAGAATGAATAAAACCTACTATTGATAGTACAATAGAATAATATAGTCAATATTACTTAATCATATATTTTTAAATACCTTAACGAATGTAACTGGATTGTTCATAACTCAAAGGATAAATGCTTGAGGGGATGGATACCCCATTCTCCATGACGTGCTTATTTCACATTGCATGCCTATATATCAAAACATCTCATGTAGCCCATAAATATACACACCTAATATGTACCCACAAAAAAATTTTTAAATGATTTTAAATTTCTAAAAAAGAATAAAAAATAAAATAGCTAGGCATGGTGGCATGTGCCTGTAGTCCTAGCTACTTGGGAGGCTGAGGTGGGAGGGCTTGAGCCCAGGAGGTTGAGGCTACAGTGAGCTATGTGATCATGCCACTGCACTCCAGCCTGGGCAACACAGCAAGACCCAGTCTCAAAAAAAGAAAAAATATCCTAAAACTCAACAACAAAAAACCAAAAAAGCCAATTTAAAAATAAGCATAGGGCTTGTGTAGCCGTTTCTCCAAAGAAGATATATGAATCTCTAATAAATACATAAAAAGATGCTTAGTATCATTTATAAATAGGAAAATGCAATTAAGACTACAATGAAATGCCACCTCATACCATTAGGATGGCTACTACAAATTTAAAAAAAAAAACAGAAAGTAACAAGTGTTGATGTGGATGTGAAGAAACTAGAAACTTACTCACTGCTAGCAGGAACATAAAATGAGGTACGGCCATTGCAGAAAATAATACAGCAGTTGTTCAAGAAATTAAAAATATAATTACTGTAAGATCAAGCAATTCCACTTCTGGATATACACCCAAAAGAATTAAAAACAGTGAGCTGAGATATGTGTACACCCATGTAAACGATAGCTAAAATATTAAAGTAAACCAAGTGCCCACAGATGAATAAATATAGAAACAAAATGTGGCATGTAAATACAATGGAAAATTATTCACCTTTCAAAAGGAAGAAAATCTGGCATATTCTACAACATGAATGAACCTTGAGGACATTAAGCTAAGTGAAATTAGCCAGTCACAAAAAGACAAATACTGTATGAGGTACTTTAAAAAGTTAAAATCATCAAAACAAACAGTAAACTGGTGGTCATAAGGGGAATGGGGTGGAGGGAGAAATGGGAATTTATTTTTTTAATGGGTTTCAGTTTTACAAGATGGAAAGTATTATGGAGATTGATGATGGTGATGGCTGCACATTATGAATTTATTTAACAACATTAAACTGTACAATTATTTTGATTAAGATGATAAAATTTATGTTAAGTGTATTTTACTACAATAAAAAAACTTTAGAGTCTTAAAAATCATTTAGTACACTTGTCCAAAAGCATACAAATTTATATTTAAAATAGATACATGTTCTTCTATGTAAATTACACATCGATAAAGTCGGTTTCAACAAATGAGTAAATAGAAAACTTGAATTGTCCTATAAGGGCATGACCAGATGGCTTCACTGATGAATTCAATGGAACATTTAAAAAAGAATGAGTATCAATTTCCCCAAAAACTCTTCCAGAAAACAATGAAGGAGAGAAAGTTTTCCAACTCATCCTATAATGACAGTATTAGCCTAATACCAAAACCAGAAAAAGACAGCACAAGAAAAAAAACCATATATGAATCTCCCTCTTGTATACAAACATAAACATCCTCAAGAAAACTGAATCCAGCAACGTATTAAGAATATTATAAATCAGATCAAGGAGATTTATCCCAGGAATGCAGTTACTTTAATATATGAAAATGAATTTATCCAATAAATTTGATGAGTAAAATAAAGAATATAAATTACAGTATGAGAATGCAGGAAATTCAAACACGCATACATTATTTTGAAAGCCGCTACCAAATTAAGAATAGAAAGGAAATTCTCCAACATGATAAAGTACATCTATGGAGGCCTGCCCAGCTCACCACCACCATCAGCACCCACACCCGCCATCCAGGTGCCTAAAGACAAGTGAGACCTGCCTACTCCAAACAGCACACAAGCATGTCATCCCAGAACCAAATAGTAACACTTCATTTGCTGCCACCAGTGTTTACATGTACAGTACAGGGCCTGAGGACGAGCCCATGCCCATGCTGTCCAGAAGCATGAGTATTGGCCAGGCCCACTCATTGCTGCCAGTGCCCAACAGCACCAATAACTTGAAAAACAGCTGCCACCACCCACCACTATGGCTGCAGCCAACACCCATGCACACCACCTGGGGACCCAAGGACAGGTGCACCCTGCCCCTGCAAACAGTATCCACAGGCACTGTCCCAGGAAGAAAGAACAGGCCCACCCAATCTGCTGCCACCAGGACCTGCCCGCACAATACTGTGCCTAAAGACAGGGCTGTCCTGTCCACTGCCACCACCACAGCCCACACACACTGTCAAGGGGCCTAAGTACTAGCCCACCCTACTCACCATTGCCAATGCCCAAGTACACTGCCAATGCCCAAGTACATTGCCAATGCCCAAGTGGCCTGAGAACCCACCCATTGTTTCCTGTCACCTACCTCGGCCACAGCTGGCACCAAACATGCTGACCAGGGACCCAAGAACTGACCTGCCTGGACCCTAACCACCACCCTAACCCATGTTACCAGCAGGAATCCCAAGAACTGGCACAAATGGCTCATCCCTACCATGACTGGTGCTCATACATGCCACCCAGGGGTCCAAAGACTAGCAAGCCTGGTGTACCTGTCCCCAGTAAAGCCTTGCCACAGTCTCCGTTAGAAACCACAGATTCACTTCCTGCTGACGAGTCTGAAAATTTTAAAAATAAATAAATAAATTGCAACATAAGACAATAAGGACCTTGCAGACACCAATATCACTGATTATGACCAAAGAAATAACATGGAGACTATACCACTGCATCCACTCAGAATACAACCCTAACAAACATCACAGATACATCTACAGGAAAAAGTCTCTACCAAATGAGGTTAATCCGTAAAACTGAAAGAAACAACTGTCACACCAGATGCATGGATATCAACATAAGAACATAAGAAACATGACAAAGCAAGAAAGCATGACACCTCCAAAAAAATACAATAATTCTCCAGTAACGTAACACAGAGAAAAATATACGTACGAAATGCCTGAAAACAAACTCAAAATAATTATCTAAGGCAGCGATCCCCAACTTCTTGGCACCAGGCACCAGTTTCAGGGAAGACAATTTTTCCACAGACCAGGGGATGGCAGGGGAGTATGGACTGTTTTAGGACGAAACTGTTCCATCTCAGATCATCAGGCATGAGATTCTCACAAGGAACATGCAACCTAGGTCCCTTGCATGCACAGTTCACAATAGGGTTCATGCTCCTGTGAGAATCTAATGCTCCCACATATCTGACAGGAGACAGAGCTCAGGCAGTAATATTCACTCACCTGCCACCCACCCCCTGGCTCTGCGGCCTGGTTCCTAACAGGCCACGGACCAGTACCAGTCCATGGCTCCAAGGGTTGGGGATCCCAATCTAAGAAAACTCAAAAAGTTACAAGAGAACACAGAAAAACAATACAAAAAAAATCAGAAAAGAAATTCAGGATACAAGTGAGAAATCAACAAAGAGATAGGTATCATTAAAAAGAACCAAACAAAAATCCTGCAATAGAAGAGTTCAATTAATGAAATAAAAAACACAATTAAGAACTGCAACAATAGACTAAGCAGAAGAAAAAAATTCTGAACTTGAAGACATTTCTTTTGAAATGAACCAGTCAGACAAAAAAAAAGAATTAATAAAGCCAACAGGACACATGCTACATTATAAAAAGAACAAATATTCAGATTTCAGTTGTTTCAGAGGAGAAGAGATGGGCAAAGACAAAGAAAACCTATTTAACAAAATAATAGCTTTGGTTGCCATTGCTTTTGGTGTTTTAGACATGAAGTCCTTGCCCATGCCTATGTCCTGAATGGTAATGCCTAGGTTTTCTTCTAGGGTTTTTATGGTTTTAGGTCAAACGTTTATGTCTTTAATCCATCTTGAATTGATTTTTGTATAAGGTGTAAGGAAGGGATCCAGTTTCAGCTTTCTACATATGGCTAGCCAGTTTTCCCAGCACCATTTATTCAATAGGGAATCCTTTCCCCATTGCTTGTTTTTGTCAGGTTTGTCAAAGATCAGATAGTTGTAGATATGCGGCGTTATTTCTGAGGGCTCTGTTCTGTTCCATTGATCTATATCTCTGTTTTGGTACCAGTACCATGAAGTTTTGGTTACTGTAGCCTTGTAGTATAGTTTGAAGTCAGGTAGTGTGATGCCTCCAGCTTTGTTCTTTTAGCTTAGGATTGACTTGGTGATGCAGGCTCTTTTTTGGTTCCATATGAACTTTAAAGTAGTTTTTTCCAATTCTGTGAAGAAAGGCATTGGCAGCTTGATGGGGATGCCATTGAATCTGTAAATTACCTTGGGCAGTATGGCCATTTTCACAATATTGATTCTTCCTACCCATGAGCATGGAATGTTCTTCCATTTGTTTGTATCCTCTTTTATTTCATTGAGCAGTGGTTTGTAGTTCTCCTTGAAGAGGTCCTTCACATCCCTTGTAAGTTGGATTCCTAGGTATTTTATTCTCTTTGAAGCAATTGTGAATGGGAGTTCACTCATGATTTGGCTCTCTGTTTGTCTGTTGTTGGTGTATAAGAATGCTTGTGATTTTTGTACATTGATTTTGTATCCTGAGACTTTGCTGAAGTTGCTTATCAGCTTAAGGAGATTTTGGGCTGAGATGATGGGGTTTTCTAGATATACAATCATGTCGTCTGCAAACAGGAGCAATTTGACTAAAGAGCTTCTGCACAGCAAAAGAAACTACCATCAGAGTGAACAGGCAACCTACGGAATGGGAGAAAATTTTCGCAACCTACTCATCTGACAAAGGGCTAATATCCAGAATCTACAATGAACTCAAACAAATTTACAAGAAAAAAAAAACAACCCCATCAAAAAGTGGGCGAAGGACATGAACAAACACTTCTCAAAAGAAGACATTTATGCAGCCAAAAAACACATGAAAAAATGCTCACCATCACTGGCCATCAGAGAAATGCAAATCAAAACCACAATGAGATACCATCTCACACCAGTTAGAATGGCGATCATTAAAAAGTCAGGAAAAAACAGGCGCTGGAGAGAATGTGGAGAAACAGGAACATTTTTACACTGTTGGTGGGATTGTAAACTAGTTCAACCACTGTGGAAGTCAGTGTGGCGATTTCTCAGGGATCTAGAACTAGAAATACCATTTGACCCAGCCATCCCATTACTGGATATATACCCAAAGGATTATAAATCAAGCTGCTATAAAGACACATGCACACGTATGTTTATTACGGCATTATTCACAATAGCAAAGACTTGGAACCAACCCAAATGTCCAACAATGATAGACTGGATTAAGAAAATGTGGCACATATACACCATGGAATACTATGCAGCCATAAAAAATGATGAGTTCATGTCCTTTGTAGGGACATGGATGAAATTGGAAATCATCATTCTCAGTAAACTATCGCAAGAACAAAAAACCAAACACCGCATACTCTCACTCATAGGTGGGAATTGAACAATGAGAACACATGGACACAGGAAGGGGAACATCACACTCTGGGGACTGTTGTGGGGTCGGGGGAGGGGGGAAAGATAGCATTGGGAGATATACCTAATGCTAGATGACGAGTTAGTGGGTGCAGTGCACCAGCATGGCACATGTATACATATATAACTAACCTGCACATTGTGCACATGTACCCTAAAACTTAAAGTATAATAATAATAATAATAAATAAATAAATAAAAATAATAATAGCTAAAATTTCCCAACTCTTATGAGAGATATACACATCAAGATACAGTAAACTCAAATTTTACCAAATAGATTCAATCCAAGACACTATACTTCTCCCAGATATTATGCTCAAACTGTCAAAAATCAAAGCCAAAGACAGAAATCTAAAAATAGCAAGAGAAGAGCATCAAGTCACATATAAAGGAATCTCCATCAGACTAACTAAATTTCTCAACAAAAACTTTCTAGGCCAGGAGAGAATGGGATGATATCTTCAAAGCGCTGAAATAAAGAGCTACCAGCCAAGAATGACATATTCAGCAAAACTATACTTCAGAAATGAAGAATAAATAAAGTCTTTCTCAGACAAACAAAAACAGACAATTTATAACTGCTTGACTGATGCAGTGAAAAATGCTTAAGGGAGTCATACATCTAGAAGCAAAAAGTATCTACCATCATGAAAACACACAAAAGTATAAAACTAACTGGAAGAGCAGACACAAATGAGAGAGAGGAATCAGTCATTATCACTACAGAAAGCCACCAAGACATAAGAGTAAACAATAAAGAGAAAGAAAGGAACAAAGGATATACAAAACAATCAGAGAGCTAACAAAATGACAAATGTCTTTACACTACCAATAACAACCTTAAATGTAAATGGTTTAAATTCTCCAATTTAAAAATGTTAACAGGCTAAGTGGATTTAAAAAAACAAGACCAAACTATACTCTTCCTAGAAAAAATTATCTTCACCTATAAAGACACACATAAACTGAAAGTGAAGGGATAAAAAATATATATATCACACAAATGAAAACAAAACATATGCATTAGTAGCTATACACACTTATGTCAGACAAAATAGACATTCAGTCAAAAAACTTAAAAAGAAACAAAAAGGTCATCACATACTGATACAAGCATAAATTCAGCAAGAAAATAAAGATTCTGAATACATACACACAACATCAAAGCACACAGAAATATAAAGTACATATTATTAGAGTTAAAAGGAAAACAGACCTCAATACAATAATAGTTTGGAACTTCAACATCCTCTTATATGGTTTGGGTCTGTGTCCCCGCCCAAATCTCATGTCATATTGTAATCCCCAATGTTGGAAGAGGGGCCTTATGGGAGGTGATTGGATCGTGGGGGAGAATGTCTCCCTTGATGTTCTCCTAATAGTGAGTGAGTTCTAACGAAATCTGGTTATTTATAAAAGTGTAGTGCCTCCCCCTTCGTTCTCTCTTTCTCCTGCTCCAGCCATGTACAATGCACTAGCTTCCTCCTCACCTTCTGCCATGATTGTAAGTTTCCTGAGGCTTCCCCAGAAGCAGAAGCCTGGACAGCCTGCAGAACCATGAGCCAATTAAACCTCCTTTCTTTATAAATTACCCAGTCTCAGGTAGTTCTTTATAGCAATGTGAGAATGGACTAATACACTCTCTTTGAACACTAAACAGATCATCCAGACAGAAAACATCAGGTTTAATCTGCACTATAGACCTAATAGACCTAACAGACATTTACAAAACATTTCATCCAATAGCTGCAGAATACACATTTTTTTCACCAGTGCAAGAAACATTCTCCAGGGCAGATCCTATGAAAGGACACAAAACAAATCTCAATAATTTTTTAAAAACTGAAATCATATAAAGTATCTCCTGAGACCATATTGGAATACAACCATAAATCAAGTAACAAGTGGAACACCGGAAACTGTACAAACCCCTGGAAATTAAACAACATGCTCCTGAACAGCCACTAGGTCTGAAGAAATTAAAAGAAAAAAATTTTTTTTACTTCCTGAAACAAATGAAAACAGAAACACAACATACCAAAACTATGGACAATCAAAAGCAGTGTTGAGAGAGAAATGCACAGCAATAAATGCTTATATAAAAAGTGGTTATTTCAAATAAAAAGTGGTTACAATGAACCTCAATGGACTAGAAAAGCAAGAACAAACATAACAAGAATTAGCAGGAGGAAAGAAATGGTAAAGATCAGAGTAGAAATAAACAAAATGAAGACTTAAAAAAAATCAAACATAAAGTTGGCATTGTACAAAAATAAAACTGATATACCACTAGCTAGACCAACCAAGAAAAAAAGACCCAAATAAGATCAAAAACAGAAAGTGAGACATAAAAATTGACACCATAGAAATACAAATGATCATTAGACACTACTATTAATATCAACAACTATATGCTAAAAAATTGGAAATCCAAGAGTAAATGAATGAAGAGAACAATTCCAGGCCCAATGGCTCACACCTATAATACTAACACTCTGGGAAGCCAAGGAAGGAGGATTGCTTGAGACCAGGTGTTCAAGACCAACCTGGGCAACACAATGAGACCCCGTCTCTACAAATTCAAAAAATTGGCCAAGCGTGGTGGCATGCACCAGTGGTCCCAGAGACTTGGAGGCTGAGGAATGAGGATCACTTAAGCCCAGGAGGTCAAGACCACAGTGAGTTAGGACCATGGCACTGTACTCCAGTCCACGCAACAGAACAAGATCCTGTCTCAAAAAAATAAATAAATACAAATCTAAAAATAGAAAACAATTCCATTCATAATAGCTTCAGAAATAAGAAAGTATTTAGGAATAAACTTAACAAAACAAAGTCAAAGACACACTGAAAACCACAAAACACTATTGAAAAAAATTATAAAGGACATAAATGGAAAGACATCCCATGTTTATTAATCTGAACACAGTATTGTTAAAATGGCAATATTCCCCAATTTAGTCTACAGATTCAATACAATCTCTGTCAAAATCCTTGCTGGTTTTTTGGTTAAAATGATAAGCTGATTCTAAAATTCAACTGAAAATGCAAGAAACCCAGAACAGCTCCAAAATATCTTGAAAAAAAAAAATAGCAAAGTTGTAAGACCCACACTTCCGAATTTCAAAACTTACTATAAAGTTGCAATAGCACATAGCAGTACCAGCATATGGACAGACATATAGATCAACAGAAGAGAACTGAGAATGCAGAAATAAACCCTAACATTTACTATCAATTGATATCTCACAAAGATTCCAAGACAATACAATGGAAAATAATGAAGACGCACCATTTGTCTTTTCAACAAATGGTGCTGGCACAAATGAATATCCAAAGGCAAAAATATTAATTAGGGTACCTATTTCATTCCATATCCAAAAATTAACTTAAAATGGATCAAAGACCTAAATCTAAGAGCCAAAACTATAAAACTCTTAGAAGAAAACAGAGTAATAATGGATCATGACCTTGGATTAGGCAATGGTTTCTTAGATATGACACCAAAAGCACAGAGACTAAAGAAAAATAGATAAATGGGACTTCATCAAAATTTAAAAACTTTTATGTTTCAAAGGACACCATCAAGAGAGTGAGAAACTTGCCAAAAGAATGAGATAAAATATATGAAAATCATATACCTGATAAGGGACTTGTACCAAGAAAATATTTTTTAACTCTTACAACAAAAAGATAATCCAATTTTAAAATGGGCAAAGGATCTGAGTAGACAATTCTCAAAACGACATACAAATGACCAATTAGCTCCAGACCCTGTTTGCCTGGGTAACAGCAGCGGAGGCTGCAGCACAGCGGATACTGGTGAACAGCAGATGTTGCTGCCTGATCATTCCTCTGGCAGTTTTGTCTCAGAGGAGTAAGCGGCTGTGTGAGGTGTCAGTCTGCCCCTACTGGGGGGTGCCTCCCAGTTAGGCTACTCAACAGACCTGCAGCTGAGGGTCCAGACTGTTAGAAGGAAAACTAACAAACAGAAAGGACATCCACACCAAAATCCCATCTGTATGTCACCATCATCAAAGACCAAAGGTAGAAAAAACCACAAAGATGGGGAAAAAACAGAGCAGAAAAACTGGAAACTCTAAAAATCAGAGCGCCTCTCCTCCTCCAAAGGAACGCAGCTTCTCACCAGCAACGGAACAAAGCTGGACAGAGAATGACTTTGACGAGTTGAGAGAAGGCTTCAGAAGATTAAACTACTCCGAGCTAAAGGAGGAAGTTTGAACCCATGGAAAAGAAGTTAAAAACCTTGAAAAAAAATTAGACGAATGGCTAACTAGAATAACCAATGCAGAGAAGTCCTTAAAAGACCTGATGGAGCTGAAAACCAAGGCACTAGAAGTACGTGGCAAATGCACAAGCCTCAGTAGCCGATTCAATCAACTGGAAGAAAGGGTATCAGTGATGGAAGATGAAATGAATGAAATGAAGAGAGAAGTTTAGAGAAAAAAGAATAAGAAGAAATGAATAAAGCCTCCAAGAAATATGGGACTATGTGAAAAGACCAAATCTACGTCTGATTGGTGTACCTGAAAGTGACGGAGAGAATGGAACCAAGTTGGAAAACACTCTGCAGGATATTATCCAGGAGAACTTCCCCAATCTAGAAAGGCAGGCCAACATTCAAATTCAGGAAATACAGAGAACGCCACAAAGATACTCCTCGAGAAGAGCAACTCCAAGACATAATTGTAAGATTCACCAAAGTTGAAATGAAAGAAAAAATGTTAAGGGCAGCCAGAGAGAAAGGTCGGGTTACCCACAAAGGGAAGCCCATCAGACTAACAGCTGATCTCTTAGCAGAAACTCTACAAGCCAGAAGAGAGTGGGGGCCAATATTCAACATTCTCAAAGAAAAGAATTTTCAACCCAGAATTTCATATCCAGCCAAACTAAGCTTCATAAGTGAAGGAGAAATAAAATCCTTTACAGACAAGCAAATGCTGAGAGATTTTGTCACCACCAGGCCTGCCATACAACAGCTCCTGAAGGAAGCACTAAACATGGAAAGGAACAACTGGTACCAGCCACTGCAAAAACATGCCAAATTGTAAAGACCATCCAAGCTAGGAAGAAACTGCAACTAATGAGCAAAATAACCAGCTAACATCATAATGACAGGATCAAATTCACACATAACAATATTAACCTTAAATGTAAATGGGCTAAATGTTCCAATTAAAATACACTGGCAAATTGGATAAAGAGTCAAGACCCATCAGTGTGCTGTATTCAGGAAACCCATTTCACGTGCAGAGACACACATAGGCTCCAAATAAAGGGATGGAGGAAGATCTAACAAGCAAATGGAAAACAAAAAAGGCAGGGGTTGCAATCCTAGTCTCGGAAAAAACAGACTTTAAACAAACAAAGATCAAAAGAGACAAAGAAGGCCATTACATAATGGTAAAGGGATCAATTCAACAAGAAGAGCTAACTATCCTAAATATATATGCACCCAACACAGGAGGACCCAGATTCATAAAGCAAGTCCTTAGAGACCTAGAAAGAGAGTTAAGACTCCCACACAATAATAATGGAAGACTTTAACACCCCACTGTCAACATTAGACAGATCAACGAGACAGAAAGTTAACAAGGATATCCAGGAATTGAACTCAGCTCTGCAACAAGCAGACCTAATAGACATCTACAGAACTCTCCACCCCCAATCAACAGAATATACATTCTTCTCAGCACCACACCGCACTTATTCCAAAATTGACCACATAGTTGGAAGTAAAGCACTCCTCAGCAAATGTAAAAGAACAGAAATTATAACAAACTGTCTCTCAGACCACAGTGCAATTAAACAAGAACTCACGATTAAGAAACTCACTCAAAACCACTCAACTACATGGAAACTGAACAACCTACTCCTGAATGACTACTGGGTACATAACAAAATGAAGGCAGAAATAAAGATGTTCTTTGAAACCAACGAGGACAAAGACCAACACACCAGAATCGCTGGGACACATTCAAAGCAGTGTGTAGAGGGAAATTTATAGCACTAAATGCCCACAAGAGAAAGGAGGAAAGATCTAATATTGACACCCTAACATCACAATTAAAAGAACTAGAGAAGCAAGAGCAAACATATTCAAAAGCTAGCAGAAGGCAAGAAATAACTAAGATCAGGGCAGAACTGAAGGAAATAGAGACACAAAAAACCCTTCAAAAAAAAATCAATGAATCCAGAAGCTGGTTTTTTGAAAAGATCAACAAAATTGATAGACCACTAGCAAGACTAATAAAGAAGAAAAGAGAGAAGAATCAAATAGACACAATAAAAAATCGTAAAGGGGATATCACCACCGGTCCCACAGAAATACAAACTACCATCAGAGAATACTATAAACACCTCTACGTGAATAAACTAGAAAATCTAGAAGAAATGGATAAATTCCTCAACACATACACCCTCCCAAGACTAAACCAGGAAGAAGTTGAATCTCTGAATAGACCAATAACAGGCTCTGAAATTGAGGCAATAATTAATAGCTTACCAACCCAAAAAAGTCCAGGACCAGATGGATTCACAGCCGAATTCTACCAGAGGTACAAATAGAAGCTGGTACCATTCCTTCTGAAACTATTCCAATCAATAGAAAAAGAGGGAATCCTCCCTAACTCATTTTATGAGGCCAGCATCATCCTGATACCAAAGCCTGGCAGAGACAACAAAAAAAGAGAATTTTAGACCAATAGCCCTGATGAACATCGATGCAAAAATCCTCAATAGAACACTGGCAAACCGAATCCAGCAGCACATGAAGAAGCTTATCCACCATGATCAAGTGGGCTTCATCCCTGAGATGCAAGGCTGATTCAACATACGAAAATCAATAAACGTAATCCAGCATATAAACAGAACCAATGACAAAAACCATATGATTATCTCAATAGATGCAGAAAAGGCCTTTGACAAAATTAAAAACCTTCATGCTAAAAACTCTCAATAAATTAGGTATTGATGGGACGTATCTCAAAATAATAAGAGCTATCTATGACAAACTCACAGCCAATATCATACGGAATGGGCAAAAACTGGAAGCATTCCCTTTGAAAACTGGCACAAGACAGGGATGCCCTCTCTCACCACTCCTATTCAACATAGTGTTGGAAGTTCTGGCCAGGGCAATCAGGCAAGAGAAGGAAATAAAGGGTATTCAATTAGGAAAAGAGGAAGTCAAATTGTCCCTGTTTGCAGATGACATGATTGTATATCTAGAAAACCCCATCATCTCAGCCCAAAATCTCCTTAAGCTGATAGGCAACTTCAGCAAAGTCTCAGGATACAAAAATCAATGTGCAAAAATCACAAGCATTCTTATACACCAATAACAGACAAACAGAGAGCCAAATCATGAGTGAACTCCCATTCACAATTGCTTCAAAGAGAATAAAATACCTAGAATCCAACTTACAAGGGATGTGAAGGACCTCTTCAAGGAGAACTACAAACCACTGCTCAATGAAATAAAAGAGGACACAAACAAATAGAAGAACATTCCATGCTCATGGGTAGGAAGAATCAATATTGTGAAAATGGCCATACTGCCCAAGGTAATTTATAGATTCAATGGCATCCCCATCAAGCTACCAATGACTTTCTTTACAAAATTGGAAAAAACTACTTTAAAGTTCATATGGAACCAAAAAAGAGCCCACATTGCCAAGACAATCCTAAGCCAAAAGAACAAAGCTGGAGGCATCACATTACCTGACTTCAAACTATACTACAAGGCTACAGTAACCAAAACAGCATGGTACTGGTACCAAAACAGAGATATAGACCAATGGAACAGAACAGAGCCCTCAGAAATAATGCCGCATAACTACAACCATCTCATCTTTGACAAACCTAACAAAAACAAGAAATGGGGAAAGCATTCCCTATTTAATAAATGGTGCTGGGAAAACTGGCTAGCCATATGTAGAAAGCTGAAACTGGATCCCTTCCTTACACCTTACACAAAAATTAATTCAAGATGAATTAAAGACTTACATGTTAGACCTAAAACCATAAAAACCCTAGAAGAAAACCTAGGCAATATCATTCAGGACATAGGCATGGGCAAGGACTTCATGTCTAAAACACCAAAAGCAATGGCAACAAAAGCCAAAATTGACAAATGGGATCTACTCAAACTAAAGAGCTTCTACACAGCAAAAGAAACTACCATCAGAGTGAACAGGCAACCTACAGAATGGGAGAACATTTTTGCAATCTACTCATCTGACAGAGGGCTAATATCCAGAATCTACAATAAACTCAAACAAATTTACAAGAAAAAAACAAACAACCCCGTCAAAAAGTGGGTGAAGGATATGAACAGACGCTTCTCAAAAGAAGACATTTATGCAGCCAAAACACACATGAAAAAATGCTCATCATCAATGGCCATCACAGAAATGCAAATCAAAACCACAATGAGATACCATCTCACACCAGTTAGAATGGCAATCATTAAAAAGTCAGGAAACAACAGGTGCTGGAGAGAATGTGGAGAAACTGGAATACTTTTACACTGTTGGTGGGACTGTAAACTAGTTCAACCATTGTGGAAGTCAGTGTGGCGATTCCTCAGGGATCTAGAACAAGAAATACCATTTGACCCAGCCATCCCATTACTGGGTATATACCCAAAGGATTTTAAATCATGCTGCTATAAAGACACATGCACACCTATGTTTATTGCAGCACTATTCACAATAGCAAAGACTTGGAACCAACCCAAATGTCCAACAATGGTAGACTGGATGAAGAAAATGTGGCACATATACACCATGGAATACTATGCAGCCATAAAAAATGATGAGTTCATGTCCTTTGTAGGGACATGGATAAAGCTGGAAACCATCATTCTCAGTAAACTATCGCAAGGACAAAAAACCAAACACCGCATGTTCTCACTCATAGGTGGGAATTGAACAATGAGAACACATGGACACAGGAAGGGGAACATCACACACCGGGGCCTGTTGTGGGGTGGGGGCAGGGGGGAGGAATAGCATTAGGAGATATACCTAATGTTAAATGATGAGTTAATGGGTGCAGCACACCAACATGGCACATGTATACATATGTAACTAACCTGCACGTTGTGCACATGTACCCTAAAACTTAAAGTATAATAAAAAAAAATTTTTTAAAAAAAACAAATGACCAATTAGCACACGAAAAGATAATCAACATCATTTAGTTATTAGGAAATGGCAAACAAAACCACAATGAGATACCACTTCACACTCACTAGGATGGAAAGATGGAAGGAAAGAAAAGAAAGAGAGAGGAAAGAAGAACAGAAGGAGATAAGCACTGGTGAGGATGTAGAAAAACATGAATCCCTCATACATTGCTGGTGGGAATGCAAAATCGTACAGTCATTTTGAAAAAAAGTTCAGCAGTTGCTCAGAAAGTTAAACGATATTAATGCATGACACAGCAATTCTAATCCCAGTTATCTATTCAAGATAAATGAAAACATATGTATGTCTAAGAATGGGCACAGTGGCTCATGCCTGTAATCCCAGCAATTTGGGAGGCCAAGGTGGGCAGATCACTTGAGCTCAGGAGTTCAAGACTAGGCTGGGCAACATAACAAAACCTCAAATCTACAAAAAACAGAATAATTAGCCAAGCGTGGTGGTGCGTGCCTGTAGTCCCAACTACTTGGTGGGCTGAGGCGGGAGGATCGCTTGAGCCTGGGAGATGGAGGCTGCAGTGAGCTGTTTTCCACCACTGCACTCCAGCCTGGGCAACAAAGTGAGACTCCATCTCAAAAGAAAAAAAGAAAAAGAAAAAAGAAAACATATGTCTACACAAACACTTGCAAACACTTGTATAGGAATGTTTATGACAATATTATTCATAATAGCTAAGAAGTGGAAACAACATAAAAATCCAACTGGTGAATAAACACAATGTGGTATAAAAAGAAGTGAAATACTGATATATGCTACAATATTAATAAACCTCAAAAACATTATGCTCAGTGAAAGCCAGATGAAAAAGATCAAACATATTGTATGATTCTGTCTATATGAAATGTCCAAAAAATCAAATCTTATAGAGACAGAAAGTAGGTTAGTGGTTGCTTACAGCTGTAGGTGAGAATGGAAAGTGGTTGTAAATGAGTAGTTTCTTTTGGAGCATGATGGGATGTTCTAAAACCATCACCAGACTGTAGTGATGGCTCACAATTCTGTAAATATACTAAAAATTATTTAATTATTGAATTAAAATGGGTGAATTTTATGATATGTAAATTATATCACAATAAAACTTAATTTTTAAAAAAGCACTAAAAAGTATTACAATCTTTAAAGTAAGATCAAACACAGGAGATAGAGTCAGCAGTTCCAAAGTAATACAAACATACGGAAACTTTCTCCCCCTCCCCAGGTGTATTTTTGTTGTTTGATTTCCCTTCGCACAGCAGCAATTTATAAAATGTTTCAGATAGCCCAGGAGAATTCAATGTTATTAAAACAAAAATTTAAGTCTGTTAATACTGAACTAGGTTTCCTAGAGATGCATTAATAACATTCCTCTCCATTATAGTAAGAAGGCCTAAATTTCCTCAACTATGAGATAAGGCCAATGCTACTTACATCTCACAGACTTATGAAAATTAAATAAGACAGTTTAGGCTTAGCCTAATGCCTAACATATAATAAGTATTTAATAGATATTAGCTGCCATAATTATAAATAGAGGGTTTTCAGTTCCAAACTGATATTGCTCATGTACTCTTATGACTGATATGCCAAATAATTAGTGGAGTAGGAAGAACAGCATAATTTGATTTAAAAAAAAATACGCTACAAGAGAACTAAATCTGTAGATACAAATTATGTAAGCTCATTGATAGTGAAAATGAGATCAAGCAAGGAATAAAGAATCCCATTAAAAGAGAAAAACCAAACTGGTTCTCTTCTAAAAATAATCTGCCCAAGAGAATTTTACAAAATTCTTGTGCTGTGAAGCCAATACATCATAATTTCCCATTCCTGTTGTTTTGAACCAAGTCACTTCCTAATTCTGCCTACTAACTTAACTGTCATAATCCAGTTTCATCTAAATAACTCATCATGTTCTATCCCACCTTAGTTTCCAGATATTCTAGATATCCTAACCATCCCATTTCACCTACCTTTTAGAAGTAGAACATTCAGAAAAAGGTTAAGAATCAAAAGCTCCAGAACTTTCAGTAGAGAAAAACTAAAGTATAAACAAGATGCCTGCTCCTAGCTTAAGACAACTAGGATTTGGAAATGACTCAGGTCCTTTCTACCATACATCAGAGATACTTTTTTAAATTCCACTTTTTAATATTCATACACATTCCCCGGAAATATTTTATGAACATTTTAACATTGTGAATTTGAACTAATTATGTATTAATACAGATAATTAGTTATATATATAAAAGACATATATATGTGTCTTTGGTACAAAATTTTGAAATGATACAAAGCCCTCTAGATTTTAAAAATCTGTCAAAAATCACATTCTATTATTCAAAAATTGGCTGAGTAAACTATAAAACTAATTAATTACACTATTGCCTGTTGGCTACATCACTTTTATCAGTTTAAAAAATACATCATTTTCCTTTGTCAGGATCACGTCAACCACATTGTTCTTTTTGTTTATTAAGAAGATGGTGATTTGGGTCATTATTGTATTTTTAATTCAATTTCTACTGCTATTGAATTTTAAAATCTTTTTATCCCCTAACAATATCATTAAGTGTATATTAAATAGATGTTATAATGTTAATGCTGTGACCATGCCTGAAAATCACTAACTCTGGAACAGAAGTCAGATGTCGTAAATTCTATAAGGAAGGCCAAACAATTATCTTTTTATGCTAGGCTGATAATTTAGCAGAAAATAAACTGAAAAAAATATTAGAGATAATGCCAGAAAAACTAAAAAACAAAATTAAAATAATAATATGTTACAAAATTATTGATTGTTATCCCAAAGAACCTGTGCCCACCACTTTACAAGCATTCTTATGGAAAAGTGAGATTTAAATAATATAAGTATTTTTTAAATTTTACTTTTATTAGTTTTTTGTAGAGATGGTGTTTCGCCATGTTGCCCAAGCCGTACTTGAACTCCTGAACTCAAGTGATCCACCTGCCTTGGTCTCCCAAAGTGCTGGGACTACAGGTGTGAGCCACTGTGCCCGGCCTTAATGATATAAGCTTTTTGTTTTGTTTTGTTTTCTTTTCTTTTACTAGGCAAAGAACTTTATTAACCTTTGTTTCAAAGTTTATTCTCAGGCTTCTTCGGCTTAATTAGCTGCAAAGAATGAATTGTGTATAAGCAAAACCTGAAAAGAGCTGCAGTGTCCAAAGAGCTTGGGCTTAAAAATATTAGAGATCTAGATTTTATCAGATCCATAAACAAAAATTCTTAAAAAGTAGTCATAATATAAAATAGCAGCTCCCAGTAACTTCTTCAAGTTTTATCTTCAGAAGTTGACTCAATTCAGTTTGCCTCATTTTTGGAAGCCTCATCAAAATTCTCCACAAGATCAGGAACTTCATCATCATCATCCTCCCCAGTAGCAAGTGGTGCTTTTCCATCCACGGATTGTTTGGGCAAAGCTTCAGCCAGTCTGCTTAAACTGTTCAGACTGTCTACACCAAGCTGGTTTAAGATGTTGGGTAGCATTTCTGTCAGCTGCTTTGTCTCGGCATGGCCTGTAATGGTGAAAGTGTTTGCTGCCAGAAATGCCTGAACTTTAGGGTTGTTAAAGTGGATCACTGTTCCTTGGTTTGTAAACATATGCACCTCTTCAATACCAAAGATATTGTTTACCCCTAACTTCTTAAAGGAGAACTGAAGTTTTTTATCATCTGCTGTGGCTGTTCTATGAACCACCTTCTTCCTTCTACGAGCAGTTCCTTTCCCACCAATGCACACTTGTGCCTGCAGTTTGGCAAGTTTTTCCTGATTCATGATTGTTTCTTTCATCCTATCAGAGCAGATAAGGGGCCATGCAGAGAACTAGGGTTGGTGCTCAGAGGGTCCCGGGTGGACCAGCTGAGATTAGGCGCACACATGTGGAGATGCAAGACGGCAGCTAAAGGGGAATGATGTATGTTGTGAAGCATGCAAAGTCTTCAGGATATGTCTCCCATAAGATAAAACAACTTTGTATGTGCAAACCTTTCCGAAAATGTGGCTTGGTTTTTATTAATTAAAAATTACCATTCCTTTACTTCTAGCATTCCATCTCTCAAACCAAGTATAATTTTTTATGTAAATCTTTTTGGGAAACCAAGTCTGAAAACTGAGTGTGTGCTTGTTCTAAGGATGAAAGCATCATCATTGCATCAATAGACCTGCCTTATTCACCTTGACAATTTATCCATGGTATGGTAATAATGTCAAAAGGCTCATAAACTGCTATGGAGTCACCAATATATGTTTATATTTCCTACACACAGTTTACTTGAAAAGGGAGAATTAGACTAAGTAGTTTATAGAAGTACTTTGACATAAATTCAAGGACCCCAATGAGTCTTCTAAATTTGTGTGACTTTCCAATAATTATAATTTGCTATTGTCATTTTTTCATTCACTATGTTAAAAAGAAAATTCAATACTCTTTTTAAAATAACTTTCTAATCATTGATTTATGTCCAATTCTGAAATGCTCTAAATTATTTCCAGTAACAACTGTAATTTGAATCCTCCAGATATTTAATTCCCCTATACAAATAATTTGTTAACACTATGACTATAGGACCATAGTTGCTAAACAGAGCATTTTTGGCTGGCCCAAGTACAGAGGTGTTTACAACCAGTTGATTACAAGTTGCAGATGTCTGTTTCTGCTCCACTCCCACTGCTTCATTTGACTAGCCTTTAAAAAATAAAAAAGAAGCAGCAGCAGAAATGGAACACCCTTTCTCACTGCTGATCGCAAACAATGATTCAATCACCATTATCAGTCTATGTATAACTCTTGCATTATCAGCGAAAGCTTATCAAGATGTTCCAAATGCACAAAAACAAGGGAGTTAAGATACTTAAAATCACAGAAAGTTAGAGACTGAAAGAATCTTAGAGTCCACTGAATTCAAACCTTCTATTTTAAACATGTGGTCATAATTGAGAACCAACAAGCTTAAATGAATCATTTATGGTCAACTTTATAGGATAAGCCCATACTATGTCGCACACACACATATCTTACCTTTCTGGTGATGACTTGGAAGTAATAGGACACCCTCGGATATGTTTTTTATTTTTATGGTCTAGAGAGATGACTTTATTCCTTAGGCTTCTTTCCCACTAGGAAAAAAAAATGAAATTTTAATAATAAACATATCAATATGACAAGAGGCATTTAAACTGTTCTTTTTTATTTGGAAATTTGTTATAAACGATCAAATACATAGTTCACAGAGAAAAATAATAAGTGCAATCTATGGAATATCTGGCTCTTTTACTAATGCATAAATGTAAGTCCACCAAAAAATACTAGGAAGACATTTTAAAATACCAAGGTAACTTTAATCAAAAAATCAACACTTTGAGATTCCAAAGCTTAAATAGCTATTAAAATCTGGAATGTACTTAAAGGAATAAAAATTATTACATAGAAGGTTAAATAGGGCCTATGATTCTAAAGTAACTGTACTTATAACAATTGAAAGATATTAAAATTAGTTACCTAGGAACTGCCATGTGGAAAATTTTAGGAAAGAGCCGGACACCTTATTGACAGAGTTTAGATTAAATATGACTAGAATAAAAGGTTCAAATTAATTTATTTAATACACAGTGTTAGCCTAGGCAAATAAGTCATTTATATTCTCTATGCCTTAGTTTCTTTATCTGAAAAGGGATATAATAACAGTAGCTACCTCACAAAGATATACAATGATTACATCTGTATTAAGTTTTGGTTTTACTTCCACATCACAGAACAGACATTTGTAGTAAATTTACAAGACTGTCTTCATAAAAGAGATATTTGTACAATCATGTTTGTAGTCCACGATTCGCAATAACCAAAAGAGGGAAGAATCCACCAAAAAGAAAATGTTAAGGTTGCTCGACTAATTCAGAAAAGTTGCAGGACATAAGATCGAAAGGCCAAAATCAGTTGTATTTCTATTTAATAGCAATGAGAAATCTGAAAGAGAAATTAAGAAAAAAAATTCCACTTACAATAGCATATCAAAAAGAATAAAATACTCAATAATAAATTTAGTCAAGGCAATGTAAGACTTTTCTGCTGAAAATATCAAAACATGCTGTAAGAAATTAAAGAAACCCTAAATAAATGAAAAGACATCCCCTAATCAAGGACTGAAAGACTTTATTAACTATATCAACTATTTTGGTTAGCAGTTGGGCATTACTCCCCAAAATGACCTCCAGATTCCATTCACTCCCTACCAAAATTCCAACAGCCTGTTTTGCAGAAATGGACAAACTGATCTGACGATTAATTGCTAGAGGCTCAGAAGAACCAAAACAATCTTGAAGAAGGAGAGCAAAATTAGAGGACTCACATTTCAGTTTCAAAATTTACTATGAAGCTACAGTAATCAAAATAATGTTGGCAACGGGTAAACATACAGATTTATGGGACAGAATTGAAAGCCTAGAAATAAACCCATACATCTAGGACCAATAATTGATTTTCAGCAAGGATGCCAAAACCATTCATGAGAGAAAAATAAACTTTCAACAAATAGTTCTAGAACAACTGAACCGCCACATGCAAAAGCATGAACTTGCACACTTGCCTCACATCATATTCAAAAATGAATTTAAATGGAGAGAAGACCTAAACATTATACAAGAGCTAAAATTATGAAACTCTCAGAAAAAAACACAGCAGTACATTTTCATGACTTGTATTTGGCAATGACTTCACAGATATGACCAAAAAACCACAAGTAACAAGAGAAAAATGATAAAGTGGACATCAGCAAAATTTGAAACTTTTATTCATTACTGGAATAGTGAAAAGGCAACCAACCCACCAAATGGGAGGAAATATTTGCAAATAATATAACTGATAAAAGTATAGTATCCAGGTCAACCACAATGGCTCACACCTGTAATCCCAGCACTCTGGAAGGCCAAGGCAGGAGGATTGCTTGAGGCCAGGAGTTTCAGGTCAGCCTGGGCAACATAGCAAGACCCCATCTCTTAAAAGAAAAAAAGGTATAGTATTCAAAATTTAAAAAAAAGAACTCTTACAATTCAGTAAGATAAAGACAAAAATAGTTTTTAATGGGCAAAGAATGTGAATAGATATTTCTCCAAAAAACTACACAAATGACAAAAAGCACATTAGAAGACACTCAGTGTCATTAGTCATTAGGAAATGCAAATCCAAACCAAAGAAGTGAAAGATCTCCACAATGAAAACCATAAAACATTGATGAAAGAAACTGGAGAACGTCAAAATAATGGAAAGATACTCCACGGTCATGGTTTGAATCAATATTGTTTATCTCCTTCAAGAACAAAAAAAGAAAAATGAAAAATGAATCAATGTTGTTAAAATGTCCACACCAAATGAAGAAATCTATAGATTCACCAAAATCCCTATAAAAATATCAATAACATTCTTCCCAGAAGAAGGAAAAATACCCCTAAAATTTATATGGAAACACAAAAAAATGCAAGTCAAAACCACAGTGACATACCATTTCGTACCCACTAGGATGAAGAATGAAGGAAGAGAGGAGAAGGAAAATGAAGTAAAAGAGCAAGAGAGAAAAAAAAATAAGTGTTGCTGAGTATATGAAGAACCTGGAACCTTCATATATTGCTAGTGGGAATGTAAATGGTACAGGTACCGTAAGAAAAAAATAAAACAGTATTGCAGTTCCTCGATAACTTAAACATAAAATTACCACATGACACAGCAATTCTCATCCTAAGTATAAAACAAAAGAATGGAAAACAGGTTTTCGAACAGATGCTTGTAGTTCATAGAAGCATTATTCAATAACAGAAAAAAAGGTGAAAACAATACACAGATGAACAGATAAACAAATGTAATATATCCATACAATGGAATATTATTAGACCATAAAAAGAACTAAACTACTACCACATACTATAACATGGATGAACTTTGAAAGCATTTGTGCTAAGTGAAAGAAGCCATAGACACAAAAGATCATATATTGAGTGATTCTGTTTTTGTGAAATATCTAGAACAGGAAAATCCAGGCAACAGAAAACAAAGTAGTAATTTCCAGGGGCTGGGAAGTTGGCACAATAGAGAGATAAATTAAGAAGTGAATGCTTAATGGTTAAAGAGTTTCCATTTGGGGTAATGAAAAAGTTCTGAAACTAGACAGAGAAAGTGGTTGCACAACACTGTGAGTGAACTAAATGCCACTAAATTGAATGCCATAAAACGGCTAACATGGTAAATTTTGTGTTATATGTATTTTGTCACAACAATAGCAAAAAAGCATATGACTAAATCTCCAGTAAGAAATACAGCATTAAGAAACCACTAAGAATACAGTGGCTCACACCTGTAATCCCAGCACTTTGAGAGGCTGAGGCTGGCAGATCACCTCAGGTCATGAGTTTGAGACCAGCCTGACCAACATGGAGAAACCCCGTTTCTACTAAAAATACAAAATTAGCCAGGTGTGGTGGCACATGCCTATAATCCCAGGTACTCGGGAGGCTGAGGCAGAAGAATCACTTGAACCCAGGAGGTGGAGGCTGGGGTGAGCCGAGATCGCGCCATTACACTCCAGCCTGGGCAACAAGAGTGAAACTCTGTCTCAAAAAAAAAAAAGAAAGAATAAAGAGACCAGGTGCAGTGGCTCACATCTGTAATCCCAGCACTTTGGGAGGCCAAGGTGGATGGATCGCTAGAGGCCAGGAGTTCGAGACCAGCCTGGGCAACACGATGAAATCCCGTCTCTACCAAAAATACAAAAATTAGCTGGGCATGGTGGTGCATGCCTGTAGCCCCAGCTACTGGGGAGGCTGAGGCATGAGAATCTCTGGAACCCAGGAGGCAGAGGTTGCAGTGAGCCGAGATCACGCCATTGCACTCCAGTCTGGGCAAAAGAGCGAGACTCTGTCTAAAAAAAAAAAGAAGAAACCACTAAGAATAAAGGAAAAGACTGATAAACTACATTCATCAAAATCAAATATTTCTGCTCATCAAAAGACATACAATTAAGAAATAAAACAGCTACAGATTGAAAGTATTTGCAATACACATACTGACAACAGACTCATATCCTTATTATATAAAGAATTCCTACACATCAATAACAAAGACTAAAAACTCAGACTTGAGCCAGGTACAGTGGCCTATGCCTGTAATCCCAACACTTTGGGAGGCTGAGGCAGGAAGATCACTTGACGTCAGAAGTTTGAGACCAGTCTGATAAATACAGTGAGACCCTATGTCTACGATAAAGGTCGTGGCACATGTCTGTAGTCCCAGCTACTCAGAAGGCTGAGGCAGGAGGATCACTTGAGGCTGCAGTGAGCTATAATCGTACCACTGCACTCAGGCCTCGGTGACACAGCAAAACCATGTATCATAAATAAATAAATAAATATATATATATATATAAAATAAAAACTCAGATTTTAAAAATGAGCAAGAATTCTACTTGAAATAAAATGGAATAAGAATAATCTTCTCTGCTTCTCCCACTGAGTGCAACTAAGAATTCTAGACAGACTTCATGGAGAAGCTATCTTAGGACCCTGAAGAGTATATGCTAAGAATGACATTGGTGAACTCAAAGTAATACCAAACCTGCAATCTAAACAAGACCCAGAGACCTGCAACTTAATATTCAAAATGTCCAGGATATAATCCAAAAACTGCTTGGCATATAAAAAACCTAGGAAATCTCAACAACTCACAAAAGATGAGTATCAAGAGCAGCCAAGTAGAAGAAGACAGAGATGTTGAAATTACCAGAAAAAAACTTCATTTATTTATTTACGTATTTATTCATTCATTTATTTATTTATTTGAGATGGAGTTTTACTCTTGTTGCCCAGCCTGGAGTGCAGTGGCGCGATCTCGGCTCACTGCAACCTCCGCCTCCCAGCTTAAAGCACTTCTCCTGCCTCAGCCTCCCAAGTAGTTGGGATTACAGGCACCCACTACCATGCCCAGCTAATTTTTTGTATTTTCAGTAGAGACTGGGTTTCACCATGTTGGCCAGGCTGGTCTCCAACTCATGACCTCAGGTGATCCAGCCACCTCAGCCTCCAAAAGTGCTGGAATTACAGGTGTGAGCCACCACACCCAGCCAGGAAAAAGCTTTAAAGTGGCTATTATACTGTTCTCTGAGAGGATGAACTCTCTTGAAAGAAGTAAAAAGACAGAAAATCTCAACAGAGGAACAAAATTAAAAAAGAAACAAATGGCAATTTGAGAACTACAAAGTAACATGACGAAATTTTAAAAAGCACTGAATGGCCTAAAGCAGGAGTCCCTAACCCCAGGCCATGGACTGGTATTGGTCTATGGCCTGTTAGGAACCAGGCCGCACAGCAGGAGGTGAGCGGCAAGTGAGCAACTGAAACTTCACCTGTATTTACAGCCACTCCCCATTACTCACATTACCACCTGAGCTCCACCACCTGTCAGGTCAGTGGCAGCATTAGATTCTCAAAGCACAAACCCTATTGTGAACTGTGCATATGAGTGATACTGGTTGCATGCTCCTTATGAGAATCTAATGACTGATGATCTGTTACTGTCTCCCATCACCTCCAGATGGGATCATCTAGTTGCAGGAAATCAAGCTCAGGTCTCCCACTGATTCTACATTATGGTAAGTTGTATATTTATTTAATTATAGACTACAATGTAATAATAACAGAAATAAAGTGCACAATAAATGTAACATGCTTGAATCATTCCAAAACCATCCCACCTGCCCCACTACCTGGATCCATAGAAAAATTGTCTTCCATGAAACCTGATGCCAAAAAGGTTGGGGACCGCTGGCCTAAAAAGCAGAAAGGAGACTAAAAAGGGGTAAGTGGAACTGGAAATAGATAGACCAATAGAAATATTCAATCTTAAGAACAGAAAGGAAACAGATGCTTATGTAAATTTAATGTTATGCTTTATTTAAAAAAGAATGAAAATACATTATAACAAAAAACTTAAAGTGGCCCACCCACCACTACTGGCACCCACACATGTCATCCGGAGAAACAAAAATCAATCCACATTCCTCAATGTCACCAATGTACATCATCAGGGTTCCTAGGGAACAACCTACCCACCTACTGCTACCAAGACCCACACACACCATTGGGGGGTGGGGTGGGGGCATGAAGGGAGACCCACTCTGCCCACCATCAGCACATGTGCACATCATCCTCCAGAGGCCTAGGGATCAATCCACCCCCACCCCCCGCCACTGGCTCAGACACATGCCTTCCAAAAACCTGAGGACAAGCCAACCCCACCTATAGCTGCCACTGCCATTGCCTACACAAATCATTTAGAGGTCTGGGGATTGGCTCAACACACCCAGCCGTACTGGCATCCACACACACCACTCAGGCAACTAATGACAAGTCCACCTAGCCCACTGCCATTACTACTGGTGCTTAAGGAACAGCCCACCTGGAGTCCTCATGCTCAGCAAAGCCTCACCATGGCTGCCATTAACAAAAGCAGTCTGCATCACTTAGGAACTGTGACACTGCTGACATGAGTTACAATCCAAAAAATCATAAAAGATTACATGACTGTGTCTATGTAAAAATCAGACAAACCACTTCACAGAACCAGCACTATAAATATATCTATAGGAAAAAGTTTTTCCCTACCAATGTTAATGAATAAATTGGAAGAAAACAGCTGTTGAAATAAACACAGACACTAACAAAAAGACATGAGAAACATGAAAAAGCAAGGAAACAAGACACCTCCAAAGAAACAAAATAATTTTCCAATAAGAGACCCATAAGAAAAGGAAATGTATGGAATGCTGGGGAAAAAATCAAAATTCTGATACAAAAGAAACTAAGTGAGATATTTTTTAAAAAGTAAATAATCCAAAAAATTATGAAAACAATTTATGATCTCGATTAGAAATTCAACAAAGATTGATATCATTTAAAACGTCCTACAACTGAAGATTTCAATGAAATATAAAATACAGTTGAGAGCCTCAACAATAGACAAAATTAAGCAGATTTTCTGAACTTGAAAACAGATTTTTAAAAAAATTGCCCATTCAGACATAACAGTAAAAAACAACTTTAAAAAATGAAGAAAGCCTACATAACATATGGGATGCCATAAAGCGACCAAATATTCAAATTATGGGAGTTTCAGAAGAAAGAGAAATGGAAGAAAACATTCGAAAAAAATAATAGCTGAAAACTTCCCAAGTCTTGCAAAAGACAAAAACATGAAGATACAGGAGTACAAAATTCCTCAAATAGATTCAATCCATAAAGGGCTTCTACAAGGTGTATCATAGTCAAACTGTGAAAAGTCAAAGACAGAATTCTAAAAATAGCAAGAAAAATATCAAATCACACATAAGAAAATCCCCATAAGATTAAAAACAAATTTCTCAGCAGAAACCTTACAGGCATATGATGATATATTACAAGTGCTGAAAATAAAATGTCAGTCAATAATACCAGATCCACAAACCTATCCTTCAAAAATGAAGGACAAATAACATCTTTCCCAGACAAGCAAAAGCTAAGGGAATTTATCACACTACACTACAAAAATGCTTAATAGAGTCTTAAAACTCTCAAAGAAACACACAAAAGTATAAAACTCAATAGTAGAGCAGACATACAAATAAGACAGAGAATGGAGTCACATGTTATCACTACAAAAAGCCACAAAATCGGGCATTCCAAGATGGCTAAATAGGAACAGCTCCAGTCTGCAGCTCCCAGCATGATCGACGTAGAAGATGGGTGATTTCTGCATTTCCAACTTCGGTACCTGGTTCATCTCACTGGGACTGGCTGGACAGTAGGTGCAGCTCACAGAGGGCAAGCTGAAGCAGGGCGGGGAGTCGCCTCACCCAGGAAGTGCAAGGAGTCAGGGGACTTCCCTTTCCTAGCCAAGGGAAGCTGTGACAGGCTACGTGGAAAAATGGGACACTCCTGCCCAAATACTGCACTTTTCCCAAGGTCTTAGCAACCAGCAGACAAGGTGATTCTCTCCCTGTGCCTGGCTCGGCAGGTCTCATGCCCACAAAGCCTTGCTCACTGCTAGCACAGCACTCTGAGATCGAACTGCAAGACGGCAGCCTGGCTGGGGGAGGGGCGTCCGCCATTGCTGAGGCTTGAGTAGGTAAACAAAGTGGCCCGGAAGCTAGAACAGGGCAGAGCCCACCACAGTTCAACAGGGCCTACTTCTAGACTCCACCTCTGTGGGCAGGGCGTGGCTGAACAAAAGGCAGCAGACAACTTCTGCAGATGTAAACGTCCCTGTCTGACAGCTCTGAAGAGAGCAGTGGTTCTCCCAGCACAGCGTTTGAGCTTTGAGAACAGACAGACTGCCTCCTCAAGTGGGTCAATGACCCCAGTGTAGCCTACCTAACTGGGAGACGCCTCCCAGTAGGGGCTGACAGACACCTCATATAGGCGGCTGCCCCTCTGGGACGAAGCTTCCAGAGGAAGGATCAGGCAGCAATATTTGCTCTTCTGCAATATTTGCTGTTCTGCAGCCTCCATTGGTGATACCCAGGCAAACTGGGCCTGGAGTGGACCTCCAGCAAACTCCAACAGACCTGCAGCTGAGGGACCTGACTGTTAGAAGGAAAACTAACAAACAGAGAGGAATAGCATCAACATCAACAAAAAGGTCATCTACACCAAAACCTCATCTGTAGATCACCAACATCAAAGACCAAAGGTAGATAAAACCACAAAGGGGGAGAAACCACAGCAGAAAAGCTGAAAATTCTAAAAATCGGAGCACCTCGTCTCCTCCAAAGGATCACAGCTCCTCACCAGCAACGGAACAAAGCTGGATGGAGAATGACTTTGACGAGTTGACAGAAATAGGCTTCAGAAGATCAGTAATAACAAACTATTCCAAGCTAAAGAAGGATGTTCGAACCCATCGCAAGGAAGCTAAAAACCTTGAAAAAACATTAGACAAATGGCTAACTAGAATAAAGAGTGTAGAGAAGATTTTAAATGACCTCATGGAGGTGAAAACCATGGCACGAGAACTTCGTGACACATGCACAAGCTTCGATAGACAATTCAATCAAGTGGAAGAAAGGGTATCAGTGATTGAAGATCAGATTAATGAAATAAAGCAAGAAGACAAGGTTAGAGAAAAAAGAGTAAAAAGAAACGAACAAAGCCTCCAAGAAATATGGGACTATGTGAAAAGACCAAATCTACGTTTGATTGCTGTACCTGAAAGTGATGGAGAGAATGTAACCAAGTTGGAAAACACTCCTCAGGATATTATCCAGGAGAACTTCCCCAACTTAGCAAGGCAGGCCAACATTCAAATTCAGGAAATACAGAGAACACCACAAAGACACTCTGTGAGAAGAGCAACCCCAAGACGCATAATTTTCAGATTCACCAAGGCTGAAATGAAGGGAAAAGTGTTAAGGGCAGCCAGAGAGAAAGGTTGAGTTACTCACAAAGGGAAGCCCATCAAACTAATGGTGGATCTCTCGGAAGAAACCCTATAAGCCAGAAGAGAGTGGGGGCCAATATTCAACATTCTTAAAGAAAAGAATTTTCAATCCAGAATTTCATATCCAGCCAACCTAAGCTTCATAAGTGAAGGAGACATAAAATCCTTTACAGACAAGCAAATGCTGAGAGATTTCGTCACTACCAGGCCTGCCTTACAAGAGCTCCTGAAGGAAGCACTAAACATGGAAAGAAACAACTGGTACCAACCACTGCAAAAACATGCCAAATTGTAAACACCATCAATGCTATGAAGAAACTGCATAAATTAACGGGCAAAATAACCAGCGAACATCATAATGACAGGATCAAATTCACACTAACAATATTAACCTTAAATGTAAATGGGCTAAATACCCCAATTAAAAGACACAGACTGGCAAATTAGATAGAGTCACTGATGGGAAGACCCATTCGTGTGCTGTATTCAGGAGACCCATCTCACGTGCAAAGACGCACTTAGGCTCAAAATAAAGGGATGGAGGAAGATCTACCAAGCAAATGGAAAGCAAAAAAAAAGCAGGGGTTGCAATCCTAGTCTCTGATAAACAGACTTTAAACCAACAAAGATCAAGAGACAAAGAAGGCCATTACATAATGGTAAAGGGATCAATTCAACAAGAAGAGCTAACTATCCTAAATATACACACACCCAATAAAGGAGCACCCAGATTCATAAAGCAAGTCCTTAGAGAATACAGGAGCACCCAGATTCATAAAGCAAGTCCTTAGAGACCTACAAAGAGACTTACATCACCACACAACAATAATGAGAGACTTTAACACACCACTGTCAATATTACACAGATAAACGAGACAGATGGTTAATAAGGATATCCAGGACTTGAACTCAGCTCTGCAACAAACAGACCTAATAGACATCTACAGAACTCTCCACCCCAAATCAACAGAATATACATTCTTCTCAGCACCACATCACACTTATTCTAAAATTGACCACATAATTCGAAGTAAAGCACTCCTCAGCAAATGTAAAAGAACAGAAATCACAACAAACTGTCTCTCAGACCACAGTGCAATCAAATTAGATGTCAGAATTAAGAAACTCATTCAAAACCACACAACTACATGGAAAGTGAACAACTTGCTCCTGAATGACTACTATGTAAGTAACAAAATGAAGGCAGAAATAAAGATGTTCTTTGAAACCAATGAGAACAAAGACACAACATACCAGAATCTCTGGGACATATTTAAAGCAGTGTGTAGAGGGAAATTTATAGCACTAAATGTCCACAAGAGAAAGTAGGAAAGATCTAAAATCGACACACTAACATCACAATTAAAAGAACTACAGAAGGAAGAGCAAACAAATTCAAAAGCTAGCAGAAGGCAAGAAATAACTAAGATCAGAGCAGAACTGAAGGAGATAGAGACACAAGGAGATTCGGCAAACCGAATCCAGCAGCACATCAAAAAGCGTATCCACCACAATCAAGTCGGCTTCATCCATGGCATGCAAAGCTGGTTCAACATACGCAAATCAATAAACGTAATGCATCACATAAACAGAAACAATGACAAAAACCACAATTATCTCAATAGATGCAGAAAAGGCCTTTGACAAAATTCAACAGCCCTTCATGCTAAAAACTCTTAATAAACGAGGTATCAATGGAACGTATCTCAAAATAATAAGAGCTATCTATGACAGACCCACAGCCAATATCATACTGAATAGGCAAAAACTGGAAGCATTCCCTTTGAAAACGGGCACAAGACAGGCATGCCCTCTCTCACCACTCCTATTCAACATAGTATTGGAAGTTCTGGCCAGGGCAATCAGGCAAGAGAAAGAAATAAAGAGTATTCAATTAGGAAATGAGGAAGTCGAATTGTCTCTGTTTGCAGATAACATGATTCTGTATTTAGAAAACCCCATTGTCTCAGCCCAAAATCTCCTTAAGCTGATAAGCAACTTCAGCAAAGTCTCAGGATACAAAATAAATGTGCAAAAATCACATGCATTCCTATACACCCTTAACAGACAAACAAAGAGCCAAATCATGAGTGAACTCCCATTCACAATTGCTTCAAAGAGAATAAAATACCTAGGAATCCAACTTACAAGGGATGTGAAGGACCTCTTCAAGGAGAACTACAAACCACTGCTCAATGAAATAAAAGAGGACACAAACAAATGGAAGAATATTCCATGCTCATGGATAGGGAGAATCAATAGCATGAAAATGGCCATACTGCTCAAAGTAATTTATAGATTCAATGCCATCCCCATCAAGCTACCAATGACTTTCTTCACAGAACTGGAAAAAACTACTTTAAAGTTCATACGGAACCAAAAAGGAGCCCACATTGCCAAGACAATCCTAAGCCAAAAGAACAAAGCTGGAGGCATCACACTACCTGACTTCAAACTATACTACAAGGATACAGTAACCAAAACAGCATGGTACTGGTACCAAAACAGAGATATAGACCAATGGAACAGAACAGAGCCCTCAGAAATAACACCACACATTTACAATCATCTGATCTTTGACAAACACGACAAAAACAAGAAATGGGGAAAGGATGCCCTATTTAATAAATGGTGCTGGGAAAACTGGCTAGCCATATGTAGAAAGCTGAAACTGGATCCCTTCCTGACACCTTATACAAAAATTAATTCAAGACAGATTAAAGACTTCAATGTTAGACCTAAAACCATAAAAACCCTAGAAGAAAACCTAGGGAATACCATTCAGGATATAGGCATGGGCAAGAACTTCATCACTAAAACACCAAAAGCAATGGCAACAAAAGCAAAAATATACAAATGCGATCTAATTAAACTAAAGAGCCTCTGCATGGCAAAAGAAACTACCATCAGCGTGAACAGGCAACCTACAGAATGCGAGAAAATTTTTACAATCTACCCATCTGACACAGGGCTAATATCCAGAATCTACAAAGAACTCAAATTTACAAGAAAAAAACAAACAACCCCCTCATCAAAAAGTGGGCAAAGGATATGAACAGACAATTCTCAAAAGAAGACATCTATGCAGCCAACAGACACATGAAAAAACACTCATCATCACTGGTCATCAGAGAAATGCAAATCAAAACCACAATGAGATACCATCTCACGCCAGTTACAATGGCAGTCATTAAAAAGTCAGCAAACAACAGATGCTGGAGAGAATGTGGAGAAATAGGAATGCTTTTACACTGTTGGTGGGAATGTAAATTAGTTCAACCATTGTAGAAGACAGTGTGGCGATTCCTCAAGGATCTAGACCTAGAATTACCATTTGACCGAGCAATCCCATTACTGGGTATACACCCAAAGGATTATAAATCATGCTACTATAAAGACACACGCACACATATGTTTATTGCAGCACTATCCACAATAGCAAAGACTTGGAACCAACCCAAATGTCCATCAATGATAGACTGGATTAAGAAAATGTGGCACATATACACCATGGAATACTATGCAGCCCTAAAAAAATGAGTTCATGTTCTTTGCAGGGACATGGATGAAGCTGGAAACCATCATTCTGAGCAAACTATCACAAGGACAGAAAACCAAACACCGCATGTTCTCACTCGTAGGTGGGAACTGAACAATGAGATCACTTGGACACAGGGCAGGGAACATCACACACTGGGACCTGTCGCGGGGTGGGGAGCTGGGGGAGGGATAGCATTAGGAGAAATACCTAATGTAAATGATGAGTTGATGGGTGCAGCAAACCAACATGGCACATGTATACCTATGTATCAAACCTGCACATTGTGCACATGTACCCTAGAGCTTAAAGTATAATAAAAAATAATTTTTTAAAAACCACCAAATCATAAAGGTAAACAATAAAAGAAGAGAGAAATAGAGATATAAAGGCAGTCAGAAAATCATTAACAAAATGAGTAAGTCCTTTTTTTAAAACTTTTAAGTTCAGAGGTACCTGTGTAGGTTTGTTACATAGGTAAACTTATGTCATGGGGGGTTGTTATACAGAATATTTATGACCCAGATATTAGGCCTAGTACTCATTAGTTATTTTGCCTGATGCTCTCCCCTCCTCACACCCTCCACCTTCTGAAAGGCTCTAGCACGTGTTGTCCCCCTCTGTGTCCATGTATTCTCATAACTTAGCTCCCACTTATAAGTGAGAACATGCAGTGTTTGGTTTTCTGTCTTCCATTAGTTTGCTAAGGATAATGGCCTCCAGCTCCATTCAAGTCCCTGCAACAGACATGATCTCATTTTATGGTATATATGCACCACATTTTCTTTATCCAGTAAAACATTGCTGGGCATTTAGATTGATTCCATGTCTTTGCTATTATAAATACTGCTGCAATAAACATATGTGTGCATGTGTCTTTATAATAGAACAATGTATATTCCTTTGGGTAAATACCCAGTAATGGGACTGCTGGGGTGAATGGTACTTCTGTCTTTACATCTTTGAGGAATGGCCACATTGTCTTCCACAATGGGTGAACTAATTTACACTCCCACCAACACTTTATAACCATTCCTTTTTCTCCACAACCTCACCACCATCTGTTACTTTTGGAGTTTTTAATAGTAGCAATTTTGACTAGTGTGAGATGGTATCTCACTGTGGTTTTGATTTGCATTTCTCTAATGATTGGTGATGTTGAGCTTTCTTTCATATGATTGTTGGCTGCATGTACGTCCTCTTTGGAAAAGCACTTGTTCATGCCCTCCTTGGCCCGCTTTATAATGGGGTTGGTTTTTGCTTGTAAATTTAAGTTAATTATAGATGCAGTATATTCGACTTCTGTCAGATGCATAGTTTGCAAAAATTTTCTCCCATTCTGTACACTGTCTGTTTACTCTGTTGACAGTTTCTTTTGGTGTGCAGAAGCTCTTTAGTTTAGTTAGATCCCATTTGTCAATTTTTGCTTTTGTCACAATTGCTTTTGGTATCTTTATCATGAAATCTTTGCACGTGCCTATCTCCTGAATGGTACTGCCTAGGCTGTCTTCCAGAGTTTTCAGTTTGAGGTTTTACATTTAAGTCTTTAATCCATCTCGAGCTAATTTTTGTATATGGGCTAAGGAAGGGGTCTAGTTTTAATTTTCTGCATATGGCTAACCAGTTACCCCAGCACCATTTATTGAATAAGGAATCCTTTCCCCATTGCTTGTTTTTGTCAGGTTTGCCAAAGATCAGATAGTTGTAGGTATGCAGTCTTATTTCTGGGCTCTCTATTCTGTTCCATTGGTCAGTGTGCCTGTAGCATAGCTTGAAGTTAGATAGCATGATGCCTCCAGCTTTGTTCTTTTTGCTTAGGATTGCCTTGACCATTCGGGCTCTTTTTTGGTTCCATATGAATTTTAAAATAGTTTTCTCTAGTTCTGTAAAGAATGTCATCGGTAGTTTCATAAGAATAGCATTAAATCTATAAATTGCTTTGGGCAGTATGGCCATTTTAAAAATATTGATTGTTCCTATCCATGAGCATGGAATGTGCTCGTGTCATCTCTGATTTCTTTGAACAGTGTTTTGTAGTTCTCCTTGAAGAGATCTTTCACCTCCCTCGTTAGATGTATTCCTAGGTATTTTATTCTTTTTGTGGCAGTTCTGAATGAGTTCGTTCCTAGTCTGGCTCTCAGTTTGATTGTTGTTGGTATATAGGAGTGCTAGTGATTTTTGGACACTGATTTTGTATGCTGAGACTTTGCTGAAGTTGCTTATCAGTTTAAGAAGCCTTTGGGCTGAGAATATGGGGTTTTCTAGATCTAAGATCATGCTGTCTGCAAACAGGAATAGTTTGACTTCTTCTCTTCCTATTTGGATGCCTTTATTTCTTTCTCTTACCTGACTGTCCTGGCCAGGACTTCCAATACTATGTTGAATAAGAGTGATGACAGTGGGCATCCTGGTCTTCTGGCAATTTTTAAGGGGAATACTTCCAGCTTTTGCCCATTCAGTATGATGTTGGCTGTGGGCTTGTCATACATGGTTCTTATTATTTTGAGGTATATGAGAGGAGTAAGTCTTTACTACCAATAACAACCTGAACGTAACTGGTTTAAACTCCACAATTAAAAGATTTAGACTGGCTGAATAGAAAAAACACAAGACCCAACAGAATGCTGCCTACAAGAAACTCACTTCACCTATAAAGACACACATGAAGTGAAAGTGAAGGGATGTGATGGATACATATATATATCCCATGTAAATGGAAACCAAAAGTATGCAAGAGTAGCCATACTTACATCAGACAAATAGGCATTAAGTTACCAAAAAAACTGAAAAAGAGACAAGACAGTGTAGTGATTCCTCAAAGATCTAGAAGCAGAAATGCCATTTGACCCAGCAATCCCATTACTGGGTATACACCCAAAGGAATATAAATCATTTTATTATAAAGATACATGCACACATATGTTCACTGCAGCATTATTCACAATAACCAAGACACGGAATCATCCCAAATGCCCATCAATGATAGACTGGATTAAAAAAATGTGGTACATGTACATCAGGAAATACTATGCAGCCATAAAAAGGAAAAAGATCATGTCCTTTGCAGGGACATGGATGCTGGAAGCCGTTATCCTCAGCAAACTAATGCAGGAACAGAAAACCAAACACCACATGTCCTCACTCATAAGTGGGAGTTGAACCATGAGAACACATTGGTGGGGAATAATACACACTGGAGCCTGTCAGGGGGACGAAGGGAAAAAGAACATCAGGAAGGACAGCTAATGGATGCTGGGCTTAATACCTAGGTGAAGGGTTGATCTGTGCAGCAAACCACCATGGCACACGTTTACATATTTAACAAATCTGCACATCCTGCACGTATACCCTGGGACTTAAAATAAAATTGAAGGAAAAAAATATATTGCAAAACTTGAAATAAAAATAAAAAGAAACAAAAAGGTCATCACATATTGATGAAGAGATAAACTCAGCAAGAGAACATAACAATTATAAACATATATACACCCAATACAGGAGCACTCAGATAAATAAAGCAAATATGAGAACTAAAGAGAGAGATAAATCCCAATACAATGATACTTGGAGAATTAAACATCCCACTTTCAACATGCAGAAGGAAAACAAACCAAAAAAAATTGAACATTTCTGCACTATAGACCAAATGGACCTAAGAGACATCTACAGAACATTTCATCCACCAGATACAGATTACACACTCTTCTCACGAGCACAAAGAACATTCTCCATATGTTAGGCCACAAAGATAGCATTGCCAGTTTTTTTATTATTATTATTCTTTAAGTTCTGAGATACATGTGTAGAACATGCAGGTTTGTTACATAAGTATACATGTGCCATGGTGGTTTGCTGCACCCATCAACCCGTCATCTGCATTAGGTATTTCTCCTAATGCTATCCCTCCCCTTACCCCCCATCCCCCAAAAGGCCCCAGTGTGTGATGTTCCCCGCCCTGTGTCCATGTGCTCTCGTTGTTCAACTCCCACTTATGAGTGAGAACATGCAGTGTCTGGTTTTCTGTTCCTGTGTTAGTTTGCTGAAAATAATGGTTTCCAGCTTCATCCATGTCCCTGCAAAGGACATGAACTCATTCTTTTTATGGCTGCATAGTATTCTATGGTGTATATGTGCCACATTTTCTTAATCCAGTCTATCATTGATGGGCATTTGGGTTGGTTCCAAGTCTTTGCTATTGTGAATGGTGCCACAATAAACATACGTGTGCATATGTCTTTATAGTAGAACCATTTATAATCCTTTGGGTATATATACCCAGTAATGGGATTGCTTGGTCAAATGGTATTTCTGGTTCCAGATCCTTGAGGAATCGCCACACTGTCTTCCACAAGGGTTAAACTAACTTACACTCCCACCAACAGTGTAAAAGCATTCCTATTTCTCTACATCCTCTCCAGTATCTGTTGTTTCCTGAGTTTTTAATGATTGCCATTCTAAATGGCATGAGACAGTATCACATTGTGGTTTCAATTTGCATTTCTCTAATGACCAGTGATGATGAGCTTTTTTCATGTTTGTTGGCTGCATAAATGTCTTCTTTTGAGAAGTGTCTGTTCATATCCTTCGCCCACTTTTTGATGGGGTTATTTGTTTTTTTCTTGTAAATTTGTTTAAGTTCCTTGTAGATTCTGGATAGTAGCCCTTTGTCAGATGGATAGATTGCATAAATTTTCTCCCATTCTGTAGGTTGCCTGTTCACTCTGATGATAGTTTCTTTTGCTGTGCAGAAGCTCTTCAGTTTAATTAGATCCCATTTGTCAATTTTGGCTTTTGTTGCAATAGCTTTTTGTGTTTTAATCATGAAGTCTTTGCCCATGCCTATGCCCTGAATGGTATTACCTAAAACCTCACCAAATTTTTAAAAATCAAAATAATATGAGTATCTTTGCAGACCACAATGGAAAAAAAAATTAGAAACCAATAACAAGAACTTTGGAAACAATACAAATACATGGAAATTAAACAACATGCTTCTGAATGACCAGAGTCAGGGAAGAAATTAAGAGGGAAATCAAGAAACATCTTGAAACAAGTAAAAATATAAATTCAGCATTTAAAACCTGTAACTGCAAAAGCACTAGTAAGAGAGAAATTTATAGCAATAAATACGTATGACAAAAAAGTATAAAGATTTTAAGTAAAAAAAACCTAATAATGCACCTGAAAAAAATAGAAAAGTCAGAACAAGCCAAAACAAAATTAGTAAATGGCCGGACATGGTAGCTCACGCCTGTGATCCCAGCCCTTTGGGAGGCTGATGTGGGTGGATCACTTGAGGTCAGGAGTTTGAGACCAACCTGGTCAACATGGTGACACCCCTTCTCTATTAAAAATACAAAAATTAGCTGAGTGTGGTGGTGGGTGCCTGTAATCCCAGCTACTTGGGAGACTGAGGCAGGAGAATCACTTGAACCTGGGAGGTAGATGTTGCAGTGAGCCAAGATCACGCCACTGCACTCCAGCCTGGGTGACAGAGCAAGTCTCCATCTCAAAAAAAAAAAAAAAAAGTTAGTAGAAAAAAAAAATAAACATCAGAGCAAAACTAAAGAAAACAGAAAGACTAAAAATATAATACAAAGAATCAATGAAAAAAAGCGTTGTTTTTTTTAAAGATAATCTTGATAAACAACTGGCTAGACTGGCTAACACACACACATACCCTAATAAACAAAATCAGAAATGAAAAAAGAGACATTCCAATTGATACCAGAGAAATACAAAAGATTATCAGAGACTACTATGAACAACTACGAGCTAACAAACTGAAAAACTTAGAAAAAGATACATAAATTTCTGGACACATACAACCTATCGAGACTGAACCAGAAAGAAACAGAAACCCTAAACAACCCAATAACAAATAACAAGACTGAGTGAGTAGGCCAGGCACAGTGGCTTATGCCTGCAATCCCAGCGCTTTGAAAGGCCAAGTTGGGAGGACTGCTTGAGTCCAGGAGTTTAAGAACAGCCTAGGCAATATAGCAAGACCCCACCTCTACCAAAAAACAATTTTTAATTAGCCAGCCATGGTCGTGCGTACCTGTGATACTAGCTGCTCAGGAGGCTGAGGTGAGAGGATCACTTGAGCCCAGGAATTCTAAGCTAGGCTACAAGGAGAATGATCATGCCACTGTACTACAGCCTGGACAACAGAGCAAGACCCTGTCACTAAAGAAAATTTTAAAAGGTTGAATAATAAAAAGGCTCCCAAAAAAGAAAAGCCCACGACCTGATGGCTTCATTGCCAATTTCTACCAAACTTACAAAGAAGAATACCTAATCTTCTGAAACTATTCCAAACAATAGAAGATGATGGAATTCTTCCTAACTCATTCTACGAAGTCATTCCTACCCTTATACCAAAAGAAGACAAGGAAATGCACACAAAAAAGAAAACTTCCAGCCAATATCCCTTATGAAAACAGACACAAAATACCTCAACAAAATATTATTAATAGCATACCGAATCCAAAAGCACTTTAAAAAGATAATACACCATAATCTAAGTGAGATTGTATTCAGGGATGCAAGAATGGTTCAACATATGCAAATCAATAAACATGACACATCACATCAATAGGATGAAAATCAAAAACCATGCAGTCACCTCAACAGATGCAAAAAAAATTTTGATAAAATAATGTATCACTTTATGATAAAAATGCTCAAGAAACTAGCTATAAAAAGAACATACCTCAGCAGGATAAAGGTCATATATTACAAATCCACAGCTAACATCACACTGAATGAAGAAAAGCTAAAAGACTTCCCTCTAAGAACTGGAACAAAACAGGATGCACATATTCACCATGCTTATTCAACATAGTAATGGAAGCCCTAGCCGGAGCAATCAGGCAAGAGAAAAAATAAAAGACATCCAAATTGAAAAAGAGGAAGTAAAATTACCCCTCTTTGCAGAAGACATGATCTTATATTTAGAAAAACCTAAAAACTTCACCAAAAAAGACTCAGATCTCAGCTGGGTGCAGTGGCTCGCGCCTGCTGTTCCAGCACTTTGGGAGGCCAAGGCAGGAATTCAAGACCAGCCTGAGCAACTTGGCAAGACACCATCCTCTGCAAAACAATTTTAAACAATAAAAATTAGCCAGGCATGATGGCACGTGCCTGTAGTCCCAGCTACTTGAGAGGCTGAGGCAGGAGGATGGTTTCCTTGTGCCCAGGAAGATGCAGTGAACTTGCAGATGATCATGCCACTATACTCCAGCTTGGGTGACAGAGTGAAACTGTGTCAAAAAAAAAAAAGAAAGACTCAGATCTCATATGCAGATATGATGAACGACACAAAATCAACATCAAAAATGTAGTGATTCTGTGCTACCTAATAGGGAGGCTGAGGTGTGATCACCTGAGCCCAGAAAGTGGAGGATGCAGTGAGCCGAGACCGTGCCACTGCACTCCAGCCTGGACAACAGAGTGAGACTCTGTCAAAAAAAAAAAAAAACTAGTGATTTTATACACCAACAATGAACTAACTGAAAATGAAATCCAGATAGCAATTCCATTTACAACAGCTACAAACACACACACACACACACACACACACACACACACACACACAAACAAAAAAAAACTAGGAATAAATTTAACCAAAGAAGTAAAAGACCTCCATGAGGAAAACTACAAAATACTAATGGAAAAAACTGAAGAGGATAGGAACAAATGCAAGATATATCATGCTTATGAACTGGAAGAATTCATATTGTTAAAATGACCATACTATGCAGCAATCTACAGATTCAATGCAATCCCTATCAAAAGACCAATGACTATTTCATAGCAATGAAAGATAATAAACCTAAAATTTGTATGGAAACAAGAATCCAAATTGCCAAAACATTCCTGAGAAAACAGAACAAAGCTAGAGGCATCATACTACCTGACTTCAAACTATATTACAAGGCAATGTAACCAAAACAGCATAGTACTGGTATTAAAAACAGACCCACAGAGCAATGGAACAGAATAAAGAACTCATAAATAAATCCATGCATTTAAAGTAAAATGATTTTCAACTCAGGCACCCTAACATATACTGGGTAAGGAACACTCTCTTCAATAAATGGTGCTGAGAAAACAGGATATCCATACGCAGAAAAATAAAACCAGACCCCTATTCCTCACCATATATAAAAATCAACTTAAGATGGATTGACAACTTAAATATAATACCTGAAACTATAAAACTACTAAAAGGAAACACCTCAGGACATCGGTCTAGGCAAAGATTTTATGACTAAGACCTCAAAAGCAAAGCAACAAAAACAAAAATAGACAATGGCTTCTGTACGGCTAAGGAAACAATCAATAGAATGAAAAGACAGTCTAAAGAATAGGAGAAAATATTTGCAAAATACTCATCTGATAAGGGACTAATATCCAGAATACACAAGTAACTCAAAAACTCAACAAAAACAACAAATCCCATTAAACAGTGGGCAAAGGGCATGAATAGACATTTCTTAAAAGACATACAAATGGCCAACAGGTACATGAAAAAATGCTCAACATCACTAACCACTAGGGAAATGTAAATAAAACCACAATGAGATATCGTCTTATCCCAGTCAGAATAGCTATTATCAGAAAGACAAAAAAAAAAAAAAAACAGATGCTGGTGAGGATGCAGGAAAAAAGGAACTCACATACACTGTTGGTGGGAATGTACATTAGTATAGCTATTATGAAAAACAGTATGGAGATTTCCCCAAAAAAAAAAAACTAAAAATAGAACTAACCCATGATACAGTAATCCCACTACTGGGTATTTATCCAAAGGAAAGGAAAACATATTTCAATAGGACACATACACTCCCATGTTTACTGCAGCACTACTCACAACAGCAATGATATAGAATCAACCAAACTGCCCATCAATGGACAAATGGATAAAGAAAATATGGTGTATTTACGCAATTAAACATAATTTGGCCATAAAAAAGAATAAAATTCTGTCATGTACAGAAACATGGATGCAACTGAAGGTCATTACGTTAAGTGAAGTAAGCCAGAAACAGAAAGAAAAATATTCCATGTATTCACTCATATGTGGGTGCTGAAAAAGTTGATCTCATGAAGGTAGAGGGTAGAATTATAGATACTAGAGGCTGGGAAGGGTGTAGAGGGGAGAGGTCACAATGGAGAGAGGTTGGTTAATGGCTACAAACATACAGCTAGATAGAAGGAGTAAGTTCTAATATTCAGTAGTAGAATACAGTGACTATAGTTAACATCAATGTATTGTATATTTCAAAGTAACTAGAAGTAAGAACTTGAAATGTTCTCAATACATAGAAATAATAAATGCTTGTGATGATGGATATCCTCAACACCCTGATTTGGTCATTACACATTCTTTACATGTAACAAAATATCACATGTATGCCATAAATATGTACAAATATTTATAACTTTTTAAAAAGATATGCTGATTGGGAAATAAAACTGTCTTTGTTTGCAGATGACGTAACTGTCGAAGTGGAAATTCCAAAGGAATGAACAAAAAAACTGAAACCAATAAGCAATTACAGCGAGGTTGCATGATACAAGATTAATATACAAAAGTCAATCACCTTCCTATATACCTGCATAAATAACTGGAATTTGAAATTAAAAACACAATATCGTTTACATTAGCACATAAAAAATGAAATACTTGGCCAGGTGCAGTGGCTCATGTCTGTAATCCCAGCACTTTGGGATACCGAGGCGGGCAGATCATGAGGTCAGGAGATCGAGACCATCCTGGCTAACATGGTGAAACCCTGTCTCTACTAAAAATACAAAAAAAATTAGCCAGGTGTGGTGGCGGGCACCTGTAGTCCCAGCTACTCGGGAGGCTGAGGCAGGAGAATGGCATGAATCCAGGAGACAGAGCTTGCAGTGAGCCGAGATTGCACCACTGCACTCCAGCCTGGGCGACAGAGCGAGACTCTGTCTCAACAAAAAAAAAAAAAAAGAAAGAAATACTTTGGTATAACTCTAACAAAATATGTACAAGATCTGTATGAGGAAAGCTACAAAACTGTGATGAAAGAAATCAAAGAACCAAATACACAGAAAAATATTCCATGTTCATGGATAAGAAGAGTCAATATTATTCAGATGTCACATCTTCACAAGTTGATCAACAGATTCAATGCAGTGTCAATCAAAATCCCAGCAAGTTATTTTGTGGATATCAACAAACTGACTAGAAAGTTTATAGAGAAGCAAACGACTAGGCATAAAAAAACACAATTTTAAAGAGAAAAACATAGAGGATTGACACTGCCAAACTTCAAGACTTATTATAAAGCTACACTAATCAAGAGAGTGTGGTATGGGTAAAAGAATATTTTTTATTTTTTCTTAGACACTATGGTGACCTTTTTATTTTTTTTAATAAATAGATCAAAGAAACAGAACATACAGCCCAAAAATAGACCCAAATAAATACAGTCAACTGATCTTTGGCCAAGAGGCAAAAGCAATAGAATGAAAAAAGTTCCTTTCAATCCATATCAAAACCACAAGGAGATACCATCTCACACCAGTCAGAATGGCTATTACTAAAAAGTCAAAACAACAACAACAAATGCTGGCAATGCTGTAAAGAAAAGGGAATGCTTATCCACTGTTGGTGGGAATTAGTTCTGCCACTGTGGAAAGCAGTTTGGAAATTTCTCAAAGAACTTAAAATAGACCTACCATTTGAACCAGCAATCCCATTACTGAGTATATGTCCAAAAGAAAATAAATCATTCTGCCAAAAAGACACATGCAGTCAAATGTTTACTGCAGCGCTATTTACAATAGCAAAGACATGGAATCAACCTAGGTGCCCATCAGTGGTGGATTGGATTTAAAAAAAGTGGTACATACACACCATGGAATGCTATGCGGCCATAAAAAAAGAATAAGATCATGTCCTGTGCAGCAACATAGGATCATCTAAGCTAATTAATGCAGAAACAGAAAACAAAATACTACATGTTCTCACTTATGGCCACCCATGCCATCTTTATGTCCATGAGCATCCTGTGGGAGCTAAACATTGGGTAATCATGGACATAAAGATGGCAAAAACAGACACTGGGGACTACTAGTGGGGAATAAAGGGGGTGGGAAAAGGGTTGAAAAACTAACTATTGGATACTATGCTTCCTACCTGCATGACGGCATAATAGTACCCTAAACCTCAGCATCAAGCAGTATACCCATGTAACAAACCTGCATATGTACTAGCTGAGTCTGAAAGTTCAAATTATTAAAAAGAAAACGGTATTTTCAACAAACTGTGCTAGAGCAACTGGATATCCACATGCAAAAGAATGATCTGGACAAAGACCTCACATCCTTCATAAAAATTAACACAAACTGGGCTGGGCATGGTGGCTTGCACCTGTAATCCCAGCAGTTTGGGAGGCCGAGGCTGGCTGATCACTTGAAGTCAGGAGTTTGAGACCAGCCTGGCCAACATGGTGAAACCTCACCTCTACTAAAAATACAAAAATTAGCCACGTCCAGACATGGTGGCAGGTGCCTGTAATCCCAGCTACTCAGAAGACTGTGGCACGAGATTGCTTGAACCCAGGAGACGGCGGTTGCAGTAAGCTGAAATTACACCACTGCACTCCAGCCTGGGCAACAGAGCAAGACTCTGTCTCAAAAAAAAAATTAACTCAAACTGGATCACAAACCTGAATGCAAAATGCAAAACCATAAAACTCCTAGAAGATAACATAGGAGAAAATCTAGATGACTTTGAGTCTATCAATGGCTTTTTAAACATGACACCAAAGCCACAATCCATGAAAGAATGAATTGATAAGCTGGGCTTCATTAAAATTAAAAATTTCTGCTCTGGAAAGACAATGTCAAGAGAATGAGAAGGCAAGCCAAAGACTAAGAGAAAATATTTGAAAATGACATATCTGCTACAGGACTGTTATCTAAATATATGAAGAACTCTTACAACTCAACAGTAAGAAAATGAACAGTTTGAAATCATCATGGTGGACAGGAGGCAGGACCAGATTGCAGCTACATGCAGAGCAGCTTGCAGAAGCTCTCATTGTGGATTTTAGCCCCAGATCGACAGCAACAACAAACCAGCAATCCCGAGAGGGCCCACAGACCCTCTAAAGGAAGTGGACTGCTCCTGCAGGACCCAGGAGACACTCCAAATACTGTGAGTGCCCCAACTGCGGAAGTGGGAAAGGGAGACCTTCCTCTCCCGAACACGTGCCCCCACTGGAGAAGCTGAGGGTCTGTTTGCAGGAGAAGTTTCCGACCTAACCTGGAGCTGAGCCAATTTAGAGAGCCAGGTGAAATACAGGGGTAGAGGAAGCAGCAAAAAGGCCCTGGGAGCTCGCTGCGTCCCCTAGCAAGCCATTCCTGCCTGGCACCACAGGAATCCATTGGGTGGATGACCAGAGGAGCAGAGGTATAACTCCACAGGGAGAAGGAAATCTTTAGCAGAACTTTCTAACCATTTGAATGGGGTGAGAAGCCCATTCACACCCTCAGACTGGAAACAAACTTGGGGCTGTTGAGGGAAGCACAGTGGGACAGAGACTGGCCCTTCATTTTACCTGGTAGCTGGGTGAGGTCTGTGACTGTCAGCTTTCCCCCACTGCCCTGACAACCTGCATGACTCAGCAAAGGCAGCCATAATCCTCCTAGGTACCCAACTCCAATGACCTGGGAATCTCACCCACATCCCCCACAGCAGCCAAAACAAGACCCACCCAAGTAGAATCTGAGCTCAGACACGCCTAGCCCCACCTCCACCTGATGGTCCTTCCCTATCCACCCTGGTAGCATAAGACAAAGGACATATAACCTTGGGAGTTCTAGAGTCTCTCCCACCGCCAGTGCCTCTCTATCCTACCATAGCTGATGCTTTCTGGAAAGGGTCACCTCCTGGCAGGAGGTCAACTAGCACAAAAATAGAACATTAAAACACCAAAGCTAAGAACCCTCACAGAGTCCATTGCACCCCACCACTACCTCCACTGGAAAAGGCATTGGTATCCACAGCTGAGAGATCCATAGATGACTCACATCACAGGACTCTGTCCAGACAACCCCCAGTATGAGGCCAGAGCTGGGAAGACTCGCTGGGTGGCTAGACCCAGAAGAGAGACAACAATCACTGCAGTTCAGCTCACAGGAAGCCACATCCATAGGAAAAGGGGGAGAGTACTACATCAAGGGAATATGCCATGGGACAAAAGAATCTGAGCAACAGCCTTCAGCCCTAGACCTTCCCTCTGACAGAGCCTACCCAAATGAGAAGGAACCAGAAACAACTCTGATAATATGACAAAACAAGGCTCTTCAACAACCCCCCACCAAAATCACACTAGTTCACCAGCAATGGATCCAAACCCAGAAGAAATCCCTGATTTACCTGAAAAATAATTCAGGAGGATAGTCATAAAGCTAATCAGGGAGAGACCAGAGAAAGGTGAAGTCCAATGCAAGGAAATCCAAAAAATGATACAAGAAGTGAAGGGAGAAATATTCAAGGAAATAGATCGCTTAAAGAAAAAAAACAATAAAAAGTTCAGGAAACTTTGGACACACTTCTAGAAACGTGCAATGCTCTGGAAAGTCTCAGCAATAGAATTAAACAAGTAGGAAGAAAGAAATTCAGAACTCGAAGACAAGGTCATTGAATTAACCCAATCCAACAAAGACAAAAGAACAAGAAAATACGAACAGAGTCTCCAAGAAGTCTGAGATTATGTTAAATGACCAAACATAAGAATAATCAGTGTTGCTGAGGAAGAAGAGAATTCTAAAAGCTTGGAAAACATATTCTGGAATAACCAAGGAAAACTTCCCTGGCCTTGCTAGATACCTAGACATCCAAATACAAGAAGCACAAAGAACACCTGGAAATTTCATCACAAAAAGATCTTCACCTAGGCACACAGCAATCAGGTTACCGAAAGTTAAGACAAAGGAAAGAATCTTAAGAGCTGTGAGACAGAAGCACCAGCTAACCTATAAGGAAAACCTATCAGATTAACAGTGGATTTATCAGTAGAAACCCTAGAAGCTAGAAGGGAATTGGGGCTATCTTCAGCCTCCTCAAACAATTATCAGCCAAGAATTCTGTATACAACGAAAGTAAGTATCATTTATGAAGGAAAGATACAGTCGTTTTCAGACAAGCAAATGCTGAGAAAATTTGCCACTACCAAGCCACCACTACAAGAACTGAGAAAAGGAGCTCTAAATCTTGAAACAAATCCTGGAAACACATCAAAACAGAACCTCTTCAAAGCATAAATTACACAGAACCTATAAAATAAAAATACAAGTTAAAAAGCAAAAACAAAAAACCTAAGTACACCAGCAACAAAAGTATGATGAATGCAATGGTACCTCACATTTCAATACTAACACTGAATGTAAATGGCCTAAATGCTCCATTTAAAAGATACAGAACTACAGAATGGATAAGAACTCACCAACCAACTATCTGCTGCCTTCAGAAAACTCACCTAACACATAAGGAATCACATAAACTTAAGGTAAAGGGGTGGAAAATGGCATTTCATGCAAATGGACACCAAAAGCGAGCAGGAGTAGCTATTCTTGTATCAGACAAAACAAATTTTAAAGCAACAGCAGTTAAAAGAGACAAAGAGGGGCATTATATAATGGTAAAAGGCTCTGTCCAACAGGAAAATATCACAATCCTAAACATATACACACCTAACACCGGCACTCCCAAATTCATAAAACAATTACTAATAGACCTAAGAAATGAAATAGACAGCAACGTAATATTAGTGGGGGACTTTAATACTCCACTGACAGCACTATACAGGTCATGAAGACAGAAAGTCAAAAAAGAAACAATGGATTTAAACCATACCTTAAAACAAATAGACTTACCATTTACATATATATATATATAAAAACATATACATATGTTTTTATATATATATATATATATATAAAACATTTCATCCAATAACTATGGAATACACATTCTATTCAACAGTACATGGAACTTTCTCCAAGACAATATGATAGGCCATAAAACGAGCCTCAGTAAATTTAAGAAAACTGAAATTATGTCAACACTCTCTCAGACCACAATGGAATAAACCTAGAAATCAACTCCACGAGGAAACTTCAGAACCATGCAAATACATGGAAATTAAATAACCTGCTCCTGAATAAGCAATGGGTCAAAAATGAAATAAAGACAGAAATTAAAAAATTCTTTGAACTGAATGACAATAATGACACAACCTATTAAAACCTATGGGATACAGCAAAGGTAGTGTTAAGAGGAAAGTTCATAGCCATAAGTGCCTACATCAAAAAGACTGAAAGTGTACAAACTGACATTCTAAGGTTACACCTCAAGGAACTAGAGAAACAAGAATAAACCAAACCCAAACCCAACAGAAGAAAGGAAATTACCAAGATCAGAGCACAACTAAAGAAATATAAACAAACCAAAAAAATACAAAAGATAAATGAAACAAAAAGCTGGTTCTTTGAAAAGACAAATAAAACTGATAGACCATAAGCAAGATTAACCAAGAAAACAAGACAGAAAATCCAAACAACCTAAGAAACAAAACAGAAGATACTACAACTGACATCACTGAAATACGAAAGATCATTCACGGCTACTATGAACACCTTTATGCACATTAACTAGAAAACCTAGAAGAGATGGATAAACTCCTGGAAAAAATACAACCTTCCCAGCTTAAATCCAGAAGAATTAGATGCCCTGAACAGACCAACAATGAGCAGCGAGATTGAAATGGTAATTTAAAAATTACCAACAAAAAAATGTCCAGGACCAGATGGATTCACAGCAGAATTCTACTAGACATTCAAAGGAGAATTGGTACTAATCCTATTGACACTATTCCACAAGATAGGAAAGAGGGAACCCTCCCTAAATCATTCCATGAAGACAGTATCACCCTAATACCAAAACCAGGAAAAGACAAAACAAAAAAAGAAAACTACAGACCAATATCCCTAATGAACATAGATGCAAAAATCCTTAACAAAATAACTAGCTAACTGAATCCAACAACATATCAAAAAGATAATTCGCCATGATCAAGTGGGTTTCATATCAGGGATGCAGGGATGGTTTAACACACAAGTCAATAAATGTGATACACCACATAAACAGAATTAAAAACAAAAACCCCCAAGATCACCTCAATAGATGCAGAAAAAACATCTGACAAAATCCAACATCTCTTTATGATTAAAACTCTCAGCAAAATCAGCATACAAAGGATATATCTCAATATAATAAAAGCCATCTATGACAAACCCACAGACAACATAATACTGAATGAGGAAAAGTTGAAAGCATTTCCTCTGAGAACTGGAACAAGACAAGGATGCCCACTCTCACCACTCTTCTTCAACATAGTACTGGGAAGTCCTAGCCAAAGCAATCACACAAGAGAAAGAAATAAAGGGCATCCAAATCGGTAGAGAGGAAGTCAAACTGTCACTTTTTGCTGACGATATGATCATTTACCTTGAAAACCCTAATGACTCCTCCAGAAAGCTCCTAGAACTGATAAAATAATTCAGCAAAGTTTTCAGATACAAGATTAATGTACACAAATCAGTAGCTCTTCTATACACCAGCAGCAACCAAGCAAAGAATCAAATCAATAACTCAACCCTTTTTATAATAGCTGCAAAAAAAAAAAAAAAAATACTGAGGAATAAACCTAAACAAGGAGTCAAAAGACCTCTACAAGGAAAACTAAAAAACACTGCTGAAAGAAATCACAGATGACACAAACAAGTGGAAACACATCCCATGCTCACAGATGCTACAATCAACATTGTGAAAATGACCATTCTGCCAAAAGCAATCTACAAATTCAATGTAATCCCCATCAAAATACCACCATCATTCTTCACAGAATGAGAAAAAACAATTCTAAAATTTATATCGAACCAAAAAAGAGCCCGCATAACCAAAGCAAGACTAAGCAAAAAGAACAAATCTGTAGGCATCACACTACCTCATTTCAAACTATACTATAAGGCCATAGTCACCAAAACAGCGTGGTACTGGTATAAAAATAGGCACATAGACCAATGGGACAGAATAGAGAACCCAGAAATAAACCCAAATACTTACAGCCAACTGATCTTCGACAAAGCAAACAAAAATATAAAATGTGGAAAGTACACCCTTTTCAACAAATGGTGCTGGGATAATTGGCTAGCCACATGTAGGAAAATGAAACTGGATTCTCATCTCTCACCTTATACAAAAATCAACTCAAGATGGATTAAAGACTTAAACCTGAGACCTGAAAGTATAAAAATTCTAGAAGATAACATTGGAAAAACCCTTCTAGACATTGGCTTAAGCAAGGATTTCATGAACCAAGAACTGAAAAGCAAATGCAATAAAAACAAAGATAAATATCTGAGACCTAATTAACTAAAGAGCTTTTGCAGGCCAAAAGGAACAGTCAGCAGAGTAAAAAGACAACCCACAGAGTGGGAGAAAATCTTCACAATCTATACATCTGACAAAGGACTAATATCCAGAATCTACAACGAACTCAAACAAATAAGTAAGAAAAAAACAAACAATCCCATCAAAAGGTGGGCTAAGGACATGAACTGACAATTCTCAAAAGAAGATATACAAATGGCCAATAAACATATGAAAAATGCTCAACATCACTAATAATCAGGGAAATGCAAATCAAAACCACAATGCGATACCACCTGACTCCTGCAAGAATGGCCATAATCAAAAAATCAAAAAACAGTAGATGTTGGCATGGATGCAGCCAACAGGGAACACTTCTACACTGCTGGTGGGAATGAAAACTAGTACAGCCACTACAGAAACAGTGTGGAGATTGCTTAAAGAACTAAAAGTAGAACTACCATTTGATCCAGCAATCCCACTACTGGGTATCTATCCAGAAGAAGAGAAGTCATTATTCAAAAGAGATACTTGCACATGCATGTTTATAGCAGCACAATTCACAATTGCAAAATTGTGGAACCAACACAAATGCCCATCCATCAACAAGTGGATAAAGAAACTGTGAGATACATATATATATATAAATATGAATGATGGAATACTACTCTGCCATAAAAAAGAATGAATTAACAACATTTGCAATTACCTGCATGAGATTGGGGACTATTATTCTAAGTGAAGTAACTCAGGAATGGAAAACCAAATATCATATGTTCTCACTGATATGTGGGAGCTAAGCTATGAGGATGCAAAGACATAAGTATGATACAATGGACTTTGGGGACTTGGGGGAAAGAGTGGGAGGGGGGCGAGGGACAAAAGACTACAAATATGGTGTAGTGTACACTGCTCGGGTGATGGATGCACCAAAATCTCACAAATCACCACTAAAGAACTTACTTGTGGCACCAAATACCACCTGTACCCCAATAACTTATGGAAAATAAATAATTTTAAAAAAAGAAAATGAAAAGCTTGATTAAAGAATGGACCAAATATCTTAACAAACATAACACCAAAGAGACACAGATGGCAAATAAGCATATGAAAAGATGCTCCACATCACATGCAATCAGAAAAATGAAAATAAAACAACCATGAGATACTACTACATGCCTATTAAAACGGCAAAAATCCAGAATATTAATACCACCAAATACTGGCAAAGATGAGAAGCAACAGGAACTCTCATTCATTGCTGTAGGGAATGCACAATGGTACTGCCACTTTGGAAGGTAGTTTTGTAGTTTCCTCACAAAACTAAACACATTCCTACCATAAGATCTAACAGTCTTGCTCCTTATTATTTATTACCCAAAGAAGCTGAAAAAATGTCCACACAAAACCCTGTACACAGATGTTAACAGTAGCTTTATTCATAGTTGCCAAAACCTGGAAGTGACCAAAATGTCCTAGGTATACGAATGCAGAAATAAACTGTAAGACATCCAGGCAATGGAATGTTATTCAGCACTAAAAAGAAATGAGCTATGAAGCCATGAAAAGACATGGAGAAAACTTAAATGCATATTACTGAGTGAAAGAAGTCAATCTGAAAAGGCTGTATACTGTATGATTTCAACTATATGACGTTCTAGAAAAGACAAAACTACGGAGAAAGTAAAAAGGTTGGTAGTTGCCAGGGGTTCAGTGGGGGGAGGGATGACTGGAGCACAGAAGATATGGGGGACAGTGAAAATACTGTATATAATACTATAATGGTAGATACATGTCATTAGACATTTGTCCAAACTCATAGAATGCACATCACCAAGAGTAAACCCTAATGTAAACTATGGACTTTGGGGATGGTGTCAAGGTAGGTTCGTTAATCATAACAAATGTATCACTCTGATGGGGAATACTGATAATGTGGGAGGCTATACATGTATGGAGGAAAGGGGCTTATGAAAAATCTCTGTACTTTCCTCTCAATCCCACTGTGAACCTAAAACTGCTCTAAAAAAAATCCTTAAAAATAAAATTCAAAACGTTTAAGTTTAAAAAATAAAATAAAAATACCACTATACATCGGTTAGAATAACTAAAATCCAAAACATTGACAAACCAAATTCTGGCAAGAATTTGGAGCAACAGGAAGTCTCACTAGTTGCTGGTGGGAATACAAAATGATACAACCACTTTGGAAGAAACTTTGGCAGTTTCTGACAAAAACTAAACATATTCTTACAACACAATTCAGCAATTGTCCTCCTTGGTATTTACTCAAATAAGGTGAAAACTTAGGTCTACCCAAAAGCCTGCACACAAACATTTATAGCAGCTTTATTCATAATTGCTAAAAACTTAGAAGCGACAAGTGGTTTTTTCAATAGGTGAATCGGCAAACTGTTATACATGTACACAATCGAATATTATTCACCAATAAAAAGAAATGATAAGTGTTACAGCTCTTTTAGAATGTGTCTAGCAATTTAAAAAAGGATATCAGGGAGACTCTCAAGGGGGGACAGATGGTTTATGTGAACTCTGTACTTTCTGCTCAATTTTGCCGTGAACCAATAACTGCTATAAAAAACAAAGTGCATATAGATATATAGTTGGGTGTTTTTTTGCTTTTTTGTTTTGTTTTGTTTTGTTTGCTGGACACAGTGGCTCACGCTTATAATCCCAGCACTTTGGGAGGGTGAAGTGGGCAGATTGCTAAAGCCCAGGAGTTTGTTTGAGACCAGCCTGGGCAACATAGGGAGACTCCATCTATACAAAAAAATTAAAAATTAGCCAGGTGTGGTGGCACACATCAGTTGTCCCAGCTATTCAGGAGGCTGAGATGGGAGGATGGCTTCAGCCCAGGAGGTCGAGGCTGCAGTGAGCTGTGATTGCACCACTGCACTCCTGCCTGGGAAACAAAGCGAGACCCTGTCTCAAAAAAAAAAAAAAAAAAAAAAAAGAGAAAAAGTATGTTTTTTTTAATTTTGAGATAAAATGAACTATAAGCTACTAGAAAACAAGGAGTGCTCTTAACAGTATATTGTTAACTGAAAGAAGCCAACCTGAAAAGGCTATATGATTCCAAGTATTATATGAATTCTGAAAAAGGAAACAAAATGGAGATTTTTAAAATCAGTAGGATATAGAGGATTTTGAGAGCCATAACATTTTTCTGTACTACACTATAATGATAGATACATGTCACACTGCATATTTGTCAAAACCTATAGAATATACAATGCAAGGAGAGAACCCTGATGTAAAACTGTACACTTTAGTTAAATAATAACGTATTCATATCAGCTCATCAATTGTAACAAATGTACCACATTAATGTAATGTGTACCTATATAACAGAGAAGCTCTCTAAAAGAAGATATTTACTGGAGAGTCAAGCATTACAATGGGAATATACATGTCATAGTAAACTATGTGTTTTCAGGGAGGAAAGAAAGACAAAGGTTCTTAAAGTAAAAAATGAAGAGGATTACACAACTGTTTCAAAATAAGTAACCCTGGCTACAAAAATCATTAACAAGGGTGACCCTTACACAAGGCTAGACAGGCAGTTGTGCAGATGTCCTTGCAGAGATTTTTTTGTGCAAGGCTGTAATGGCCTTTGTGCAAGGTTGTGGTTTTCAGAGTCTTCTGTGACAGTTTTTGTTGACAGGCATACAAGTGTGAAAGCCTTCCCCAGCTCTACTTTTAAGGGCTTTTTTAACACTAGTGACTCCATTTGGATTCTGACAACTTTCACAGTAAGACAGTAATAGAAGAAACTAGGGGAAAGGAGTGACAAGGCTATAAAAGAATATATAGGAATTATCTGTACTTTCCCCTCAATTTTTCTGTAAACCTAAAACTCCTCCAAAAAAGTCAAGTCTATTATGTTAAGAAATATAAGATTGGTGCTAATGTAATTGTAGTTTTTGCTTTTAGTGGCAAAACTGTTATTACTTTTGCGGCAACCCAATAAATATACCTTAACAGTACCAAGTACTACCAAAGACAGAAAGCATCCAGAAATCTCATTCATTACTGGTGGGAATGTAAAATGTTACAACCACTCTAGAATAGTTTGACAGTTAAATACACATTTACCACATAATCTAGAAATTTCACTCCTATTTACCCCAGAGAAATTAAAACTTACATTCACATAAAAACCTATGAATATTTATAGCAGCTTTATTCATAATCACCAAAAATTGGAAACAACCCAAATGTCCTTCAAGGGTTAACAGAGATCAATCTCAATGGCATTATACTGAGTGAAAAAAGCCACTCTCGAAACATTACATACTGTATGATTGCATTTATGTGGCATTCTAGAAAACAGAGAATTATAGGCACAAAAACACCAATGTCACCAGAGGTTAGGGGTAAGGGGAGGAATTACTACAAAGTGGACAGCACAAGTATTTTTTTGGAGTCATGGACCTAACATTTTAATTGTGATGATAACTATATGCATCTATGCAAGTTTTATAATTCATGCTACTGTAAACACATCAAAAAACCTATAAGTAAATATAGGCATACCTTGTTTTATTGTGCTTTGCTTTATTTGTTGCACTTATCAGATATTACATTTTTTTTTTTGAGACGGAGTCTCGCTCTGTCACCCAGGCTGGAGTGCAGTGCCACGATTTCAGCTCAGTACAAGCTCCGCCTCCCGGGTTCACACCATTCTCCTGCCTCAGCCTCCCGAGTAGTTGGGACTACAGGCGCCCACCACAACACCCGGCTAATTTTTTGTATTTTTAGTAGAGACAGGGTTTCACCATGTTAGCCAGGATGGTCTCGATCTCCTGACCTCATGATCCACCCGCCTCAGCCTCCCACAGTGCTTGGATTACAGGCATGAGCTACCGCGCCCGGCCCAGATATTACATTTTTAACAAATTGAAGGATTGTAGCAATCCTGCACCAGACAAGTCTATCAACAACATTTCTCCAACACATGCACACTTTATATCTCTCTGACACATTTTTCTAATTCTCACAATATTTCAAATATTTTCATTATTATTGCATCTGTTATGGTGATCTCTGATCATTTGATGTTACTACTGTAACCGTTTTGGGGCGCAACCAACTGTATCCATGTAAGATAGCAAACTTAATAAATGTGGGTATTCTGCTGCTCCAACAACTGGTCATTTTTCAGTTTCTCTCTTCCTAGGGCCTACCTATTATCTGAGACACAACGATATTGATATTAGGCCAATTAATAACCCTACAGTAGCCTCTAAGTATTCAAAGTGAAAGGAAGAGTCTTAAGTGTCTCAATCTAAATCAAAAACTAAAAATGATTAAGCTTAGTGAGGAAGGCATGATGAAAGTCGAGACAGGCCAAGAGCTATGACTTTTGCACCAGTTAGCAAAGTTCTGAATGCAAAGGAGCAATTCTTGAAGGAAACTAAAAGTGCTACTCCAGTGAACACACTAATGATAAGAAAGCAAAACAGTCTTACTGCTGATAGGGAAAGTTTTAGTGGTCTGGATAGAACATCAAACCAGCCACAATGTTCTCTTAATTAAGCCAAAATCTAATCCAAAGTAAGATCCTAACTCTCTTCAACTCTATGAAGGCTGAGAGAGGTAAGGAAGTTGCAAAACAAAAGTCTGAAGCTAGCAGAGGTTGGTTCATGATGTTGAAGGAAAGAAGCCATCTTCATAACATAAAATTGCAAGGTGAAGCAGGAAGTGCTGATGCAGAAGCTACAGCAAGTTATCTAGAAGATCTAGTTAAGATAATTGCTGAAGGTCGCTACACTAAACAATACATTTTCAAAGTAGATGAAACAGCCTTCTATTGGAAGATACCATCTAGGACTTCCAGAGCCAAGGAGGAGAAGTCAATGCCTGGCTTCAAAGCTTCAAACAACAGGATGACTCTCTTGTTAGGGGCTAATGCAGCTGGTAACTTAAAGTTGAAGCCAATGCTCATTTACCATATGAAAAATTCTAGGCCCCTTAAGAATTATGCCAAATCTACTCTGCTTGTGCTCTAGAAATGGAACAACAAATCCTGGATGACAGAACATCTGTTACAGCATGACTTCCTGAATCTTTTAAGCTTTGAGAACGACTACTCAGAAAGAGAGTCCTCAAATTCAACGGAGCTTAAAAGTAAAGAAAAAAAAAATTTTTTAAGATTCCTTTCAAAATATTACTGCTCATTAACAATGCACCTTGTCACTTAAGAGTGCTGATGGAGATGTACAAGGAGATTAATGTTGTTTTCATGCCTGCTAACACAGCATCTATTCTGCAACCCATGGATCAAGGAGTAACTTCAACTTTCAAGTCTTATAATTTAAGAAATACATCATATAGCTACCATATATAGTGATTCCTCTGCTGGATCTAGGCAAAGTAAACTGAAAACTTTCTGGAAAGGATCTACCATTGTAGACGCCATTAATGACATTTGTGATTCATGGGTGAAGGTCAAAATATCAACATTAACACGAGTTTAGAAGAACCTGACTGCAACCCTTATGGATACTTTGGAGTGGTTGAAGACCTCAATGGAGGAAGTAACTGCAGATGTGGTGGAAGCAGCAAGAGAACTAAAATTATAAGTGGAGCCTGAGCCGGGCATGGTGGCTCATGCATGTAATCCCAGCACTTTGGGAGGCTGAGGCAGGTGGATCACCTGAGGACAGCAGTTCGAGACCAGTGTGGCCAACATGATGAAACCTCGTCCTTACTAAAAATACAAAAATCAGCCAGGCATGGTGGTGCACGCCTGTAGTACCAGTCACTCAGGAGGCTGAGGCAGGAGAATCGCTTGAACCCGGGAGGCGGAGGTTGCAGTGAGCCGAGATCACACCTCTGCACTTCAGCCTGGGCGACAAAGGGAGACTCCATCTCAAAAAAAAAAAAAAAAGTGGAGCCTGAAGATGGGACAGAATTGCTACAACCTTATGCGAAAACTTAAACAGATGAGGAGTTGCTTCTTTTTTAAAAGAAAGTAGTTTCTTGGATGGAATCTAGTTCTAGTGAAGATGCTGTGAACATTGTTGAAATGACAACAAAGGATTTAGAATATCACATAAGTTTAGTTGATAAAGCAGTGGCAGGGTTTGAGAGAAGTTCTACTGTGACTCCAATTTTGAAAGATGTTCTACTGTAAATAAAATGCTGTCAAACAGCATGGCACAATACAGATAAATCTTTCATGAAAAGAAGAGTCTATCAATGTGGAAAAATTCATTGTTGTCTTATTTTAAGACAATTTATTATTTCACAGCCATCCCAACCTTCAGCAGTGACCACCTCCCTGATCAGTCAGTAGCCATCAATTTTGAGGCAACTTTGAGCCATGCTCGAGTGGCAATACAATGATTTGCTGAGGGCTCAGAAGATGGATAGAATATTTTAGCAATAAAGTGTTTTTTAATGAAGGTATGTACATTTTTAGATATGTTATTACACACTTAATAGATTACAGTATAGTGTAAACATAACTTTTGTATATAGTGTGAAACGAAAAAAAAAAATCAGATGACTTGCTTTGCTGCAATATTTGCTTTAGTGCAGTGATGTGGAACCAAACCAGCAGTATTTCCAAGGTATGACTATACAAATTTCCTCTCTCTCTCTTTCTCTCTCTCTCTCTCTCTCTCACACACACACACACACACACACACACATCTTTATTATGATGGTAGTTGCAATGTGTATACATTTATCAAAACTCAGAGAATAATTAAGATGGATGAATGTAATTCTAAATTAATCAACAAGGAAATTTATTTTAGGCCAGGTACAATGGCTCACACCTGTAATCTCCAAATTTTGGGAGGCCAAGGTGAGAGCATCACTTGAGGCCAGGAGTTTAAGACCAGCCTGGGCAACATAGGAAGAACCCATCTCCACCAAAAAAAAAAAATTAAATAAATGAATAAACAAAAGCAGAAAAATTTGTTTTTTAAAGTGCAAAAAAATTTAAAAGACATTTCACAAAAGAAGATATAGAATGCAGCACACCAATATGGCACATGTATACATATGTAACAAACCTGCACATTGTGCACATGTACCCTAAAACTTAAAAGTATAATAATAAAAAAAAAGAATTGGTAATCAACATCTGAAAAGGTTTTATTTTCAAATCTGAGGATTTTTTTTCTTTTTTGAGACAGGGTCTCACTCTGTTGCCTAGGCTGTAGTGCAGTGGCGCAATCTCAGCTCAATGCAACCTCCGCCTCCCAGGCTCAAGAGATCCTCCCACTTCAGCCATGTGAGTAACTGGGACTACAGCCATGTGCCACACCTGGCTAGTTTTTTGTATTTTTTATAGAGATGGGTTTTTTTATTTCAAATTTTATTTTAGATACAGGGGGTATATGTGGAGGTTTCTTACATGGTTATATTGAGTGGTGCTGGGGTGGTGGTGCAGATTCCATCACCCAGGTAGTGAATATAGTACCAAATATGTAGTTTTTCAACCTATTCCCCCATCTCTCCCTAACTCCTCTAGTAGTCCCCAGCATCTGTTGTTCCCATCTTTATGTCCACGTGTGCTCAGTGTTTACCACTTATAAATGAGAACATGTAATATTGGTTTTCTGTTCCTGCATTAATTTGCATAGGATAATAGCCTCCAGCTGCATCCATGTTGCTGCAAAGGACATTCATTCTTTTTTTATGGCTACATAGTATTCCATGATGTATAATACCACATTTTCTTTATCCAATCCACCACTGATGGGTACCTAGGTTGATTCCATGTTTCTGCTATTATGAATAGCTCAATGATGAACATTTAACTGAATGTATCTTTTTGGAAAAACTATTATTTTCTTTTGGATATATACCCAGTAATAGGATTGATGGTTCAAATGGTAGCTCTGCTTTAAATTCTTTGAGAAACCTCCAAGCTGCTTTCCACAGTGGCTGAACTAATTTACATGCCCACAAACAGTATATAAGTGTTCTCTTTTTTCCATAGTCTTGCCAGCATCTGTTTTTTCACTTTTTAATCATAGTCATTCTGATTGGTGTGAGATGGTATCTCACTGTGGTTTTGCTTTGTATTTCCCTGATGATTAGTCACGATGAGCACTTTTTCATAGGAATTCTGAGCACCTGTATGTCTTCTTTTGAAAAATATCTGTTCATGTCCTTTGCCTATTTTTTAATAAGGTTATTGGTTTTTCATTTGTTGATTTAAGTTCCTTATAGAATCTGGATATTAGACCTTTGTCAGAGGCAATAGTTTGTGAATATTTTCTCCCATTCCTTAGGGATTTTGTTTTGTTTTTTTTGCTGTGCAGAAGCTCTTTAATTAAATTAAGTTTCATTTGTCAATTTTGTTTTTGTTGCAATTGCTTTTGGGGAATTAGCCAAAAATTCTTTGCCAAGGCTGATAACAAGAAGGGTATTTCCTAGGTATTTTTCCTAAGATTTTTATAGTTTGAGGTTTTACATTTAAATCTTTAATCCATCTTGAGTTAATTTTTGTATACGGTAAAAGGTAAGGGTCCAGTTTCATTCTGTTGCATATGGCTAGCCAGCTGTCCCAGCAGCATTTATTGAATAGGGAATCCTTTCCCCATTATTTGTTTTTGTCAGCCTTTCAAAGATCAGATGGTTGTAGGTGTGCAGCATGATTTCTGAGTTTTCTATTCTTTTCCATTGCTCTATGTGTCTGTTTTTATACCTGTACCATGCTGTTTTGGTTACTGTGGGCTTATAATATAATTTGAAGTCAGGTACTGTGATGCCTCCAGCTTTATTCTTTTTGTTTAGGATTGCTTTAGCTGTTTGGGCTCTTTTTTGTTCCATATGAATTTTAGAATAGTTTCTTCTAATTCTCTGAAAAATGACATTGATAGTATGATAGGAATAGCATTGAATCTGTAGACTGCTTTGGGCAGTATGGTCATTTTTGTGACGCTGATGCTTCCAATCCATGCGCATGGATTGTTTTTCCATTTATTTGTGTCATCTCTGATTTTTTTCTGCAGTGTCTTGTGGTTCTTCTTGTAGACTCTTTCACCTTCTTAGTCAACTGTACTCCTAGGTATTTCATTTTTTTTATGGCTATTGCAAATGGGATTGTGTTCTTGATTTGACTCTCAGCCTGGACATTATTTGGTGTCTAGAAATGCTACTGATTTTTTCTACATTGATTTTGTATCCTGAAAGGTTGCTAAAGTCCTTTATCAGTTCTAGGAACTCTTTGGCAGAGTCTTCAGAGTTTTATAGGTATAGAAACATTTCATCAGTGGAGGGATAATTTATGTGAGATTATGTAAAGAGACTAAATCTATCACTCACTGGCATTCCTGAGAAAGAATGGGAGAGAATACGCAAACTGGAAAATACATTTGAGGATATGGTCCACAAAAATTTCCCTAATCACAATAGAAAGGCTGACATGCAGGCCAGGCGCGGTGGCTCATGCCTGCAATCCCAGCACTTTGGGAGGCCGAGGCAGCTGGATTGCCTGAGCTCAGAAGTTCGAGACCAGCCTGGGCAACACAGTGAAACCTTGTCTCTACTAAAACACAAAAAATTAGCTGGGCATGGCAGCATGTGCCTGTAGTCCCAGCTACTTGGGAGGCTCATGCAGGAGAATTGCTTGAACCTGGGAGGCGGAGGTTGCAGTGAGCCAAGATCGCGCCACTGTACTCCAGCCTGGCGACAGAGAGAGACTCCATCGCCAAGGCACATCGTCATCAAATTCACCAAAGTCAACGCAAAAGAAAAAATCTTAAAGGCAGCTAGAGAGAAGGGTCAGGTCATGTACAGAAGGAACTCCCATCAGGCTAGCAGCAGACTTCTTGGCAGCAACCTTGCAAACCAGAAGAGATTGGGGGCCTCTTTTAGGCAACCTTAAAGAAAAGATATTCCAACTAAGAATTTCATATCCTACCAGCCCAACATTCATAAGTGAAAGAGAAATAAAATCCTTCTCAGACAAGCAAATACTGAGGGAATTTGCTTCAACTACACCAGCCTTACAAGAAAGAGGTCCTTAAGGGAGTACTAAACATGGAATCAGAAGAATGACACCTACTACCACAAAAATACACTTAAGCACATAGCCCACAGACACTACAAAGTCAAGTCTATACAACAACCAACAACATAACGACAGGATCAAAATCTCACATATCAATACTAATCCTGAGTATAAATGGCTAAACGTCCCTCTTAAAAGACATGGAGTGTCAAGGTGGATAAAAAGACAAGACCCAACCATCTGCTATCTTCAAGATACCCATCTCACATCTAACAACATTCACAGGCTCAAAGTAAAGGGAAAGAGACAGATCTACCATGCAAACAGAAAATAAAAAAGAGCAGGAGCCACTATTCTTATATCAGATAAAATAGACTTTAAACAAATAACAATTAAGAAGGACAAAGATGGGTATTACATAATGATAAATGGTAAAATCCAACAAAAAGGCTTAACTAATTATATATGCACCCACTATTGGTACACCCAGATTCATAAAACAAGTTTTGCTTGACCTACAAAAAGACTTAGTTAGGCAACCACATCATAATAGTGAAAGACTTCAACACCCCACTGACAGCATTAGACAGATCATTGAGGCAGAAAGCTCACAAAGAGACTCTCACTTAAACTCGGAAGTGATTAACTGGACCTAATAGACATCTACAGAACACTCCACCTAACAGCCACAGAAAATGTTTTTAACGTCATTAGTCATCACAAAAATGCAAATTAAAACCAAGCCCAGGCCGGGCACAGTGGTTCACGCCTGTAATCCCAGCATTTTGGGAGGCCGAGGCAGGCGGATCACCTGAGGTCAGGAGTTCAAGACCAGCCTGACCAACATGGATAAACCCCATCTCTACTAAAAATACAAAACTAGCCGGATGTGGTGGTGCATGCCTGTAATCCCAGCTACTCGGGAGGCTGTGGTGGGAGAAATCGCTTGAATCCGGGAGGCAGAGGTTGTGGTGAGCCGAGATCGTGCCATTGCACTCCAGCCTGGGCAACAAGGGGGAAACTCCGTCTCAAAAAAAAAACAAAAACAAACAAAAAAAAAGAGCCTAAAAGTCAGTCAATAGAGAATTAAATAAACCATAATATATTCACATAATGGAATATTACATAGCAATAAAAAGAAACAAACCAGTGATAGATGCAAAACATGGATAAATGTTAGCAATATTATACTGAATAAAAAGAAGCCAAACACAAAAGAGTACATATTATGTGATTCCATTTTTATGAAATTTAAGAACAGGCAAAACTATGGAAACAGAAATCAGAAGAATGGTTGCCAGAATCATGCTGGAGGTACAAGCAACAGAAGAGGAAAAGACACAATGGTTGAGTCATATACTTGAGTCACATAAAAAAGAAAAATGAATTAATTAAAAATATATTAAATTCTTTTGATTTTTTTAAAAGATAAAATGAAAACAAGGAAAATTTCTGGAGCATGACAATATGTTACTCTAGTCAGAGCTCATCTAACTTTACACTTAAGATTGCCTGTTTAACGTAACTATATGTTAATAAAAATCACAAACAAATCAATAAATGAGTTAAAATTCTCCTAAAGACTATAGAAAGGGGCATTTATTCCTTTCTCTTCCATTGAAAACCACTAAAAACAACAACAAAAAAGTTGAGTAGTGGAAATGCGGCAAGATACTTGCACAGCCTCAAACACTACACAAAGTATGAGCAAATATTTAGCAAATACGTTGAACTTTAAGCCAACCACAGAGCACAGTAAGGCTGACATGTGCCACTTCCAATCTCAAACAGGATGTCGATTTCCCAAAATTTAAGTATCACTTAACTTTTGCAAATATCAAAAAACAATATAAACCCATATATATGGAAATATGCTTTTTTCTAGAAATAAATGAAAAAAACTCATTAATAGTGGTTGCCTTTAGAGAAAAAGGACAGAACGAGATTCTATTTGCTTCATTTTATACTTTTTTTTTTTTTTTTTGAGACAGGGTCTCATTGTTTCCCAGGCTGGAGTACAGTGGCACAATCATAGCTTTCTTTAATCTTGAACTCCTGGGCTCAAAGGATCCTCCCACCTCAGCCTCCTGAGTAGCTGGAACTACAGGTGCACAAGACCACGCCTAGCTTATTTTTTAATTTTTAGTAGAAACAGGATCTCACTATATTTCCTAGGCTGGTCTCCAAATCCTGGGCTCAAGAGATCCTCCCACCTCAGCCTCCTGAGTAGCTGGAACTACAGGTGCACAAGACCACGCCTAGATTATTTTTTAATTTTTAGTAGAAACAAGATCTCGCTATATTTCCTAGGCTGGTCTCCAACTCCTGGGCTCAAGAGATCCTCCCACCTCAGCCTCTCAAAGTGCTAGGATAACAGGTGTGAGCCACCACACACAGCCCACCTTGTACCTTTCTACACAGCCCAAATTTTCTAACCTTATGCAAATATATTATTTTCTTTTTAAGTAAACAGAAGTCACCTGGTCTCCTTTATTGTTTCCCTTTTTATGTACTCTTTGTATCCAATACAAACCAACAAATGTATTATTTAATAACAAAATTTCTAAATGTTCTTTTACACTAATTTTAAGCAAAGAATACTGAGGACAAATCTCTCCTCCAAGAACAAATTTTAGAAATGGTTAATAGGAGGTCGGGCACGGTGCCTCATGCCTGTAATCCCAGCACTTTGGGAGGCCAAGGCAGGTGGATCACCTGAGGTTGGGAGTTCGAGACCAGCCTGACCAACATGGAGAAACCGCACCTCTACTAAAAAATACAAAATTAGCCGGGCGTGGTGGCACATGCCAGTAATCCCAGCTACTGGGGAGGCTGAGGCAGGAGAATCGCTTGAACCCGGAAGGCAGAGGTTGCGGTGAGCCGAGATCGCGACATTGCACTCCTGCCTGGGCAACAAGAGCAAAACGCCATCTCAAAAAAAAAAAAAATGGTTAATAGGGCCAAGTGCGGGGGCTCACGCCTGTAACCCCAGTGCTTCAGGAGGCTGAGGTGGGAGGTTCACCTAAGCAACACAGCAAAACTTTGTCTCTGCAAAAAAATTTTAGAAACTAGCTAAGCATGGTGGCGCATGCCTCTAATCCGAGATACTCAGGAGGCTGAGGTGGGAGGACAACTTGAGCCCAGGAAGCTGAGGCTGCAATGAGCCGTGAGTGTGCCAGTGCACTCCAGCCTGGGTGACAGAGCAAGACCCTGTCTCGAAAAAAAAATACGTAAATAAATAAGGGTTAATTTTTCTTGTAACCAAAAATATACATTTTAAGATTACTTAAAACATGTTATCCTAAAATAAATGCTACAGTTATGGACTGAATTGTATTTCCCCAAAATTCATATGTTGAAGCCCCAACTCCCAGGGCCTTAAAAGGGGTTGAGTGAGGTCATGTGGGTGGAGTCCCAATCCAATAGAACTAATGTCCTTATAAGAAGAAGAGACACTAGGGGTACGTGTGCCCAGAGAAAAAGCCATGTGAAAACACAGAGAGAAGACAGCCATCTGCAATCCAAGTAAAGAGGCCTCAGAAGTCAACCGTGCCAGCACCTTCATCTTGGACTTCCACATTCCAAGGCCAGGCATAATGGCTCATACCTCTAATCCCAGCACTCTGGGAGACCAAAGTAGGAAGATTTCTTAAGGCCAGAAGTTCAAGACAAGCCTAGGCAACATAGCAAGATCCCACCTCTACAGAAAAAAAATTTTAAGTAGCCAGGCACCTGCTTGTATTCCCAGCTACTCAGGAGGCTGGGCAGCAAGATCACTTGAGCCCAGGAGTTCAAGGATTCAATGAGCTATGAGTGTGCCACTGCACTCCAGTGTGAGCAACACAGACCCTGACTGTAAAGAACCTAAATGCCCTTCCATGGTAGTTTAGATAAAGAAAATGTGGTACATATACACCACAGAATACTATGCAGCCATAAAAAAGAATGAGATCATGTCCTTTGCATGGATGAAGCTGGAGACCATTATCCTCAGCAAACTAACACAGGAACAGAAAACCAAATACTGCATGTTCTCACTTATGAGTGAGAGCTAAATGATCAGAACACGCGGACACATAGAGGGAACAACACACACTGGGGCCTTTCAGAGGTTGGAGGATGGGAGGAGGGAGAGGAACAGGAAAAATAACTAATGGGTACTAGGCTTAATATCTGGGCGATGAAATAATCTGTAAATAAACCCCCATGACACAAGTTACCTATGGAACAAACCTGCACTTGTACCACTAAACTTAAAATAAAAGTTAAAAAACAAAACACAAAAAACTGCTATCTTAATCCTTATTCATCAAAGCCTGATTATAATGCTTAATGAGATAAAGTCCAGATTTATAATCAAAATATCTTTTGAAATATAGTTATATTACTCCTTAAAACATACATTCTCAAACTTAAAATGGGTCAAGTGCATAAGAACAAACAATTCTATAAACCTTATCGTTTTAGTAAACTTAAAACAGAATTTATTTTACAATAATAAGATTTAAATTTCATGATGAAATCAATTATGCATAATTATATATACATAGTTTTAAACTGAAGAGCCTAACCTCAAAGTATCATTTCAACATGCCAAAAATGAACTAAAATCTGCAATTAAATAACACAAGAAAACCAAAAAAGGGACATATCAGAAAATAAACATTCAGTTTTATTACAATATTTTAAACATATCAAATAAAACTGTATACTTAAAATAAATTAATTTTATTTACCACCTGCAAAGGGAGAGTCCAGCGTTCTGAGCTTCTGAATTTGGACAGTGGTGATTGAACATGGACATCCTCTGGTTTTGCATTTAACATCTTTCTTATCTGAAAATAGGATGAGAAAATAATTAGTTTAATTGAACTATACACAAGAGCTAATTCAGCTAACAGAACCACTATATTACCCTGCATCAATAATTTGCTAACTGTTTTAAGGAGTTTTAAATTCAGTGCTTAATTTATATGCAATTAAATATAATTTTATTTACAAAAAACCTCTCCTTGACTCTGAAAGTCAAATGAAAGTTGAATGAAGAATCAGAAGAGCTTCCTAACTATTCTCTTGTCTGCTGTCTCTTCCCCTTTTAACCTTTCAAATGTCAGCCCCAGAGTTCTCTAATACATAAAACCTAATTATGGCTGCAATACTTAAAATTCAACAATGGTAGCCATTACTTACAGATAAAACTCTTAACAATTGTAAAACTCTTTACCATTTGGGCTCTTTCACATCACATCACATCAAAACTACAACCCAACCACAATGAATGAAATCAACCTTCTTCAAACACATCATATTATTTTATACCTCTAAACCTTTGCATATACTCTTCCCACAATCTAGAATGCTCTTCCTTCTCTCCCTAGTGAAGTACTCCAGATTCTTGTCAAAATTACTATTTTATCTACACAACCATCATGCCATACCACGCATTCCTGGAACAGAATCAATGGAACAGACCAATGGAACAGAACAGAGAACTCTGAAATAAGACCACACACCTACAACTATCTGATCTTCGACAAACCTGACAAAAACAAGCAATGGGGAAATAATTCTCTATTTAATAAATGGTGCTGGGAGAACTGGCTAGCCATATGCAAAAATTGAAACTGGACCCCTTCCTTATACCATATACAAAAATTAATTCAAGATGGATTAAAGACTTAAATGTAAAACACAAAACTATAAAAACCCTACAAGAAAATCAAGGCAATACCATTCAGGACATAGGCACAAGCAAATATCTCATAACAAAAATGCCAAAAGCAATTGCGATAAAAGCAAAAATTGATAAATGGGATCTAATTAAACTAAGGAACTTCTGTACAGCAAAAGAGTGAACAGACAACCTACAGATTGGGAGAAAAATTTGGCAGTCTATCCGTCTGACAAACTCTAATATCCAGAGTCTACAAGGAACATAAATTTATAAGAAAAAAACATCCCCATTAAAAAGTGGGCAAAGGATATGAACAAACAGTTCTTAAAGGAAGACACACATGTGGCCGACATCACTGATCATTAGAGAAATGCAAATCAAAACGACAACGAGACACCATCTCACACCACTCAGAATGGCTATTATTAAAAAGTCAAAAAACAACAGATGCTGGCAATGTTGCAGAGAAAAAGGAACACTTTTACACCACTGCTGGGATTGTAAATTAGTTCAACCATTGTGGAAGACAGTGTGGTGATTCCTCAAAGACCTAGAGGCAAACATACCATTTGACCTAGCAACATTACTGGGTATATACCCAAAGGAATATAAATCATTCTATTACAAAGATATATGCATGCACATGTTTGCTGCAACACTATTCACAATAGCAAAGACATGGAATCAACCCAAATCCCCATCAATGATAGACTGAATAAAGAAAATATAAAACATATATACATAGGATACTATGCAGCCCTAAAAAGGAACACAGTCGTGTCTTTTGCAGGGACATGGATGGAGTTGGAAGCCATTATCTTCAGCAAACTAATGCAGAAACAGAAAACCAAACAATGCACGTTCTCACTTTTAAGTGGGAGCTGAATGATGAGAACAGATGGACACAATGGGGGAACAACACACACTGGGGCCTGTCAGACCGGTAGAGGGAGCATCAGGAAGAATAGCTAATGGATGCTGGCCTTAATATCTACGTGATGGGTTGTTCTTGCGGCAAACCACCATGGCACACATTTACCTATGCAACGATCCTACACATCCTGCACATGTACCCCGAACTTAAATAAAAGTCGAAGAAAAAAATGTTCACCACTGTTTCCCTGGTACTTATGCCTAACACAGTGTCCAATACATGTTGAATACCCAATAAATATCTACTGACCAATGCTTTAATAAATTAGATTTCAGAAAATAATGTTCATGATATATAGGTAAGTAGGAAAAAAGATTACAAGACAGTATTTTGTGGTTTTCTATTTTTTAATATGTTTCTTATAAAGAGACAAATAAACTAGAAGGATACACACCAAAGTATTAATTCTGGTTGTGTCTGGGTGGCCTTAATTCGCCCAGTGAAATAAGTTCTTAATTGAACTTTAGAATATCTCTACAACAATCTAGTATCATTTTAGAAATATTTCTTAAACATGTATTTATTTACTCGAGACATGGTCTCACTCTGTCACCTAGGCTGGCGTGTAGTGACTCAAACATAACTTACTTCTGCTTCTACCTCTTGGGCCCAGGCAATCTTCCTGCATCAGCCTCCTGTGTAGCTGGGACCACAGGCATGCACCATCATATCTGACTAATTTTTTTATTTTTTGCAGACACAGGGTCTTACTTTGTTGCCCAGGCTAGTCCCAAATTCCTGGGCTCTGGGGCTCAAGCAATCCTCCCACCTTGGCCTCCCTAAGTGCTGGGTTTAGAGGCATGAGCTCCCACACCCAGCCAAACACTTCAAACACTTTTTTTTTTTTTTTTTTTTGAGACAGAGTCTCGTTCTGTTTCCCAGGTTGAAAGTGCAGTGGCACAACCTCAGCTAACTGCAACCTCCGCCCCCGAGTTCAAACAATCCTCCCACCTCAGCCTCCGAAGTAGATGGGATTACAAAAATGCACCACCATACCCAGCTAATTTTTGTATTTTCAGTAGAGATGGGCCTTTCACCATCTTGGCCAGGCTGGTCTTGAAGTCCTGACCTCAAGTGATCCACCCGCCTTGGCCTCCCAAAGTGCTGGGATTATAGGCATGAGCCAACCCACCAGGCCCAGGCCAAACACTTTAAATTCAACATGTATTAGTATCTTCTCCCTATATCCATCAAAGCTCTTATCCTTTTGGTAACTTATTTCCACTAGCAGCCTGGAGGGAAAAGGCAGTAATATAAACTACTAACAATAATGAAATATGCTAATTTTCTAAGAAAGTCTACCTTTTTTAAACACACTAACGCAACTTTACATATAAATTACGGGATTAAGAAATAAGTAAATATATTGTAGATAATGAGAGACAGAAAAAAATAAGGAAAGAGGAAAAGCTAGAATAAGCCTTGTGGTGTTGGACTGGAATCAGAAGTATCAGTATTAATTTTTTATAGATATATAGATAGAGATACAGAAATAAATATAGATACATGTGTTTGTGTGGGAAAATAGACATATGTATGTTGTATGTGTGAACATATATTTTTCTAGTCTTGTCTGTTGATAAAGCCTAAAAACAATGACATCCCAGTTGCAAGTATACCTAGCACACAGACCTGGGTTTCTAAATATCATCCTTCAATTGAAAGAACCAGGGCTCCCTGGGAAAGTGGTTGATTCCAAGCCTGGGGCAGGGAAAACACAACATAAGCATCTTGCAGTGCCAAAAAATATACAGTGTCAGAAAGTAAGTGTTCAAAAAAAAAAGATAGGAGCACGTCACAAGGGTACAGCCAACATGAAAGATCTCCCAAGGCTGGAATACTTTGACCAACAAATCTGTAATGACAGTAGTGGATTATAACTCATAGAATAAACTAAATATTCTATGAGTCCATATTGATACAAATAAATAAGTGAAGCCAAGCACAGTGGCTCACACCTAGAATCCTCACACTTTGAGAAGCTGAAGCAGGAGGATCTCTAAATAAATAAATAAATAAGTAAGTAAGTAAGTAAGTAAGTGGGGGAAGAGGATCAGCTCTGCCTTACATAAGAATTTTTATTTTTTAGAGACAGTGTCTCACTCTGTTATCCAGGCTGGAATGCAGTGGTGCAATCACAGCTGATCACAGCCTCAACTTCCCTGGCTCAAACGATCTTCCTATGTCAGCCTCCCAAGTAGCTGGGATTCCAGGCATATGCCAACATGCCCAGCTAATTTTTTTTGTAGATATGGGGTCTCACTATGTTGCCCAGGCTGGCCTCAAATTCCTGACCTCAAGTGATCCTCCCACCTTGGCCTCCCAAAGTGCCAGGATTACAGTTGTGAGCCACCACACTGGCCCCTTATCGAAGAATTTACATTCATAAATCTATAATGAATGAGCAAAAGAGAAAACCACCAAAATACCACATATATAAATTTGGAGGCAAGATACACTGATAGATGCTAAAATAGTAAACAAAAGTTTGAGAAGAAATAGTATATTTGCATAGATTCAAAGCATCTCCCCTAAGATATTTATTAATTATAAAGAGGAAAAAAGTAACTTTACAATGGAGGAAACAGGCAGACCCCATCTTAACCAAACAATCAAGGCTGATATTACCAGTATTAAGATATATCACTATCATGTACCCCCTGATATAATGCACTAAGAAGGTCATCATCACTTCTGTGGTATTCCTCCCAAAAAGTCATAACCTTAATCTAATCTTGAGAAACCTGAAAGAAACCCAAAGTGAGAGATATTCTACAAAATACTGTCCAGTTTTCTTCAAAAGTGTCATGGTCATGAAAGAAAAAAGACTGAAGAATTGTCATAGACTTAAGAAAACTAGGGAGACCTAACAACTAAATGCAATGTGGGATCCTGGATTGGATCTGGCAACAGAAAAAGGACATTAGTGAAACTGAAGAAATCCAAATGATGTCTATAGTTTAAAGCAGGTGTGCCCAACCCCCAGGCCAAGGACAACACAGCAGGAGGCGAGCAGCACGGGAACATTAGGGCCTGCACTCCCCCTCCTGTCAGATCAGCAGTGGCATTAGATTCTCATAGGAGCACAAACACTATTGTGAACTGTGCATGCAAGGGATCTAGGTTGCACGCTCCTCATGAGAACCCAATGCCTGAAAATTTGAGGTAGAACAGTTTCATCCCGAAACCATCCTCCCGACCCCCGTCCATGGGAAAACTGTCTTCCACGATACTGGTCCCTGGTGCCAAACAGGTTGCGGACCACTGGTTTAAGGTACTGTATCAATATAAATTCCTTGTTTTTTGTAATCATACTATACTTATATAAGATAATAACATTGGGAGAACCTGAGTGAATTTTACAGGAACTCTGTAAAATTTCTGTAACTTTTCTGTAAGTCTCAACTTCCTTGTAAACAAAAAGTTTAAGAAACACTGTAGTACATCTAAAAATCAGAGAAATGGATTAACTCAGTATTAATTTCTAATGGCAGGATTTCAGATTAATTGCATGAATAATGCAATAGTCTAAAGCAGGATATTTCACTTCACTGGATATAATAAAAACAAAAATAGTGGTAGTTAATACAGAGGTATTTCAAAGTAGATATGATAGTATTCATCCTGGCAATGTAAGGTTTTTTTAGGGGGCAGTGGGGGACAGAGTCTCGCTCTGTCACCCAGACTGGAGTGCAATGGCGCAATCTCGGCTCACTGCAACCTCTGCCTCCCAGGTTCAAGCGATTTTCCTGCCTCAGCCTCCCAAGTAGCTGGGACTACAGGCACCCGCCATCATGCCCAGCTAATTTTTTTTTTTTCTTGGAGACAGAGTCTCGCTCTGTCACCCAGGCTAGAGTGCAGTGGCATGATTTCAGCTCACTGCAAGCTCTGCCTCCCAGGTTCACACCATTCTTCTACCTCAGCCTCCCGAGTAGCTGGGACTACAGGCACCTGCCACCACGCCCGGCTAATTTTTGGTATTTTTAGTAGAGATGGGGTTTCACCGTGTTAACCAGGATGGTCTCGATCTCCTGACCTCGTGATCTGCCCGCCTCAGCCTCCCAAAGTGCTGGGATTACAGGCATGAGCCACTGCGCTCGGCCAATTTTTGTATTTTTGTAGAGACGGGGTTTTACCATGTTGGCCAGGCTGGTCTTGAACTCCTGACCTCAGATGATCCGCCTGCCTCAGCACAAGATTTTTTTTAACCTCCTATTTACCCCACTTAAACTAAATCCAGAGTTTTAAATGGAGAAACCACACCATGCAAATCTTAAGCCAAAAAAGGAAGTGTATCTAAAGCCATACTTTCTATATGGTCTTCTAAGGTACTCTTGATTTCCTCTCATTGTCTTCCTTTATGACTTCTTCTCCTTCTTTGTTAAATGCTATAACTATATAACATGAAGATGTATCATATTAAAGTTCTCTGTGCATAACTTAGACTGCTTCAGAGAAAAGGGTTTAATAAATTCTTATAATGTAAATCGGGATATTACTGCATTTAAAGAACAAAATTCTAGAAAAAAAAAATTATCTCTATATGCCAGGTATGGTGGCTTACACTATAATCCCAACACTTTGGGAGGCCAAGGCAGGAGGATTGCTTGAGGCCAGGAATGTGAGACCAGCCTGGGCAACATAGCAAGACCCCTGTCTCTACAAGAAAAAATTAAAATTAGCTGGTCATGGTGGCACATCCCTGTATTCCCAGCTACATGGGAGGCTGAGGCAGGAGGATCACTAAAGCCCAGGAGTTCAAGGCTGCAGTGAGCTGTACTTGAGCCTGGGCAACAGAGCAAGACCCTGTCTCTTAAAAAAAAAGAAAAAGATTATCTTTCTTAAAAGGAATTAATTTTTAAAACACTTCCTATATAGGTAGAAACTTCATTTTGTTTGTTTTGCTACTCTTGGCTTACGTAGGAGAAATAAATGAAAAAAAGAGGCTTAAAAGGACATATTCCCAATAGTAATGTTCAGCACATACCTTGAGTACAACTACTCTGCATCTATAGCATTACTAATGAATGCACATTGGTACTCTAATAGATTAAGTCATCAAAGAAATGTTGTGCTATGTTTTAAATAAAATCTAAAATGAGCTCTGGAAAGTATACTGGTCATCTGGTCCAGAAAGTATACTAGTCAACTATTTAAACAAAGTTGGTAGAAAAGTCTCCTGGTTAACCTTCAGTTAATTAGAATACACCACTCTCCCAAAACACTGATTAAAGTTTTATACTATTTTCTTTAAAATGTTATTAAAAAGACAAACAGCAAAATACTTTCAATATCAGTAACTCCAAACATAATAGGTTAAAAGCAAAACAAATGCATACCTCCGATAAATCAGAAGATGACTTTTTCCTTTTTCCTTCTGTGATGATTTCTACAAAAACCAAAGACGTGGTAAAAATTATCGTTTAACATCTAAATGAGATAAACAGTTTGACAAAGGAGATTCTTTCACATTCATCCTTTGTTTTAAATTGACTTGTTAGATTTAGAATTTACACATTTTACAGAAACTGAAGGGCTAAACATAAAAGTCAAAAAATAACTACACGTATCAGAAGAATAGCAGATTCTCACAAAATGTCTCCAGTAAAATATTTATATATATAAATATATATATAATGACAATAGAAAAGAAAGAGGAAAACTTGGCTCTAAGAACTAAACAGAAATTCCCTGACCAAAGACCTCACACCTAGTAGTAGAACCATTTGATCAGACAAATTCTTATAATGGGGGAGGTAGAAGCAGGTGAAATTCTAGAAGTTAGAAGTTGAGAATATTCTATAAAAACACTTTCAGTTCTACTACATATCTAAGCATGCTGGGCAACTGGGAACAGCTTAACTCTCTTTTACTCACCAACATTTTTCAGACTTGCTGTGGATTTTTCTGAGTTATAACTTCCAACCAGCAAACATTAATTCAATGTCTATTATGTGCCTGACACTGTGCTAGGCAATGAGTACAGTATAGTGGGCAAATTAGGCAGTACAGTATAGTGGGCAAATTCCAAACTTTCCTGGAACTTACAGTCTACTGAATATATCACAGATTTTACTAAAAAAATAAATGGCAGAGATTCAACATATGGTCACCTGCTTGTGACAAATGCACGACTGCAATTGCATAGGAAAGGGATGATTTTCAAAATGATGCTGAGGCAATCTGATAACCAAATGGGGGAATAACACCCTTGACTACCTCACACCATACACAAAATTAATTTGAAATGAATCATAGATTGAAATGTCAAAGATAAAAACAAAGCATCTGGATTTAAGTAGGAGAATATCTTCATGACCTTTGGGTAGGCAAAGATTTTTCAAAGAGGACACAAGTAGTCCTAACCACAAATGAAAACGTTAATAAACTGTACTTCATTAAAATTAAGAACTTCTGATCCTACTGTAGCTCATGAGCATGATGACTGGGTGTTCACACGCATCTGTGAGATGTGCCACCTTGAACCTTGTTACTAGGTCAGCGTATTACCCATCTGACATGAAAGAAAAATAAAGAACCACACTGGATTAGCATGTTTTTCTGTTTTGTTTTGTTTTGTTTTTGAGATGGAGTTTCACTCTTATTGCCCAGGCTGGAGTGCAATGGCGCAATCTCGGCTCACTGCAACCTCCACCTCCCGAGTTCAAGCGATTCTTCTGCCTCAGCCTCCCGAGTAGCTGGGATTACAGGTATGCACCACCATGCCAGGCTAATTTTGTATTTTTAGTAGAGGCGGGGTTTCTCCATGTTGGTCAGGCTGGTCTCCTGACCTCAGGTGATCCACCCACCTCGGCCTCCCAAAGTGTTGGAATTACAGGCATGAGCCACCGCGCCTGGCCTGGATTCGCTTTGAAAAAGAAAAAAGAAAAAAAAAAGGTCAGGCACAGTGGTTCATGCCTGTAATCCCAACACTTTGGAAGGCCAGGGCATGGGGATCACTTGAGCCCAGGAGTTCGAGACCAGCCTGGGCAACACAGTGGGACCCAATCTCTATAAAAATATTTAAAGAGGAGCTGGACATGGTAGCACATGCCTGTAGTTCCAGCTACTCAGGAGGCTGAGATGGAAGGATCACTCGAGCCTGGGAGGTTACAGCTGCAGTGAGCCATGACTGCAACACTGCATTCCAGCCTGGGTGACAGAGTGAGACCCTGTCTCAGATTAAAAAAAAAAAAAAAGAACTTCTGTTCATCAAAAATCATCGAGTGAAAAGGCATGTCAAGAATAAAAGAAAAATATTTATAATACATGTATTTGTCAAAGAATTCATAACCAGAATATATAAAGAACTCCTACAAAGCAAAAGCAAGATAATCCTATCTTCAAAATGGACAAAAGTCTGAATAGGCACTTCACAAAAAAAGAATATCCAAATGGCCAATAAACATATAAACAGGTGCTCAATTTCATAATCACTAGGGAAATGCAAAATTAAAATGGCAATGAAAACCATTAAACAGCCTTTAGAATGAGTAAAAGTAAAAAGATTGACAACACCAAATATTGGTGAGAGACTGGAACTCATATACTCTTGCTAAGAGTGTAAATGAGTACATCTGCTTCACCAGCATCTACTGAGGTTAGACACCTGCCTATGCAATGTCCAACAATTACACTTTTAGATAAATAACCAACAGAAATAAGAATATTCAGGTATTTTTGTTCTTAATATCCAAAAACTGGAAACAACCCAAATATCCATCAAGTATGGATAAACATATTCATATAATAGAAAACTATATAGCAATAAAAGATAATGAATTACTGCTACGCACAATATGGATACATCTCTCAGGCATGCTCAAAGGAAACCAGATGCAGAAGAGTATATGATTCTATTTCTCTGAAATTCAAGAAGAGTTAAAATAAACCTATGGTAACACTAGTTAAAACAGTGATGGGGGCCAGGCATGGTGGCACATGCCTGTAATCCCAGCAGTTTGGGAGGCTGAGGTGGGTAGATCGCTTGAGCTCAGGAGTTTGAGAACAGCCTGGGCAAAAGGGTGAAACCCCGTCTGCATAAAAAAGTACAAAAATTAGCCGAGTGTGGTGGGGTGCACCTGCACTCCCAGCTACTCAGTAGGCTGAGGTGGGAAGATCACTTGAACCAGGCAGTTGAGGCTGCAGTGAGCCATGATGGCACCACTGCACTCCAGCCTGGGCAACAGAGCAAGACACTGTCTCAAATTAAAAAAAAAAAAAAAAAAAAAAGTCACTGAACTATACACTAAAGATATGTGTACTGTATGGTACTTAAAATCAGAAATAATAATAATAACTAATGAAATATAGACTACCCAGAAATCTATATTGCTGAAATGATTTCTTCTAAGTTCATAATACACAGCATTAGTTTCACTATATGCATTTGCTGAGAAACCATGTAATGTTTTCCTGATCTAAAAAATTATTTTTGGGCCAGGCGCGGTGGCTTATGCCTGTAATCCCAGCACTAATGGGAGGCCGAGGTGGTTGGATCACTTGAGGTTAGGAGTTCGAGACCAGCCTGGTCAACATGGGGAAACCCGTCTCTATTAAAAATACAAAAAAAAAAAACTAGCTGGGTGTAGTGGCAGGTGCCTATAATCCCAGCTACTCAGGAGGCTGAGACAGGAAAATCACTCAAACCCAGGAGGCAGAGGTTGCAGTGAGCCAAGATCACACCATTGCACTCCATCCTAGGCAACGAGGGCAAAATTCCATCTCAAAAAAAAAAAAAAATATTTTCACCTCTACACTTAAGCTTTTGATAACTTCAAATAATTTAAATAAACTAGTACTCAAGTTGACTACCAAAAATAAAGAATTTTTTAAATAAGTGATAAGAAAGTATCCTGTAGAAATTCATTTTCTAGTCAATTTTAAATTTAACAAAACACATATCTACATATACACAATGGAATACTATTCCGGAATGAAAAAGGAAGGAACTCACGTCTTTTACAGTAACACAGAACTGGAGACCTTCATCTTCAGTGAAACAACTCAGATTAGAAGCTCACACCTATAATCCCAACACTTTGGGAGGCCAAGGCAGGATGACTGCTTGAGCCCAGGAGTTTGGGACCAGCCTGCACCACATGGTGAGACCCTGTCTCTAAAAATATTTATTTGAATTAGCTGGGTACAGTGACACCACCTGCGGTCTCAGCTGCTTGGGAGGCTGAGGTGGGAAAATCGCTTGAGCCCAGGAGGTCAAGGCTGCAGTGAGGCATGTGGAGAATCGCTTGAGCCCAGGAGGTCGAGGCTGCAGTGGGCCGTTTTTGCACCACTGCACTCCAGTCTGGATGACAGAGCGAAACCATTTCAAAAAGAAAAAGAAAAAAGAAAAAAAAGAACTCAGAAAGTCAAATACCACATATTCTCACTATAAGTAGGGGCTAAATAATGTGTGTACACATGGACATAGAGTGTGGGATAACAGTCACTGAAGACTTGGAAGGCTAGCAGCAGTGCAGTGAGGGATGAGAAATTACTTAATGGGTACAATGTACACTATTCAGGTGATGATTACACTAAAAGCCCAGATTTCACCACCACACAATATACCCATATAACAAAGCTGTACTTGTACCCCTTAAATTTATACAAATAAAAAAGTACATGTCATTTTAAAAGGAATATCAGTTCCTTAAATTTTAATTTACAAATTTATATCCCAAAAATATCTCACTGGGTTAAAAGTGCTTCCATCCTGTTTTGTAGTATGTTCCCCTATTTCCTTTCATTAATGCTACTGTGAATTCCCAAATATTTATGTTTTTTTCTTCTTGGCCAACTTTGTCTAATAAAAAATTTTACAATTTTTTTATAGCTGACTTGCTCCATCTTATACCAGGTTAGCTCTGGAGTGTTTAAATAAGCATATGATGTGCCTCGACTTGAGACTGTATGGTATAGTTACCATGCTCAAGAGTACATATTTTAAAGCTAGACAACCTAAATTTGTATCTCGGCTTACTAGTTGTGATTTCTGAGTCTCAGTTTCTCATCTGTAAAATGGGGGAGAATATCTGCCTTTTTAATCGTTAAGATTAAAGCATGATAATCCATATGAAGGCATTTAGCATTATGACTAACACATAGTTAGTGCAAAAGAAATGGTAACTATAACATTTTATAGTCAAGTATCTCCCTTTAAAAGACTGCAGTATATTAGCATTAGCATATAGGAAAATCTCTCCAATTACTCTCATTCTAAATATATGAGTCAAAAAACTAAAAGCATAACTTTTCCCACTCATTCACTGATTTATTCCATAATTTTTTTTTTTTTTTTTTTTTTTTGAGACGGAGTCTTGCTCTGTCACCCAGGCTGGAGTGCAGTGGCACGATCTCGCTCACTGCAACCTCCGCCTCCCAGGTTCAAGCGATTCTCCTGCTTCAGCCTCCCCGGTACCTGGGACTACAGGCAGGAAGCACCATGCCTGGCTAATTTTTTATATGTTTAGTAGAGAGAGAGTTTCACCATATTGGCCAGGCTGGTCTCGAACTCCTGAGCTCAAGTGATCTGCCCACCTTGGCCTCCCAAAGTGCTGGGATTACAGGCATGGGCCACAGCACCCAGCCTATTTATTTGACATAATAGTAATTATCATTGCCTGGAATTATGCTAAGTGCTTTACACAAATTATTTTCCTTAATCCTTATATCATGAAATCAATAATGTATAATCTCCATCTTATAGATTAAGAAATTAAGATTTGAGGAATCCAAATAACTTGCCCAACGTTACCATAGTGATCCATCACCGGTCATATTCCAGAGATGGTACTCTAAACCAGTACACTCTAGGCATACTGGATGCTATGGGGAAATAAAATTAATGACAGTCCCTGTCACAGTGTTAATAGTATAGAAGTAGACATTAGACAACTCAGCAAGCTAGAATATATGATGGAATCTGATAATTATCATATAAGAGGCATAAGGACCAACAGAAGTGCAGAAACAGGCATAAATTTAAGTTTGAATTAATCAAGGAAATGGTTCTTGGAAAGGCACAACTGAACTGGGCTTGGGCCGGGCATGGTGGCTCATGCCTATAATCCCAGCACTTTGGGAAGCCGAGGTGGGAGGATCGCTTGAGGCGAAGAGTTCAAGAACAGCCCAGGTAACACAGTGAGACCCCATCTCTAGAAAAACTAAGTTTTTTTAAAAAATAGCCAGGCATGATAGTGCGGGCCTATAGTCCTAGCTACTCCGGAGCCTGAAGTAGGAGGATAGCCTGAGCCCAGGAGTTCAAGGCTGCAGTGAGCTATGATCATGCCACTGCACTCCAGCCTAGGCAACAGAGCAAGATCCCATCTCAAAAAAAAAAAAAAAAAAAGAGCTGGGCTTTGAAGAATAAGGTTTAGACAGGCAGAAATGGGTGGAGCCAGGCACAACCCAAGGGTGATTTACCAATACAAGCACACACGAACTAGGATGAAGCAGACCACATCAGCCAGATTCATAAATTACTGAAAACCCAAATGAAAGTTATTCATCAGGAAGGCATTATAACAGAATTCTAGTCTGGATCTTTGGAGCTACTCAATCTTATTCATAACCCATTCTCTGTGTTACCATACCCCCTTAATTTACTTTTCAATCCTCTGCCTTCCATCATCAAGCCTAGGAATCACCACCAAGATGTCAATCCCTATAGCCTATCACCTTCTTATTATCACACCTCATATAATTGAATTCTACCCCCTCATCTACATCTTCTTCATCTCTTCCCTAGTTTACCAAATTCTTTTCCAAAGTCAATACAGTTTCCTTAAATTTTGAATATTTTCCTTCAACTTCTCCTCCACCTTAGGTTAACTAAATCCTAGCTTTTTATTAGATATATTACTTTGTTAAAACTCTCCCACTTATAAAACAGAAGTAGAGATGAACAATCTCCATTGTTTCCTTTGGGGGGAAGACAAAAAAAAAATCTCCTTCCCCACCGCCACCATCTCCCATTAATATTCTGACTTTATTACAATAATTCCTCCTTTAAAATTAACATAAATTGGATACATTCCTGGCTGGGCACAGTGGCTCACACCTGTAATCGCAGCACTTTGGGAGGCCAAGGCAGGTGGACCATGATATCAAGAGATAGAGACCATCCTAGCCAACATGGTGAAACCCCGTCTCTACTAAAAATACAAAAATTATCTGGGCATGGTGGCACTCACCTGTAGTCCTAGCTACTCAGGAGGCTGATGCAGGAGAATCGCTTGAACCCAGGACGCAGAGGTCGCAGTGAGCTGAGATCACGTCACTGCACTCCAGCCTGGCGACAGAGCGAGACTCCATCTCAAAAACAAAAAAAATTGGATATATTCCCTTGCCCATATTTATGACTGCCATCTACTGACCCAAGATCCTCTCCAACATGTCTAGAATACTCTGATTCTTGGTTCATAGTTTACGTATCATCAAAATTCACCATCATTCTGAAGTACTAAAACATCCATTAATCAACTCACTCAAAACAATGGACTCATCTTCATTTAATGGTACAAACTTCTACATATCTCCATTTCAGCAAAACGCATTCAAGAATGGCTTTAAGGAGGCCAGGCGCAGTGGCTCACGTCTGTAATCCCAGCACTTTGGGAGGCCGAGGCAGGCGGATCACGAGGTCAGGAGATCAAGACCATCCTGGCTAACATGGTGAAACCCCATCTCTACTAAAAATACAAAAAAAAATTAGCCAGGCGTGGTGGCGGGCTCCTGTAGTCCCAGCTACTCGGGAGGCTGAAGCAGGAGAATGGCATGAACCCGGGAGGCGGAGATTGCAGTGAGCCGAGATCGTGCCACTGCACTCCAGCCTGGGGGGCAGAGCGAGACTCCATCTCCAAAAAAATAAAAGAATGGCTTTAAGGAAAACTGTTCCTTACAGCTTTAAGGAAAACTCTCAAGTTCTCAAATGCAAACCTTTCATTCTATATACTGTCTTCCTCACTGCCACTAAATCCACTCTTTGCCCTTATATCTTGCCACACCCTTTAATTAAAATTAAACTCATTTTTCTTCCAAACTCTTGCTCTTGTACTGCTTGGCACTACTAAGTCACAAAGTATTAACAGCTCCAACTACTATAAAACTCACACTTGCTATAACTAAGACTGCAAGAGTACTTAATATATATTCATCCCTAATTGACCTATCTTGCATTCCCAGTACCATTTAAAAGCCCCTTTCTCAAAAAATTACCTTATTTCATTTTAGAAGCCAAAACTGCAATATCTTTACCTTCTCAAGATTTGTCTATATCTTTATCCATCTTTTCTCCTTTCCCTATATCTCACCAAACTGTTCTTTGATGTCATCCCTCTCTCCCATTTCTTCTGGGACCTCACTCCATTATCTCCTACCTGATATATATTCAATCTTTCCCTCTCCACCCCTTTCCCACTCCCTACCAACCTGATTTAAGTCTCTCATATTCTTAAAAAAACAAGCCTTTCTACCTAATTTCCTACTCAAGCTTGTTCTAGAAATCTTTCCTTCCCATCTCATTTTCTCAGCTTACTTTTGCTGCCCCATTTCCTCACTGCCACTCATTCCTCTAGCCTGTTGAAATCTGGCTTTTGTCTACTAGTCTACTAACCACTCTTACCATCAGTAAAAGTAGCCTCCTAATTGCCAAATCCAGTACCCTCATGCTACTTTAACTCTCTGAAAGGTTAACATTTTTTTTACTCTCCTCCCTTTCTTCCCGAACCTGTCACAATCCTAATCAGCCTATCTAACTGCTTAGTAATATCTCTTCCTCCCCACTCTGAAATTAGTTGTATGTGATTTAAGACCTTCCTCACTCTATATTTTTTTTTTGTGGGCAATTCCATTCATTCCAATGACTTCAACTAAGATTGCTGCAAATAATGCAGCTTTATCATAACTAATTGTTAAGTTCTCATCTTGAGCTTCAATTATCATTCATTACACTTTCAATGCAAAGCAAACATCACCTGGACCTACTGAAAGATTTAAGAAAGTTATACCATCAGGGACACTAGTAGCAGTAAATGAAGTTAAAACTATAGATTTTGTAATTAGAGACCACATTTTGAATTCCGTTCCTTACTAGCTATTACTAATCTTTATCCTGACCCTAAATCCCGGTTTTCTCATCTGTAAATGAAAAACAATTACCTTATAAGGCTCTTGAAAATATTGAAGTTTGTAAAGTTCTTAGCACAATGTCTAGTGCCTAAGTACTTAAAGAACATACGTTATCCTTAACTACAAATGAGAGTGACACAGGCCTCCAAGAATGTTGCCTGAAGCAATCAGTTGAAAACTGGTTCAAATTTACTTGACGTTTCCTATTTTGATTCAAAAATTCACTTGAAAATTGCAGTCTATGATTCTAATTTATCTGTGCTGTATTTTTGTTGTTTAACACTTTTAATGGTCATTCTCCCTTGCTCCCACACACTTTATCATTCAACTTCAGTGAACCTGTCTCTGATGCCAGCTGTTTTTTAATGTGTATCACCATCTAATATACTGCTTTAAATGTTATAGTTATCAGTTATATGAGTTACAAATACATGTGTTTAGCTTAAACCATCTGGAATTGGGTTTCTGCTACTTGCAACTGAAAAAGTCTTGAGCGGTACACTGTGAACATTTTACAGTTCTTCCTTGTTTAGCAGAAAGTTTAGGGCAGCCTAATCTAGTCTCACAGATAAAACTTCAAATTTTGTGTTTTATTTTATCTTCCTACTGCTACCCACCTTCCTTCTACCTCTTCTTCCTGTTTTATTAATCAAACTCTTCTGCATACTTAGGAAACTTTGATGACTATAAATGTCACTTCATGGCCGGGCGCGGTGGCTCACGCCTGTAATTCCAGCAATTTGGGAGGCCGAGGCAGGTGGATCACCTGAGCTCAGGAGTTTGAGACCAGCCTGGCCAACATTGTGAAACCCCATCTTTACTAAAAGTACAAAAATTAACCGGGCATGGTGACAGGCGCCTGTAATCTCAGCTGCTAGGGAGGCTGAGGCAGAAGAATCGCTTGAACCTGGGAGGCAGAGGTGGTAGATTGTGCCACTGCGCTCCAGCCTGGGCAACAGAGCAAGACTCCATCTCAAAAAAAAAAAAAAAAAAAAAGGTCACTTCATCTGGGTTCCAGTTAGCAACAACTTACAATGAAATGGCAACTGCATGCCTACAACCATTACACGGAATCTTTCAACCAGCCGATGTTTTATTTCTGAGAATTTATTCAGGAAATTAAATATACACTATTAAGAAAAGCAGAAGCATACTTAAAAATTAATTAGTGCACATCTTAAAACTAGAGGCATACTGGAGAACAGCTAGGTAACATTAGATTTGGGTATGGATTTTATTATACCTTACTTTTCAGAAAGGACAGCTCCAAAAGAGAGATCACGAGAAAAAGAAAACGCTCTCTAGAGATGTAACTGACGTAAATATCAATGTCTTTTAAGGATTAACAGCTTTATTATCAAAATCCACTTCCCACAACTACTTACATCAAGTTACTGTGACAAATAAATAAATCTAAGTGTAATCAGGTAAAAAGGAATGTGACTTGTTGAAGTACAAGGCAAATATCTTACCTTCCCTCCTCAAAAATGTATTAAACCTAGATGAAATGCATTTATTTAAAAAAGGTTGTGCATCTCAAAGGAAGATATGATCACACCTAAAGTTCTGTGTTAGGAAGCACGCAAATGACACCAGCTAAGCATTGTGCGTTTTCCTAATGTGTCCATTTTACTTAGAGGTTTGGTGGGGGGTGGAGACTATTAAAACACTCATCAGTTGGAGGCATATACCTACATGTATGTATAAATATACATATATATCATTTATACATGTGCTTTCAAAGGAAAAAACTATTATCTCCAGAATATACACCAAGAACATCGATAACATTGGTTGCATATGAAAAGGGATTTCAGGCTTTCAACTGCTTCAAGCAGTGTCCCCAGAGATCCATAATCACTCTCCTTTGCAATTAAGGCTGAAAGCAGTTTCAGATGCACTGCCACAGGGCACTCCTAAATAAATTTGGAATTTTTGTTGTTGTTGTTGTTGTTGTTGTTGTTGTTGTTGTTGTTGTTGTTTGATACAGAGTCTCGCTCTGTTGCCCAGGCTGGAGTGCAGTGGCGCGATCTCGGCTCACTGCAAGCTCCGCCTCCCGGGATCACGCCATTCTCCTGCCTCAGCCTCCTGAGTAGCTGGGACTACAGGCGCCCGCCACCACGCCTGGCTAATTTTTTGCATTTTTTAGTAGAGACGGGGTTTCACAATGTTAGCCAGGATGGTCTCGATCTCCTGACTTTGTGATCCGACCGCCTCGGCCTCCCAAGGTGTTGGGATTACAGGCATGAGCCACCGCGCCCGGCCAATAAATCTGTAATTGTTAACTGTCTCTGCAGAAATCAACGGTACCATCAGAAACAGAAAAATGAAATGAAATAATTGATTCATTGGGCGTTCGTTTGTGTACTGGACTGTAAGCATATGAGTCCTCATTCTCTCCTCCTACCATCCATAGGACTTAACGCAAGGACTTGAGGACCCCTTAATGGATGAAATGTTTGATAAAAACTTCTCAACTGGGAGGAGCTCTACCTCACGTTTTTATAACTCCACTTTCTTGTTTCCAAGACGTTGTACACAAAACTGAAGATAGTCATTTAAAACAAAGTAACATCCAAAACAAAAAATATGCTGAAAATAAAAACACAACGAAAGCACGGCTTCAAATCCTTTGTTTGACTTTCCAATCACTTTTGGAAGACGCAGGGGAGGCTGGAAAACAAAAAGGCTATTAGGCGGGCCTGTTCAGCAGAACCAGACCCGGAGAGGCATTGTATCAAAGAAAAGGAGTCTCCGTTCGCAAGCCCCACCTTTCCTCCCCAGCAGCAGCTACCTGCTGAGGGAAAGAGGAGGGAGAGGGGAAGGGACGCAAAGTCGAGAATCAAAGGAAGAGAGGAAAGTGGGGTCAGGCGCTGAGAAGCCGAAATGAAATTGGAACATTGGTGGAATTACGAGGAAGGCGTGGCAGAGAGTGACAAGCCAACCGGGAAGATCCATGGGCCGATGAGACGCAAGGAGGGTGTTCGCGGGAGGAGGGAAAAAATAAAAGGGGTTTTGAGGTGAAGAGCGCCCGAGGCTTCGATGACAGCTCGGACCGGGTCTTCGACTCCAGGGGCGGGGGCGACCCGGGAGCCTTCCATTGTGCGCGCCCCCTCCTCTCCCCGCCCCCGCCCTCGCCCCCGCGGCTTCTGGCCGCAACCCCAGCTGCCGCCTGCGCCTCCCGTTTCCCCCGGGTAGGAGACAATATGTTCAGCCCTTCTCCGACCCTTTCTCACCGGATGAAGATGGCCGTCGCCCGAGCTTTCTCTTGTCCATCTTCTCCCGCTGCTGAAATTTCAGTTGCAGGCGCTGTCACCTCAGGACCCCTCCGGCTTGGGAGAGGGAGGGGGAGGGGAAAGGAAAAAAAAAAAAAAAAAAAAAAAGCCAGCAAAGTGCGAAGCGCGCTTGCGCAAGAGCCGTCGCCGGCCCTTCGACCGGAAATCAGCCGCCCCTCCCACCTTCGACCGGAAATCACTTCCTGGGACTTTTCACTGTGGGCTGCTTCTTCCAGCGTTTTTTTGGTGGCGTTTATTTCATGATCTGAGCCCCTCTGGGGAGGTGAACCACCTGGGTGCTCGATTTTAGCTTTGTTGACTTTGAAGATTAGATTGACAAAAATTAAAAGGGAAAAACAGGAACTCCTCCGGTTCACTGGATCTCGCGAGGTGGCCAAACAACTAGGAAAACAAAACGTTAGCGTTTGCAGTATTACATCCCTCACAGCCTCTCTTACATATTTGCCCCCAACGCCTTTCCTCGAACTCAGAAACCAAAAGATTTTAAGGTGGCAAAATCAGCTAATAATAGCCTAGCTATTAGTTTAGCATTTGCTGTGGAAATATGTCAGCAGACAAGGAAAAATGCCTTAGGATTCCTTTTTAAAATTCGAACTTGTGATTTTTAAAGTTCCTTAAAAGCTAGAACTTAATTTTTCAATAACTGAAATGCTGATATGACAGAAAGTGGGTGGCTATAAACTGGAATTTGTTCAATTAACATTTACCACGATACTTAAGGGACTAACCCAGTCCTCAATGAACTCAACATCTGGTACTATTAGCCTGATTATCCCTAATGGTGCATATCTGAATAATTTTTAAATGCACGTGTAAGCTTTCATGACGATTTAGTCACAAGTTTAACAAAATTCAGCACAGTGCTCTAAGCAGGGAAAATGTTTCTGGCATGTTCAAAGCCCGAAGGGACTCTGGAAGTAGGGTTTGATTCCCAAGCTGGCCCCTTTATACCCCTAACGCCTATCCCTCCAACCCCCATCTCCCATCCTAACGGAGTCAATAAAGGGATCGGCCCAACTCGTCCACTAGAGCAGTCTCCTTCATCGTGAGTCAAGCCTTCTTAATTATAATGTGGTCAGTCTCCAGGTAGAGGTAAGGCCCCAGGTGTTGTGGGGTGTTGGGCCTGGGGAAGTGTTTTACATGGCAGGAATGACTGCAAAGCAGAAATACTTTAAGTCTTGCTGGGATTGAAGTTTACTGTAAGGATTTCGTTTTATTTGGTTAATTTCTGTTTAACAAAAACATTGCTTTCTGAAAAATAATTGAATTTTCAGTTTCCTCACAAATTAACTTTTTTTTTTTTTTTTTTTGAGACGGAGTCTCGCTCTGTCGCCCAGGCTGGAGTGCAGTGGCACAATCTCGGCTCGCTGCAAGCTTCACCTCCTGGGTTCACGCCATTCTCCTGCCTCAGCCTCCCGAGTAGCTGAGACTACAGGCGCCCGCCACCACGCCCGGCTAATTTTTTGTATTTTTTAGTAGAGATGGGGTTTCACCATGTTAGCCAGCATGGTCTCGATCTCCTGACCTCGTGATCCGCCCGCCTCAGCCTCCCAGAGTGCTGGGATTACAGTCGTGAGCCACTGCGCCTGGCCCAAATTAACTTTTTTAACTAAAGAACTTAACTGACTCTAAAGTCAAGCTGGGCCGGACACAGTGGCTCGCGTCTGTAATCCCAGCACTTTGGGAGGCCGAGGCAGAATAGCTTGAGCCAAGACATTCCAGACCATCCTGGGCAACAAAGCAAGACCCCCCTCTCCACAAAAATATACAGGCCAGATGCTATGACTCACCCTTGAGCCCAGGAGTTTGATACCAGCCTGGGCAATATAATGAGACCTCCTCTCTACAAAGAAAATTAAAAACTAGCCACACGTGGTGGCGCATGCCTGTAGTCCCAGATACTCAAGAGGCTAAGGCAGGAAGATCACTTAAGCCCATGGAGTTAAAAGTTGCAGTGAGCCTTGATCAGGCCACTGCATTCCAGCCTGGGCGACAGAGCCAGACTGTCTCGGAAAAAAAAAAAAAAAATGACCCGGGCACGGTGGAGCACACCTATAGTCCCGGCTACTGAGGAAGATGAGATTTAAGGATTACTTGAGTCCAGGACTTTGAGGCTGCAGTGAGCTATGATCGCTACACGGTACTGCGGCCTGGGCGACACACAGATACCCTGTCTCCAAAAAACATAAAAAATAAACTTCCCAGACGATTCTGTTGCATACTCCAATTTGGTAAAACCAACACTTAGTGACATCTGCTTTTTTCTTTTTCCTATCTCTAATATTCTTTTTTCTATGTGTCCTTGCCTCTGGTGGATTAAATACAACTTTTTTGTTCCCTAGGGAGAGGTGAACAGTGGGGAGGGACATTATGTACTTTCATCTAATTTTGAAATTTCTACAGATATAATTTTACAACCACTATTATTTTCTACAATTTACTAAATGGAATTGTAATACAGGCATTATTATTTTTCTTAAAAACTGCATAATTGCTTTCTGTGTTGGGAAAAGAAAAATAGTGCTGCTTTTGTACCAAAACAGTATTCTTTCTTTCAAACATATTCTCTAGAGGTTTTTTGTTTTGTTTTGCTTTCCTAAATATGAAAATAAATGAAAACTTACTCATTGTGAAAAAAAAAAGTATCATTAGATATTTTTAAATATTCTGAGTAAAAGTATTCTCCATTCTGTGCTTCTTAATGGCATGGTATATACAAAAGGACCTTGTTCCTAAATATAAAAAAGGATGATAATTACTGTATTAGATTATTACTCTGTAACCAGGGGATTTCCTAACTTCTCAGATTATAAAATTACTTCTTATAAAAGCTTACTAATCACCTGTGAAAAATGTAAATATTGTTAAATGTAACCACTTTTGATCCTAGAAAGGAAAGGGGTTCCTTAAAAATCCAAATACGCTAATTAAAGTTATTTGCATCTATGATTCTGGTGTCCCACCCACCCTCTTCTTTAAAGATAATCACACCTAACCTAGAGAAGTCAAATTCAGAGAGATCGAAAGTAGAATGGTGGTTGCTAGTGCCTAGGATGAGGAGAATGGGGAGTTATTGTTTAATGGGTATAGAGTTACAGTTTTGTAAGATGAAAAGCATTCTGTGGATGGATGTCAGTAATGGTTACACAACAATGTGAATGTACGTAATGCCTCTGAACTGCACACTTAAAAATGGTTAGAATGGTAAATTTTGTTATATATATTTTCACAATTGTTTTTTAAGAAATAACCACACCTAGAACAAATCATTACAGCTGTGTCACCACCTAATCCAGGATACTGGAAAAGCCTAATTTCAAATTTTCTTTAATGCGTATATGCTGTTCTCCTTTTTTAAAATTTTATTCTGCGTAAAACGACTGGAGTACTTGACATAGGAAACAAAGTGCCTACCAAATGGCCTCACTAAATTTTTGGTAAATGAATGAAATAAAAAGTCAAATACTATGCATTTTTAAATCTTTGGTGAAAACTAATCTTGGGGTGGGAGGAGGGTGAGCGTTGTGAAACTACCTGTCAGATGCTATGCTCGCTACCTGGGTAATGAAATCATTTGTATACCAAACCCCAGTGACACAAAATTTACCCTTGTAACACATTTGCACATTCCCCCGACCCTAAAATAAAAGTCAAAAAAGGGGAAAAAAAAATCTCTCAGGCTCCTGAGCTGCCTCAGTTACTTTGGGCATGCCACTTTACCTTTGAAAACATCAACTTCTCCATTTATAAAATAAACATGTTAGCTAAGAATATCAATAAGGTCCCTTCTAGCTCTAACAGTCTTCTTATTCTTGAAGGTAAACTATTGAAGGAAACCAGAATGTCACCTCAAAATATGCCTTTTTTTTTTTCCCCTGAGACTGAGTTTTGCTCTTATTGCCCAGGCTGGAGTGCAATAGCACGATCTCAGCTCACTGCAACCTCCGCCTCCCAGATTCAGGTGATTCTCCTGCCTCAGCCTCCCGAGTAGCTGAGATTACAGGCACCTGCCACCATGCCTGGCTAATTTTTGTATTTTTAGTAGAGACAAGGGTTCACCATGTTGGCCAGGCTGGTCTCGAACCCCTGACCTCGTGATCCACCTGCCTCAGACTCCCAAAGTGCTGGGATTACAGGCGTGAGCCACTGCGCCAGGCCAAAATATACCTCTTTTATATAAAAATTATTTTTGAGCTGAAGGCAATTAAGGAGGGAAAGCTCGCTTGCTCCTTTTTCTGCCTAAAAGGCAGGACATAAATTCTGTCTAGGCTCTTACCAGCCCAGAAAGCCCCAGACGAATCTGCAAACAAACCTTACTGTATTAGTTTCCTTCTGTAGATTTACATTCCCACAGTTTCTCACCCTTGGAAGCCTAAAACTCTTTCCTTTGTTCTTTCTTCTCTCCAGAAATTTATTGTTCTTTGTTGAAGATACTTAACATAAGCCAGAGTTGTAAGCCACTGTTTTGAGTTACTCCGCATTTAGGTTTCTCTAAGGTGATATGCGCTGCATGCATTAATAAACTTCTTCGTTTTTCTGTTGTTACAAGGGTTCATTCCAACTAAGAACTCATGAGGGTTAAGGAAATAATTATTTTTCCTCCCCTACACTATCTTATTCTAATCCAGTCTTTGGAAAATTAAGCATAAAAATTGTTTGATTCTCTCCCTTTTTATTTTGATGAACCATGTTGAATTTGCTTGAGAGATGGTTTATCTTGATTTGCAAAAGACAAAGCATATATAAATTGATGGATGGAATATTCTTTAAGAATAATTAATAAACCTTTGACATTTATTAAGTTTAGAATTATAAAAGAAGTCTCTATAATTTTTCAAAAGCTTTGCATCTTTCTCTTATGTATTAATATATTGCTAGAGGACTTTTAAAGTGTGCTTACTTCTTTATGTGCTTGGCAAAAAATTGTAAAATTCTAACAATATTTAAGTGCCTACTGTGCACCAGACACTATTCCAAGAACTAGAGATACAGTAGTGAACAAAACAAAGTCCCTTTTCCTGCTGTCATAGAACTTACATTCTAATGGAGAGAAGTAGACAGTAAGCAAACATACGTCAGTTGGTAATAAGTCCCGAAAAAAAAAAGGGAGAGAGTTGCTCTTTCAGATAGACTGCTCAAAGAAAATCACTCTGATGAGATAAAAAGTGGGCAGAAACTTTAAAATAAAAGCCCTATAGACATCTATAATGGGGAGGAATATTCCAGGCTGTGGGCATAGCAAGAGTGAATACCCTTAAAACAGGAGCTTCCTTCACAAATTGACAGCAAAGTAGACCAGGTGCGACTATGGTGAAGTAAACAAGAGAGTGGTAGGAAATGACACCTGAGAAAGAGCTAAGACCCAGATCATGTAACTGGATAAGTAAGCCAGTGAGAGAGTGGTAGGAAATGACATTGGAGAGCTAAGGGCCATGTGAGACCTTGTCGGCCATGGTAAGAACTTAGTTTTCATTCTGAGTGAGAAGGGAGACCATTGAGAATTTTAGTAAGCCTATGCATCTAGACTGTGAACTTCACAGGTCTCAGTTCACTACAACCCTCTTGGGTTGGGCAGGGTAGCTAGAGTGGGCTAGAGTTGGGTATTTCCCTTCCCCCAAGTCAGTTAGGCTCTGATAAAACCCCAGCAGGTTAGCTTCTCATTAAATACCTTCTCCTGAGGGCAGACCTTGTTAAGAAGAACAAAATGCTCTGGCGTATTTCAAAATGGCTCCTTTTCCCCACCCACTACCAGAGGCATGGATAATCACCCTGAGGACCTGTGAGAGATCCAGGAGCTTAAAAAAAATTGGAGAGCGGGGAAGAGGGAATGGCTAGGTCCCTCTGACTTGTCCACACTGATCCTTCAGGTTTACCTATCCTGGTACTTGTTCCATTGGAGGCTTCAGCGGCTAGTTTCTGCTCTGGTAAGTTGTGATTCTCTACATTCACTTGCTTTCAGTCCCTCCAATTTTGGAGGCAGTAGTATGCCCAGTAACCTTACTTATTTTATGGATCTTATGAAGAAGAGCTGTTGATTTTTGGTTTGTCTAGCTTTTTACTTGTTGTTAGGACTGAGTAGCAACTTCCAAGATTTTTACATGCCAGTCTGGAAACAAGAAGTCAACAAACGTCACCATTGAAAATTTTGAACAAGGTTGTGACATCCCATTAGATTGTTTCACCACGGCCTCAATGTAAAACATTTTTGGATTTGCTGGGCGCAGTAGCTCACGCCTGTAATCCCAGCACTTTGGGAGGCTGAGGCAGGTGGATCGCCTGAGGTCAGGAGTTCGAGACTAGGCTGGCCAACATGGTGAAACCCTGTCTCTACTAAAAATACAAAAAATTAGCCACGCGTGGTGGCACATGTCTGTAATCCCAGCTACTTGGGAGGCTGAGGTGGGAGAATAGCTTGAACCTGGGAGGCGGAGGTTGCAGTGAGCCAAGGTCGTGCCATTGCACCCCAGCCTGGGGAACAGAGCGAGACTCTGTCTCAAAAAAAAAAAAAAAAAATCTTGGATTTTTGAAGCATGGATTTTTGCCGTGCATTGCATCCATTTTCAAGTCTTTTTTTTTTTTTAAAGATAGTTAAGTCTGTCAATTATTTACACTTTAGAAAAAGTAAATTAATTATGTAATAACATCTGAGAGAGAGGCTGGGCATGGTGACTCACACCTGTAATCCCAGCGCTTTGGAAAGCCAAGGCAGGAGGATCACTTGAGCCCAGGAGTTTCAAACCAGCCTAGGCAACATAATGAGATCCCATCTCTAAAAAAAATTTGTTTTAATTAGCCAGGCACGGTGGCATGTGCCTGTAGTCCTAGCTACCTGGGAGGCTGAGGGGGTGCTTGCTTGGATGTCTTAAATCTCTTTTAATATTTTTTTTTCCCTGAGATAAGAAGGTCGAGGCTGCAGTGAGCTGTGATCACACCACCACACTCCATCCTGGGTGACAGAGTCAGACCCTGTCTCTCCAAAATAACACCTGAGATCAGCAAAGACTAGAAGCATTTTTCACAGAAAAGGAAGGAATGGAGAGCAGTGTGGATAGTGCTTTGGACAACCAAAAACCTTTATAAAGTACCTGTTGGGTTAGAGGGGTCAGAGAATAAGATTTAGAAAGTGAGAAGGGAGTTAAGAAATCTTAGACCAGCTTATTGAAGTGGGGAAAAAAATTAAAAATTTAGGTGTGGTGGCTCATGCCTGTAATCCTAACACTTTGGGAGGCCAAGGCAGGTGGATTTCCTGAGCTCAGGAGTTCAAGACCAGTCTGGCAACACGGTGAAACCTACTAAAATACAAAAAAAATAGCTAGGTGTGGTGGCATACGCCTGTAATCCTAGCTACTTGGGAGGCTGAGACAGGAGAATTGCTTGAACCTGGGAGGTGGAGGTCGCAGTGAGCCAAGATCACACCACTGCACTCCAGCTTGGGCAACAGAGTGAGACTCCATCTAAAAAAAAAAAAAAAAAAATTAAAAGAGATTTAAGACATCCAAGCAACCACCATTTGAATTTTGCCTTAGGCCTAATAGCAACTCAAGTTGCACTGAAAATCATTTTGAGTGCAACTTATTGGAAGTAGGTTGTAGCTTGCCAGTGTCAGTGTTAAGAAATTAAGAAGGGAGAGTGTTAATATATCTGTTAAGAAAGTGCATTTGAGAGTCAGCCTCATACACAATCTTTTCTTTCATAGTTGTTTGGCTTTAGAGAAAGCCACTTAACCTTTCAAAGCCTTTTTTCCCCCGCTTTAAGCTCTACCTACAGCAACTAAGTTAACTTCTCATCTAGCCTATTTTTTTCCTTCTCAGACATCAGAATAACTGTATCTTCTAGTATTCGCTGAATTGATCATAATCTCCATTGCCTGATTCACATTTCACTCCCGCTTCTATCTTCTGCCGTTCATTTAACAGCAAAAGTTATTAAATATCTTCTGCAGAAATAAATGAAGACCAACCAAATGAGAAAAGCCTATTTATTCTGAGCCTGCTGTAGCAAGGGAGTCCACCACTATCACTTGTGTTTTGGCAAGACTCAAGGCAGGCAGAAGAGTAGGAGAGCTGTATAGTGGGGGAAAAAAGAGAAGACTTCACATTTGCCCTGATTGCAAGTTGTCATGGGGAAGCTGTAGGTGAGCTAACTAGAAATGGGGACATCTTGCGTGATTGGTTAGGGGTACATATTTGGCTCTCTCTGGTTGGTCTCAAGTTGGAAATAGGGACAAAATTACGAAAGCTGTCAGTTATTAATGAAGTTCTTGCCATTTGGCACCAATTGTTATAGAAGTTACTGGTTAGTTTCCTGAATTTTCACTAGTGATAGAAATCTGGTTTCCTGCCAGTCTGACATACCAGACTGACTTCCTGAGTTGTTTATTGTAAATGAGGGGTTGGCTTCCTGGGCAGGTTGCTGCAGGTTATGTCAAAAAATCCATATTTACATATGGTCTCTCCATTGTCTCTTCATATATTCAGTCTTTCACTGCTTTGAATCATTCACAATTATTTTGAATTGACGTCTTTACCATAGGTTAGAAGGATAATGTCTTTCTGACATGCTTAATTTAGCATCATGTGCCATAGGAAGAATTTGGCAAGCTGAAATTTTCATTTTACTTTTGCTAGCACTTATATACTATTACTCTTTTAACTTTCAGTGGTTACCAATGACACAGGAGCTGAGCTTCCAAAAATTTATTGAACAATCTGACTTACTAGGAGAACTTAAATATGACTTCAATGAAAAGGATGAATTCAGACACACTGAGACACAAAGGCCTTTTGTCTTTAACTATTATGAAAATGTCCTTGAGAAAAATAGCAAGCGCTACCAGGCCCTTGGCCATTTGCTTGAACAATACATTTATGAGCTTTTGGAGAAAGTGTGCAAATTAGAAAAAGTATATATCCCACCTGAGGCTGATAAAGAAGAACCAAGAAGCTTCTTTTTCATGAGCGAGAAAGCATTAACAAATCACCATTCTGCTCTTCTTATCCTTCTTCAAGACCATGGGGTCTTTCGAGCTGGTCAGTGGAGTCAACAGGCAATAATACATCATGGTCTCCAACATGGAAGTCAGATACCATGTATTCAAATGGCATTGCAGGCACACTATGATGTAATTGTGCTAAACCCCAATGATAATTTTGTGGAACCAAAGGTGGAGAAAGAGTGGAAAGGCCTTTTAACACAAAATATTGAGTCATCTTCTCTAAAAATGGTTCAAGGTGGGAGCTTTTTCTCTCTCCAGCATCCTCCCAAATGCATTCCAAAAAGATGCAGCAACACCCCCGAAGAACACACGGCTTACATATGGGATTACTTCATTTCAAAGACTGAAGGCAAGGATATTGCCTTCATTGTACATGGTTATGGAGGCTTGGTTTTTATGGACTTGCTTGTTCGTAGAAGGTGGGAAGTGATGAGCAAAGTATATGCTGTTGCACTTATCGACTCTGAACATCATGTAGGACACCAGCTGGGAAGTGATGTACAATTATTAGCATGGATAAAGCACCACTGCCGTGAATGGGTGACAAGTCCTAAGCCTTTGGATAAACCTGCAGCTACTGTTTTCAAAAAGGAATTTCCTATGGTTTCTGCTGGTACAGAAAAGTACATCTTAGCCCCTTCCTCTAGCCTTCAGTCAATTTTTAAGTACTTTAAAAAAGCTTTAAAAGCCAGAACAACCATTAATTTCTCTCGAATGCCAATAGTGACTAGAAGCTCCACAAAAAGAAAGCAAAGTGCTTAAACTACTTTTGTCATCTAAGATTTTTTTGTCCTTCTGCAACTTTGCTAATACAGATTCTGGAAGAAAAAAGAACACTTTCAACTCACACACAATATGATGTTCTGGCTTGAGGTTTGATTTGTTACTTTTTATTATTTGGTTTTTATGAGGCAGGGTCTGACTTTGCTGCCCAGGGTGGTATGGAAATCTGGCCTCAAGCGAACCTCCCACCTCAGCCTCCCAAAGTGCTGAGATTATAGGCATTAGCCACTGCACATGGCCATGGCCAGGTTTGTTGCTTTTTTTTTTTGGAGGAGGAGGAGGAGTCTCTGTCACCCAGGTTGGAGTGCAGTGGCACCATCTCAGCTCACTGCAACCTCCACCTCCCGGTTTCAAGCAGTTCTCCTGCCTCAGCCTCCCAAGTAGCTGGGACTACAGGCACATGCCACCAAGCCCAGCTAATTTTTGTATTTTTACTAGAGATGGGCTGTTCGCCAGGCTAGTCTAGGACTCTTGACCTCAGGTGATCCACCCACCTTGGCCTCCCAATGTGCTGGGCTTACAGGCATAAGCCACTGCACCTGGCCATTTTGTTGCTTTTTTGAAAAGTGAACATATTCTCTTTTGTAGCCTGTTGATGAACTGGGAATTCAGTGTCATCATTAATATTTTACAGTGTTAGTTAAGTGTGAAGATCTTTCTTTTAAAAAGCTGTGGTTTGATATAATGACAACAAAATGGCAATTGATAAAAATTAGATATTGAATCAATCTTTGATTTCTATAATAATACCATAGTAAAATTACAAGTGAACATAAAAATTAAACATCATAAGCAAACTGCATTCTTTGTATGTTTATGTTTTTTGTTAAAATTTGTTATACTCCCTGTTCACCAGGTCTGAAGAAAAATAAATTTTAAATAAATTTGTTGGTCTTGTGTGTATGTTCACTCACATCTTCAACTAATATCTGAGTGCTTACTATGTGCCAGTCAAGACTAGGTGTTTGGGACACCGTAGCAAACAACCCCAACATTGCCTTTCTCTTTACAGAGTTTACAATGGCTGAGAAATTACAAATGTGAAGAGTGTTAAATAGTAAAGGAGACTGGGCGCGGTGTCTCATACCTGTAATCCCAGCACTTTGGGAGGCTGAGGTGGGCGGATCATCTGAGGTCAGGAGTTTGAGATCAGCCTGGCCAACGTGGTGAAACCACATCTCTACTAAAAATACAAAATTTAGCCAAGCATGGTGGCGAGTGCCTGTAATCCCAGCTACTTGGGAGGCTGAGGCAGGAGAATCACGTGAATCTGGGAGGCAAAAGTTGCAGTGAGCCAAGATCGTGCCACTCCACTTCAACCGGGACGACAAGAGTGAAACTCCATCTTAAAAAAAAAAAAAAAAAAAAAGGAAAGGGTGCCATGGAGTATCTACCATGAGAGCTAACCAGCCTTGGGGTTCAGGGAATATTTCCCAAAGAAAATGATGCTTAGTTTGAAGAACAATAGTAGTTGGCTAGGGGAACAAAGTCACAGGCAAATGAACAGCCTATGCAAAGGTGTTCAGGCAGGAGAAAGAAGGCTAGCTCAGCTACAGCTGAAAGACTGAGAAGGAGTAGTATGTTCAGAAATAAATTATTTATGACACTTGTTGATATAGTTTAGATGTGGATATTTGTTCCTACCCAAATCTCATGTTGAATTGTAATACCCAGTGCTGGATGTGAGGCCCTGTAGGAGGTGTTTGTGTCATGGGGGCAGATCCCTCATAGCTTGGTGCTGTCTTCACAATAGTGAGTTCTAGTGAGATCTGGTCATTTGAAAGTGTGTGGTGCCTCCCCCACCCTCTCTCTCTCTTGCTCCTGCTCTGCCATGTGAGTGGCCTGCTCCCCTTCACCTTCTACCATGAATAAAAGCTCCCTGAGGCCTTCCCAGAAGCCAAGCAGTTGCTAGTGCCATGTTGCCTGTATAGCCTCCAAAACCATAAGCCAATTAAACCCCTATTCTTTATAAATTACCCAGTCTCAGGTATTTCTTTATAGCATGCAAGAACACCCTAACACAGAAAATTAGTCCCAAGGAGAAAGATGTTGCTAGAAAGATACCTGAAAATGTGGAAGCAGCTTTGGAACTGGGTAATGGGCAGAGGTTGGAATGGTTTGCAGGGCTCAAAAGAAGACAAGAAGATGAGGGAAAGCTTGTAATTTCGTAGAGACCGGTTAAATGGTTGTGACCAAAATGCTGATAGTGATATGGACAGTGAAGACCAGGATGACGAGGTCTTAGATGGAAATGTGGAACTTAGGGACTGGAGCAAAGTTCACACATGTTATGCCTTAGCAAAGAGCTTGGCTGCATTGTGCCACTGCCCTAGGTTCTATGGAAGTTTGAACGTGAGAGTGATGATTTAGGTATCTGGCAGAAAAAATTTCTACACAGCAAAGCATTCAAGATGTCACTTGGCTACTTCTAACAGCCTACATTCAAATGTGGGAGCAAAGAAATGACTCAAATTTAAAATTTATATTTAAGCAGGAAGCAGAGCGTGAATGTTTGGAAAATTTGCAAACTGCCCATGAGGTAGAAAAAAGGCTTTTTCAGGAGAGGAATTCAAGTGAGCTGTGGAGTAACCCCTTGCTACAGATATTTGCATAACTGAAAGGGAGCTAAGTGCTAATATCCAAGGCAGTGGGAAAAGTCCTTGAGGACAGACATTTCAGAGACATTTGAGGCAGCCCATCCCATTACAGGCCCAGAGGCCTAGGAAGGAAGAATGGTTTCATGGGTCAGACCAAGGGCCCCAGTGCCCTGTGCAGCCTCAGACACTGCTTCCCACATCCCAGCTACTCAAGCTCTAGCCAGGACTCAAAGGGACCCAGGTTCAGCTCAGGCCACAGCTCCACAGGGTGCAGGCCATAAGCCTTGGGGGCTTCAACATGATGGTAAGCCTCTGGGTGCACAGAGTGCAAGAGTTGAGGCTTGGCAGCCTCTGCCTGGATTTCAGAGGATACATGAAAAAGCCTGAGTGGTTAGGCATGGTGGCTCACACCTGTAATCCTAGCACTTTGGGAGGCCAAAGTAGGTGGATCACTTGAGCCTAGGAGTTCAAGACCAGCCTGGGCAACATGGCAAAACTCCATCTCCACAAAAAATACAAAAATTAGCCAGGCATGATGGCACACACCTGTAGTCCCACCTACTCAGGAAGATGAGTTGGGAAGACTGAGCCTGGAATGCCTAGGCCCACAGTGAGCCATGATGGTGCCACTGCACTCCAGCCTGGGCAACAGAGTGAGACCCTGTCTAAAAAAAAAAAAAAAAAAAAAAGCCGAGTGTCTAGACAGAAGCTTGCTATAGGGGCAGAGCCCTCACAGAGAACTGCTCCTAGTACAGTGCCAAGGGGAAATGTGGAGTTGGAGGCCCAACACAGAGTTTCTACTGGGGCACTGCCTAGTGAAGCTGTGAGAAGGGGACCACCATCCTCCAGACCCCAGAGTGGTAGAGCCACTGGCAGCTTGCAACCTGTACCTAGAAAAGCTCCTGGCTGTCAACAACCTGTGAGAACAGTTGTAGGGGCTAGATCCTGCAAAGCCACAGGAGTGGAGCTGCCCAAGGCCTTAGGATCCCACCCCTTATACTAATGTGCTCTGGATGTGGGACATAGAGTCAAAGGAGGTTGTTTTTGGAGCTCTAAAATTTAATGACTGCCCTGCTAGGTTTCAAGCTTCTATAGGGCCTGTAGCCCCTTTCTTTTGGCTGATTTCTCCCTTTTGGAATAGGAATATTTACCCAATGCCTATACCTCCATTGTATCTTGGAAGTAACTAACTTCTTTGTTATTTTATAGGTTCATACATGGAAGGAACTTGCCTTGCCTCAGATGAGACTCTGGACTTTTGAGTTAATGCTGGAATGAGTTAAGATTTGGGGGGGACTGTTGGAAAGGCATGATTGTATTTTGCAAAGTGATGAGGACATGAGATTTGGGCCACGGGCAGAATGATAAAGTCTGGATATTTGTCCCTGCCCAAATTTCATGTTGAATTGTAATCCCCAGTGCTGGAGGTGGGACCTGGTGGGAGGTGTTTGGGTCATGGGGGCAGATTCCTCATGGCTTGGTGCCGTCTTCATGATAGTGAGTTTTCAAAAAATCTGGTCATTTACAAGTGTGTGGTACTCTCCTTACCTTGCTTGCCCCTGCTCTTACCACGTGAGATGCCTGTTCCCCCCTCACCTTCTTCCATGATTGTAAGCTTCCTGAGGCCTCTCCAGAAGTAGATGCTGATGCTATGCTTCCTGTACAGCCTGCAGAACTGTGAGCCAATTAAACTTATTTTCTTATATATTACCCAGTCTTGGGTATTTCCTTATAGCAATGCAAGAATGGCCTAATATACTTGTTAAAGACAGTAAGGAAGATCTTATACAAGGACTACTGCAGTGAGGAATTTGCAGTAGGAGAGAAAGATCAGGCTCAACTCTGAATACAAGGACTAGTGGAGATTTATAGCCAAGGAGCAAGGTGGGGTCAGTGGATGAAAAATTACTAAAAGAAAATATCAGGGCTATGTGATGGTTAATACTGAGTGTTAACTTGATTGGATTAAAGGATACAAAGTTTTGATCTTGCGTGTGTCTGTGAGGGTGTTGCCAAAAGAGATTAACATTTGAGTCAGTGGGCTGGGGAAAACAGATCCACCCTTAATCTGGTGGGCACTATCTAATCAGCTTCCAGCGAATATAAAGCAGGCAGAAAAACATGAAAAAAGAGAGATGGGCCTAGCCTCACAGCCTACATCTTTCTCCTGTGCTGGATGCTTCCTGCCCTTGAACATCGGTTCCAGGTTCTTCAGTTTTGGGACTCAGACTGGCTCTCCTTGCTCCTCAGCTTGCAGACAGCCTATTGTGGGACCTTGTGATCATGTAAATTAATACTTAATAAACTTCCCTCACCCCCCCCAGCCCCCCCCACACACACTCACACATCCTATTAGTTCTGTCTCTCTAAGAAAACCCTAACTAATACAGGCTAAGAGAGATTCTTGCTAAGGCAGGCCAGGGTGATAAGATATCATGCATGGAGGGTGAGGAATTTGATCAGATATCAAAGGTTTTCAGCTATCAAGGATGGAGATTTTCACTAAAATGACTCAAGAGGATTCCTTTTTTTTTTTCCTTTTCTTGAGACTGGGTCTCACTCTCACCCATGCTGAAATGCAGTGGTACAATTATGGCTCACTGCTGCCTTGACCTCCCAAGCCTCATGTGACTTTCACACCTCAGCTTTTTGAGTGGCTGGGACTACAGGCAAGTGCCACCAAAACCTCACTATTTTTAAAACTTTTTGTAGAGATGAGGTCTTGCTCTGTTGCCCAGGCTGGTCACAAACTCCTGGGCTCAAGCAATTCTCCTGCCTTGGCCTCCCACAGTGCTGGGATTACAGGCATGAGCCACTGTGCCCAGCCCTAACAGGATTCTTGCTAAAACTGGACTAAGCAGGCTAACTGAAACTATTAGGTTGGTGCAAAAGTTATTGTATTTTTTGCCATTTAAATGGCAAAAAAAAAAAATGAAGTAGCTCAACTCAGTTGTGGTTATAAGATTATATTGCTCTGGGAGTGCTATAGACTAAATATTTGTGTCCCCTTCTCTCCCCACCAACAAAATTCATATGTTGAAACCTAATCTTTAATATGATAGTATCTGGAGGTAGGGTATGATTAGGGGATGTTATTAGTTCATAAGGCCTCCACCCTCATGAATGGGGTTAGTATTCTTATAAAAGAGGGCCCAGAGAGCTGTCTTGCCCCATCTGCCATGTGAAGACACAGTGAAGAGATGACCATCTGTGAACCAGGAAGTAGACCCAGACATTTGCTGGTGCCTTGACTTGAACTTTCCAGCCTCCAGAACTGTGAGAAATAAATTTCTGGGTTTTGTGTGTGTGTGTGTTGGGGTTTTGTTTTTTGATTTTGTTTTTTGAGATGGAGTCTCACTCTATCACCCAGGCTGGAGTGCAGTGGTGAGATTTTGGCTCACTGCAACCTCTGCCACCTGAGTTCAAGCGATTCTCCTGCCCCAGCCTCCCGAGTAGCGGGGATTATAGGCGCCTGCCATCGCACCTGACTAATTTTTGTATTTTTAGTAGGGACAGGGTTTCACCATCTTGGCCAGGCTGGTCTTGAACCCCTGACCTTGTGATCCACCCACCTCGGCCTCCCAAAGTGCTGGGATTACAGGTGTGAGCCACCATGCCTGGCCAAACTTCTGTTGTTTACAAGCCACCTAGTCTGTGGTATTTTTGCTAAAGTAACGATTCTTTGCTTGGCCAAACTTTACTCAGGCTCCTGAACCTTGCTGTAGGCCCACTGTGCACTTCCTTGTAAAATCCAATTTTAGTAAAGAACCCTGCTAAGTCAGTTTAGCAAGAATCCCTCACCCTTAATGCCAGATCACCCTCAATACCTGATCAGGTTTCTCATCCTCTACCACCCACAAGTGATGCCTGATCACCCTGGCCTATCCTCAGCAAAAATCTTGTTAGATTGGTTTGGCCATAATCCTCCTTATCCTTGATGTTTCCTCTTAGGAAATTTTCATCTATTGACCCCACCCTACTACTTGGCTATAAATTCCTACTTGCTAATATTGTGATGCCATTGCTGTGGCCCCTATACCTATTGCATGGTCTTGAATAAAGTCTTCCTCACCATGCTTTAACAAGTATCACTGAAGAATTTTTTCAACAATTTCAGCCCAAATAGACCAAAGCAGAATGTTTATCTTGTCATTTCAAAATATTTCATGTTTTGATAAACAGCTCTGTATATTTAGAAACAGTTTTTCTATGCAAAACATCATCATTTTTGCTCCAGACAGGAAATGCTTGTGTTGAAAACACAGCTTATTTTAAGCTTTCTCTCCTAGTCCCTTATTATTCCCTTACTCTGACTTCTGATATTGATCTATCTGTACAGCTTGAAGTCAATAAAGAACATCTCTGCTTTTTTGGCTGTCAACTGAAAACCAGGGATGTATGCTGACAGAGACTGATATGGGAGGCCTTTAGGGAAATCCTAAAACCTCTGATATCACCATGTAATGATTTTTTTTTGCTTTCTTGTGGAAAATGTTGGAGATAATTGATCAATTGATCATTGTTCTTAAGCAAGGCACACGAAAATTGGTGTATTACTTTCCAATACTAGACCAAATATAGCTCAACAAAAAAGGAGAACATGTTATTGAAGCAGCTGCATAGTCTGAGACATCACCTGAGATTCTTTGTCTCATGGCCATGAAAATCAAGGACACAGACACACAAAGGGTGAGGTTGGAGCAGAAGTTTAACAGGTGAAAGGAAAAGAACAGCTCTCTGTCACAGAGAGGGATCCCAAATGGGTTGCTGTGCTGCAGTAAAATGTAAGGGTTTTATAAATGAGCTAGTGGGGAGGGGATATCTTATCTACATAGGGCATGAAAAACCAGTTAGAACCAGGTGTCCCATCTGCATAGAGCAGAGTCTCTGGCAGCCTCCACCCCGCTCCTTTATCATGCAGTTGGGCTCTTAGCTTGGGCTACTCCACACTGCTTATCTCCTTCCACCATGCATGTGCTAAAAAGCAGAGGGGGAGTTTCTGTGCCTGGTCGCAGGTACCTCATTGTAACTGCAGGCATCCACCACCCTGCGCAAGCTTCCAGTTTCCCTATATTAGTGTCCCCCAAAAAGGGAAAGGAATGTGCTCATTAAGTCCCACTGTCTTTACTGGGACCCATTGTATGTATATGAAGTTTGGTGATTACCCAGGAAACTCTCCCTCTGTGTCAGAGTTGCTTATCTATTTTTATAGCCCAATCTTCTAGGCTGTTTCTATTAGAAGTGATTTCTTTGAACTTCATGTGGTTAGAAAGGAAGTAATTTCTGAGCTGCTCTTTGTTAGAAGAAAAGTTTCTGTCAGGGACTCTTTTACCCTAACTACCTAAATAATTTCTATCTCCTCTATCATTATTTTTACAGATTTGCTATGGGAAGTCTCATTAACTGGAAATTACACTTATTTGCTTTTCAATGTTTCTTCAAAAGCAATGGTTCTCTAAATTTAGAATGCATCAGTATAACCTGGAAGTCTTGTTAAGACAAAGATTGCTGGGGCCCACTGTCAGCATTTCTGATTCAGTAAAATCAGTAGGTGAAGGCCAAAAATTTCCACTTCTAACCAGTTCCTAAGTGATGGTGATGCTGCTGGTCCAAGGACCACATTTCATGAACCACTGTTAGAAAGACTAAGAATGCACTGGGCATGGTGGCTCACACCTGTAATCCTAACATTTTGGGAGGCCAAGGCGGGTGGATCACTTGAGATCAGGAATTAGAGACCAGCCTGGCCAACATGGTGAAACCCTGTCTCTACTAAAAATACAAAAATTAACTGGAAATCACTTGAACCCAGGAGGTAGAGGTTGCAGTGAGCTGAGATCGTGCCACTGCACTCCAGCCTGGGATACAGAGCAAGACTCCATCTTAAAACAGAAAAGAAAAGAAATGATAAGAATGGCTTGTAAAGGAAAAGAAAAATCTCAGGATGCCCAAACTCATTATGCCAAGGGGAGAGTTAAGCCTGGAAAATGAGTCATGCAACATTGCCATCCTTTTTCCCCAAACAGATAACTATTACTTTGAAACCCTGTGTCAAACCACATCCCCACAGACAAAAGGCTTCATGCTTCTCCAAAGGGCTGCCCTCACAAATTGTTTACAAGGAAACTTTGGTGGCTCCTAAATCTTTCAGGACATATATCCTTCTATAAAATAAGCACTTACCAATTGTTACCATAGGTCTGCAACCTGTTTAACTTTTAAAACTAAGATATGTTAAATCTCACATTGACAATGTCAGTTACAAGTTTATCTTCACAGGTCGGAACAAGGACAAGATGAGATCAATCATTCTTCTGCCTACTTTGAAACGACTGTATAATTGACTCTTTATTCCCTTTTCTTTGAATGTTCACATTATCTTATGTAAAATGTAGATTACTGGGTACTAACTGGAACCTCACAAGAATGTAATCATTTGCCTCACTTCCTACCCTCCCCCACCCCCACCCCACCTCCACATTTTCCTGAATGTTCTCTCCTCCTTAAAGAAAAATGTAAATACTGAGCTTCCTGAAAACCTCTTTGGAGAGCACAGACCACAGATGCCTCTTTGACTTGGGATTTTCCCAGGGGCATCCTCAAACTCTGGCTCAATAAACTTCAACTGATTGAGACTCCTGCCTCAGTCTTTCATTTCAGTTGACAGGCTAGGGAGGTAATGTTAAATAAAAAAATAATCAATGATACTTAATAAAGCATGCTAAGGAAGACTATTCAGGACTGTGCAATAGGGATAGGGACTATAGCAGTGTGATTTTACAGTGAGGAAGAAAGTTGGGCTCAACTGTAAATAGCATGGGCAAGTGGGAATTTATAGCCAAGGAGTGGAGTGTCAGTGACAGAAAGTTCTCTGGAGGACAGGGTAAAGGGGATTATGTCTAAACCTAACACAATTCTTGCTGAAAACAGGCCAGTGTGATCAAACATCAACTGGGGAATGATGGGAGATGAGGAATTTGATCATATATTTGCCAGGTGAGGTGTCAGAGCCCCAGCATCAGAAACTGGTCGACTCACAGGTTGGTAAGAAGAATTTACTGACAACAGAATAGGTTTGAAAAGGAAAATTTTATCAGATAGAAAGAACACTGCAGAAGAGTGCAGTAGGTTGCCTCAGAAAGAGAGGACTGCCACAGTGCAGACATGGTGGATTTTTCCTTAGGGATATCTATGGAACTTAAAGTGGAAGCTTAAGGGTAATTTGGACCATATTAGCCACATAGGTCATGATAGATGATTACATTTGTAGACATTTTGGTGCCTTGATGTCAGTGAGGGCTGTACAACAAGTTTTGACATGCATACATTCCAGAGATGTATAGAAATTCTAGTTACTTACAGTTTTCTTAAGCCTCGTACCAGATGCCTGCTTTAGATAATAGGGAAGTCTATTTCTGAATTCCTCAGATAAGGAGTTTTGTGCTTGATGGTCACCAGGCGATCTTTGCTGTCCTCATTTCCCCCCAATAAATATCTTGGTCAAGTCTTTGACCTTTTGTATTCCCCCATGCTCATGTCTACCTGCTGCCTATTAGGGTCTCAAGAAAGGAAAAACAGCACAGTGAAAAGGGACATCAAGTCTGTCTGGCTACTTTCTGCTGAAAGGGGACATTGAAGGGATAAGTTGTGTTTTTCTCCTTCTTACTCTCTGTCATTAGGCGATGAAGGGTCATGAAAAACTTGTTCACAGGGCAGGCACAGGGGTCGCAGAGGAATGAGATTTCATTAAGAGGCCTCGTGTAAATGGAAGTTGCTGTTGCAGGCCAGTACTGGGATTGCATAGTCATCTATAAATAGAATCTTTGTAATCTGGAACATATAAACTTAATGAGAGCATTAAAAAGGCAGGGACCAAATATTAAAGGAAGATTGAAAAGGAGCAAAGGTCCAAGGAACGGGAGAAGCCAAGTTATTTTTGGAAAATAATCAGTAAAGGTTTTGACTCAGTCTTGGTTTCTTCAAAAAAGTGTGTGCGTAGCCATTTGGCTTCTTTGAAAATTCCTTGGACATTAGTTTCTACTTGTCCAGACACATTAATGTAGGTGCAACAGGTTTTCTTGATGACAGCACAGACTCCTCCTTGTTCAGCTAGAAGTTAAACCAGAGTTCATTTATTATCAAAAACCATTCCTACTAGTCAGTTTAAAGACTTTTCTAGTGCCGATAGACTTGTGCCAGTTTTTGCTAAGGCTATTTCAAGGGAGGCATTAAATTCTCATGGTTATGATTTCATGGTAAGTAAAACCTGCCAAGGGGTGAGAGTTGTGATAGTTCCCACAACTCCAGCCACAATAACTCCTAGGGCACTTTTTCTTCTAGAATGCAGTTCTAGTTTGGAAGTTATGTTCAAGACAGTGAATTCAGTGGGAGCCATTGTTCCCAGAGTACAATCACTATAATGAAGAGAATTATCAAGGTGGGATAGGGCCACAGCTTGAAAAGGGTTTAAATAAGTATTAGCAGTGCCATAAAGCCATAAGAGTCCAGGAAGGGCAGATAATATAGTTTGAGGCTTCTTGGACTAAGAGGGCCATGGCTGCTAAGGCTCTTAAGCCAGGGGCCATCCCTGGAATACTAGGTCAAAAGTTCTTGAAAAATAGGCTACATGGCACTTAGAGGACCCCAGATCTTGGGATAAGGCTCCCAAAGATATTTCTCTTCATTCATACACATACAAAAAGAAAGGCTTAGTCAGATCTGGTAGGGATAAGGCCAGAGCTCAGATTAAAGTTTGTTTTACAGTGTTTAGAGGGAGCATTCTTTTAGTTTACACTGGAGCCTGTGTCCCCCTAAAAAATTGTTTAGAGCATGCTTCATATCAATAGTCCAGCATAGAGGTTTTTCCTCAGTTCCCTGAGAGCTTCCTATAAAGGTTTTGTTAGTACTCCAAAGGAAGGAATTCATATACTGCAAAACCCGGCCATACCCAAGAAGGACCAAAGCTGTTGTTTATCTACTGGGGTTGTCACGTGTAAGATAAGATCTTTATGAACACTAGGGAGGCTCTTTGTAACAGGGGTTAAAATAAGACTCCAAAATTGAATTATTTGTATGTATATTTGTGCCTTAGAAGGAGATACTTTGTACCTACAATCAACAAGTTCTTTTAGTACTAATACCGTATTTTGGTCTGAAACAGCATTGTTAGGACTACAGATTAGTAGGTCGTCCACATGCTGGAATAGATTGCTATCTGGGAGAAGCTGCAGGGTATACAGGTCTTTAGCTAGGACCTGTCCAAAAGAGTAGAGACTCTCTGAATTGCTAGGGCAAAAAGTGTCTGAGTTAACTGTTGATAATTTGAGTATCTGGGTCTTGCCATTCAAAACCAAACAAAAATTGGCTACCTGGGTGTACAAATATGAAGAAAAAGGCGTCCTTAGGATCAAGTAGAGTAAACCAAGCTGTGGTGGAGGGAATGTGTCCAAAAAGAGCCCAAGGGTTTAGGACAATAGGATGAATAGGAATAACAGCTTCATTAATAATCATAAGGTCGTATATTAGTCAATAGGAGCCATTGGTTTTCTATACAGCTAAAATAAGAGTGTTGCAAGGTGAATTGCATGGGCATAATAATCCATGGGTTAAAAATTTTGTTATTAGGGGCTTTAACCATTTTTGTGCTTCAGGTTTCAGGGGGTATTGAGGGTTTCCAGGGAACTTATTGGGATTTTTAAGCTGAATAATAATGGGAGCAGCTGATATTGAATGGACAGGAATAGAAGTATTCCAAAACTCAAATGGCATTTGTTTTAAAATGTAAGGTTTTATTTATTTATTTATTTATTTATTTATTTATTTATTTATTTTTGAGACAGGAGTCTTGATCTGTCACCCAGGCTGGTGTGCAGTGGTGCAGTCTCAGCTCACTGCAACCTCCGCCTCCCAGGTTCAAGTGATTCTCCCGCCTCAGCCTCCCGAATAACTGGGAATACAGGGATTGTGCCACCATGCCTGGCAAATTTTTTGTATTTTAGTGGAGACAGGGTTTCACCATGTTGCCCAGGCTGGCCTCGAACTCCTGACCTCAGGTGATCCACCCATCTTGGCCTCCCAAAATGCTGGGATCACAGGCATAAGCCACCATGCCCAGCTAGAATGTAAGGTTTTATCGACTGCAGGAGCTCTTTTTGTGAAGTGTGAGTTAATACAGCCAGAAGGTGGGGCCTTGTCTATAAATTAGCTTGTAATTATAAATTAGCTTGAGTTAAGTCACAACCTAATAATGGAACAGGACAGCTTGGCAGGATGAAAAAGAAGTGGGTAAAGGAAAAGCCTTCCATTTTTCAAGGGAGTAGTGGCATGAAACAGGTTTGTTGGGGTTTTCTATCAGTACCCGTGAGGAAAATGGAGGACTGGCATATCGGGCCACAGTAAACATTTAAAGCTGAATAACTGGCTCCTGTATCTATGAGGAACATTATCTCCTGTTCAGCCACAATCAGATTTACCCAAGGCTTGTCTGCAGAGATGGAAATGATAGGAGCCTGGACGGCCTCAAGGACCTATCAGTCATCTAGAGGATGAATTTCAGAGGCTTGATCAGAATCCTGGAAAAGAGTTAGAGGTGTTGTCTTTGCCTTTGCCCTTGCCCTTGTCCTCGTTCTGCAGGACCTCTTTGTCAGATGGGTTGGCGAGGTTGTGGGTGTGATAGCCTAGAAGGAAGAGGTGGCCCCCAATCATGAGGGAGAGAGAGGCACTCACTCTTCCAGTGACCCTCTTGTTTGCAATGAGGATAGGGTCCCATGGATGGCTTGTAACCCAGAGGTTTAGAATGTTCTCTATTCCAGTGTCCTGGATTCCTGCCAAAATGACAGGGCCCCATTCTGTTAGTATTATAGGGATAAGCCTTGCAGTTATCAGCTAATGAAAAATGATATGCCAATGCTGTTGCCATATAATTAGCTTGGTGGCAGCATTTTTCCTCCTGCTATTGGGCCTTTCTTATTTTTGATGTTTCCTCCCAGCTATTGAAAACCGTAAATGCTGCATTTAATAAAGTAGGAAAGTGGCCAGGTGCGGTGGCTCATGCCTGTAATCCTAGCACTTTGGGAAGCCGAGGCAGGCAGATCACAAGGTCAAAAGATCGAGACCATCATGGCCAACATGGTGAAACCCTGTCTCTACTAAAAATACAAAAGTTAGCTGGGTGTGGTGGCACCTGTAGTCCCAGCTACTCAGAAGGCTGAGGCAGGCTTCACTTGAACCCAGGCTGTGGTTGCAGTGAGCCAAGATTGCGCCACTGCACTCCAGCCTGGCGACAGAGCGAAACTCCATCTCAAAGTAAGTTGGATTCCTAGGTATTTTATTCTCTTTGTAGCAATTGTGAATGGGAGTTCACTCATGATTTGACTCTCTGTTTGTCTGTTAATGGTGTATAGGAATGCTTGTGATTTTTGCACATGGATTTTGTATCCTGAGAGTTTGCTGAAGTTGCTTCTAAGCTTAAGGAGATTTTGGGCTGAGATGATGCAGTTTTCTAAATATACAATCATGTCATGGGCAAACAGAGACAATTTGACTTCCTCTTTTCCTACTTGAATACCCTTTATTTCTTTCTCTTGCCCGATTTCCCTGGCCAAAACTTCTAACAATATGTTGAATAGGAGTGGTGAGAGAGGGCATCCCTGTCTTGTGCCAGTTTTCAAAGGGAATGCTTCCAGTTTTTGCCCATTCAGTATGATATTGGCTGTGGGTTTGTCATAAATAGCTCTTATTACTTCGAGATACATCCCATCAATACCTAATTTATTGAGAGTTTTTAGCATGAAGGGCTGTTGAATTTTGTCAAAGGCCTTTTCTGCATCTATTGAGATAATCGTGTGGTTTTTGTCTTTGGTTCTGTTTATATGCTGCATTATGTTTATTGATTTGCATGTGTTGAACCAGCCTTGCATCCCAGGGATGAAGCCCACTTGATCATGGTGGATAAGCTTTTTGATGTGCTGCTGGATTCAGTTTGCCAGTATTTTATTGAGGATTTTTGCATCGATGATCGCCAGGGATATTGATCTAAAATTCTCTTTTTTTGTTGTGTCTCTGCCCGGCTTTGGTATCAGGATGATGCTGGCCTCATAAAATGAGTTAGGGAGGATTCCCTCTTTTTCTATTGATTGGAATAGTTTCAGAAGGAATGGTACCAGCTCCTCTTTCTACCTCTGGTAGAATTCGGCTGTGGATCCGTCTGGTCCTGGACTTTTTTTGGTTGACAGGCCATTAATTATTGCCTCAATTTCAGAGCCTGTTAATGGTCTATTCAGGGATTCAACTTCTTCCTGATTTAGTCTTGGGAGGGTGTATGTGTTGAGGAATTTATCCATTTCTTCTAGATTTTCTAGTTTATTTGTGTAGAGGTGTTTATAGTATTCTCTGATGGTAGTTTGTATTTCTGTGGGATCTGTGGTGATACCCCTTTATGATTTTTTATTGCGTCTATTTGATTCTTCTCTCTTTTCTTCTTTATTAGTCTTACTAGCAGTCTATCAATTTTGTTAATCTTTTCAAAAAAACAGCTCCTGGATTCATTGATTTTTTGAAGGGTTTTTTGTGTCTCTATCTCCTTCAGTTCTGCTCTGATCTTAGTTATTCCTTGTCTTCTGCTAGCTTTTGAATGTGTTTGCTCTTGCTTCTCCAGTTCTTTTAATTGTGATGTTAGGGTGTCAATTTTAGATCTTTCCTGCTTTCTCTTGTGGGCATTTAGTGCTATAAATTTCCTTCTACACACTGCTTTAAATGTGTCCCAGAGATTCTGGTATGTTGTGTCTTTGTTCTCATTGGTTTCAAAGAACATCTTTATTTCTGCCTTCATTTTGTTATGTACCCAGTAGTCATTCAGGAGCAGGTTGTTCAGTTTCCATGTAGTTGAGCAGTTTTGAGTGAGTTTCTTAATCCTGAGTTCTAGTTTGATGGCACTGTGGTCTGAGAGACAGTTTGTTATAATTTCTGTTCTTTTACATTTGCTGAGGAGTGCGTTACTTCCAACTATGTGGTCAATTTTGGAATAAGTGTGATGTGGTGCTGAGAAGACTGTATCTTCTTTTGATTTGGGATGGAGAGTTCTGTAGATATCTATTAGGTCTGCTTGTTGCAGAGCTGAGTTCAATTCCTGGATATCCTTGTTAACTTTCTGTGTCGTTGATCTGTCTAATGTTGACAGTGGTGGGGTGTTAAAGTCTCCCTTTATTATCATGTGGGAGTCTAAGTCTCTTTGTAGGTCTCTAAGGACTTGTTTTATGAATCTGGGTGTTCCTGTATTGGGAGCATATATATTTAGGATAGTTAGCTCTTCTTGTTGATTTGATCCCTTTACCATTATGTAATGGCCTTCTTTGTCTCTTGATCTTTGTTGGTTTAAAGTCTGTTTTATCAGAGACTAGGATTGTAACCCCTGCTTTTTTTCATTTTCCATTTGTTTTGTAGATCTTCCTCCATCCCTTTATTTTGAGCCTCTGCAGGTGAGATGGGTCTCCTGTATACAGCACACTGATGGGTCTTGACTCTTTATCCAATTTGCCAGTGTATGTCTTTTAATTGGAGCATTTAGCCCATTTACATTTAAGGTTAATATTGTTATGTGTGAATTTGATCCTGTCATTATGATGTTAGCGGGTTATTTTGCTTGTTAGTTGATGCAGTTTCTTCCTAGCCTCGATGGTCTTTACAATTTGGCATGTTTTTGCATTTGTTCCTGGCACCAGTTGTTCCTTTCCATGTTTAGTGCTTCCTTCAGGAGCTCTTTTAGGGCAGGCCTGGTGGTGACAAAATCTCTCAGCATTTGCTTGTCTGTAAAGGTTTTATTTCTCCTTCACTTATGAAGCTTAGTTTGGCTGGATATGAAATTCTGGGTTGAAAATTCTTTTCTTTAAGAATGTTGAATATTGGCCTCCACTCTCTTCTGGCTTGTAGAGTTTCTGCCGAGAGATACGCTGTTAGTCTGATGGGCTTCCCTTTGTGGGTAACCCGACCTTTCTCTCTGGCTGCCCTTAACATTTTTTCCTTCATTTCAACTTTGGTGAATCTGACAATTATGTGTCTTGGAGTTGCTCTTCTCGAGGAGTATCTTTGTGGTGTTTTCTGTATTTCCTGAATTTGAATGTTGGCCTGCCTTGCTAGGTTGGGGAAGTTCTCCTGGATAACATCCTGAAGAGTGTTTTCCAATTTGGCTTCATTTTCCCCGTCACTTTCAGGTACACCAATCAGATGTAGATTTGGTCTTTTCACACAGTCCCATATTTCTTGGAGGCTTCGTTCATTTCTTTTTACTCTTTTTTCTCTAAACTTCTCTTCTCACTTCATTTCATTCATTTGATCTTCAATCACTGATACCCTTTCTTCCAGTTGATCGAATCGGCTACTGAAGCCTGTGCATGCATCTCGTAGTTCTCATGCCATGGTTTTCATTTCCATCAGGTCATTTAAGGACTTCTCTACACTGGTTATTCTAGTTAGCCATTCATCTAATCTTTTTTCAAGGTTTTTAGCTTCTTTGCGATGGGTTCGAACATCTTCCTTTAGCTCGGAGAAGTTTGATCTTCTGAAGCTTTCTTCTTCTCAACTCATCAAAGTCATTCTCCATCCAGCTTTGTTCCATTGCTGGAGGAGAAGAGACATTCAGATTTTTAGAATGTTCAGCTTTTCCGCTCTGGTTTCTCCCCATCTTTGTGGTTTTATCTACCTTTGGTCTTTGATGATGGTGACGTACAGATGGGGTTTTGGTGTGGATGTCCTTTCTGTTTGTTAGTTTTCCTTCTAACAGTCAGGACCCTCAGCTGCAGGTGTGTTGGACTTTGCTGGAGGTCCACTCCAGACCCTGTTTGCCTGGGTATCAGCAGTGGAGGCTGCAGAACAGCAAATATTGCTGCCTGATCATTCCTCTGGAAGCTTCGTCTCAGAGGGCACCCGACCGTGTGAGGTGTTAGTCAGCCCCTAATGGGAGGTGCCTCCCAGTTAGGCTACTTGGGAGTCAGGGACCCACTTGAGGAGGCAGTCTGTCCATTCTCAGATCTCAAACTCCGTGCTGGGAGAACCACTACTCTCTTCAAAGCTGTCAGACAGGGACATTTAAGTCTGCAAAAGTTTCTGATGCCTTTTGTTCAGCTATGCCCTACCCCCAGAGGTGGAGTCTATAGAGGCAGGCAGGCCTCCTTGAGCTGTGGTGGGCTCCACCGAGTTTGAGCTTCCTGGCCACTTTGTTTACCTACTCAAGCCTCAGCAATGGCGGGTGCCCCTCCCCTAGCCTCGCTGCTGCCTTACAGTTCAATCTCGGACTGCTGTGCTAGCAATGAGTGAGGCTCCATGGGCGTGGCACCCTCCAAGCCAGTTGTGGGATATAATCTCCTGGTGTGCCGTTTGCTAAGACCATTGGAAAAGCGCAGTATTAGGGTGGGAGTGACCCGATTTTCAAGGTGCTGTCACCCCTTCCCTTGGCTAGGAAAGGGAATTCCCTGACCCCTTGAAATTCCCAGGTGAGGCGATGCCTCACCCTGCTTTGGCTCACACTCAGTGGGCTGCACCAACTGTCCTGCACCCACTGTCCGACAAGCCCCAGTGAGATGAACCCGGTACCTCAGTTGGAAATGCAGAAATCACCCATCTTCTGCATCGCTCACGCTGGGAGCTGTAGACTGGAGCTGTTCCTATTTGGCCATCTTGGAACTGCAAGCCTACATTCCTAAAATTGGATTTTACAAAGAAGTGCACAGATGGGCTCAGGAGAAGTTTTTGGAACTTGAGTAAAGTTAGGTCAAGGAAACAATCCTTGTCAGTTATATTGATGAAAAGAGTCAAATAGGCCAAGTGCAGTGGCTCACGCCTGTAATCCCAGCACTTTGGGAGGCCGAGGCGGGCAGACACTTGAAGTCAGGAGTTTGAGATCAGCCTGGCCAACATGGTGAAACCCCAGCTCTACTAAAAATACAAAAATTAGCTGGGCGTGGTAGTGCACGCCTGTAATCCCAGCTACTAGGGAAGCTGAGGTAGGAGAATTGCTTGAACCCAGGAGGTGGAGGTTGCAGTGAGCCGAGACCGTGCCACTGCACTCCAGCCTGGGTGACAGAGCAAGACTCCATTTCGGAAAGAAAAAAAAAAAAAAGAAAAGAGTCAAATAAATCTCAAATATTTGAAGATATTTATTCTGAGACAAATATAAGTGACTGGCCAGGCATGGTGTTTCATGCCTATAATCTCAGCACTTTAGAAGGCCTAGATGGGAGGATAGCTTGAGTGCAGGAGTTTGAGATCAGCCTGGGCAACATAGTCAGATACCATCTCTAAAAAAAAATAAGCAAAATTAGCTTGGCATGGTGGTGCATGCATGTAGTCCTAGCTACTCAGGTGGCTGAGCAGGGAGGATCACTTGAGCTCAAGAAGTTGAAGCTGCAGTGAGCCAAGATCACACCACTGCTCTCCAGCCTGGGTGACAGAGTAAGACCCTGTCTCAAAAACAAACAAACAAATATGAGTGACCGTTGGTCTGTGACACAGCCCTTGGGAAGTCCTGAGAACATGTGCCCTACAACTTGAGCTACAACTTGATTTTATACCTTTTAGGGAGACATAGGACATTAATCAATACATGTAAGATGTACATTGGTTTGGTCCAGAAAGGTGGGACAACTGGGAGTGGGGTTTGGGGGTGGGTATCTTCCAGGTCATACATTTTAGAAATTTAAAGATTTTCTGATTGGCAATTGGTTTAAAGAGTTATTATCTAAAGACCTGGAATCAATAGAAAGAAATGTCTGGGTTATGATAAGGGGTTGTAGAGACCAAGGTTTCATCATGCAGATAAGGCCTCCAGGTATCAGGCTTCAGAGAGAATAGATTATTGATGTTTCTTATCAGACTTGGAGTCTGTTCTATCAGTCTTAAGGTCTCTATGTTTATGTTAATGTTGGTCATGTGTGAGGCATGTCTGACACTCACCACCCTCCACTTCCCATCATGGCCTGAACTAGTTTTTCAGATTAATTTTGGAATGCCCTTGGCCAAGAGGAGGGTCCATCAGTCAGTTGGGGGCTTATAATTTTATTTTTGGTTTACATTAAGAAAGTTAGATCTGGCTAGGCACAGTGCCTCATGCCTGTAATCCCAGCACTTTGGGAGGCTGAGGCAGGCAGATCACCTGAGGTTGGAGTTTGAGACCAACCTGACCAACATGGAGAAACCCCATCTCAATTGAAAATACAAAATTAGCCAGGCATGGTGGCACAGGCCTGTAATCCCACCTACTCAGGAGGCTGAGGCAGGAGAATTACTTGAACCCGGGAGGCAGAGGTTGTGGGGTGAGCCAAGATCATGCCATTGCACTCCAGCCTGGGCAACAAGAGCGAAACTCCATCTCAAAAAAAAAAAAAAAAAAAAAAAAAAAAAGAGAAAGTTGAATCTACTTTACATGAAGTGTGAGTTATGATGGATATTATCAGCCCCATAGTTCTACCCCTGAGAAAAGCAACAAAAGGAGGTTGTTAGCTAAACCACTGTTTTGTTCACCCAAAGACTCAAACTGAAATATTTATCTTTTCCTCCTGTAGTAAAGGAAGTGGTGCATTTCATAAGACCAATCTTCCTGTTGTTTTACAATAATGTGTCAACCTTAAATAAAGAGACTTAGAAAGTATGGTTACCTATAGAGTTTACTAGAGCTCAAAGATTGAGGATGGCCACCCAGGAGCATACATTCAAGTTGCCCTGAATATACACTTCAATTAGCAGTAGTAACAATGGGTTTTTAAAGCAGAAAAGAAGAGTCAGCTCCTAAATTATTTAGCAAGTATTTACATTAAAATAAACTACTGATTGGCTATACATTTTTCTTTGTATCACAAATTCTAGGAACATGAAGATAATAGCTTAGGTAGCTAGTCAGGCATAAAATGCCTTTTAAACAATTGCCCCAGGCTGGGCATGGTGGCTCACATCTGTAATCCCAGCACTTTGGGAGGCTGAGGCTGGAGGATCATCTGAGATCAGGAGTTCGATACCAGCCTGGCCAACATGGTGAAACTCCATCTCTACTAAAAATACAAAATTTATCTGGGCATGGTGGTGTGGGCCTGTAATCCAAGCTACTCAGGAGGCGGAGGCACAACAATTGCTTGAACCCAGGAGGTGAAGGTTGCAGTGAGCAGAGGTTGCACAACTGCACTCCAGCCTGGGTGACAGAGTGAGACTCTATCTCAAAAAAAAAAAAAAAGTAAAAGACTTAATTTTTTTTTTCTGTGGAAATAAGGGAAGGCACAGCTCTGACCTCTCCTTTTTCTTTCAGAATTTAATCCTCTGTCCTTTTCAAATATATGTTACATCTTTATAATGGCTAAATAAACCTCTTCTCAGTCTCACAATTTAGGACCTGGGAGTCATGTTTCAAAATGCGTATTCAAGGGAGACAGCTCTCATAGTTCTTCTGGGAGGGTAAGAACTGAATTTTGGTGGATAGGGTGCCTTGGCCTAATCTTCAAAACTATATCCTTATGAAAAGATTTGAGGAGTTTGCTTCTTCTCACTTGGATAAAACCAATTAGCTAACACTGGTGGTCCTCCTAACAATTATGCTAAACTTAAGATGAACTATATGTGACAAAATATGCTGTCAAGTTTTCTTACTTGAAGCCTATTTTTGTTTTTCTTGAAAACATGCATGTAATGGGTTGCATCTGCTTGTCAGTATAAAGGGGTGAGATTCCTTGTGTCTTTTCAATCTCTTAATGAGTTGCCTATGATGTCTATCACATTGTGGTTTAATGCTCATTCAATAATAAAACTGTTTTCTATCTCTACTACCATTGTGGAGAGGATTTTGGGGTTGGGAGATTTTTTTTTTAAGAGAGACAGGGTATCACTATGTTGCCCAGGCTGGTCTTGAACTCCTGGGCTCTAGTGATCCTCCTGCCTTGGCCTCCCAAAATGCTGGGAAGATTTTGCTTTTAATTGTATTTTCCCAACAATAATATACCATTTCCTAAGTCCTGGAGCAATCAGGTAATAGAAGACACCACCTTCAGGCAGAGAGAGGAGGAAGCAGCCAAGGTATTACAGAGCAATGAATTTTGCAAAGCATTAAACTACAGTAAGTCCTCATTTAACTTCATAGATAGTGTCAACCTTAAAATAATGAGATTCAGAAAATATGATTAAATATAGTTTATCTGATCTCAAAGCTTAAGGATGGCTACCCAGGATCATAGATTCAAGTTGTACTAAATGTACACTCTGATTAGCAGCAGTTACAAGTGGCTTTTTAAAGCAAAAGGGAAGAGGCAGTTCATACATTTTTTACCAAGAATTTACATCAAAATAACATATGCTATTGATTGTCTATACATTGTTCTTTGTATCACAAATTGCAGGAGCATGAAAATAATAAGTGAGGCACCTAGTCATGAAAACAAATGCTTTTAAACAATTACCCCTTGGCGGCTGGGCACGGTGGCTTACATCTGTAATCTCAGCACTTTGGGGGGCCAAGATGGGTGGATCACGAGGTCATGGGTTCAAGACCAGTCTGACCAACATGGTGAAACCCTGTCTCTACTAAAAGTACAAAAATTACTGGGTGTGGTGGCAGGCGCCTGTAATCCCAGCTACTCAGGAGGCTGAGGCAGGAGAATTGCTTGAACCCGGGAGGCGGAGGTTGCAGTGATCTGAGATCACACCACTGCACTCCAGCCTGGGCAACAGAGCAAGACTTGGTCACACACACACACACACACACACAAAAAAAAAAAAAAAAAAAAACACCCCTGGGCCTGGGTTGGGGAGCAATGAGAATGGGGGTATATGTGACCAAAGTCCCATACTCATGTTTCTCTGGGCTTAAAAATTTTGGAAACCTCACATAACTGAGACTGCTCTGAGCTATTTTTCTTTCCTCAATAGGTTATTGAAGCTGTGACTTTAAGCTAAATAATGCATAATAAAACCAAATTTACCTTAGGCTAATTGATATAAACAAGTGTTAAGTTCCTAAGGCATATTTCCAGTAACGAAAACATTACAAAACTTCTAAATAAAGAGAAAAAACACATCTAATATTAAACACTGAAATAAATGTGAGCTATACATACATTTTTAAAGGATTAATAAAAACAAGATAATTGCCCAACTTTTGGTGAATCAGTAAGTGATGAAGGTCACAAGCGTGTTGGGTTAAATCAAGAAATAAACGTTTGCAAAGCAAAAACTGTTAAGTTTTTGGAAAGGGGTTACTGGAAAGGGGTCCCAAACCAGACCCCAAGAGAGGGTTATTGGATCTCATGCAAGAAAGAATTTGAAGCGAATCCAGAAACTGAGAGCAAGTTTATTAGAGAAGTAAAGAAACAAAATAATGGCTACTGCATAGGCAGAGCAGCAGCTTGGAATGCTCAACTGATAATACTTATAGTTATTTCTTTATTATATGCTAAACATGGGGTGGATTATTCATGAGTTTTCCAGGAAAGGACAATTCCCAGAACTGAGCGTTTCTTGCCTTTTTAGACCATATAGGGTAACTTCCCAACATTGCTATGGCATTTGTAGACTGTCATGGTGCTGATGTGAGTGTCTTTTAGCATCCTAATGCATTGTAATTAGCATATAATGAACAGTGAGAATTATCAGAGGTCAATTTGGTCACTATCTTGGTTTTGGTCGGCTTCTTTATCACATGCTGTTTTACCAGCAATGTCTTTGTGACCTGTATCTTGTGCCGACCTCCTATCTCATCCTGTGACTAAGAATGCCTAACCTCCTGGGAATGCAGTCCAGTAGGTCTCAGCCTTATTTTACCCAGTCCCTACAGAAGATGGAGTTGCAGGCCAGGCATGGTGGCTCACGCCTGTAATCCCAGCACTTTGGGAGGCTGAGGCAGGTGGATCACCTGAGGTCAGGAGTTTGAGACCAGCCTGACCAACATGGAGAAACCCCGTCTCTATTAAAAATACAAAAAAATTAGCCAGGCATGGTGGCCTATGCTTGTAATCCCAGCTACTCTGGAGGCTGAGGCAGGAGAATCTCTTGAACCCAGGAGGCAGAGGTTGCGGTGAGCCAAGATCGAGCCATTGCACTCCAGCCTGGGCAACAAAAGCAAAACTCTGTCTTAAAAAAAAAAAAAAAAAAAAGATGGAGTTGCTTTAGTTCAAATGCCTCTGACATAAACAGCACTTCCTCCCACCATGCAGTTCAATAACAATCACAAACATGGCAGGCTCATTGAGCGCTTTCGTACCACATTGTTTATGGTCATACATTTTGTATGATCACTGTATAATTTACAAATTTTATTTTACAATAATCTGTATTAACTCTTTATTCATTTTCCAATCTATTTATTCCACCAGTTCAGGGTCAGGGATAGCCAGAGTCTATCCAGCAGCTCAGGGCATAATGCAGAAACCAGACCTGAACAGAACATCATCCTATTGCACAGTGCCCTCACACACACCTGAATTAACTCTGATTGGTACAATGTACACATGCCAATTAACCTAATGTGCACATCTTTGGATTGTGAAAGGAAACTGGAGTACTAAGAGAAAACCCACACCCATATTATTTGAGTACCTGCTGTACAGCACAATTCTTTTGTTTGGCCTCTGACTGTCTTTGTCCAAAGACTTTCATTTCATTAAAGTTTTAAAAAGCAAAAAAGGCCTGGCCTTCAACAACCTTTGCAAAATTATGATAGTAAAAGAAGTCTGACATGGCTGACTCCATCTTGCTTCTAAACTCTAAGATGTCTATGCTTATTCCTCAGTGTAGCCTAAGCTAACAATGGGAGGAATTTATATTTTAACTTGAAAGCAAGGACAATAATAGTTCCTCTCTAAAACTAACCTCCTCCTTGTTCAGAGATTGAAAACCACATTTATAAGATTGATGAAAGGCCACAAGATTAGGATTATGGGAGGGGCCTGAATTCTAGTATAGTTTCTATAATCCCTTGTTCCTCAGGAGTCATGTGGCCACAGGATTTATGACTTTCCCAATTGCTCCTATAGATAACATCACTAAGATTTGTCTTTTGAGATTTTTTCAGACTTTCTGGCAACCAACTGATCCCATCAGGACCCATGACTCTTGACTCAGCTGGTCCTGTGGCCCATCCAGAGGTAGACTTAGCACATGATGACTGTTTTCCACACCCCCATGACTTCATTTCCAACCAATCAGCAGCACCCATTCCCTAGCCACCTGGCCACCAAATGGTCCATAAAACGTCTAGCCTGTTAGTTCTCAGAGAACTGATTTGAGAATTCAAATTCCTCTATGTGGCTTGCCTCATGTCAATTAAACTTTCATTACTGAAATGTGGGGATCTCAGTGAATTGATTTTGTCTGTGCAGCACTCAGGAAGAACTCACCAGGCAATTACAGGCCCAGAAAGAAGAGGCCTTCCTAATTTTGGCAGACTCTAGGACAGAAATACCTACACCAAAAGGAAAAGAGAACATTCATATGGTACTAAATACAGAGAACAAAACTGAATTTTGAAACAAAAATAATTATACTTTGACCTCCATTCCTAGATCATCCCTAGTGACCTCTTCTCTTACATGCCTACCACTCACTTTTGTGGTTATATTATAAATCTTGGCATTACCTGATATTGTCCACCATGACATTCACAAAAGCAGATATCTGATTCTATCACAACCTCCTATCACTTCAGCTTGCTTACTCAATTACATCAACTAACCTGTTTCTCAACTCCTTTGAAATCTTCAGTCAACTGTTCATTTACTTTCTACAGTCTTTCATCCCACCTTCTATTATTATTTGCCTCTCATTATACAGCTGGGACTTGTAGGGGAGGAAAACTGTCCTCTACCCTCTCAGGTTCTCCAGCTGGGTCTTTGAAATAAACTGACAACATACAAATTAACAGGAGAAAAGGCATACAAATTTATTTGATGTTAAATGTTTTACATGCACGGGAGTCCTCATAGAAAAAAAGAAAATCCCCCAAAAAACAGCTAGGCTTGGAGAATTTGGACTGAGAAAGATAATTTTTTTTTCAAGACAGGGTCTCACTCTGTCACCCAGGCTGAAGTGCAGTGGTGTGATCATGGCTCACTGCAATCTTAAACTCCCAGACTCAAGCAATCCTCCTGCCTCAGCCTCCCAAGTAGCTGGGACTACAGGTGCAAACAACCATGCTCAGCTAGTTTTTTCATAAGAAAGATAAACTTAGAGAGAAGAGACAAGGCAAAGGAAAAGGACTTTGAGCTTCTATGAGTAACAAATTGAGGGAAAGCAAATATATGGGGAAACTGATGATAGATAAGGGCTAGCCAGTAGGTTTGTTTATGTAGACTGTTTCTCAGTGCCATCTCATCTCTGGTGATAAGTTGTTTTCTTCCTGGTACATAACCATAATAGATTTGTTTCCTGATGCACTCAGCAAGTCAATATACTGAGATACCAGGTTGCAGCAGAGAAAGCGTTTTAATCATAGGGCTGCAAACAAGGAGACAAGAAGAAACCTCAAATCCATCTCCCCAGGGGGTTTGGGGTTAGAGATTTCAAGGGTTTTGCAGTGGGCTGCAGTAAGGAGACTGTGATTTGTAGAAAATTGTAGAGTGAAGTCATGGAAGAAGGAGATGAATAAGCTGTATATATATATACGCTACCCATGACTATATATATATATATATATATATATAGGCACAATAACAGTTTAATGTAGCCTTGACCTCCTGGGCTCAAAGAAACTGTATTCTCATGTTGATTCATTTCCTCTGTGGGGGTCTTCAAACATTCAAGTTGTACCACTGGAATTCGGAATCTGCTTAAGCACTTTCTTTTTTTTTTTTTTTACACACTGTCCCACTCTGTTGCCCAGGCTGAGTGTAGTGGCACAATCACAGCTCACTGCAGCCTTGACTTCCTGGGCTCAAGCAATCCTCCCAACTCAGCTTCCTGAGTGGCTGGGACTGTTACAGGTAGTTAAATAGGCATGTGTGGGGCAGGACAGGGCTCTTCTTCCCCACCCACTAAGAACATCAGGTGATGGTTCAACAATTTTCACACTGACTCTAAAAATAATTTGGCAGCCAGTGACAGGGAGGGACAATCTCCTGATGACCCACAGCTATTACCATTCAAGTGTTAGGCCAGGCACATTGGCTCGCTCCTGTAATCCCAGCACTTTGGGTGGCCAAGGCAGGTGGATCACTTGAGGTCAGGAGTGCAAGAACAATCTAGCCAACATGACAAAACCCTGCCTCTACTAAAAATACAAAAAAAAAAAAAAAAAAATTAGCCAGGCATTGTGGTGCATGCCTGTAATCCCAGCTCCTCAGGAGGCTGAGGCACGAGAATCACTTGAACCTGGAGGCAGAGGTTACAGTGAGTCGAGATGGCACTACCGCACTCCAGCCTGGGTGAAGAAGTGAAACTCTGTCTCAAAAAAAAAAAAAAAAAAAAAAAGCCCGGGCAGGGTGGCTCATGCCTGTAACTCCAGCACTTTGGGGGGCCAAGGCAGGTGGATCATGTGAGGTTAGGAGTTCAAGACCAACTTGGCCCAAATGGTGAAACCCTGTCTCTACCAAAAAATACAAGAAGTATTTGGGCTTAGTGGTACACACCTGTAGTCCCAGCAACTCGGAAGGCTGAGGTGGGAGAATCTCTTGAACCTGGGAGGCAGATGTTGCAGTGAGCCAAGATTGTGCCACTGTATTCCAGCCTGGGTGACAGAGTGACATTCTGTCTTAAAAAGAAAAACAAAAAAAAAACATTAAAGTATTAACTGAATGCAGACGCCAGGGAGAAGCAATTTCCTGGGCATGCACATTAAGAGACAAAATGGTGAAGTATGACCTTCCGGGGACACTCCATTGGAAAAGGAAGAAAGCCTCAGATGGGCATGCGTACAACTGCCTAAACACATTGCATGTGTGTGCTCACTTTCCAAGGGTAAGAAGGGCACTGCGCATGCAGACAGCCCATCCTAAGGGAAAAAACATGGGAAAGAGGCAAGCTTATTGATATGGTTTGGCTCTGTGTCCACACCCAAATTTCATCTTGTAGCTCCCATAATTCTCATGTGTTGTGGAAGGACCTGGCAGGAGAAAACTGAATCATGAGGATGGGTCTTTCCTGTGCTGTTCTCATGATAGTAATTGGGTCTCCCAAAATCTGATGGTTTTAAAAACAATAGTTTCTCTGCACAAGCTCTCTCTTACCACCACCATGTAAGAAGTGCCCTTCCGGCAGGCGGATCACCTAAGGTCAAGAGTTCCAGACTGGCCCTCCCCCTCCCCCTCCCTCTCCCTCTCCCCTTTCTTTCTTCGGTCTCCCTCTGTTGCCGAGGCTGGACTGTACTGCCCTCATCTCAGCTCACTGCAACCTGCCTGCCTCGGGCTCCCATGATTCTCCTGCCTCGGCCTGCCCAGTGCCTGGGATTGCAGACACGCGCCGCCACGCCTGACTGGTTTTTGCGTTTTTGGTGGAGACAGGGTTTCGCCATGTTGACCGGGCTGATCTCCAGCTCCTGACCTTGAGCGATCTGCCCACCTTGGCCTCCCGAGGTGCTGGGATTGCAGACGGAGTCTCACTCACTCAATGCTCAATGTTGCCCAGGCTGGAGTGCAGTGGCGTGATCTCGGCTCACTACAACCTCTACCTCCCAGCCGCCTGCCTTGGCCTCCCAAAGTGCTAAGATTACAGCCTCTGCCCAGCCACCACCCTGTCTAGGAAGTGAGGAGCGTCTCTTTCTGGCCGCCCATCGTCTGGGATGTGAGGAGCCCCTCTGCCCGGCCGCCCCATCTGGGAAGTAAGGAGTGCCTCTGCCCGGCCGCCACCACGTCTAGGAAGTGAGGAGCATCTCTGCCTGGCCACCCATCATCTGGGATGTGAGGAGCGCCTCTGCCCGGCTGCCCCATCTGGGAAGTGAGGAGCGCCTCTGCCCGGACGCCACCCCGTCTAGGAAGTGAGGAGCATCTCTGCCCGGCCGCCCCATCTGGGACATGGGGAGCGCCTCTGCCCGGCCACCCCATCTGGGAGGTGGGGGGCGCCTCGACCCGGCTGCCCCGTCTGGGAGGTGGGGGGCGCCTCTGCTTGGCCGCCCCGTCTGGGAGGTGGGGGGCCCCGCTGCCCGGCCACCCCATCTGGGAGGTGGGGGGCGCCTCTGCCCCACCACCCAGTCTGGGAGGTAAGGAGCACCTCTGCCCGGAGGAGCGCCTCTGCCCGGCCGCCCCATCTGGGAGGTGGGGGGCGCCTCTGCCCGGCCGCCCCGTCTGGGAGGCGGGGGGCGCCTCTGCCTGGCCACCACCCCGTCTGGGAACTGAGGAGCGCCTCTGCCCGGCTGCCCCATCTGGGAACTGAGGAGTGCCTCTGCCCGGCCACCCCGTCTGGGAGGTGAGGAGCGCCTCTGCCCGGCCGCCCCGTCTAGGAAGTGAGCACCTCTGCCCGGCCGCCCCGTCTGGGAAGTGAGGAGCACCTCTGCCCAGCCGCCCCGGCTGGGAAGTGAGGAGCACCTGTGCCCAGCCACCCCGGCTGGGAGGTGTAGCCAACAGCTCTGAAGAGACAGCGACCATCGAGAACGGGCCATGATGACGATGGCGGTTTTGTAGAAAAGAAAAGGGGGAAATGTGGGGAAAAGAAAGAGAGAACAGATTGTTACTGTGTCTGTGTAGAAAGAAGTAGACATAGGAGACTCCATTTTGTTCTGTACTAAGAAAAACTCTTCTGCCTTGGGATGCTGTTAATCTATAACCTTACCCCCAACCCCGTGCTCTCCGAAACATGTGCTGTGTCAACTCAGGGTTAAATGGATTAAGGGTGGTGCAAGATGTGCTTTGTTAAACAGATGCTTGAAGGCAGCATGCTCTTTCAGAGTCATCACCACTCCCTAATCTCAAGTACCCAGGGACACAAACACTGTGGAAGGCTGCAGGGACCTCTGCCTAGGAAAACCAGAGTCCTTTGTTCACGTGTTTATCTGCTGACCTTCTCTCCCCTATTATCCTATGACCCTGCCACATCCCCCTCTCTGAGAAACACCCAAGAATGATCAATAAATACTAAAAAAAAAAAAAAAAAAAAAAAAAGAGTTCCAGACCAGCCTGGCCAACATGGTGAAACCCCCCTCTCTACTAAAGATAGAAAAATTAGCTGGGCGTTTTGGTGCATGCCTGTAATCTCACTACTCAGGAGGCTGAAGCAGGAGAGTTGCTTGAACCCGGGAGGCAGAGGCTGCAGTGTGCTGAGATCGTGCTACTGCACTCCATCTGGCCTAGGCAACAGAGTGAGATTCCATCTCAAAAAAAAAAAAAAAAAAAAAAAAATAGAATAAAGGTTAAAGGCAAAATGAAAAAAAAAAAAAAAAAAAAGAAGTGCCTTTCCCCTTCCGCCATGATTGTGAGGCCTCCCCAGCCATGTGGAACTGTAAACCCATTCAACCTCTTTCTTCTGTAAATTGCCCAGTCTTGGGTATGTCTTTATCAGCAGCATGAAGATGGACTAAAATGGTAAATTAGTACCAGTGGAGTGGGGCGTTGCTGAAAAGATACCCAAAAATGTGGAAGTGACTTTGGAACTGGGTAATAGGCAGAGGCTGGAACAGTTTGGAGGGCTCAAAAGAAGACAGGAAAATGTGGGAAAGTTTGCAACTTCATAGAGACTTGTTGAATGGCTTTGACAAAAATGCTGATAATGACATGAACAATAAGGTCCAGGCTGAGGTGGTCTCAGATGGAGATGAGGAGCTTATTGGGAACTGGAGCAAAGGTGACTCTTGTTATGTTTTAGCAAACAGATTGGCAGCATTTTGCCCTTGCCCTAGAGATTTGTGGAACTTTGAACTTGAGAGAGATGATTTAGGGTATCTGGTGGAAGAAATTTCTAAGTAGCAAAGCATTCAAGAGGCTATTTGCATACTGTTAAAGGCGTTCAGTTTCAAAAGGGAAACAAAGCATAAAAGTTCAGAAAATTTGCAGCCTGACGATGCAATAGAAAAGAAAATCCTATTTTCTGAGGAGAAATTCAAGCTGGCTGCAGAAACTTGCATAAGTAACGAGGAGCTGAATGTTAACCACCAAGACAATGGGGAAAATGTCTCCAGGGCATGTCAGAGACCTTTGTGGCAGCCCCTCCCATCACAGGCCGGAGGCCTAGGAGGAAAAAAGTGATTCTGTGGGCTGGGCCCAGGGTCCACCTGCTGTGTGCAGCTTAGGGACTTAACGCTCTGCATCCCAGCCACTCCAGCCATGGCTGAAAGGGGCAAACAAAGAGCTTGGGCCATGGCTTCAAAGGGTGCAAGCCTCAAGCCTTAGCAGCTTCCATGTGGTGTTGAACCTGCGAGTGCACAGAAGTCAAGAATTGAGGTTTGGGAGCTTCTGCCTAGATTTCAAAAGATGTATGGAAACGCCTGGATGTCTAGGCAGAAGTTTGCTGTGGGGCGGGGTCCTCATGGACAACCTCTGCTAGGGCAGTGCAGAAGAGAAATGTGGGGTGGGAGCCCCCAAACAGAGTCCCTACTACTGGGGTACTGCCTAGTGGAGCTATGAGAAGAGGGCCACTGTCTTCCAGACCCCAGAATTGTAGATCCACTGCCAGCTTTGCACCATGCATCTGGAATGCTGCAGACACTCAATGCCACCCTGTGAAGACAGCCAGGAGGGAGGCTCTACCCTGCAAAGCCACAGGGGCGGAGCTGCCCAAGACCATGGGAACCCACCTCTTCCATCAGCATGACCTGGATGTGAGACATGGAGTCAAAGGAGATGATTTTGGAGCTTTCAGATTTGACCGCCCTGCTGGATTTTGGACTTGCAGGGGCCCTATAGCCCCTTCGTTTTGGCCAATTTCTCCCATTTGGAATGGCTGTATTTACCCAATGTCAGTACCGCCATTGTATCTAGGAAATAACTAACTTGCTTTTGATTTTACAGGCTCATAGGCAGAAGGAACTTGCCTTGTCTTGGATAAGACTTTGGACTGTGGACTTTTGAGTTAATGCTGAGATGAGTTAAGGCTTTGGGGGACTGTTGGGAAGGCATGATTGGTTTTGAAAGGTGAAGATCAGAGATTTGGAAAGGGCCAGGAGCAGAATGATATGGTTTGGCTCTGTGACCCCACCCAAATCTCATCTTGTAGTTCCCATAATTCCCACTTGTGGGAGAGACATGGTGGGAGATGATCAAATCATGGGGGTGGGTCTTTCCTGCGCTGTTCTCATGATAGTGAATGGGTCTCATGAGATCTGATGGTTTTAAAAATGGGAGTTTCTCTGCACAAGCTCTCTCTTGCCGCCACCATGTAAGAAGAGCCTTTTGCCTTCTGCCATGATTGTGAGGCCTCCCCAGCCACATGGAACTGTAAGCCCATTAAACCTCTTTCTTTTGTAAATTGCCCAGTCTCAGGTATGTCTTTATCAGCAGCATGAAAACAGACTAACACACCTATAAAGTGCTAGGATCAAGGTTAAACACCACACTTGACCTTCAGGTGCCCACTTGGATCTCGTCCAAGTGAATTTTCCTTCTTTCCTGTTCTAAAGCCTTTAAAATAAACCTCCACTCCTGCTCTGAAACTCACCTCTGTCTCTTCTTCTGCCTTCTGCTCCTCAGTTTAAATCTTTCTTCTGAGGAGACAAGAATTGAAGTTGCTGCAGACCCATACAAAGTCGCTGCTGCCGGTAACTCAGATACCTTCCAACAGTAACAGGACTACAAGTGTGCACCACCATGCCCAGCTAATTTTTTTTAGTTTCTATAGAGACAGAATCTTATTATGTTGCCCAGGGTGGTCTCAAACTCCTGGACTCAAGTGATCCTCCTGCTTCAGCTTCCTAAAACGCTGGGATTATAGGGGTGAGCCATCATGCCTGGCCAAGCACTTTTTAAATAAAATTCTTATGATTCTAATATCAGAGCTCCTACCTATCTTAAAAACTTTATGATTTTAACATCAGAAATTCTATTTATAGGAACAATGGGGATGCAAATCTGGTGCTATGTAACTTATGGTTATGAGGAATTGAGTCAAAGTGCAGCTTGATTAATGCTTAATTATAATTGTATTTCTGTCCATTATTCTTGCTAACCCCGTGACAACAACTTCATTAAGTGTGTGAGTGGTGGGAGGAACACCTTCACAAGAGGAAATGTATGTTTTACTCTCAGGCAGATAGGAGAGGGCAGAGAGCTCATGTTATGTCTGCTTTTTATTAATTGTCTTCAGCTCAAAATAATCCTTACACCAGAGAGACATTTTTGGGGATGGTATATTTTGATCTCCTATAGACTCTACAGACCACTCCTACAGCCACTCTGATGCTGATGATGGGGCTCAGGATACATCAACCCAAAATATGACCATAGGAGACTAGAACACATCACCCTAAAATATGCTTCTGACATATTGATTATTCTGATCTAGTTATTCTGGGAAGCTGCAGACACAGAAGCAGCTATGAAAAGTTGTCCTTTTATCTCAATAAAGAAAATCTCCATTGATAAGGATGTCTCCCTCTCTGCACCAAGAAGACACTGATTATTAAATCACTAGATACACTTTTTGTTTTTTTGACATGAAGTCTCACTCTGTTGCCCAGGCTGGAGTGCAGTGGCATGACGTCTGCCTCCTGGGTTCAAGCAATTCTCCTGCCTCAGTCCCCTAAGTAGCTGGGACTACAGGCATGCACCACCACGTCTAGCTAATCTTTTTTTTTGGTATTTTTAGTGGAGATGGGGCTTTGCCATGTTGGCCAGGCTGGTCTCAAATTCCTGAGCTCAGGTGATCAGCCCACCTCGTCCTCCCAAAGTGCTGGCATTACAGACATGAGCCACCAGTCTGGCCCTAAATCACTAGAGACTCTTAAACAATCAAGGCAGAATCACCTGAAATCTGCATAACAAACCTTATCTCCGTTTAAGGTAATTTTGCTGGTCATCTCAACTTAACTGAATCTGTCTCCACATCCTTCTTTGTTGTTGTTGTTGTTGTTTTCAGAAAATGATAATATTCAACCCTGAAGTTTAAAATCTTTTTTTGTTAATTTTTATTTTTTAAGATTTACTCATCTCTCTGGGTTATCTCCCATGCATACAAGAGGTATACAAATTATTAAACTTGTTTTTCTCTTGTTCAATCTGTCTTTTGTTACAGAGAGTCTCAGCTAAGAACTCATGAAGGGAAGATAGATAGTCATATTTCTTCCCCTATACCAAAATATTTAACAACTTTACACCACTCCCCTTCTGTAAACTGAGTTATACCCAGCCATCTTAGCCCTTAGCAGCATTAGCAAAATAGGGAGAAAGATCACATAACACAGATTGGTATCACTATAAATTCATGATCCCCAAACTGAACTAGACTATTAACACTGCCTGATATCATGGCTGTCTCACTAGTCAACTCATACTTCTTTCTTTACCATCTTAACCATTTTTTGAGTGTGCAGTTCAGTAGTGTTAAGTATATTTACATTGCTATGCAACAGATCTCCAGGACTTTTTCATCTTGCATATCTGAAACTCATTAAACAACTCCACCATTCCTGGTAACTGTCACAGGGGGTGGCAGGGACAACTATCTGGGCCGGTGGCTCTGGAGTAAAAGAATTTACCAAAAACGCTTGTAAAGAAAGGCAAATTTATTAAAGAAAGTAGGAAAAGCCAGGCACGGCTCACGCCTGTAATCCCAGCACTTTGGGAGGCTGAGGCAGGCAGATCACAAGGTCAAGAAATTGAGACCATCCTGGCAAACATGGTGAAACCCCGTCTCTACTAAAAATACAAAAATTAGCTGGGCGTGGTGGCGCACGATTGTAGCCCCAGCTACTCGGGAGGCTGAGGCAGGAGAATCGCTTGAGCCCAGGAGGCGGAGGTTGCAGTGAGCTCAGATCGCACCACTGCACTCCAGCCTGGTGTCAGAGCGAGACTCTCTCTCAAAAAAAAAAAAGAGAGAGAGAGAGAAAGAAAGTAGGAAAATACATTGCAATAAAGCAACCGGAAGGCTGCAAAAGAGGAGCCGACTGCAAAGAGACAAAGATTAGCTGGAGATTTTATAACATAGAACTTGGGCTGATTGATAATGCCAATGCACTGGGAGCATAACTTGCTTTCTTTTGTCAGCTGAGATGTTTGATAAATTGAGGCGTTTGTTGGTAAGCAGTAAGTTTTTGAGTTATGTGCATTATCTGAGTAGGAGGGCCATATGTATTGGGCAATATGTCCTTGGGCATAAAGAAAAACAGACCTATAATTCATCTGCTTCCTTTTTTGTTTATATGTCCTGAACCGTGAAGACAGGCATATTTATAGCTTATTTGCTTTATCTCTTTGCTTTCCTCTGGTCCCGCCAGCCTGACTCCTTTTCCCTAATTAGGACTCCACAGTAACAACCATTCTACTTTCTGTTTCTTCACCCAATCTTTAGTCTCCGCACAGAGGTAGTCTGTCTACCTCTTTCACAGAGAATGCGAACTGTATCAAATTATAGCCATCATGTCTATAAATTGTCCTCCATACCCACCTAAGTTTCTTCCTTTCTTCTTGTTACAATGAAAGTGGTATTTCTTCCTCTTATACGAAACCAATCTCTCCATCTCTCCTCTAAATAGCATCTCTCCTCTATATACCATCTCTGTTAATCTTCTCAGGAAGTCTACCCATCCCATTATCCTTTCTTTCTCTTACCCCTTTGCCGATGATTCTAACAGCATTTAAAATGTCAGGCCTCTCCCAATCTAACATAATAATAATGAAGAAAATTTTCCTGGACTCCACATCCAGGGACTGAGCACGCTGTCTTTTCTTTAGACAAATTTCATAGAAATGTTTAAACTTGATGATTCTATTTTCTCATAATCTTCTCATTCCTTATTCACTCTCATCTGGCTAAAGCCCCCAAACCTCACAATTAAGGTCCCAGTGGCCCTTGTATTGCTAAATCTAGTAGATACTTTTCAGTCTGCATTGCATGATCTCTAGGCAATATTTGACCCTGTTACCCATCCACTTGTCTTTGAAAACACCTTTTCCTTGATTTCTATGTCATATTCTGGTTGTTTTCCTCCCATCTCTTTAGCTGCTTATTTTCAGTTTCTTTTGTCCATTCCTGTTCTCTACCCAAGCCCTAGGTAATCTCTTCCACCCATATGGTTTCACAGACTCTATGTTAATAACTCTCAAATATGTATCTTTGGTGCATTCTTCTTTCACCTAAACTCTAGACCCATACAGCCAACTGCCAAATATCCTAAAGGAGATATCGTTTGGCTATTTTGAAGAGAGCTCAAAAGCCGCATGTCTAATACTATACTTACCATCTCTGCCCTCACACCATATACTCCTTTTCACTGTCTGCCCAGGTGCTCAAACCAGACTATTGACTTGTTCCTCTCCTTCTCTCCCAAATTGATCACCAAATTCTGTCATGTCCAGCTCTTAAATATCTTTCAAATATTCCCCCTTTTCTTTGCCTTTACTGCCACCACTGTTGTCCAAGCCACTAACATCACTTACCTGATCTATTTAGTATTCATTCATCAGCAAATTATTATTGAGTTTCCGATACTTGCCAAGCACTGTTGTAGACATTGAAGGTAGAGCAGAGAATCAAATACAAGAGTTCTCTACTTTGTAAGTAACACCTAAATCTTTGAATCCATGCTTTGTCTTCCAACTCTTGAAAGAGACGTTGGTATAGAGAAATCGTTCTCTATTATATAATAAACAGTGCAGGCAAAATACATGGCAAATGACATTTGCACCAGTGTAGAAAAGATAACATGTGGTGGAATAAGCTCTGGGGAACTGGAGAGTGGGTGCCTTGACTACAAAACAGCCTTTATTTAGGTCTAACCATTGTTTCCAAGAAGAAATATGAGCCAAGAGAGAGCATTCAGACCTTCTACTTTTTCTAGTGTTTATGTGACATTGTCTTATGGGTTTTTATATATTTCCTTGCTTTTAAAATTTATTTCTTTTTCTTTTTTTTTTATGTATTTTTTGTAGAGACAGGGTTTCATCATGTTGGCCAGGCTGGTCTGGAACTCTTGAGTCCAAGCAATCTGCCTGCCTTGGCCTCCCAAAATGCTGATTATAGGCATGAGCCACTGCTCCTGGCCTACAATTTATTTTTTATTTTTTTGATACCTTACATCCCATATTACAAGCTATTTTTCTATGCCAAAACATGTATTTTGAGGCCGGGCGCGGTGGCTCACGCCTGTAATCCCAGCACTGTGGGAGTCCGAGGCGGGCGGATCACGAGGTCAGGAGATCGAGACCATCCTGGCTAACACGGTGAAACCCTGTCTCTACTAAAAATACAAAAAATTAGCCGGGCGCGGTGGCGGGCGCCTGTAGTCCCAGCTACTCGGGGGCTGAGGCAGGAGAATGGCGTAAACCCGGGAGGCGGAGCTTGCAATGAGCCGAGATCGCGCCACTGCACTCTGGCCTGGGTGAAAGAGCGAGACTCCGTCTCAAAAAAAAAAAAAAAAAACGTATTTTGAAAATCACTGTGCTTTTTGTTGGAGGTAAGATGTCTGAAACCTGGAAATATTCTTAATCTAGAATAGGTCAGATCCCAGACATATTGAATAAATTATGTTCTGCTATATTTATAGAAACACTTCCAAAGATTTTTCACATAAAGAATCTTAGTAAACTTAACAGAATGAAATTTCCTTTACTTGACAAAGATCATATAGCAAAAACCTTCATAAAATATTAAAGGAAAAACTTCAGATGTATCTCTTTAAAGAACAGAAACAAGAAAAAATAAACTCTACCACTGCTATTTGTTATAACTACTAGACGATATTTATTCTTGATTTTTTTCCATGTTTGGGAGTAAACTCATGATTATTTTGCTATCACCACCTCACCTTTCTAACATGATAGTAATCAGTCTCTTAGACAAGATCTCGTTTTTAAAAATAATTTGGAAAATACTATGCCTACCTTCCTTCATTTTAGTAAACTACATACAATATAAACATTTCCATTTTAGTCATTTTCAAGTGTACAGTTCAATGGCATTAAGTACATTCAAGTTCTTGTACAACCATCACTACTATCCATCTCCAGAACTTTTTCATCATCCCATACTGAAAATTCATACCTATTAAACAGTATCTGCCCATTCTTCCCTTTCCCCAGCCCCTGGTAAACACTATTCTACTTTCTTTCTTTATGATTTGACTATTCTAGGTACTTCATATAGGTGGACTTATACAATATTTGTCCTTTTGTGCCTGGCTTATCTCAGTGTCTAATGCCTCCAAAGTTTATCCATGTTGTACCATGTATCAGAACTTCATTCCTTTTTAAGACCGAATAATATTCCATTATATGTACATGCAACATTTTTAAATCTATTCATCTGTTCATGGATATTTCGGTTGCTTCCACCTTTTGGTTATTATCAATAATGCTACAATGACATTAGAGTACAAGTGTCTGTTTGTGTCTCTGCTTTCAATTTCTTTGGGTATATTACTAGGAGTAGAATGGCTGCAGAATATGTTCATTCTGTGTTTGGTTACAAACATATGTGGAGGCTGAATTGGCCCCAAAGGCCACCAATTTACAAATGTGTTTTAATTTCATTTCACATTAAATTTTCCAAATGAGCTAGGAGGAGACAGAAACTTACCGTGGCTTATCACGTTCCAAGCATAGTGCCAGGTACTGGTGATAAACTGGTCAAAAAGATTAGGAGTTTAAAGTCCTAGCGTCAAGGAGTTTGAAGCTGAGTAAGAAGACGTGTGAAAAAAACACACTTTTAGTACTTTGTCAGCAAATGTTTATAAATACAGGGCCCAAACAGAGAGTAGGTTGAGAAGAGGATTAGAAACAGTTTTTTGTTTTTTGTTTTTTTGAGACAGAGTCTTGCTCTGTCGCCCAGGCTGGAGTGCAGTGGCGCGATCTCGGCTCACCGCAACCTCCGCCTCCCGGGTTCAAGCGATTCTCCTGCCTCAGTCTCCCAAGCAACTGGGATTACAGGCGCGCGCCACCACACCTGGCTAATTTTTGTATTTTTAGTAGAGACGGGGTTTCACTATGTTGGCCAGGCTGGTCTCAAACTCCTGACCCCAAGTGATCCGCCCGCCTCGGCCGCCCAAAGCACTGGGATTACAGGCGTAAGCCAACTGGCCCGGCCCATAAGAAGTTTTTAGGATATATGGAGGAAAACACAACACAACACAGCTACAAGTCCGTGACAACTGAGAGCGTAGTCTGCAAGTACCCAGTTGCCTACTGACAGCCGTCTCCTCTGAGGCGCTTCTTTCAGCCAGGAAAGCGTTCTTTGCGTGCTGTGACGTAAAAAAGCAGCGCCGGAAGGGAGAGGGCGGAACTTCCGGCTGAGCCCCAGCGACCGCTTTGGTCGGCTGTGTGGACTGTTGGGTAGGCTGCGTGCTAGCTTCGGCGCGGATCCCTGGGCGTCCTTACGTCGGAGTCCTTCGTCCTCCAGGGTCCCTGTTCTTTGCGCCAGCGGGAACCACTATCTCTGCACTCCTGGTAAGCGAGTTTCTTCTTTCGCCTAATGTGTGTGTTGGGGGTGGGAGGACGCCGGAGACGTTCCAAGATGCACTTAGTGGAGCATGTGCGCTCGGAAGGCCCACGGGTAAGAGGAAGCCCAGTGATTTTAATAAACTGTAACTAGTACAGTACCTGAAACAAAATCAGTGGTTCCTGAAATGATGTACTTGATTGCTTTTTACAATTGGGGTTTTCATTTCTGTGGTATTCTAAGTCCTTGCCAGTTACAAGAATAAAACTTTTAAAACTCTTTCCGAAATCAATGTTTATTAGATTGGGGCCTGGGGACCCCAGTTAAATATTTCCGCGATTCTAAAGTAAATTGTTTTCTCTTTAAAGGGAGGCTGAGCCGGGCGCGGTGGCTCACGCCTGTAATCCCAGCACAATGAGAGGCCGAGGTGGGCGGATCACGAGGTCAGGAGATCCGAGACCATCCTGGCTAACACAGTGAAACCCCGTCTGTACTAAAAATACAAAATAGCCGGGCGTGGTGGCGGGTGCCTGTAGTCCCAGCTACTTGGGAGGCTGAGGCAGGAGAATGGCGTGAACCCTGGGAGGCGGAGCTTGCGCCGAGATCGAGCCACTATACTCCAGCCTGGAGTGACAGAGCGAGACTCCGTCTCAAAAAAAATAATAAAAGGAGGCTGAACTTTTTTTTTCTTTTTTTTTTTAATGAAGGAAGCATCGATCTAGGGTATTAGAAAAATATTTGCGTGATTACTGTGAGCCAAATACTGTCAAGCATTGGATTCAATGTTAACATTATAGACAAAGTCCTTGTCCTCATGGACACTAGTTAGTCCTTACCATCTAGTGAGGCAAATAGATAACCAGCCAATTACAGTACAGTGTTAGAAGTACTGTCATAGGCACCAGAGTGCTGTGAAAACTAATGGTGGAATACTTGAAGTGTGAGGTGAAGAATAGCTAGAGATGCTGCTGACCTGGCCGCAATAAGCTTAGAAATATATGTTGGGAACAATACCAATGGATAGCAATATCCCTTGAAACAGAACATTGAAGGAGGATCAGATTGTGAAGTAAAGGTAGAGGGGTTATTTCGATTTGTTGCGTTTGAGGTGTCTTTTGTTTGTTTTTGTTGTTTTGAGACAGTCTTACTCTGTCGCTCACTGCAACACATTTTGTTGCAAAATCTCGGCTCACTGCAACTTCCGCCCCCCGTATTCAAGCGATTCTTCTACATCAGCCTCATGAGTACCTGGGAAGTAGAAGAATCGCCCCACTTCAGCCTCACGAGTACCTGGGATTACAGGCGTGCGCCACCACACCTGGCTAATTTTTGTATTTTTAGTAGAGACGGGGTTTCACCATGTTGGTCAGGCTGGTCTCAAACTCGTGACCTCAAGCGATCCTCCCTCCTCGGCCTTCCAAAGTGCTGGGATTACAGGAGTGAGCCACTGCACCCGGCCTGCATTTGAGATGTCTTTCTAATGCATGGTCATTGAAGCCACAGAAGTAGGTCACATCTCAGAAGGGAAATGTATAGATTGAAAAAAAAGAATAGGATAGAATGCGGAGTTACATCCACCTTTAAGGGAGGGGCATCTGGACATCAGTGCACAGGTCAGAGAGCAGGAAACCTAGGAGCCTGTGCAGGGTCATTAAATGAAGCCAAGGGAAGAAGGAATTTTTCAAGTGTTTTATTTGCATTTTGTAAAAATTTGAATTCCCTTTATTTCTTTTCCTTCAAATTTGAGACTAGTTTTACATCTTTAAGCATCTTCAATATCTCATGGACATCCAGGCTTTTAGGATAAAATTGTGGAGCTTTATATACATTTATATACATTTGTCTCAATCTTGGACATTTTCTTTGTTAATAACATTATTTGCTGCAAAATAAAGCCTGAACTGGGGAAGAATTTGTTGCTATTTTTTGATCAGTAGATCTTGGTATATTTCTGTAACGAGGGCATTGGTACAGCAGTTTCTAAGTGCTTTTTACCTGTTGCCATTCTCAGTACCTTTCATGTCCTTTGTCTTTATTTGTTGCTTTTGTGAAGGATCTTGTGTTTGGTTCTGTATCTGGGCTTAGTGTAGAATGGAGGAGTATGCAGCATCATGATGTCAGCTGCCTCGGTGGTACATAACTTTGTTGCCCAGTAACATTGATTCTCTGGGCCCCTAGATAAAAATCTAAAAAGGATCTTCAACTTATCCTTTTAGCTAAAGCAATAGTGAAATTCATGTCTAAAATAAGAACCCAACTTTTTTTTTTTTTGAGACAGAATCTCACTCTGTCACCCAGGCTGGAGTGCAGTGGCACAATCTCGCCTCACTGCAACCTCCACCTCCTGGGTTCAAGCAATTCTCCTGCCTCAGCCTCCCGAGAAGCTGGGATTACAGGTGCTTGCCACCATACCTGGCTAATTTTTGTATTTTTGGTAGAGATGGGGTTTCTCACCATGTTGGCCAGGCTAGTCTTGAACCCCTGACCTCAGGTGATCCACCCACCTCGGGCTCCCAAAGTGCTGGGATTACAGGCATGAGCCACTGCGCCCGGCCAAGAACCCAACTAAGTTTTAAACTTTTTACTCAATGAGTGATCACAGGCTTTAGACCACAGGAGTCTAGGAAAAAAATTGGTACAAAGATTTTACTTTGTGTTTCAAAAATTGATTTTATTTTGCTATTTCAGATTTATACTTGCACAATTAGTTGAGAAGTTATAAAAATCTTTGTCTAATTTTTAATTGCATTTTTCTTCTTTTACAGGGTTTTTGTTACATGGCTGCTTTCCTCAAAATGAGTGTTAGTGTCAATTTCTTCAGACCTTTCACCAGGTTTTTGGTGCCATTTACCCTTCATAGGAAGAGAAATAACTTAACAATTTTGCAGAGATACATGTCTTCCAAAATACCAGCTGTTACTTATCCTAATAATGAGAGTACACCCCCTTCTGAAGAGCTAGAGTTGGATAAGTGGAAAACTACCATGAAATGTAGTGTGCAAGAAGAATGTGTTTCAACAATCTCAAGCAGTAAGGATGAAGATCCTCTAGCTGCCACCAGAGAGTTCATTGAGATGTGGAGATTGCTTGGCAGAGAAGTACCAGAACACATCACTGAAGAAGAGCTCAAAACCCTTATGGAATGTGTTTCTAACACAGCAAAAAAAAAATATTTAAAATATTTATATACGAAGGAAAAAGTGAAAAAAGCTAGGCAAATAAAAAAAGAAATGAAAGCAGCAGCAAGGGAAGAAGCAAAAAATCTCAAGCTGCTAGAAACCACTGAGGAAGATAAACAGAAAAACTTTCTATTTTTACGACTTTGGGATAGGAATATGGACATAGCAATGGGCTGGAAGGGTGCCCAGGCCATGCAGTTTGGACAACCTTTGGTTTTTGACATGGCTTACGAAAATTATATGAAACGAAAAGAATTGCAGAATACTGTTTCCCAGCTTTTAGAAAGTGAAGGATGCAACAGAAGAAATGTTGATCCTTTCCATATTTATTTCTGCAATCTAAAAATAGATGGTGCTTTTCACAGAGAGTTAGTTAAACGGTATCAAGAAAAATGGGACAAATTGCTTTTAACATCAACAGAAAAGTCTCATGTAGATTTATTTCCAAAGGACAGTATTATCTATTTAACTGCAGATTCTCCCAATGTTATGACTACTTTCAGACATGACAAAGTTTATGTAATTGGGTCTTTTGTTGATAAGAGTATGCAGCCAGGCACATCCCTAGCCAAGGCAAAACGGCTGAACCTGGCAACTGAATGCCTTCCATTAGATAAATATTTACAATGGGAAATTGGTAACAAAAATCTCACCTTAGATCAAATGATACGTATTTTGTTATGTCTGAAAAACAATGGTAATTGGCAAGAGGCTCTGCAATTCGTTCCCAAGAGAAAACATACTGGTTTTCTGGAGATTTCTCAGCATTCTCAAGAGTTTATCAACAGACTAAAGAAGGCAAAGACTTAATTCATTTTCAAAAGGTTCTCTGAATGTGCACAGAACACGTGGCTCAAATGAGAACATTTGATGGCTTAAAAAGTAAATGCGTTAGAAATACAGTTCTGTTAATGTATTTCTTCCCAAACAATTCATTTTTCTCTTCTAAAGGTAGTCTTTCCCAACTGACTGTAGGGTTGTGTCTTTTCCCAATTAAATATCTGCAGAACTTTGGGATTATACTTTGTTTACTGTAGAAAGATAATAAAAAGAGTTGTCCAAGATTGTTGAACAGAATAATCTTTAAATTATCCCAGTTAAATAGTTGTACCATTGGTAGACTTTTTTATGGAGGTTCCTAGAGGGTGGTGCCCTGGGGTGGGCTTGGAAGCTCTGCACCCCTTCCCCCATAGCTTTCCCCATGCATCTCTTGACAACAGCAATTTCAATAGAGGATTGAAAAGAAAGCCAACTGGAGTAGGTTTAAAAAAGAATGGACAAGGCCGGGTGTGGTGGCTCAGGCCTGTAATCCCAGCACTTTGGGAGGCTGAGGCGGGCAGATCACCTGAGGTCGGGAGTTCGAGACTACCCTGACGAACACGGAGAAACACCATCTCTACTAAAAATACAAAAAAAATTAGCCGGGCATGGTGGCGCATGCCTGTAATCCCAGCTACTTGGGAGGCTGAGGCAGGAGAATCGCTTGAACCCTGGAGGTGGAGGTTGCGGTGAGCCGAGATCACACCATTGCACTCCAGCCTAGGCAATAAGAGCAAAACTCCTTCTCAAAAAAAAAAAAAAAAAAAAAAAAAAATGAAATGGACAGGCGGAGCACGGTGGCTCAAAGATCAGGAGTTTGAGACCAGCCTGGCCAACATGGTGAAACCCCAGCTCTACTAAAAATACAAAAATTAAAATTAGCCAGGTGTGGTGGCACAGGCCTGTAATCCCAGCTACTCAGGAGACTGAGACAGAAGAACTGCTTGAAGCCAGGAGGCGGGGGTTTCAGTGAGCCGAGACTGTGCCACTATACTCCAGCCTGAGTGACAGAGCAAGACTCCGTCTCAAAAAAAACAAAAAGAAGGGACGGGACCAGGCATGGTGGTGGCTCATACCTGTACTCCCAGTACTTTGGGAGGCCAAGGCAGGTGGATCCCTTGAGTCCAGGAGTTTGAGACCAGCCTGGGCAACATTGTGAAACCCTGTCTCTACAAAAACTTAGCCAAGCATGGTGGTGTGCACCTTTAGTCCCAGCTACTTGGCGGGCTAAGCCAGGAGGATCATTTGAGCGTGTGATGTGGAGGTTGCAGTGAGCCAAGATCATGTCATTGCATTCCAGGTTGGGTAACAGAGCAAGACCCTGTCTCAAAAGATAAAAAAAAGAATGGACAGAGATATAGGAGACAGAGTATGAACAATCTTTTCAAAGTTTCTATATGAAGGAAAATAGGAATGAGGAGCTACAGGAAGATATGAGATCAAGAGAAGAGTCTTTTATTAAGATAGACATAAAAGCATGTATGTATGATGTGGGGAATGTTTCAATAGTAGAAAGAAAAATCGGATGGAACAATAGTGATGTGTGTAAACAAGGACAGGCTCCACTTCGTAAGTAACAGAACACATAGTATATAGGTATAAATGCAGGTACCACACCTCAGATATGGTTGAGAATATATAGAAGTTCTGTTTGATTACTATTATTTTCTCACTGAAAATAAAAAGCAAAATCATCCCAAGTGGGAGGAGGTAATGGACATTTTTGGAGAGCCAACAAAACATGAAATAGTAAAGGAAAGTGAATGAATTAGGGCAGTGGTTCTCAAAGTGTGGTTCCCCAACCAGCAGCATCAGCATTACTTGGGAACTAGTTAGAAATGCAAATTTTAGGGCTCCAGCCATTGAGTCAACTGAATCAGAAACTGGCAGTGGGGCCCAGCAATGTTTTAACACGCCCTTCAGGTGATTCTGATGTACACTGAAATTGAGAATAGTCTGAGGACATATAATAGAATTATAAGGCTACATTACGAACCTACTTAATGGCTCACGCCTGTAATCCCAGAATTTTGGGAGGCTAAGGCAGGAGGATCACTTCAGCCCAGGAGTTCAAGGCTGCAGTGAGCTATGAGCCACTGCACTCTAACCTGGGCAACAGAACGAGATCCTGTCTCAAAACAAAAACAAAAACAAAACAAAAAAAAGAACCTACTTAAGGTTAGTGAAATCAAGATTAGCCACTTCTCTTCTCCACTCTAATTTTTTTTTTTTTTTTTGGTAGCTCTTGGCCTGAATTTCAAGTTCAGCTCCACTTCTTACTTATCTTTTCCGTGCCCAAATTCCCTCTTCCATAAAAATGGGAGTAATAGTAGCACTTAATTCATAGGGTTGTAATGATTTAATGTACTGAATTTCATGTAGAATACCTGCAACAATGCTTGGTGTATAGTAAGCTTGAATAAATGTTAGATATTATAGTTGTCACCTCACAAATTACACATCTAAATTAAAATAATAATTGCTCATATTACCTTCCATTTCCAGCCTTTTAAACCACTTAAATAGCTCACTAGAGGTTATAATCCATAGCTACTATGAAGCAAGCTCTCACCATGGCCAGGCAGCATATTATAGATTTAACCTTTATTATCCCAATGCCCTCAGTAACCCTATATGTATTATTCCATTTGTATAGTTATAACATATTCCATAACATTGGTATCCAGTCCAAACTCACAGAATTAGCAAAATGCAGAATTAGAATTTAAGTCGAGTTTTTGTGTGGTGCAAAACTAATGCTCTTTGCCTTGGACTACATTGCCTATTCATTGTCAGAAAACGGTACCCCAAAATTTGGTGCTTTGACATGCTGAACTAGAGAAGCAGCTGCAAGGTTTGTCTGATCTCCCCACCCCACCTCCTGCCTCTCAATCCTCTGCCTCCCCCAAAACACGGGATAAGACTGTTCTTTGAAGTTTCTTATCTACCTAGAAACCAGACCCATCAAAGAACACAATTGCTTTCTATCTGCTTCCTCCCTGAAATTTCATTAACCAGAAGAAATTAAAACATATCACAAAGCCAGATACAGTGGTGCACACATGTAGTCCCAGCTACTTGTGAGTCTCAGATGGGAGGATTCTTGAGGCCAGGAGTTTGAGGCTGTAGTGTGCTATCATCATGCCTGTGAATAGCCACCACACTCCAGCCTGGGCAACACAGTGAGACCTGGTCTCATAAAAAAACAAAACAAAACTCACATCATAGAGGAAGAGACTGAAAATTAACCACCACACTTAGAGCCCAAACTTTGCCTCAAACTACTGTTTTTTGTTTTTGAGACAGGGTCTCACTCTGTCACCCAGGTTGGAGTGCAGTGGCGAGATCTTGGCTCACTGCAACCTTGCCTCCGGGGCTCAAGTGATCCTTCTATCTCAGCCTCCCTAGTAGCTGGGATTATGGGAGTGAGTCACCACGACTGGCCTTCGAATTATTGTTGGTTCTCTAGTTTCACTTGGTTTACAAAGAGAATAATTTACAAGTGAATTTCTGCATTAATCTCTCCTAAAATCATTTACTACTCCTCTAAAATTGCCTGTAGCCCCCCCACCTCTCTCTCCCCTATGAAAAGTATTAAACTTCAACCATCTGACCCTTTTTTTAGTTTTCTTATTTTGTTGTATCGTTCCCATGCTTATGCACATTAATTTGTTAGGCTTTTCTCTTGTTAACCTGTCTTTTGTTACAAGCATGTTGTCATGACTCTTTTGATGGGGAGGAAAGTGATCATCCCCTTTCCACCCCTTCATACTACACTACCTTTTCATTTCCTAACCCGTTTGTAGGAGGTTACTGAAGCTTGCATTAATTTCTTCAATAGATATTTATCCAGACTAGTATAATCCAGGTGCTGGGGAAACAGTGGTGAACAAGACAGGCACACCTCATGAAACTCACAGAACTGAAAGGTGAATGGATTACTATCTTCACCCTTTTTTTGTTTCGTTTTTTTCCTTTCATACCTAGTCCTGCAGATGCATCCTTAACTTCTGCAGTGTGGTATATGGGAACTGGATCCGCTCCTAAATAGGTATGTGACTTCTCTGAGCTTTATCTTCTTCACTTAAAAATTACAAGCATCGGCCCGACACGGTGGCTCACGCCTGTAATCCCAGCACTTAGGGAGGCTAAGGTGGGCGGATCACAAAGTCAGGAGTTCGAGACCAGCCTGGCCAACATAGTGAAACCCCGTCTCTACTAAAAATACAAACATTAGCCGGGTGTGGTGGCACGCGCCTGTTGTCCCAGCTACTCGAGAGGCTGAGGAAGGAGAATCGCTTGAACCCAGGAGGCGGAGGTTGCAGTGAGCCAAGACCATGCCATTGCACTCCAGCCTGGGTGACAGAGTGAGAGACTCTATCCCCCCCCATAAAAAATTACAAGCATCTGTAAATACATAATCTCAAAAATCTTCGTGTATATCTCCATTTTTAAAATGATAGAAACGAGAGTCTCAATGATTACCTTGAAAAGATCACAAGGAAAATGAAACAAACATGAATTAAGTACCTGTAAGATAGTTTGCTGGTTACTTTTACATACATGATAAATGATGGATCAGGGACTTCAACCTAGGTCACAAAATCACCACCACAGTGCCCTGCTTCTGTCATGGGAAACATACTTTGATAATTTCTTCATTCTCCACTCCCTGGACTTGAAGCCCGAGGAGTAATCCATCCGCAAATATTGAACACTTTTCATATTCATATATGAAACGCACAGTACAGTTTTTAAAAACTGGTCTCTGTTGTCAAGGAACTTTTGAGCCATTCAGAGAGACAACACTTAAAACACACACACACACACACACACAAACTGAGGGAAGTATGAAGTGACCAAATAATGGTATACAAAGATGATCTCATTTGATCCCTATTACCACTCTTTGAGGAGGTACTATTATTATTGCTCTTTTATAGAGAAGAAAAGGTAGGTCTGTAGGCAGTAAGCAAGTCTCAAGGTTACTCAAGCAGGAAAGGGCAAAACAGATTCAAATCCAAGTTCTGACTCCTAAGACTTTCTCTAACTATATATGGTAAGACAAACCCAGAAACTCCAGTTCCCTAAGCAAGTAATAGACCCCATTTGGCTAGGAGGGCTGGATAAATACTGAGAAAGGGGGAAGATGAAGCCGAAAAGGTAGGCTAGGGCCTAATGTAACTCACGGACTTCAGACTGCAGACTGTAGGAATCCACTAAAGGTTTCTTATTAAGGCAGAAATTACTGCAGTCTTAACTTGACATAGTAGTTTCTCAACTTGGTAGAAGCAGACTATAGAAAAAGTAACTTTACAGTTGGCTACGTGACTTAGACAAATTACTCTCTCTGACCTCAACTCTTACAGCTAATTGAGAGGAGAATTCTATATTTGGACAATCGCCGTGATTAAACGAGTGTATGAAAGGCGTCTGAAGCTAGGGGGCGCTAGATAAACACTGATTTCCCCTTTAAATAGGGGAAAAGAATGCAGGCTTTTTGTTTACATAGAGTTGGCAGGCATGCGTTATCCAGCAAGGCCGGAACGGAAGACCCTCTCAGCCTCAGCTGCAACCACATCTGGGTATGCAGAAACCTTCTAAGATCCCAGCGTTTCCAGGGAGATGCTCCATTTCCCCTCACTTCTCCGGACCTGTCGCTAGACCATGAAGACCTGACTGCCCTCTAATAAAGTCCCTAGCCAGCACTCTTAGACCGCCCAACCTTCCCAGCTCTTCCTTCCGAGGCGGCTACTCGATGACATCACATCCACTTCCGCTTCCGAAGGCGGCCTCTTTTCATTCCTCGGGACCGCTCTAGGCTGCCACCACGCCGGCTGGCCCCAAAAACTCGATGGTTGTTGGGCGGGGTCGTGACGTCCTTGGCGTGGCTGCAGGGGAGGCCGCGGCGGGGAAAATGGCGGACGGGAAGGCGGGAGAGGAGAAGCCTGAAAAGTCGCAGCGAGCTGGAGCCGCCGGAGGTGAACACAACCCCAGCGTCGTGGGCAGCGTGGGATGCTCCGGGCCTTTCTTTGAGCTCCCAGGGTGGGGGGAGTGGGGTGGGGCGAGAATGGGCGGATCTGGACCTCACCCGGCCAGGTGTTGGGCCCAGACCTGCCTCGGGCACGCCCGATGCGGCCCTCTGGGCTCCGGGCCTACATCGCCTCCTTGCCTGGGGAGAGCCGGCCACTGTTCGTCACCTCCTGGCCCCAGCGGAGGCCCTGATTCCGAGGAGAAGGGAGATGGGCGCCAGAAAGGGAGACCGAACTCGGGGTGGGACCAGGAGCGGCGGTGCAGGAGCCGCTACCGCCACACCGGAGACGCACATCACACAAAACACACACACCGGAGACGCTCATGAGACATAACATACACACAGTGCGAGCCACCGAGTAGTTGCCGCGGGAACTGGCCGCAGGCTGAGTTTCTGACGGTGCCGGCCTCTCAGTTACACGCAGGAGTTAATTACGCTTGCTGCTCCCTTTTCACTGAGGAGGTGGACAACTCCGGCCTGCTCTCTTTCCTTTACTTCCAAGTTTAATATTGATCCTGTGACAGGAAGGGCCGAGGTGATGGAGGGGAAGAGGAATGCCTTTGCCTGCCCTCTGGTTTAAGCTGCGGGGTCTAGGGCTAAGGTTTGGTTGCCTTTCTTTGAAGTATCTCCCTTAGGCTGTTGCCACCTGACCGCTTGCCAGATACTTAGGCGACTAAATAGTCTAGCGTGACTCTTCCTGTATTTTGTTACGACGTTAAACTCAGGTTACAGCTATCCTTATTCTGTCCATTCCACTCCCTAAATTCGGGTCTTGTGCGTGAAGGAAAAGAAACGTAATCTCTCCAGCTCCCTCTTTGCACATAACAAGACAAGTGACTTAACACGTGCGAGCTGTTTAAAATGTTTTTAGAACATTTTAAACATTATTCTCTATTCTGACCACCTTAGTTATCATTCCCGAAATTATTTAATATGAGAAAATAGAAACGATTAATAGCATATGAAGACCACTAGTAGACCTACTAACATAATGTTTCATGTTAATTGCCTTGGGAACAAAAATTATTGAAAAGATTAAGTGTAATGTTAATTACTTTGGACCCAGGATTTCCTTTTTAAAAAACACGTACAATTCTGTTAGTTAAGCTGGAACTCCATCTCTCTCTTCCCTCCCCACCCCCTGCCTTTCTTTTTTTTTTTTTATAACTAGTAAAATACCTTATGAAAGAACAATTTAAATTTAAACCATCTACTACTTTCTCACTAGGGAATTTTTTTTCCCAAAAAAATTGTATTGGAAATTGTGGGATAAAATTACATAAAAGTTTAAAAGTAGTTTGAGGAAAAGCAAAAAAATTTAGACGTAGTTTGAGGAAAAGCCTAAAGAATCATGTGTTGATTTTAAGGCCATCTCGTTAACTGTCTTGACCGAGGGTAGCAGACGTGTTTAATGTGCTGTCAAAATGTACCTTGAGTGTCATTATAAACCCACTGTATAATTTACCTGCCATTCTTTCAGTTGAGGGTTATTAGTTCTATAGTATGAATATTGATGTTTCCATTTTAGCATGTGGGGAGAAGTAGTAGAGAATTACTTTGCTAATTGGTATCAGAAAAATTATTATGGTCTTTTTCTTGGTAACTTAGAGTAAGTAAATATCCCTTAACTTCTACATAATTTGTCTCCTTGCCGTTACAAGAAAGTAGTGCTGTTACGTTTAAGCCATTTTTGAATGTCAGATATTTTTAATGAAATTGTGCAGAGGAATCATAGTTAAAATATGTCATACCATGGATATTGCAAAATTGGTAATTTTGTGGCAGATAGTCACTTTTTTGAAAACACCGTCAAGTTTGTCTTAGGGGCTTAACTAGAGAATATTCTGAATTTTAATTCCTGTCGAGCAGTCTACTAAGTTGGAAGTATAAGTTTTTTTTTTTATGAATAGTTTCCTTTTTTTTTTTGAGATGGAGCTCTGTCGCCAGGCTGGAATACAGTGGCGTGACCTGGGCGCACTGCAAACTCCGCCTCCCCGGTTCAAGTGATTTTCCTGCCTCAGCCTCCCAAGTAGCTGGGACTACAGGCGCGGGCCACCACGCCCAGCTAATTTTTGTATTTTTATTTTTTATTTTTTTTATTTTTTATTTTTTTCATAGGTATATAAACTATTTATTAACAGACAAGGCCTACAGACTTATTTCTTCTTGGACACACCCACAGTGCGGCCACGGCGGCCAGTGGTCTTGGTGTGCTGGCCTCGGACACGAAGGCCCCAGAGGTGACGCAGCCCTCTATGGGCCCGAATCTTCTTCAGTCGCTCCAGGTCTTCACGGAGCTTGTTGTCCAGACCATTGGCTAGGACCTGGCTATATTTTCCATCCTTTACATCCTTCTGTCTGTTCAAGAACCAGTCTGGGATCTTGTACTGGCGTGGATTCTGCATAATGGTGATCACACGTTCCACCTCATCATCAGTGAGTTCTCCCGCCCTCTTGGTGAGGTCAGTGTCTGCTTTCCTCAACACCGCATGAGCATATCTTCGGCCCACACCCTTAATGGCAGTGATGGCAAAGGCTATTTTCCGCTGCACATCGATGTTGGTGTTGAGTACTCGCAAAATATGCTGGAACTTTTCAGGGATCACTAGCGACATGGCGGCAGCACAAGCGGCGGCGTGTAGGCCTCCTGTGGAGGAGCAATTTTTGTATTTTTAGTAGAGACGAGATTTCACCATGTTGGCTAGAATGGTCTCAATCTCTTGACCTCGTGATCCGCCCGCCTCGGCCTCCCGAAGTGCTGGGATTACAGGCGTCAGCCACCGTGCCCGGCCAACATTAATTTCTGTCTATGAGAGAAGCTACTTATTTGAACTACCTGCTTTAAATAATAGGGTAAAATTGGTAGTTTTTTTTCTCCTCCCTTTGGTTAAATCTTTGTAGCTGTTTGAAATAATGTTAGGAGAAATAATGTTAAGAAAAATGTTAAAGAAGAGCTAGTCATACATAATCATGGCCATCTCAAGCTTTTTTGGTTATACCAAGAACTGCGTCAATGAAGTTGACATTTATTATGTCAGACACTAGTAGGGTCTTGAATACCTTCTCATTTAGGCTGCACACCTCTGCATACTAGAGAGGTAGCTCTGCCCTTCTTTCAAAAAAGGAAGCAACCAGAATGCAAATGGGTTACGAAGGGTACCCTTACAGATTTAAACTTTCTTATTAGGTAGTTTTTCTTCCTTTTTTTGAGATGAAGTCACGCTCTGTCGCCCAAGCTGGAGTGTAGTGGCATGATCTCAGCTCACTGCAACCTCTGCGTCCTGGGTTCAAGCGATTCTTCTGCCTCAGCCTCCTGAGTAGCTGGGATTACAGGCCCTTGTCACCACGCCCATCTTAATTTGTATTTTTAGTAGAGACGGGGTTTTGCCATGTTGCCCAGGCTGGTCTCAAACTCCTGACCTCAGGTGATCCACCCGCCTTGGCCTCCCAAAGTGCTGGGATTACACATGTGAGCCACTGTGCCCAGCTTACTAGGTAATTTTTTCAAAGTAAGGTACCTTTGTGCTCTAAGGCTCACCCCTCTCCAACTACTCAATGAAAAAACAAAAAAATGCTAGTACCATGTGTATTTTGATTTCATGTTAATTACATATTTTATTTGCTGAGTACAAATTAGATAAAATTCCTTTTATTAAAATATTCCTTAGTAAAGAATCTAGTAATTTGCTATTTTATCCATGTTTTATGTTCTAAATTGATAAGTGATTTTCTCATTTTTAAAAAAACTGATCATGTATTTAGTCATTCTTTAGTGTATAGATTGTTTCTACATATAAAACCAGCAGGTTTTCTGTTTGTTTCTCTGTTCCATTGTGTAGAGCCAAAGAGGTTTTTATTTTAACTGTGTGTCAGTCACAGGAAAGTAGTTATTGTTTGGGCTCCACTATGAAATGTCATACTTGATTAGAGCTACAAATAGAATACAGAATAAAATTAGCGTAAGTGCTTTTAGTTATAAACAGACTCTGAAAAAACTGTTTGCATCATACTCTTTCAGAGATATTCTGTGCTTCATAAATTGAGTTCCGTTTTTCAGCGATTGAATAGCAATCTTGATTCTTTAATTCTTCAGGTGCTTTTGTGATTTTATATATAAGTAAGAGAATGGCACCTCAAGCAGCCATTTCAGTGCTATCTTTGTCTCTTAGGGAAATCCCAAAACATAATCCTGCTTAATTTCCCTGCCCTATACTGTCGTTACAACTTTTACTCCTTGTGCAAAGGGAATAAAGAGTTTCTTTTATTTTTCATCTAAACAGAATCAAATGTTTTGTTCAAAGTGCTTATTAATCTGGAGACCCCATTATTCCAAAACTGTATAGATCTATATCTATAGCCTCTGATCTTTTAATCCTTTACTTGTCAGTCTGTGTTCGACTTTTTTTCTCCCCATTCTAGCTCTGTGTCCTGCTTTCTTAACTGTTATCAAGGCCATCTCTTGAAGCATCTTCTTTTTCTCCATAAATAAACTCTTGATCCAGTGTAGCATAATACATTCTATATGGTGAACGGGCAAACTGGGGAAAGAAAATAAAAGTTTTAATGATCAGCCAGCCTTCTTCTGTCTTATCGCCTGATATGTTCTTAGTCTCATATAACAGACCCAAGAAAGTCAGAATGTGAACTAATTTCATTATTGACTTCATACAAACAGAAGCAAAATTAGCAAGACATTTTGCCTTCCAAACCTACATATGTATGCCTTCTACTGTTTGAAATTATGATTAGCTCATCTTTCATGAAAAAAACTAACATATAAACCAAAGTATGATTTTTTTTTTTAAATAGCTCTTATAGGTAGCTTAAAACAGGTAATAACCAAATTGTCAGAGTAGAATTAAATTTCTCAAGAGGGAATGACCTTGAAGTTCCTTTTCAACTCCTAAGATTGTGTGAGATGTACATGAGGAACACATCACTCAAGGAAATAACTGGGCTGTATTAACACTGTCATTTGGGTAATAATGGGCCTGTTTATAACTAGGTACTTTGTATGATTATTACTATATTACTGAAGAATATTAAAATTTATTAGCCAAGTGTATTATTTTACCGTGTGACCAATTGCTCACAAACTACTAAGTGTAAAAGATGTTAGATAGATCTGATTTCTAAAAAGCAAAATCCCACAAATAACCAGATTATTGTACAAATTGTAGTGTTTAGTTGAAGGGTCTTGACTTTTTGTGAACTCTGTGTTTATAATTTTAAATTGCTCTGTATTTTATGCTAGTTAATTCATGGGAGCCTCTTCTACTGCCACACAATCTCAGTTCCTGCTGTATACTCTAACAAACAGTGGAAGAGACTGTTGGGTCAGTAGGTGACAACTGCAGAGGTATCTTCCTTATAACGATGCTTTTTGAGGTTGCTGCTCCCATCAATCTGCTCAGTAAAAATAGCTCATCTTGGTAAGTTGTTTCGACTTCACCAGGACCTGAAGAAGAAGCAGAAAAACCTGTGAAAACTAAGACTGTTTCTTCCAGTAATGGAGGGGAAAGTTCCAGTCGCAGCGCTGAGAAGCGATCAGCTGAAGAAGAAGCTGCCGACCTCCCAACAAAGCCTACAAAGATCTCCAAGTTTGGATTTGCCATAGGTAGTCAGACGACAAAGAAAGCATCAGCCATATCCATCAAACTTGGATCAAGTGTGAGTTGTTATTTCATATATGATGTTTGTAATGGGTCTTAAGGATTTGCTTTGGAAACGTGGCATTTACTAGGTTATGGTAAATTAAGGGTGAAAAGGTACATTGTTTGAGAAGTAATCTTTGACATATGAACTTAGATGATTAGCACCCTGTTTAAGAAGGGTCTGAATGAATTTTATCTCAATAAAGCTGTTAAGAAACAAAGATTTGGAATATTAGGAACAACTATTATAGGGAATATGATTTATAAAATAATAAACTTAGAATTTTTCTGCGTTGGCTGGGCACAGTGGCTCACACCTGTAATCTGAAAACTTGGGGAGGCCAAAGTGGGAGGACCAGTTGAGCCCAGGAATTTCAGACCAGTCTGGGCAACATGGCAAGATCTATCTCTACAAAAAATAAAAATATAATTTAAAAAAAATCTTTTTTCTAAGTTGAGCAAGTCCTCTGAAAAATATTGTCAGAAAGATTTTCCAGAGTTTTTTTTAACTTTCAGTGCCTGTAGTATTAAAAATAATATTGAGCAATCAGTTATTTGTATCTTAAAAGATGAATATTAGTAAGGTATTGCTTGATAAGATCTACCTAATTATCTTACTTTGGAACGACAAATGGGAATTGAATACTGTATATCTTATGTTGGTAGTCTTTTACAGGTCAATATTTGATCCTTTGTTTTAAGATGTCAGCCTTAGATTAATACTTATTAACCATGGAACCTCTGGAAGTGTTTGAAATATTAATTTGAAGCATATGAAGTTGTAGATACTTGTTTCTGACCTATAATATGAAAATTTCATAACCTTCAACCAAATAGATTTCTTATTTAAGGAAAAAGGAAGTTACTTAAATAGTGTATTGCTATTGGCTTTGGAAAATGGTTACATTCTTGTGTGAGGAGAAAAATCCTAAAATTGCCTTTGAGTTGGTTATTTTTATTTGTGCTGTGAAAGTTAATGCTTAATTGCCAGATGTGCATAGCTTTATTCTACATTAGATGTTTATTCAAAGATCTTAAAAATATGGTCTGGAGCAGTCAGTATATTTGGGCTATTCTCATTTTAAAAAGCTGTTATTACTTAGAATCCCCACCCTCACTCTGCTCTGTTTGCCCTTTTTCTATTTCTATTTTTTAAAAAATTCAGTCTGAACAAAAAACATTGAGCTTATAACATCAGTACTTCATTACTCTATTTCTGTATTTCAGCTGGTAGTTTTTGTTTAATATGTAGTTATAAAACTTGTATAGACCTAACTGCATAAATATTTAATGTTTTTTGATAGGCAGTATGTTAAATATATATTCTCAGGTGTACTTCTACTATAGATGGTCCCCTTGAGAATAGATTTTACTGTGCATGAACATAGTTCCTAAATCTAAATCCTTACTCTTTTTTTAATTTATTTATTTATATTTATTTATTTATTTATTTATTTTTTGGAGATGGAGTCTCTCACTCTGTCATCCAGGCTGGAGTGCAGTGGCACAATCTCAGCTCACTGCAACCTCTGCCTCCTGGGTTCAGGCGATTCTCCTGCCTCAGCCTTCTGAGTAGCTGGGACCACAGGTGCACGCCACCACGTCTGGCTAATTTTTGTAGTTTTAGTAGAGCCAGGATTTCACCATGTTGGCCAGGCTGGTCTCAAACTCCTGACCTCAGGTGATCTGTCCACCTCAGCCTCCCAGAGTGCTGGAATTATGGGCATGAGCCACCGAGCTTGGCCCCTCTTTCTTTTTTTTATTTTTTTGAGACGGAGTTTAACTCCTGTTGCCCAGGCTGCAGTGCAATGGTGCGATCTTGGCTCACTGCAACCTCTGACTCCGGGGTTCAAGTGATTCTCCTGCCTCAGCCTCCCGAGTAGCTGGGATTACAGGCATGCACCACCACACCTGGCTAATTTTGTATTTTTAGTAGAGATGGGGCTTCTCCATGTTGGTCAGGCTGGTCTCGAACTCCCGACCTCAGGTGATCTGCCTGCCTCAGCCTGCCAAAGTGCTGGGATTATAGGTGTGAGCCACCACGCCCGGCCTACTCTTTCTAAATAATTGACATGATTCGTAATTTCTGATAATTTGGGGTGGGAGGGTTATGTTTTGAAAAAACTACTCAGTAAAACTTTTTAGTTTTGGAAAACAAATCTGTTTTTATAAAATAAACTGCAAGACTGGGCGTGGTGGCTCACGCCTATAATCCCAGCACTTTGGGAGGCCAAGATGGGTGGATCACAAGGTCAAGAGATCAAGACCATCCTGGCCAACATGGTGAAACTCCATCTCTACTAAAAATACAAAAATTAGCTGGGCGTGGTGGCAGGTGCCTGTAGTCCCAGCTACTTGGGAGGCTGAGGCAGGAGAATTGCTTGAACTGGGAGGCAGAGGTGCAGTGAGCCGAGATTGTGCCACTGCACTCCAGCCTCGCAACAGAGTGAGACTCCGTCTCAAAAATAGATAAACTACAGTGTAAACACAGTCTTTTTGGGGGGGTGAGGTGTAGGATATTTAAAAAAAATTGAAATTGCTGGATTGATTATATGAAGATAATCAGCCAACAAATGCTTATTTGTGTCCACAACATTAAATACATGACATCTTTAAAAAATTAAGGGTGTTTCTAGAGTTACTGTGCATAATCTCTAACTGAACATGTTTTATTCCTTCAAAAGAAAACACTATAAAAAATGTGTGTGGTATAAAAGAAGGAATGGTTAATTTTGTTTCAGTAGATCAGAGAAGAGTTTACTGATGAAGTGATCTTTGAGTTGGACTTAAATGTAGGCAGGAGCAAAAGGGCATTTCATGCAAAGGCAGTTAAGATGTGAAGCCATATAGTACATTGAGAAAATCATTAATATTTGGACAGGGTTTGGTGGGGAAATGTAGGGATAAACAGCCCCCAAAATTAAGACCATGAGACCAAATTTAAGGGCTTGTATTCCATAATGAGTCTCAAGACTTAAACAGATTTGCATCTTAGAAGCATCACTATGGTACCATATAGATGGTTGGTGGGAAGAGGATACAGAAAGTGGTGAGGCCAGGTGCAGTGGCTCATGCCTATAATTCCAGCACTTTGGGAGGCTGAGGCAGGATTGCTTGAGCTCAGTAGTTTGAGACCAGCCTGGGCAACATAGTGAGACCTCTTCTCTACAAAAAGTAAACAAGGCTGGGCATGGTGGCTCAGGCCTCTAAACTCAGCACTTTGGGAGGCAAAGTCGGTGGATCTCTTGAAGCCAGGAGTTCGAGACCAGCCTGGCCAATATAGCAAAACTCCATCTCTACTGAAAAATACAAAAAATTAGCCATGGTGGCACACACCTGCAATCCCAGTTACTTGGGAGGCTGAGGCAGGAGAATCACTTGAACCCAGGAGGTGGAGGTTGTAATGAGCTGAGATCGTGACATTGCACTCCAGCCTTGGTGACAGAGCAAGACTCTTGTCTCAAAAATAAGAAATGAGCCGGGCATGGCAGGGTGTGCCTATAGTCCCACCTACTTGAGAGGCTGAGGTGGGAGGATCACTTGAGCCAGGGAGGTCGAGGCTGCAGTGAGACAAGATTGCACCACTGCACTCCATCCTGGGTGACAGAGTAAGACCTTGTCTCAAAAAAGAAAGAAAGGTCAGGAGATGTTTTTTTTTGTTTTTTGTATTTTGAGACGGAGACTCACTCTGTCACCCAGGCTGGAGTGCAAAGGTGTGATCTTGGCTCACTGCAACCTCTGCCTTCTGGGTTCAACCAATTCTCCTGCCTCAGCCTCCTGAGTAGCTGAGATTACAGGTGTGCGTCACCACCATATCCAGCTAATTTTTTTTTTTTTTTTTTTTGTATTTTTAGTAGAGAGAGGGTTTCACCATGTTGGCCAGGCTGGTCTTGAACTCCTGACCTCAAGTGATCCACTTGCCTTAGCCTCCCAAAGTGCTGGGATTACAAGCATGAGCCCCTGTGCCTGGCTAGGTGATGTATTTCTGACAGTAGTCCAGGCAGGTAATGCTAAGGACCTTAAGTTGGTAATGTGATAGCATGATTGAAAAGGCAGAGGGAGAATTAAGTTTACTTAATAGGTGTCTAATCAACAGGACCTTACAAGTTGAAGAAAAGATTTTCTGGTTTGAGTACTTATGAACACTGTGAAACTAAGTACCTAGGGGAGCTCCTAAGTGGAGCTGCCCAATAGGCAGATGATAGCCCATTTAGGGGTAGACATAGGATTAGGTAGTTAAAACTAGGAATGAATGAAATCGACCAGAGAAGGAAAAATCATTGACAACAAAATTCTAGTTGTCTGCTAATTAAAAAAAAAAAATTTTTTTTAGAGATGGGGGACTTGCTGTGTTGACCAGGCTGGCCTGGAACTCCTGGTCTCAAGCAGCCCTCCTGACTCAGCTTCCCAAAGTGTTGAGATTGCACATGTGAGGCACTGTGCCTGCCTAGGTATCTATATCTTCTAAATGGGGAGCAACAGGAAAGGGACAGAACAAAAGGTGGGAGAATTGGGAGAATAACCAATAAAAAGCATTGTTACAGAAGCCAAGGAAAGGGTGTTTTTATTTTTTATTTTTTTTATTTTTATTTTTTGAGACAGTCTCACTCTGTTACCAGGCTGGAATGCAGTGGCGTGATCTCACCTCACTGCAACCTCTGCCTCCTGGGTTCAAGCGATTCTCCTGCCTCAGCCTCCCAAGTAACTAGGATTACAGGCACTCACCACCACACCTGGCTGATTTTTTGTGTTTTTAGTAGAGAGCACCTTGGGAGGCTGAGGCGGGTAGATCACGAGGTCAGGAGTTCAAGACCAGCCTGGCCAACATGGCGAAACCTCGTCTCTACTAAATATACAAAATAAATTCGCTGGGCATGGTGGCACACACCTGTAATCCCAGCTATTCAGGACGCCGAGGCATGAGAATCATTTGAACCCAGGAGGCATAGGCTGCAATGAGCCAAGATTATGCCACTGCACTCCAGCCTGGGCAACAGAGCAAGACTCTGTTCTCAAAAAGAAAAACAAAAAACATAGTGAGAAGAGATGGTTTGGTTTAATTATGTTTATAGGCCTAGGGGCAGAAAGCCCCTTTTATGCTTTCAAGGCACATTGTATTTAATGTTACTGTGGGAAGGTATTACTAATCATTTTCTCTTGCCTGTACCAAGTACCCCTTAGGTAAGTGATATTGTAGATCCTAACTAGAAAATCTTTTATAGGAGGGCAACAAATGGATGCCACAAGTTAGTAAAGTAAAACATACCCACTGATAATCCACATTTTTGAAAAGAGAGAATGGATTTGTCCAAAGTATTGGGTTCGTTACTATACAAATTTCTATGGAAATATAGTTAAATCTTTCAAGATAAATTATTCATATCATTAAACAAGCTTGTATAAATGTTATTTATATGATATTCTTTTTAATATGTTTCTTCTTCAGAAGCCTAAAGAAACTGTTCCAACTCTTGCTCCAAAAACTCTTTCAGTAGCAGCAGCTTTTAATGAAGATGAAGATGTAAGTTGATATCGAGTTTTGTTTTTTTACTTTAACCAGTTATTTAAGGAAGGTATTAGTGGCAAATTATAGGTTATAATAGTATTAGTGAATTTTCTTTATAATAGTTTTTGTGTCTGTGTGTGACATCCATAAAAACTGGATACTCTATTTTTGCATTTTATTTGGTTGTAGGATTATTTTAGAGTATTGTTGACTTTGGGGACAAGAAGCTTAAGGATGAAATCAGCAAATGTTTATTATGAGTAGTTTGTACTAGGAAGTATGTAGGATCCAAAAAAAGAAAAATCTAGTACTGTTGCCTTAATAATTTTTATAGTTGGGGTCTTCAGTAATGATACATTATGCATGCATTTAATTTTAAAAAGCCAACTATTGGCTAGGCGCGGTGTCTCATGCCTGTAATCCTAGCACTTTGGGAGGCTGAGGCAGGTGGATCACTTGAGGTCAGGGGTTCAAGACCAGCCTGGCCAATATGGTGAAACCCCATCTCTACTAAAAATACAAAAATTAGACAGGCGTGGTGGCACAGGCCTATAATCCCAGCTACTTGGGAGGGTGAGCCAGGAGAATTGCTTGAACCCAGGAGATGGAGGTTGCAGTGAGCCAAGATCATGCCACTGCACTTCAGCCTGGGCAACAGAGCGAGTCTCTGTCTCAAAAAAAAAAAAAAAAAAGTCAACTATTGTGCTCACTTCCCATATCCCTAGGAGGGATAACAATTCAATAGTGCTGGTGATTCTGCCAGAAGTTCTACTCAAAAAGCATGTGGTCCAGAATGAGCATGAGATGCTTATCTGATAGTGTCTTTGTCCCAATTTCCTCATGCCCCTCACAATGTCGTTATCTTCCCATGTTATGAATGACCTATGGAAGTTTCAAGCATGATTCTGACTGATGTTTTTATACTAGACTCTGACATTAAAACCTAACCCCCACTCATGATGTGACGTCATTGTGTAGCAAATAAGTGTTTCAGGATACATCAGTAGTTGTTCCCAAAAGCATATGTGGGCGTATATTCGTGTGTGTGTGTGTGTGTGTGTGAGAGAGAGAGAGTGTGTCTTGCTTTGTTGCCTAGGCCGGAGTGCAGTAGCATAATCACAGCTCACTGTAGCCTTGACTTCCCAGGCTCAAGTGATCCTCCCACCTCAGCCCTCCAAGTAGCTGGACCACAGGCATGCCCCACCATGTTGCCCAGGCTGGTCTCAAACTCCTGGGCTCAAGTGATCCTCTGCCTTGGCCTCCCATAATGCTGGGATTACAGGTGTGAGCCACCACACAGCCATATGTTCTTATGTGGATAAGACTTAATATGTTCAGAGGACTGGAGTGATTTGGGAAGAATATATATGAAGTAGATACTAAAACATTAGGCAGGGTTTTAGTGAATCAAGAAATAATTCTGTGGCCGGGTGCAGTGGCTCATGGCTGTAATCCCAACACTTTGGGAGGCCGAGGCAGGCGGATCACCTGAAGTCAGGAGTTCGAGACCAGCCTCAACATGGAGAAACCCCATCTCTACTAAAAATACAAAATTAGCCGGGCGTGGTAGTGCATGCGTGTAATCCCAGCTACTCAGGAGGCTGAGGGAGGAGAATTGCTTGAACCTGGGAGGCAGAGGTTACAGCGAGCCAAGATCGCGCCGTTGCACTCCAGCCTGGGCAACAAGAGCAAAACTCTGTCTCAAAAAAAAAAAAAAAAAATACTTTTGTAAGCCTAGCTATCAATTTTCAGGTCACAAGCAGTAAATACTGAGTAGCTGCATTTGACTGAACTGGAGAGTTTTGTAGAGGAATTTTGAGCAAGGATAAATATTTAATGATTGGAGCCCAAATCAGTAAGCAGAAAATTACTGTAGTCATCAGTGTATTCTCTCTTGGACTTTCACTCATTCTATCCATTTGAGTGCTTTCTGTATGTTAGCCACTGCTATGTTATAAAGATAAATCAGAAACGTTCACCTAGGAACTCAGCCTAGCAGGGCAGACTTAAATGTAAAACAGTACAAGATAAAAATCGAAAGTATCTGAATAAGTGATACTGTGGAAATTGAGAAAAGGAGTAAAGGCCAGATACTAGATGCAGCAGCATGTAAAAGACCACTGGACTGGCAGTTGGAAGACCTGAATTAAGTTTGAGAAGCACTAACTTAAATAATATTTGAAGTTTCTTGGCATCTCTAACATTCTTAAGAAATCAGGTACCATTTGATTCAACCCATTCAGATATGTACAGACTGTAGGAGGGAAGAACGATACAGGATGCAGGGAATACGTGCAAAAGTGCAGAGGTTGGAAATTGTAAGCACCTACATTACAACAATGGCTTACTTTGAATGCCTAACGATTTGGATATCTTTTCACATTATTTTACCCTTAATTTGTGAGTTGTGTGATGTGTTTATTCATATTTTGAAAATGGAGAAATTGACTGGGCATGGTGGCTCACGCCTGTAATCCCAGTACTTTGGGAGGCCGAGGCGGGTGGATCACGAGGTCAGGAGGTCAAGACCATCTGGCTAACATGGTGAAACCCTGTCTCTACTAAAAATACAAAAAATTAGCTGGGCGTGGTGGCATAAGCCTGTAATCCCGGCTACTCGGGAGGCTGAGGCAGGAGAATTGGTTGAACCCGGGGGGTGGAGGTTGCAGTGAGCCGAGATCGCGCCACTGCACTCCAGCCTGGGCAACAGAGCAAGACTCCATCTCCAAAAAAAATGAAAATGGAGAAATCAAGTATGCATGAGCACATGCCAGTGCACACACTTGTTGTCTTTTAGGTCTTCCTGTTTCTTGTTCTTTGCGTCATACCCTGCTGTTTTCCCTGCTTTTAAGTAAATTTTGGATGCATTTAGACAGCATTCTTTCTCCTATAATATAACAGTAATAAAGGATAAACTGTCTCATAGATTTAAAAAACACATGTATCCGAAATCATCTTTTTTTTTCTTTTTTAAATCATAATTAAGTAACCTTGGATATATATTTGAGTTTGAAATATACTGAACAGAGAAGATAGCCACTTAATTAGTTAATTTTGAAATTTTAAAATATTTTTCCAGCTGTTACATATGTGTAGTCTCCTTTAATTTGGACAAATTCCTTAGTCTTTGTGTATATTTCATGGTATTAACATTTTTGAAGAGTACAGGCCAGTTATTTTGTATAAGCTCCCTCAATTTGGATTTGTCTGATGTTTCCTCATGATTAGTTTCACGTTTCTTACTTTTGGCACAAATACCACAAAAGTGATGCCAAGTTATCAGTGCGTCATATCAGGGAGCACATGCTGTCAATATGCCCCATCACTAAAACAGTGTTAACTTTGATCATTTGGTTAAAGTGGTGCCTGCCAGATTTCTTCACTGTCAAATTACTATTTTACCTTTTATAATTAAAATTTATTTTGTGGGGATAGGCTTTGAGAATATGTGAAAATAATATGATCGAGGACGTTTTCTCACTAGTGTTAACATCTGTTGATAATTCTTGCCAGAATTATGATAAGGTTTGCCAAATGATGATTTTTCTGATTCCATCATCCTTTCTGCATCTATTAACTGTCTCTTACTGTAAGGAAGAGCTTATTATCACATTTAAATTTTATTTATTGAAGTGTATACTCATGGAATCTTACTTTATTCAATAGGTTATAGTGCTCAAATTGTCACAGATTTAACCAGTAGAAGTCCCTTTAAGCTGGATCAACACCCTTTTAAAAAGTAGTATTTAGCTAAGCAGCAGCTTTTATACATAAAAACTTATATTTGAAAGGAACTTTCCCCACAATTTTCAACAACTGTAAGTATAGAAAAAGTAAGGAATGAGCTCTCTTTTTTTTTTTTTCTTTGAGACAGAGTTTCACTCATGTCACCCAGGCTGGAGTGCAGTGGCACGATCTCGGCTCACTGCAACCTTTGCCTCCTGAATTCAAGCAATTCTCCTGCCTCAGCCTCCTGAGTAGCTGGGATTACAGGCACGCGCCACCACACCTGGCCAATTTTTTATACTTTTGGTAGAGACGGGGTTTCACCATGTTGGCCAGGCTGGTCTTCAACTCCTGACCTCAGGTGATCCACTCACCTCAGCCTTCCAAAGTGCTGGGATTACAGGTGTAAGCCACTGCACCCAGCCAGGAATGAGCTTTCAAGATGTCTTTATTGTAGTAGATATTTTTGAGGAGCAGTACCTTAAAGTGGTTAAGAACCTTTGCTTTGGTGTCAAACTCTTTTGCTATTCATTTGCTTTGTTTCCTTGAGCAAGTTAACTTTGTTACCTCACCTGCAAAATATGAATGATGATAATCATACCTCCCTCATGCGATTATGTTAGGATTTTTAAGAGATAGGACATATACAAACATTTAACACAATGGGCAGCATTTAGTAGCTAAATGGTTTTAGTTCTAGAATGTTTGTTTTTTCAGCAATTTTTTTTCTTTATGCAAAATCAGCACCGTAGAAGACAGGCGTTTATTTTTTAAATGTAGTTAAGGTAAATAACTCACTAATTTTCTCCTTTTACCAAAATTTACAGTAGTGAAAATGCTAAAAGACTTAGATATAAAATTTAGCGTATTAGTAATCAGGAATTGAATAAGTTTGTATGCAGTTATCTTGGTTTACTTACTTTTTTCTTTAGAGTGAACCAGAGGAAATGCCTCCAGAAGCAAAGATGAGGATGAAGAATATTGGAAGGTATTATAATTTTTCATAAATATTATAGAAAGTTACAAAAGTGAATTAAGAACAAAAATAACTTGCACATGATTTCTTACAGTTCAGGCTTTTCTTGTGCATTTGGGCAGAACAGTTTTTAAAAGCATTTTCTGTGTACTAGATGATTAATTAGGATTTTGAAGATGAGTAAGACATGGTTCAATCCTCATGAAGAAAGATAACTGTAATTATTCTGTGAACTATCGGTGATCTTATTTAGTCTCCAGTTAAAGAAAATGAGTATCTTAAGACATAACGATAATTTAAGACTACTTCTTGACAGGGTCTTATTCTGTTGCCCAGGCTGGAATGCTGTGGCACAATCACAGCTCACTGCAGCCTCGATCTCCCACACTCAAGCTGCCCTCCCACCTCAGCCTCTCAAGTAGCTGGGACCACAGGCATATGCCATGACACCCGGCTGATTTTTTTTTTTATTTTTAGTAGAGGCAAGGTCTCACTATGTTGCCCAGGCTGGTCTGTAACTCCTGAGTGCAAGTGATCTCCCCACCTCAGCCTCCCAAAGTGCTGGGATTACAGGTGTAAGCCACCATGCCCAGCTGTTTTTTCAAATAAGAAATAGCTATGAGAAATGTTTCTGATTTCACAATTTTTCCTGGTATGAAACAAATGGCTTTCAGTCACTTCATTTTTTAAAAAAATTTGTAAGTAGAGACAGACAGGATCTTGCTATGTTGCCCAGGCTGGTCTCAAACTCCTGGCCTCCAGCAGTCCTGCCTTAGCCTCCCAAAGTGCTGGGAGTATAGGTGTGAGCCACCATGCCCAGCCACTTCACTTACGATATAATTTCTACCACTTTATCTTATATTTCTTTTTTTCTTTAATGACTTAGATGCCAAATACCAAAATAAGATAAATGAAAGTATTTTAATTTTCTCCATTGTTGCTGTTGTCATGGAGATAACATTTATTTTTAAGTTAACACGATGTGCAGTTTCCTGTCTTTGTGTGCATTAATGGATAGCTTAGAGATCAGTAAGAAAGCTTAATACCACCTCAACCCCATACTGTGTCCCCATTTCTTCCAAATGTATGAACCCACAAAGAACTGAGTGGTAAATCTTTTTCCTTTTCTTATTTAACTACCAGTATGATAATGCTAAGTGCTAAATCTATACACAAGCGTAAGTCTCCAAACTTCCATTATGTGATTCAAGTAGAGTCAGTCCCAGTGGCTGCCTGCATGCCTTCCTTTCATACTGAGTGTAAAGTAGGAAGTACATATGATGTTGTTGTCCCGCCTAAACACCCAGCACATATATTAATATAGTTAAACATAAATAATTGAAGCAGAAGTTCATAAAATGACACTGAACCTTTCTATATGTAATATATCTTCATGTTTTTCTTCTATTTCATTTTTTACAAATGCTGGTGGCCAGCTATCACATTGACTTCATGATGCTGTTAATGGATTACAGGCAACAGGTTTTTTTGTTTTTTTGTTTTGATTTTGGTGTTTTTTTTTTTGTTTTTTTTTTTTTTTTTAAGACAGGATCTAGCTCTGTCACTCAGGCTGGAGTGCAGTGGTGTGATCATAGCTCACTGCAGCCTTGACCTCCTGGGCTCAGGCAATCCTCCCACCTCAGCCTCCTAAGCAGCTGGAACCACAGGCGCACGCCACCACACCTGACTGATTTTTAAATTTTTTGTCGAGACAGGGTCTCACCATGTTGCTCTGGCTGGGAGGCAACAGTTTTTAAAACCGCAGTGGTTGCCACACTTAGCTGTATATCAGAATTACCTTAAATGTTTGTTAAAACTACAGATTTATCCTCACCCCCAATTTAGGCCTGCTGGATCTGAAATTCTAGAACTGTGTCTGTAAAGTGTTTTTTGTTTTTTGTTTTTTTGTTTGTTTTTTGTGACAGAGTCTTGCTCTGTTGCCCAGGCTGGAGTGCAGTGGCGTGATCTCGGCTCACTGCAACCTCTGCCTCCCAGGTTCAAGCAGTTGTCCTGCCTCAGCCTCCCAAGTAGCTGGGACTACAGGCACGGGCCACCATGCCTGGCTAATTTTCGTATTTTTAGTAGAGACGGGGCTTCACTGTGTTGGCCAGGCTGGTCTCAAATTGCTGACCTCAGGTGACCCGCCTGCCTCGACTTCCCAAAGTGCTGGGATTACAGGTATCAGCACCATGCCTGGCCTGTGAAATGTATTTTTAAAAAGCTCTGTAGGGGCTTCCAGTGTTCAGTCTGTGTTTATAATAGGTGCTAAACAAACATGTATTGAGTGAATCAAAATCATAACCTGAAAGGCTTTATATAACATTTTAAATAAATTTTCTTTCTTTTAACACAGGGATACACCAACATCAGCTGGACCAAACTCCTTCAATAAAGGAAAGCATGGGTTTTCTGATAACCAGAAGCTGTGGGAGCGAAATATAAAATCTCATCTTGGAAATGTCCATGACCAAGACAATTAAATGATGTTTTGAAATTGGGGTGTGGGGTGGGTGTAAAGTTAAAAGGAACAGTTTCCTTTTTTAAAGAATGGTATAAGACTATCTTTGGAGCCGCTTTTTTTTTCTTTTTCATTTTTTTAAAAGATTGAGTGGTACACTAATAAATGAGAGTGAAATTAGAGGTAATTTATGTTTTATATACAGATTTCAAGACATTTGCTAATTTTGTAGTTTCATGTGATTAGTTTCCAAAGGTTACAGATAATAAAGAAATCAGAAATGGTACCTTTTTAAGAATTGCATATTTTTTTAGACACAACTATTAGCACATTAAGAGGGAAGCAAAGTTACTGTCTATTTAAAACTGCGAGCAGTTAACTCTCTTAACTCCCTTATTACCTAAACTTGTCTGGCTCCCAGGAACAGCCTTATAGAGAGAGGGAGTATTGTATTGGGAAGAAAATGTTACTGAACTATTGACTGAAAGTAAATTTAGATAAAATACAGCTTTTTTCCTTATGGGCATTTGTTTTGTTTCAAGTCATCATAAACTAGGTATTGCATTGCTATCCGTGGATACAGACGCTTAGCTCTTAAAAGATTTTTTTTTTTATGTAAACTGTTGAATATTTGAAATAGTCCACTTCACCTTAATGGGTCTTGTCTATCTTCATTAGTCTTCAAAGAAAAACCATTTGCTACCAAAGTAAATCAGTATTTTGAATGTGCTTCTCTTGTTTTTTGTTTATTAGCTAGTTCCTGTAAGCATTTCCACCAGAACTTGAGGCAAATCATAAGGAAGCTGTTTCTTTTAAAACACAAACCACCACCAAAAATTTAAATGTACATATTGCTTAAGTATTTGGCTGTTTTTATTTTTTAAAAGGTATAAACACCAAAAAAAAAATTAACATTGTATGAAGATGGAAAACAAGAAGATGCACTTTCTGTAACTTTGTCTAAGGATTTAAATTACTAACTTATGAACTCCAATTTGAATTGAACTTAACTATCGGCTTTCTTACTGGTAAAATTATATGGTTTATTTTAAATGCGTACATATTGACCAATGGCCTCTGAAAAAGCACATTTTAGATACTGAAATTGAAGGAAAGAAAATGCATCTTCAAACATTTTTTGGAATCTCACCACATATACTTTGTTAGATTTGTGTATTGTAGGGTGTTTGTTTTGTATTTTTGTATTGTACATGAACTTTTTTTTAAATGTGACAGTTAAACACATCTTTAAAAGCATAGTCACAGACAAAAGCATACAGTATAAAAATTTCCTTGAAAACTCCTACAATATTATATTTGGAGGCAGCTTCGGACTGTTTTATTGGTGGTAACTGCTTGCTGAGGTCTTTTAGTTGGTAATAACTCCAGAGAAGCAGCCTGTGTATATTCCTAACACTTTGTTCACTAGCATTTAAGTTTAGAATAAGCCCAAGTAAAACAATGGAAATGTATATAGAACTCTTAGTTCTTACATGATTTAATTATATCGATACATGAATTTAACTTACTTTAATGTAGGCAAACTATCAATTTTTTGTCCATTTTCCTGTTTGTTAAAATAACATACCTCTCCTACATATTATTTTCTTGACCCAAATGAAATATTAACCTAAGGTCAAGCTGGGAGAGAGAAATGACTGAGATGAATGTCTTTACTAAAGTACCAATAAATTTGTCAAACTCAATAGTGTTTTTATTTTCTATTCCATTTAATTGTTGCTTACTGGTTTTTGTTTTTAAAGTTGAGACAAATGTCAAGTGTTGCTCTTGTTCATATTGTTGACCAAAGTAATGGGGGATTTAAAATTCTGAATTACTAGTGTCTACCTAGCTCAGCACCTAGTTCTATAGCATTACAGAATCTCAGACTCAAAAAGACTTAATCCTCCTCCAGTGCGAAAGGATTGTCTGTCCAGTTCTTTAGACAATCTTGCCAAAGCTTTTCTTTGACAATCACTAAATATTAGAAAGTATTCTTTTTTTTTTTTTTTTTGAGACAGAGTCTCACTCTGTTGCCCAGGCTGGAGTGCAGTGGCACGATCTCGGCTCACTGCAACCTCTGCCTCCTGGGTTCAAGCAATTCTCATGTCTCAGCCTCCCAAGTAGCTGGGACTACAGGCGCATGCCACCACGCCCAGCTAATTTTTGTATTTTTAGTAGAGACAGTGTTTCACCATATGGTCAGGCTAGTCTCGAACTCCTGACCTGAGGTGATCCACCTGCCTTAGCCTCCCAAAGTCCTGGGATTACAGGCATGAGCCACTGCGCCCAGCCTAGAAGGTATTCTTTCACTAGTGTCTTCTGGGCATGGTGGTGGGCGCCTGTAATCCCAGCTACTCAGGAGGCTGAGGCAGGAGAAGCACTTGCACCCGGGAGGCAGAGGTTGCAGTGAGCCGAGATTGGCCACTGCACTCCAACCTGGGCGACAGAGCTAGACTCCGTCTCAAAAAAGAAGAAGCAGAGAGTAGAATGGCAGTTGGTGGTCAGGGGCTGAAGCATGGGGAAAATGGGGAGATGTTGGTCAAAGAGTACAAACTTTCAGTTGTAAGATGAATATGTTCAGGGAGCTAGTGTACACCACAGTGACTATAGTTAATAATACTGTATTTTTTATGCTCGCTTTGGCAACACATATACTAAAATTGGAAGTATACAGAGATTGACATGCCGCAGAGCAAGGATGACATGCAAATTCATGAAACAGTCCATGCTTTCCTTTCTGAGAAAAAAACCACTGTATTTTTAATTAGAAATTTGCTAAAATAATAGATCTTAATTGTCACAACTAACCCTCTACCACACTACTAAATAACTGTGTGAAGCGATAGATGTGTAATTTTTTTTTTTTTTTTTTGAGACAGAGTCTCACTCTGTCACCCAGGCTGGAGTGCAATGGTGCGACGCCGGCTCCCTGCAACCTCCGCCTCCCGGATTCAAGCGACTCTCCTGCCTCACCCTCCCAAGTAGCTGGGACCACAGGCGTGTGCCACCACGCCTGGCTAATTTTTGTATTTTTAGTAGAGACGGGGTTTCACTATGTTGGTCAGACTGGTCTCAAACTCCTGACCTCATGATCCGCTCACCTCGGCCTCCCAAAGTGTTGGGATTACAGGCATGAGCCACTGCACCCAGCATTTTTTTTTTTTTTTTTTTTGACAAGGTCTTGCTCTGTCACCCAGGCTGGAGTGCAGTGGCAAAATCATAGTTCACCATAACCACAAACTCCCAGGCTCAAACAATCCTTCCACCTCAGCCTCCCAAGTAGCTAGGACTATAGGTGCACCACCACACCCAGCTAAAGATGGGGTCTTGCTATGTTGCCCACACTCGTCTTGAACTCCTGGGCTCAAGTGATCCTCCCACCTCAGCCAAAGTGCTGGGATTTCAGGAATGAGCTGCCATGCTCAGCTGTGTTTCTTATAAATAAGTACATCTTTTACAGAACCTCGATACAGTCAGGAAATTTACATTACTACTTGATTATATACAATTTTTATTTGTCAAGTTCAAGCTTCATCAATTGCTTTGCAGCAAAAGGATCTAGTTCAGGGTCATGCTTAGTTGTCACATGTTGTCAGGCACCTTTAGTCTGGTATAGTTCTTCAGTTTTTCTTTAGTGACCTTGACACTTTTGAATATTACAGGCCAGTTGCTTTGAAGAAGATCCCTCAACTTGGGATTGTTTAATGCTTCCTTATGATTAAATTTAAGTTATGTATCTTTCACAGAAATATCACAAGTAATGTGTTCTTCTAATCATATTCTGTGCCAAATGGTATACAATTTTGATTTATCCTATTACCGATGCTTATTATGATTAACTAAGGTGATATCTGTCAGGCTTCTCCACCATGAGGTTCTTTTTTCCTATTTGTAATTAAGAAGTATTTTATAGGAAAATTATGTAAATAGCCCACTGTTTATCAAATTTTCAATGTATTTAGATAAGTGGATGTGCAGAAAAAAGACAACATAGGTCTGAGATTTCTATCCTTACAAAGACTTCTGTGCAAAGTTGGCCCTTGGTTGACGTCTGGGAACATGACTAGTAAACAGTTCCCTACACTGATATAAAACCTTTCCTAAACAATAAGTGAGGCTCACTGTGCCTAAATTTATTGTATAAATAATGTGGTTTATGGCTGGGTGCAGTGGCTTATGCCTGTAATCCCAGCACTTTGGGAGGCCAAAGCAGGCAGATCACTTTAGGTCAGGAGTTCAAGACCAGCCTGGCCAAAATGGTGAAACCCCGTCTCTACTAAAAAAAAAAAAAAATACAAAAATTAGCCCGGCATGGTGGCGTATTCCTGTAGCCCTAGTTATTCGGGAGGCTGAGGCAGGAGAGTCACTTGAACCCGGGAGGTGGAGGTTGCAGTGACCCAAGACAATGCCACTACGCTCCAGGCTGGGCAACAGCGTGAGACTCCATCTCAGAACAAACAAACAAACAAACAAACAATGTGGTTTATGCTGAACGCCTGCTTTCCTTCTGGGAGTCTGGATTTTTGGAATGTGCTAGGCAGAGGATGCCTACATGACCTGCGCCGGTAAAAGCCTTGGGTGTTGGTTCTCTAATGGGCCTCCCTGGTAAGTAACACTTTGCATGTCTCATCACAATTCAGTTCCGGAGGAATTAAGAATAATTCCACTGTGGGACAGTTCTTGGAAACCTGTGCTTGTTTCCTTCAGACTTTGTTCCGTGCACCTTCTCCCTTCACTGATTTTGTTGTGTATCCTTTCTGTAATAAATCACAGACATAGGCCGGGCACGATGGCTCACGCCTGTAATCCCAGCGCTTTGGGAGGCCGAGGCAGGTGGATAGCCTGAGGTCAGGATTTCGAGACCAGCCTGGCCAACATGGTGAAACCCCGTCTCTACTAAAAAAAAAATACAAAAATTATCTGGGTGTGGTGGCAGGTGCCTGTAATCCCAGCTACTCAGGAGGCTGAGGCAGGAGAATCGCTTGAACCTGGGAGGCGGAGGTTGCAGTGAGCCGAGATGGTACCATTGCACTCCAGCCTGAGCAACAAGAAGGAAACTCCATCTCAAAATAAAATAAAATAAAATAAATTAAAATAAAAATCACGGACATGAGTATGATCTTTTTTTTGCCAAGTTACTTATCATATGAGAAGAGTATGACTATTTACTGAGTCCTGTGAGTATTTCTAGTGAATCCCCAAACAGAGACCACTGTCTTAGTCTGTTTGGGTGGCTACTGTTACCTGGTGTCAGGCCTACTTGAAATAGCTAAATTTCTACCCCACCCTAACTCAGCTTACCTTTAAGAAACAGGACGTCTGTGTTAAAAAGTTCACTTTGTTACCAGACCAGCTGAGACTGGTTAGAACCAAGATAGCTGAACAAACGACTTCAAAAAGACCTCAGGCTGGTCAGGAGTTCAAGACCAGGCTGGCCATCATGGTGAAACCCTCTCTCTATTAAAAATACAAAAAATTAGCCAGGTGTGGTGGCAGGCGCCTGTAATCCCAGCTACTCAGAGAATCTCTTGAACCTGGGAGGTGGAGGTTGCAGTAGGCAGAGATTGTGCCATTGCACCCCAGCCAGGGAAACAAGAGTGAAATTCCATCTCAAAGAACAAAACAAAACACCTCAGGCTTTATTAAATCTCATTTCCATGCTAAATGACACTGACCATGACAATGACACTGGCATGAGAATTACCAGAAGCCATAAAAGGACAAAAAGGAAGGCAGGGCTTCAGTTCTGAGAAGTTCACTGCTCATTTCCAGAAAAATCTATGAATATTCTATGCTGGAGTGTGGTAGTTCAATCACAGCTCACTGCAGCCTTGAACTCCTGTGCTCAAGTGATCCTCCTGCCTCAACCTCCCATGTAGCTGGGATTACAGGCATGTGCCACCATGCCCAGCTAATTTTTAAATTTTTGTAGACAGAGGGCCTCACTATGTTTCCCAGGCTGTTCTTGAACTTCTGGCCTCAACAGAACCTCCTACCTCTGCCTCCCAAAGTGCCAGGATTACATACATGAACCATTGCATGCCAAGGCGAGAAACCTTGTATTTTAACCCCCTCATCCCTCACTAGTCAAGAAGTTGATTTGTGAGCCAAACTCCCTCAATTGTATGGCCATTGAATAAAGGCTGCACTGCTTGACACTCACTTTTGGTTTTGCATATTGGCCTTGTAGCACTGAACAGGGAAAGACCCCATTTTATGGGGGGAACCGGCTTTGTGGGTAACTATAACAAAATATCATAAACCAAGTGGCTTATAAACAACACATTTATTTCTGACAAATTCCAGAGGTTAAGAAGTCTGGCCGGGCACAGTGGCTCATGCCTGTAATCCCAGCACTTTGGGAGGCTGAGGCGGGTGGATCATGAAGTCAAGAGATTGAGACCATCCTGGCCAACATGGTGAAACACTGTCTCTACTAAAAATAAAAAAATTAGCTGGGCATGGTGGCTGACGACTGTAGTCCCAGCTACTCGGGAGGCTGAAACAGAAGAATCGCGTGAACCCAGGAGGCGGAGGTTGCAGTGAGCCAAGATCGCACCACTGCACTCCAGACTGGCGACAGAGGGAGACTCTGTCTCTAAAACAAAAACAAACAAACAAAAAGTCCAAAATTAAGATGCCAACAGTTTCATCATCCAGTGAAGGCCTACCTCCTGGTTCCTAGATGGGGTCTTCTTGCTGTGTCCTCAAGTAGTAGAAGGGGCAAATGAAGTATAACGGCATTAATCCCATTCGTGAGGGCTCCACCCTCATGACATAATCACTTCCCAAAGGCCCAACTTCCTAATTCAGTCACCTTGGGGGTTAGGATTTCAACATACACATTTCAGAGGGACACAAACATTCAGCCATAGCTATGGATGCTAAGTTGCAATCATTGCTGAAGGAGGTCATTGCTCCCAGGCCATCTGAGTAAACTGGGACTGTATGTACATATATGTATATACACATCTAAATATGTCTATATATCTATATATTGACAACTACTAGTTTATATCAATGCCTCCAATTCCAGTTCATCATTCTCCTTTCTATAACTCCCTACTCTGACAGCAAGAAAGCTGGCTTTTGATATCCTATTTTTTGTAACCTAACCACAACCTTATCAGATTTTATTACAAGAATAAAACATAAATCAAATGTGAGGTCTTAGTTAATAGTACTATAATACATATAAGAAACTTGCTGTACACTAGCTCAAACTTCTTTTCTCCTATTTTATTTATTTATTTATTTGAGACGGAGTCTTGCTCTGTCGCCCAGGCTGGAGTGCAGTGGCATGATATCGGCTCACTGCAACCTCCGCATTCTGGGTTCAAGTAATTCTCCTGCTTCAGCCTCCCAAGTAGCTGGGATTACAGGCGCCCACCACCACACCCAGCAAATTTTTGCATTTTTTAATAGAGATGGGGTTTCACCAACTTGGCCAGGCTTGTTGTGAACTCCTTACCTCATGATCCACCCGCCTCGGCCTCCCAAAGTGCTGGGATTACAGGTGTAAGCCACCACGCCCGGCCTCTTTTCTCCTTTTTTAAAAAGCTGGTATAAGTCAGGTGCGGCGGCTCATGCCTGTAATCCCAGCACTTTGGGAGGCCGAGGCAGGTGGTCCCGAGGTCAGGAGATCGAGACCATCCTGGCCAACATGGTGAAACCCCATCTCTACTAAAAATACAAAAAATTAGCTGGGTGTGGTGACTCATGCCTGTAATCCCAGCTACTCGGGAGGCTGAGGCAGGAGAATCACTTGAACCAGGGAGTTGGAGGTTGCAGTGAGCCAAGGTTGTGCCACTGCACTCCAGCCTGGCAACAGAGCAAGACTCTGTCAAATAAAAAAAAAAAAAAAAAAAAAAGCTAATACATAGGTCAGAAAGAAAATTTTTTTCTTTAGATGAATCAAGTATCCTGGCAAAGCCATCAAGGAATTTTTCATCCCTGAAATTATGACTTTTATTTCTAGCATTTCCATTGAATACTTTCTTATAGTTTCCATTGTTCTGCAGAAAATGTCCATGTGCTCAAGTAGGCTGGAAACCTTTTACACTGGATTCTTTAACATATTAACCATAATTATTCTAAAGTCCTGGTCAGAGTTTTTCAGTAACTGGTTCATCTCTCTGTCTGGTTCTATTAACTTCTTTGTCTCAGAATCAAAATTATTATTTTCTTTTTATTTTTTTGTTTAAATTAGAGATGGAGTCTTGCTATGTTGACCAGGCTGATCTTGAACTCCCGGCCTTGAGTTATCCACCCATCTCAGCCTCCCAAAGTGCAGGGATTACAGGCGTTAGCCACCATGCCCGGCCATTATTATTTCTTTCTTTCCAACTTTTATTTTAGGCTCAGGGGGTACATGTCCCGGTTTGTTACACAGATAAATTGCAGTCATGGAGGTTCAGTGTACAGATTATTTCATCACTCAGGTAATGAGTATAGTACTCGATAGGTAGTTTTTCTGTGAGTTTTTTGTTTGTTTGTTTTTGTTTTTTTTTTGAGATGGAGTCGTTTTCTGTCACCCAGGCTGGAGTGCAATGGCACAATCTTGGCTCACTGCAACCACTCCCTCCCGAGTTCAAGCGATTCTCCTGCCTCAGTTTCCCAAGTAGCTGGGATTACAGGCACCCACTACCACGCCCTGCTAATTTTTGTATTTTTAGTAGAGGTGAAGTTTCACCATGTTGGCCAGGCTGGTCTCGAACTCCTGACCTCAGGTGATCCACCCACCCCAGCCTCCCAAAGTGTTGGGATTACAGGCATGAGCCACTACGCCAGGCCTGATAGGTAGTTTTTTAATCCTCACCCTCTTACCAACCTCCACCCTCAAGTAGGCCTCGGTGTTACTGTCCCCTCCTTGGTGTCCATGTGTACTCAATATTTAGGTCCCACTTATAAGTGAGAACATGCGATATCTGGTTTTCTGTTCCTGTATTAATTCGCTGGCGATAATGGCCTCCAGTTCCATCTGTATTGCTGCAAAGGCCACGATTTTGTTCTTTTTTACAGCTGCATAGTGTTCCATGGTGTATATGTACGACATTTTATTTTATTTTTACTCAGGGTCTCACTCTGTCACCCAGACTGGAGTGCATTGGTGAGATCACGGCTCACTGCAGCCTCAACCTCCCAGTTTCAAGTGATCCTCCCACCTCAGCCTCCCTAGTAACTAGGACCACAGGTGTGCACCATCATGCCTACTTAATTTTAATTTTTTTTGTAAAGACAGGGTCCCACTATATTGCCCAGGCTGGTCTCAAACTCCTGGCCTCAAACGATCCTCCTGCTTTAGCCTCTCAAAGTGTTGGGATTATAGGCATAAGCCGCCATGCCCAGATGACATTTTCTTTATCCAGTTCGTCATTGATGGGCATCTAGGTTGGTTTCACGTCTTTGCTATTGTGAATAGTGCTGCAATGAACATACATGTACATGCATCTCTATGGTTGAATGATTTATGTTTTTTGGGTGTATACTCAGTAATAGGATTGCTGGATCAAATGGTAGTTTTGATCCAGAACTGTTTTAAGTTCTTTGAGAAATCTCTAAACTGCTTTCCACAGTGGCTGAACTAATTTACATTTCCACCAGCATTGTATAAGCATTCCCTTTTCTCTGCAGCCTCTTGCCAGCGTGTTATTTTTTGACTTTTTTTTTTTTTTTTTTTACTTTTATTTTAGGTTCAGGGCTACATGTCATGTGCAGATTTGTCATCTTTTTTTTTTTTTTTTTGAGACAAGGTCTCATCACTCTGTCGCCCAGGCTGGAATGCAGTGGTGCAATCACAGCTCGCTTCCGCCTTGACTTCCTGGACTCAGGTGATCCTTCCACCTCAGCCTCCTGAGTTGCAGGGCCTACAGGTGCATGCCACCATGCTCAGCTAATTTTTGTATTTTTTGTAGGGACAAGGTTTCACCATGTTGCCCAGGCTGGTCTTGAAGTCCTAGGCTCAAGCAATTCACCTGCCTTGGCCTCCTAAAGTTCTGGGATTTCCTACCCGAAGGCAGGAAATTCCTTGTTTGGCTAGGTCTGGGCCTTTTATGGACTCAGAATGTGGAGTGCAAGCTGATTGGCATGAGCCACTGTGCCTGGCCTAGACTTTTTAATAATAGTCATTGTGACGGGTGTTGATGCAGTGCAGATGAGCCCCAAAATTGGGGCTTAGCCCAGGAGGGTGTGTGGCTTTGCCCAGGAAAGAATTCAAGGGTGAGCTGGTGGTGGTGGTAACTTTTATTGAAGTGGCAGTGGACAGCAGCAGCAGAGGTTCTGCTCCTTGTGGAGCAGGGCTACCCCACAGACGGTGTGCCCAGAGGAACAGCTCCGAGGCAGTTCTGCAGTCATATTTATAACCACATTTTAAATCTAATTTTATTTTATTTTATTTTTAATATTTTAAATTTTATAAAATAGAGACAGGGTCTAGCTGTGTTGACCAGGCTGGTCTTGAATTCCTGGCCTCAAGTGATCCTCCTGCCTGGGCCTCCAGAAGTGCAGAGATTACAGGTGTAAGCCACCATGCCCAGCCTTTACCCACTTTTAATTATATGGAAATTAAAGGGCAGATTATGCAGACATTTTTAGAAAAGGGATGGCAACTTCCAGGTCACAGGGTCATTGCCATGCAAATGAGTGGTAACTTCTGGGTGTTGCCATGGCAATGGTAAACTGACATGGCACACTTGTGGGCATGTCTTATGGAAAGCTGCTTCCTCCCAGCCCCTGTTTTAGTTAGTTCTCAATTTGTTCTGGTGTCTGAGCCTCACCTCTGGAGTCAAGTCCCGCCTCCTACCTCAGTGTGATATAGAATCTCATTGTGGTTTTCAGATATCCTTAATATGTTTATGTATTTTATCTTCTGTTTAGACAGCCAATCCTTATTGCCTCCAATCCTTATACTTCCCACATGGATACCCCCAACTTGATCTCTGCCACTCCAATCCAGACCAGCCTTCTACATGAATGCTATGTTTTGACACCAATTGTCTGACACGAACTGGGTGTCCTATGATTTAGTTCTGCCACTACCTGGAGTTAATGCAGACTCCACAAATTGAGGGCTCTGTTCCACAAAACTGCTCCTGACTTCTGATGCCAGTGCAAGTCTTAGATATCCCAAAGCTACCTGTGCTTCTGACCACAGGTTTGGTAATTCACTAGCATGACTTACAGAATTCATTAAAAACACTACTTTTTTTTTTTTTTTAATTACGTGGGGTCATTATTTTGCCCAGTCTTCTCTCAAACTCTTGGGCTCAAACAATCCTCCCACCTCAGCCTAGTAGCTGGGATTACAGATGTGCACCACTGCACCAGGCTACAAAAGTATTGTACTGGCCAGGCACAGTGGCTCATGTCTGTAATCCCAGCACTTTGGGAGGCCGTGGTGGGCGGATCACGAGGTCAGGAGATTGAAACCATCCTGCCTAACATGATGAAATTCCGTCTCTACTAAAAGTACAAAAAATGTGCCCGTAGTCCCAGCTGCTCAGGAGGGTGAGGCAGGAGAATCACTTGAATTCAGGAGGTGGAGGTTGCAGTGAGCTGAGATCGGGCCCCTGCACTCCAGCCTGGGTGACAGAGCGAGACTCCGTCTCAAAAAAAAAAAAAAGTATTGTACTTAAAGTTTTATTATAAAGGATTCAGCTGAAGAACAGCCAAGTGAAAGAGATGCAATAAGGCAAGGTGTGACAGGGAGGATCACAGAAGCTTCTGTCCTTGTGGAGTCACAGTGTGTCAGTACTGGCATGGGATTGGGGACCTCCAGCCAGTGACACCCACTCAGGTCTCACTCGGCCACCCTACCTGCTGCAGGAGATGGCCCACCCACTCAGCCCACCCAGGCTGACTCTGACTTGCACTCCAGTTCCTGAGTTCTTGTCCTGTGCCCAAGAAGAATGAGGATGCTCTGACAATCAAAGAGTGAGCAAGGCAGGGAGTTTTACTGAGTGATGAAACAGGTTTCAGCAGAGAGGGAATGTGGGGGTGGTCCCCCTACCTGAAGGCAGGAAAGTCCCCCATGTGGCTGGGTCCAGGCCCTTTTATGGACTTAGAATGATGAGTGTGTGCTGATTAGTTTGTGAGTGTGCAAAAAAGTTTAAAGCAAAGACACTACTTAAAGGTGGCCATGACAGTGTAGAAAACCAATTAGGAAAAGGTAGGTATATGTAAAATAGGTGAAGGGTGGGGATCAATCAGAAGAAAGCATGCCAAATGGGAAGACAAGTTCTTAATCTGGTCCGAGGATTTAACTTGTAGCTTGGGGCTTTCAGGCTTTAAACTATCTTTGGCTTGGAGATGGAGTTTCACTGGGGACCCGCCCCTATCTGACTAGCCATTTGACTGCCTTTTGTCACTATCAGTACCTCATACGTTCACCAACCAGGAAGTTCTCCTCTGACCCTCTTTTTTCTTTTTTCTTTTTTTTTTTGAGACAGAGTTTCACTCTTGTTGCCCAAGCTGGAGTGCAGTGGCATGATCTTGGCTCACCTCAACCTCTGCCTCCCAGGTTCAAGCAATTCTTCTGCCTCAGCCTCCCGAGTAGCTGGGATAACAGGTATGCACCACCATGCCTCACTAATTTTGTATTTTTAGCAGAGACAGGGTTTCTCCATGTTGGTCAGGCTGGTCTCAAACTCCCAACCTCAGGTGATCCGCCCGCCTCAGCCTCCCAAAGTGCTGGGATTACAGGCATGAGCCACTGCACCCGGCCTTGATACTCTTTAAGAGTTTTTCTAGAGGTTTCCTTATGTGGCCACCTTTGATTTAATCTATGGTCATGATTGACCTCAATGTCCAGCCCCTACCTCCCCAGGAGGTCAGGGGTTGGGACTGAAATTTTCAATGTTTAGAAGGTTGGCTTTTCCTAAGATAAGCCCCCATTGTGAAACAATTAGGGGCCCTACCATGAGTCACCTGTTTGGCATAAACTCAGGTATGGCCAATGAGAGAAAGGGGCTCATTGTGAATAACAAAAGACAGTTGGATCACTCAGGAAATTCCAAGGCTTTTAAAGCAGGGACAAAGATCAGATTTTTAAAAAAATTATATTACAGATGTCCTCTTCTCCTGACTCAGGCTTTGATAACCCATGCTGTCCAGCCCTCCTACATAAGATAGACATCATCCTTACCTTACCTCAGTTTCAGAAACTCACTGTAGTCCACCGAATGCCTACTTCATTGTTTCATGCCTAATGGATTTAGGACTGTTCTGGAAAAGAAGATAACTTGTTTGACATTCAAAATATCTATTAAATTCATCACATTAATACAATGAGATGATAACATTTATTTTATTATTTAAATCTGGGAGCCACCATGCCCAGCTAGTTTTTTTGTATTTTTGTAGAGATGAGGTTCGGCCATGTTTGCCAGGCTGGTCTTGAACTCCTGAGCTCAAGCAATCTGCCCGCCTTGGCCTCCCAAATTGATGGGATTACAGGCATGAGCCACCATACCCGGCCTAATTTTTAAATTTTTTGTAGAGACAGGGTCTCACTATATTGGCCAAGCTGGTCTTGAACTCCTGGGCTGAAATAATCCTCCCATCTAGGCCTTCCAAATTGCTAGGATCGCAGGCATGAGCCACTGCACCCAGCCTTGATAAATTTTTGATAAACTTCAGCATGTACTTTTTTTTAATTTAATTTTTTTTTTTTTTGTAGAGACAGGGTCTTACTATGTTGCCCAGACTGGTCTTGAACTCCTGGGCTCAAGCAATCTGCCCACTTTGGCCTCCCAAACTGTTGGTATTATAGGCGTGAGCCACTGCACCTGCCTACACTTATAATTTTAAAATATCCTCTCAGAAAGCTTAGAGACTTTTTTCATGTGACAAGAGATGTCTACAAAAACCTACAGCAAAACATTCTAAGTGGTAAAATGTTGAAAATTTTCACCCTGAAATTGGAAAAAAGACAAAATGACAATTATCACATCTATTTAATATTGTACTGGAAAATCCTATACAGAGAAAGATGGCAAGCTAGAACAGGAATAGGAAGGCGATATAAAATTTCATTATTTGCAGATGACACAATTGTATATGTAAAGAATTCAAGCAATTTGAATTAATAAGATAACTAAACAAGGTTGTTGTATAAAAGGTATTATTTCTCATCTCAGAGAAAACGTTAAACATTTCACCACTTAAAAAGGTTTACAGAAAAAAAAAAAATCTTGGCAGCTTAGCTGACAATAAAAAAAAAAAAGAATGTTCTCAATCTGTTACCCAGGCTAGAGTGGAGTGGGCACAATCATGGCTCACTACAGCCTCAACCTCATGGCTTCAAGCAATTTTCCCATCTCAGCCTCCTAAGTAGCTGGAACTACAGCTGTGCCCCACAATGCCCGGCTATTTTTTTTTTTTTTTAATATAGGGATGGGGTCTCCCTTTGCTGTCCAGGCTGGTCTTGAACTCCTGGGCTCAAGCAATCTTCTCGCCTCAGCCTCCCAAAGTGCCGAGAGTACAGGCATGAGCTACCACAGCCAGCCCAGACTTCTTTTAATAGATGAAGAAAGTTCTCTTCATATACTAAATTGTTTTGTCTAGATATATATGTGTGTGTATATATATATATATATGATAATTGAAAAATAAAATTTAAAAGACAAACCTTAGGGAAGTTTTCAACCTTCCCTCTACTATAAAGTTTCAATAATTTAATATTTGTAAAGTTTTTGTAAAGTTTTAATACTGTAAAGTTTCAATACTGTAAAGTTTCAATAATTTGAGTCTGGCCAGGCGCAATGGCTCACACCTGTAATCCCAACACTGTGGGAGGCCTAGGTAGGCAGATTACCTGAGGTCAGGAGTTCGAGAACAGCCTGGCCAACATGCTGAAACCCCGTCTCTACTAAAAATACAAAAATTAGCTGGGTGTGGTGGCACACACCTGTAATTCCAGCTACTTGGGAGGCTGAGGCACAAGAATCGCTTGAATCTGGGAGATGAAGGTTGCAGTGAGCAAGATTGCTCCACTGCAATCCAGCCTGGGGGACAGAATGAGACTCTGTCTCAAAATAATAATAACAATAATAATAGTAATTTGAGTTTGTGAAATACACTGACAGTAGATAAATTAGCAGGAGAAAAGGTATACAAGTTTTTAAAAGCCAGTCAAATTTAACAGTGACGAGTTTGTATACCAGTTTTAGTGGCACTAATGTTAATAAGTTCTGATAATCCACTGCCATTGGACAAGTGGCATGCAAATGTATTTATTTATTTATTTATTTATTTTATTGAGATGGAGTTTCGCTCTATCGCCCAGGCTGGAGTGGAGTGGCGCAATCTCAGCTCACTGCAAGCTCTGCCTCCTGGATTCAAGTGATTCTCCTGCCTCAGCCTCCCAAGTAGCTGGGACTGCAGGCCTGTGCCACCACGCCTACCTAATTTTTTGTACTTTTAGTAGAGACAGGGTTTCACCGTGTTAGCCAGGACGGTCTCGATCTCCTGACCTCGTGATCTTCCCACCTCAGCCTCCCAAAATGTTGGGATTACAGGCATGAGCTACCTTGCCAGGCCGTGGCATGCAAATTTATTACGTGCATGTGTACAGGAGTCCCACAAATCATGAGACATAAAGAAGGACCAGATGACTTAAGTTGTTCTAGTGTCATAACCTACAGGAAGAAATAGGGGCTTGGGGGCCAGGCATGGTGGCTCATGCCTGTAATCCCAACATTTTGGAACGCCGAGGTAGGTGGATTACTTGAGGTCAGGAGTTCAAGACCAGCCTGGCCAACATGGTGAAACCCCGTCTCTACTAAAATACAAAAAAAATTAACTGGGCATGTTGGCAGGCACCTGTAATCCCAGCTACTAGGGAGGCTGAGGCAGGAGAATCGCTTGAACCCAGGAGGCGGAGGTTGCAGTGAGCTGAGATTGTGCCACTGCACTCCAGCCTGGACGACAGTGACACTCTGTCTCAAAAGAAAAAAAAAAAAGAAAACAAAAAATAGAAATAGGGGCTTGGGATTTCTGGGGAGAAGTAATGACAGGTTATGGGATGTTGAGGGGAAGAAATGCACGGTGAACAAAGGCTGTTTTATTATACAGGTAATGTCTCTTAGGTAGCAGTCCTCAGAATAGGTGGTGTTGACCTTTAGTCTTGCCATGAGTTAATTTTCCCTATGCATGAGATTATTTGGGGATTGGGGGTGGTGCTCATGACAGTTGCATTTCTTCTGGAGGAACTTCCCTTAGTCAGATAAGGAAACTTCAGAGAAAGCCCCTTCCTGTGCTTAGGGAGGTAAAGAGGAGGAAGGACAGGGGAGCTGGAGAAGGTCAAAGAGACCTTGATTCTCCTTTAGTTCAAAGCACTCAGCATGCCCAAAGCACTGTATTTTGGGGCATATTATTATTTTTTGAGACAGAGTTTCACTTTGTCATCCAGGCTGGAGTGCAGTGGCATGATCTGGGCTCACTGCAACCTCTGCCTCCCAGGTTCAAACGATTATCCTGCCTCAGCCTCCTGAGTAGTTGGAACTACAAGTGCGTGCCACCACACCCAGCTAATTTTTTTTAATTTTTAGTAGAGACAGGGTTTCGCCATGTTGGCCAGGCTGGTCTCAAACTCCTGACTTCAGGTGATCCATCTGCCTCAGCCTCCCAAAGTGCTGCGATTACAGGCGTGAGCCACCATGCCCAGCCTTGTTTTCTGAGCCACAACAAATACAACTCACAATTGTATAAAAATGTAACTAAAAATAAATCTAACAAAAAATGTACACATGCAGAGTATAAAACACTATAAGACAAATTAAAAATAACCTAAATAAGTGGAGAAATATACAATATTCACATAAAACATTATACACAAAAATTCAGTATTATAAAGATATTGAGGACTAAACTCTAATTTTTTATATTGCCCAAGTTCCTGTCTAAGGGGTCTGGGGACTCATGCCCTACAAATCAAATTCTCATCAGATGGGTTTTATTTAACCCTATATATCATGATTTACTTTCCAACCTGACTCTGGCATAACATTACGAGACAAGGAAGAAAATCAAAACATACTCCAAAACATATTTCTTTGCCATATTTTGAAATGGCCCTACAAAACTGTTCTTTGTGGGGGAACATTTGCATCTGTAAAGAATCTCTATTAATATAGCTAGATCTTTTTCTTCCAGACCCTCCCAATCCTAAAGAGATAACTAAGATCTGAATAGGAAACATTTGTCATCTATTGTCTCTAAGGGCAGCCACTATAAGACTTCAAAAGAACTTTGGTCTCCACAATTTTTATCTTAATTGAACATTCCCTTTCTATGAATCCCAGGTCTTTAGACAAATTCAACCAATTGTCAGCCAGAAAGCTTAAATTCATATATAGCCTGGAAGCCTCTGCTTTCAGTTGTCCTGTCTTTCTGGACCAAACCAATGTATTTCTTAAATGTATTTAATTGATGTCTCATGCCTCTCTAAAATGTAAAAAACCAAGCTGCACCCCGACCACCTTGGGCACATGTTCTCAGGACCTCCTGAGGGCTGTGTCATGGGCCGTGGTCATTCATATTTGGGTCAGAATAAATATTTTCAAATATTTTACAGAGTTCGACTCTTTTCATTGACAATATCAATTCTCCCCAAATTGATGTATAGTGTCAATGCGATTCCAGTCAAAACCAAGCAGGTTTTTGCTATGAAAATTGACAAAGTAGACCAGGTGTAGTGGCTCATGCCTGTAATCCCAGCACTTTGGAAGGCCGAGGTGAGCAGATCCCCTGAGGTCAGGAGTTTGAGACCAGACTAGACAATGTGTCGAAACCCCGTGGCTACTAAAAATACAAAAATTAGGTGGGTATGGTGGGTGGGTGCTTGTAAACTCAGCTACTCAGGAGGCTGAGGCAGGAGAATCGCTTGAACCCGGGAGGCAGAGATTGCAGTGAGCTGAGATCCCACCATTGCACTCCAGCCTGGGCGACAAGAGTGAAACTCTATATTAAAAAAAAAAGAAAGAAAGAAAAATTGACAATGTGATTCTAAAATTCACATGGAAAGAATATCCAAGACAAACTGCAATAAGAACAATGTGGGAGGACTTACTCTACCAGATGTCAAAATTATCATAAACCTACATTAATTAAGACAATGTGTTACTGGTGCAAGGATACAAAAATAGAGCAAAGAAGCAGAATAAAGAGTCTGGAATGAAACCCACATGTGTATGTACCCTAGATTCATGACAAAGATGACATTGCTGAACAGTGGTGAAATGTCAGTACATTTAAAAAATTATGTATGCACAATTGGGAATCTATACTTAAAAAAAGAAGCTTGGCCTCTCTAGCTCTGTTCAAGATGGATTATAGATCTAAATATAAAAAGTAAGGCCAGGTGCAGTGGCTCACACCTGTAATACCAGGTAACAACTGTAATACCAAGTAATACCTGTAACACCTCAGGCAGCTGAGGTGGGAGGATAGCTTGAAATCAGGAGCTCAAGACCAGCCTAGACAACAAAAAGAGATTCCCATCTCTATGGAAAAAAGAAAAAAATAATAATAAGCCAGCATTGGTGGTGCCTGTAGTCCCCAGCTGCTCAGAAGGCTGAGGTGAGAGGACCCCATGAGTCCAGAAGTTCAAGGCTGCAGTGAGCTATGACTGAGCCACTGCACTCCATCCGGGGTGACAGAGCAAGAGCCCGTCTCAAAAAAAAAAGGTAAAATCTTAAAACGTATATTTATTTTTATTTTTAATTTTTTTGAGACAGTCTTGCTCTGTCACCCAGGCTGGAGTGCAGTGGTATGACTTCAGCTCACTGCAACCTCCATCACCCGGGTTCAAGCAATTCTCCTGCCTCAGCCTCCTGAGTAGCTGGGATTACAGGCATGCGCCACTGTGATACGGTACCTTGTTTTAACCTGAATTTACTCTCCGTTAGCTGAGAGAGCTGGACAGACTCCATCTTGGCTCCTTCACTTGCAGCCCCTTACCCACCCACTTCCTCAAGGACTTAACTTGTGCAAGCTGACTCCCAGCACATCCAAGAATGCAATGAACTGGTAAGATACTGTGGCGAGCTATATCCGCAGTTCCCAGGAATTCACCTGGTTAATAGCACCCAGAGCCCCCGCGTTTGTGTCCGGTTGATAACGCCCAAAGCCCCGTGTCTATCACCTTGTGATAGACTTAAAGCTCCTGTACCTGGAACTGTTTACTTTCCTGTAACCATTTATCCTTTTAACTTCTTGCCTACTTTACTTCTGTAAGATTGTTTTCACTAGACCCCCCCATCCCCTTTCTAAACCAAAGTATAAAACAAAATCTAGCCCCTTCTTCGGGACTGAGAGAATTTTGAGCACTAGCTGTCTCGGTCGCTGGCTAACAAAGGACTCCTGAATTCATCTCAGGGTGTGGCGTTTCTCTGTAACTCACTCAGTTAAAACACTTGGAGGCCCCAGCGAGATTTATCCCCACCGGGTGAGTGCCGAACTCACTCCTGGCTCCCCTGGACAGATGGGAGGCTTATAGGGGAGGCGCCACCTGAGACGTTCCGGGGCCCCATAGGCCCCTGTCTTCCGGAAGGGAACGGATTGACTGCTAGTGTGTGCCCACCAAAATCAACTTCTGAGTCCTCCATTTCTGGTCCCGGGAAGGTAAGTCAGATCTGACTCTTTCTCTGGGAGAGAAGCGGCCCTGACGAGGGCATCCCTCCAACTCTGTCCATTTTCCAGGATGCTGGAGGACAGAGTCCTGGTTTCTGGTTTCTGATTCTGTTTCTCTGGGAGGGGAGAGGCCCTGAACAAGGGTCTCCCTCTGACTCCTCCCATATTCCAGGACACTGAAGGACAGAGTTCTGGTTTCTGTCTGATTCTGTTTCTCTGAGAGGGAAGGGGCCCTGAACGAGGGCGTCCCTCTAATTCTGTTCATATTCCAGGATGCTGAAGGACAGAGTCCTGGTTTCTGTCAGGCTTCTCTGTAAGGCTAGTCACTGTCTCTCTCTCTTTCTTTCTTTCTCTCTCCCTCCCTGTCTTCTCCTTCTCTCGTTCAGGTCTCCAGGAGACCTCTGTTTTAGAACAGAAATAAGAATTGTAATAAACTCTGTGTGAGTGTGTTGTGAATGGGGAGTTCAAGGGCTTGTGCTTGAATTTCCAGTTTGTAGCCCTACGGCGAAAGCTACGGAGTTTGAGAGGGCCCTCACCTGTGGTTCCGTGGTGACCTCATAAGGCTTAAGGCAGCATCGGGCATAGTTCAATCCGAGCCGGGGGTTTATACTGGCCTGCCAATGCCAGCAGGAGCCTAAGTCCCCTCCGGGGGAGCGGCCAGGTGGGCATCTGACTGATCCCATCACAGGACCCCCTCCCCTTGTCTGTCTATAAAAATTGTCATAATTGTTTATATACCCCAGTGTCTCTTGTCCTGTCTGGTGTCTATCTAAGTTTCGTATGTCAGGTCATCAATACTGCCCAAGATGACTGGGCAAGGACTTCTTCAAAGTCCTGAGTACAGGTTTTCTAACACAGGAGGTCAAATTTCTCATCAGTCGTTTGGGCTGGGCTTCCCCGTCCTGCCTTTTCTGCCAGAAACAAATCAGGTGTTGTTACAGGGAGGGGTGTGGGAAACATTCGCCCGTGTGGGAAATATTCGCCCGTTTGGGATTTCTGGCACCATACAGATTGCTGGCATTTAGATTGCCATACCCCATGCCCCAATGACCGATCCATCTTCCTCTTAGACCTGTGGTGGATCCAAAATAGCCACCCTGCTGACATCCTGCTTACCTTTTCTGTCATCCCGTAACTTTTCCTGTGCCCTTAAATAAGGCTCTGTGCAGAGAAACCTACGCCCATACTGCTTTACTCCATCTGGACCCTTATTTTACCCCTTCATGACTACTCTCCAAACTTGGGAAGATCCGAGTGGCCCTTTTCCTCCTCATCCCCATCCTTTACCCCGCACATCTCGTTTTCCTGTGTCGCAGCAAGTCCAGCGTCTCGAAGACTTGGCCCTGTCCTCCCTCTTTAAACCCTTAAAAGAAAGGGCCAAGTTTGAACTTTTTGCCTTCGAGTCGTGGAGACACCAAAGATATTTAGGCTACAGGTCAAAGAGGAGAGGGGGGATCACATAGGTCCCACTGGCCTCGGACCCACCTCTTTTCCTCTCCCTAGATCTCGAAGTGTAAAAAACTGACCTTATGTGGCAAGAAGTGTTGGCTATAGTTGTTTTCCCACTTCTTCTGGTTATAATACTTCTGTTCTTCTGATACTACAGCCCTCCAGGTCGTGAATTTCTCTGTCCATGCTGGGTTTAATATTTCTGCCCAAACCTTGTTAAATTGCCTCCAGAATGGGAAATTCTTCTTCCCGACCTCGTAAAGATTGGAGCCCTCTCCAATGTATGTTACAAAATTTCTCTCTGGGCTTTTCAGATGATTACAGAGTCCGCCCTAAAAAAGGCAAACTCCAGACACTCTGTGAAGTAGAATGACCAAAGTTTGGATCCGGGTGGCCCCCAGAAGAGTCACTAAACCTCACAGCTGTTCAGGCTGTATGGAGGGTCATTGCTGGAACTCCTGGTCACCCCGATCAGTTTCCCTACATTGATCAATGGCTGAGTTTGGTCCAGAGCCCTCCCCCTTGGCTCTGCTCATGCGCCATTTGTAATCCAACCTCCAAGATCCTTTTAAGCCAGACCACACTTTTGTCCTGATCCTCAGCTCCCTCGGCTCCTCCTGTATTGCCTCCCTCTGAAGAAGAGGAGTTTTCCTCATACAGTTCCACCGCCCTATAATCCTCCTGCTCCCTCAGAATCTTCCCTAGTCTCCTCGACTACATCCCCTGTGGGTTCTCCGCCTATAGCCTCCCGAGACAGCCTTGGCAGGAGGAGGTAGCACCCCTCCTCCCACTGAGAGAGGCACAAATCCCTCTGGGTGATGAGCACTCAGCTCCATTCTTAGTTTATGTCCCTTTCTCTATTTCTGACCTGTACAACTGGAAGGCTCACAATCCCCCCTTCTCTGAAGAGCCCCAGGTTTTGACCTCACTGATGGAGTCCGTGCTCCAGACTCACCAGCCCACCTGGGATGATTGTCAGCAATTCCTTTTAATCCTTTTCACCTCTGAAGAGAGGGATCGTATCTGAAGAGAGGCCAGAAAGTATTTCCTTACATCAGCCGGTAGACCGGAGGGGGAAGCCCAAAACCTCCTTGAGCAGGTTTTTCCCTCTACCCGGCCTGATTGGGATCCAAACTCCTCAGGTGGGAGGAGAGCTTTGGATGATTTTTACCAGTATCTCCTTGCAGGCATCAAGGGAGCTGCTCGAAAACCCGTGAATCTGTCTAATAAAACTTAAGTTGTCCAGGGGCTTGATGAGTCACCTGGAGTCTTTTTAGAACTCCTCCAGGAGGCCTATCGAACTTACACCCCTTTTGACCCGGCGGCTCCTGAGACTAGCCGTGCTATTAATTTGGCATTTGTGGCTCAGGCAGCCCCTGATATTAAAAGAAAATTACAAAAACTGGAGGGATTTGCTGGAATGAACATTAGCCAGCTTTTAGAAGTAGCCCAGAAAGTTTGTGACAATCGAGAGTTTGAAAAACAAAAACAAGTAGCTCAGGCAGCTGAAAGGGCTCCCGGTAAAGCATCCAAAAGACAAGCGAAAATCTTAGTGGCAGCCATCCAGGAAGCCAGAAGGGAAGGGCCCCCATTACAAAGCACTAGCCAGGGGACCCCAGTCCATGCCAGAAAGGCCGGAAAAGTGAGCAGGTTTCCCTACAAAGAGACCAATGTGCTTATTGCAAGCAGGCTGGACACTGGAAGAAGGAATGCCCATTAAAGCCAGAGGAAAAACCAGAAAAAAAAAGTCCTCACCCTCCCCGCAGCGGAGGAGTCTGATGACTGACGGGACTGGGGCTCCCTCTCTCTTGGCCCCTGAGAGCCCATGGTGAGCGCTACAGTAGGGGGGACAGCCTGTATGCTTCCTAATGGATACCAGGGTGGAACACTTGGTACTGCAGACACCTTTAGGCAGTGTCTCTAATAAAAGAGTGGCTGTACAAGGGGCCACCAGAGCTATTCAGGAATATCCTGTCACCCACTCACGAGAAGTGAGTTTGGGACAGAAAAGAGTAACCCACTCATTTCTTGTAGTCCCAGAGTGCCCCTTTCCCCTTTGCAGACGAGACCTGCTCCATAAGTTATAGGCTTCTATCTCTTTCTCAGCCCAGCAGGCTCACCTCCCGTTAGGGGACACAACGCCCCCTACTGCCCAACTCCTGCTAACTACCCCTCTGTCAGAGGAATATCTTTTGGTTTCACCATCACAACCACTGGAGAATAAAACTAATTCTCTCCTATTGGATCTACAGACTCTCTTTCCTCGAGTCTGGGCCGAGTCAAACCCCCTGGGACTAGCAAAGCATCATCCGCCGGTAGTTGTAGAACTTCTGGCCACTGCCCTGCCAGTCCAGGTAAAACAGTATCCTATGAGTCAGCGGGCTACAGAGGGGATCAATCCCCATATTCAGTGACTGTTACAAGCTGGCATACTCACACCGTGTCAGTCCACCTGGAATACTCCATTTTTGCTGGTCCAGAAACCCGGAACAAATGAATACCGGCCGGTACAGGACTTGAGGGAAGTTAACAAGTGGACAGTTACTGTCCATCCAACTGTCCCTAACCCTTAAACTTTACTCAGCCTGCTCCCGCCAGAACATACAGTATACACTGTCCTTGACTTAAAGGATGCTTTCTTTGCTATTCCTCTGACCCCCAAAAGCCAACCTATCTTTGCTTTTGAATGGACAGATCCTGGCTCAGGAGACACCACCCAATTGACCTGGACCCAGTTACCTCAAGGTTTTAAAAATTCCGCCACCCTTTTTGGGGAAGCCCTCCAACAAGATCTTCTACCATTCTGAGCCAGTCCCCTTAACTGTACTCTTCTTCAGTATGTGGATGACCTTTTATTGGCTACTGAAACTACTGACAGCTGCCTGCAACATATTAAGGACCTACTTTACCTCCTTTAGGAGCTTGGGTATCGGGTCTCAGCCAAGAAGGCCCAGCTTTGTCTTCCCAGAGTGTCCTACCTGGGGTATGAGATAAAGGAAAAAGGGCACTCACCAGTGCTCGGAAGGAAGCCATCCTGCAAATCCCCACTCCCACCACCAAGAGACAGGTACATGAATTCTTGGGGGCTGTGGGATACTGTCACCTATGGATATCGGGGTTCGCGGAAATTGCCAAGCCCCTGTACACCGCTACCGGACAGAATGGCCCACTAGTTTGGACTAACACTGAAGAACAGTCTTTTCAAAACCTAAAGAAAGCATTAACTGAGGCCTCTGCCCTAGCCCTCCCAAATATCTCAAAACCATTCCACCTTTTTTTCATGAAAGCCAAGGAGTCGCTAAAGGGGTACTCACTCAAACTTCGCGGCCATGTCGACGCCCAGTGGCCTGTTTATCTAAAAGACTGGATCCTGTTGCCTCCGGGTGGCCAAGTTGTCTGGGAGCTGTAGCAGCCACAGCAAGCCTGGTTCAGGAGGCTGATAAACTGACTCTAGGTCAAAATTTAACCCTTATGGCGCCTCATGCCGTAGAGACTTTGCTGCGAAGTGCTTCTGGCAAATGGATGTCAAATGCTCGCATTTTGCAGTATCAGAATTTACTGTTAGATCAGCCTCATTTAACTTTCTCTCCCACAATGTGTTTAAATCCAGTTACTTTGCTCCCAGATCCAGACTTCACCACACCTGTCCATGACTGCCAGGAACTGTTAGAGACTACAGAAACTGGCCGACCTGATCTCCAAGATGTGCCTTTAAAGGAGGTGGACACCACCATGTTTACAGACGGTAGCAGCTACCTTGAGCAGGGAGTTCGAAAGGCTGGTGTGGCCATCACTACGGAGACAGATATACTGTGGGCCCAGACACTACCAGCAGGTACCTTGGCACAGAGGGCTAAGTTGGTTGCCCTCACTCAGGCCCTCTGATGGGGTAAGGACAAACGTATTAACATTTACACTGACAGCAGGTATGTTTTTGCTACTGTGCATGTGGACGGAGCCATCTACCAAGAGCGTGGGCTACTCACCTCAGCAGGAAAGATTATCAAGAATAAAGAAGAAATTTTAGCCCTGCTTGAAGCCATTTGGCTCCCTCAGCAGGTGGCTGTAATTCACTGCAAAGGACATCAAAGAGAGGACACAGCCATAGCTCGTGGTAACCAAAGAGCAGACTCTGCAGCTCAGGAGGCAGCCCGGCTCCCAGTCGCACCTCTGACCCTACTGCCTGCAGTGTCCTTTCCGCAACCTGACTCACCAGCTCACCCAGAATACTCCACAGAGGAAGAAAGACAGGCTTTGGATTTTCAGGCCAGTAAAAATCAGGAAGGTTGGTGGATTATTCCTCATTCCACAATCGTCATGCCCCGAGCCCTCGGGAAAACTTTAATCAGTTGTCTGCATTCTACCATCCATTTGGGAGGAGTAAAATGGGCCCAGCTTCTGAGGAGCCGTTTCAAGATCCCCCACCTTCAGGACTTAGCTAACCAAGCAGCTCTTCGGTGTACAGCTTGTGCTCAGGTAAATGCCAAGCAGCGTCCTAAACCCAGACCAGGCCACTGCCTCTGGGGAGACTACCAGGAGAAAGGTGGGAAATTGACTTTACAGAGATAAAACTGCACCAGGCAGGGTATAAATACCTCCTGATACTGGTAGACACCTTCTCCGGATGGACTGAGGCATTTGCCACCAGAAACGAGACGGCCACCACGGTAGTTAGGCTTTTACTCAATGAGATCATCTGTCGGCATGGGCTGCCTGCTGCCATAGGGTCTAATAACGGACTGGCCTTCACCTTGTCCATAGCTCGGTCAGTAAGGCACTAAACATTCAATGGAAGCTCCATTGTGCCTATCAACCCCAGAGCTCTGGGGAGGTAGAATGCATGAACCGCACCCTAAAAAGTACTCTTACAAAATTAATCCTAGAAACTGGTGAAAACTGGGTAAAGCTCCTTCCTCTAGCCCTTCTTAGAGTAAGATGCACTCCTTATGGGGCTGGGTTTTCACCTTTTGAAATCATGTATGGAAGGGCTCTGCCTATCTTGCCTAAGCTAAGGGATACCCATTTAGCAAAAATCTCACAAGCTAATTTATTACAGTACCTGCAGTCTCTCCAACAGGTACAAGACATCATCCAGCCGCTTGTCTGGGGAGCTCATCCCAATCCAGTTCCTGACCAGACGGGGCCCTGCCACTCTTTCCAGCCAGGTGACCTGGTGTATGTTAAAAAGTTCCAGAAAGAAGGACTCACTCTTGCCTGGAAAGGACCTCATACCGTCATCCTCACCACGCCGACGGCTCTGAAAGTGGATGGCATTCCGGCTTGGATTCATCACTCTCGCATCAAAAAGTCTAACAGAGTCCAACAAGAAACATAGCTCCCCAAGCCTGGGCCAGGTCCCTTAAAACTGCGCCTAAGTCAAGTGAAGCCATCAGATTAATTCTTTTTATTTACCTCTATTGTTTGTTTCCGCCTATTATGTCCTCTGCTCCATCCTACTCTTTCCTCCTCACTTCTTTCACGACGGGACGTGTGTCTGCAAACACTACTTGGAAGGTAGGAACTTCCAAGGAAGTCTCTTTTGCAGTTGATTTATGTGCTTTGTTCCCAGAGCCTGCCCGTACCCATGAAGAACAATGCAATCTTGCCGGTCATGGGAGTGGGGAGCGTCGACCTTGCTGCAGGATTTGGAAACTCCGGAAGCCAGACTGGATGTGGAAGCTCCAAAGGTACAGAAAAAGGACTCCAGAATGTTGACTTTTACCTCTGTCCTGGAAATCACCCTGACTCTAGTTGTCAAGATTCTTACCAGTTTTTCTGCCCTGACTGGACATGTGTAACTTTGGCCACCTACTCTGGGGGATCAAGCCAATCTTCTACCCTTTCCATAGCTTGTGCTTCCTGACCTAAACTGTGTACTAAGAGAAATTGTAATCCCCTTACTGTAACTGTCCATAACCCTAATTTAGCTCAATGGTATTACAGCATGTCATGGGGATTAAGGCTTTATATCCCAGGATTTGATGTCGGAACTATGTTCACCATCCAGAAGAAAATCCTGGTCTCATGGAGCCCTCCGAAGCCAATCGGGCCTGTAGCTGATTTAGGTGACCCTATATTCCAAAAACATCCAGACAGGGTTGATTTAACTGTCCCGCCGCCATTCCTGGTTCCCAAACCTCAGCTGCAACGACAGTACCTCCAACCCAGCCTGATGTCCATTCTGGGCGGGTTATATCACCTTCTCAATCTCATCCAGCCTAGACTAGCCCAAGATTGTTGGTTGTGCCTAAAGGCCAAACCCCCATATTATGCTGGATTAGGAGTAGAAGCCGCACTTAAAATTGGCTCTCTTTCTTGTCGTACACGCCCCCTGCCCTCACATTAGGAGACATGTCCGGAAATGCTTCCTGTTTAATTAGCGCCGGATATAACTTGTCTCTTCTCCCTTTCAGGCTACCTGTAATCAGTCTCTACTTACTTCTTTAAGTGCCTCAGTCTCCTACTAGGCACCTAACAATACCTGGTTAGCCTGCACTTCAGGTCTCACACGCTGCATCAATGGGACTGAACCAGGACCTCTCCTGTGTGTTTTGGTTCATGTGCTCCCCCAGGTCTATGTGTATAGCGGGCCAGAAGCACAACTTCTCATTGCTCCCCCTGAATTACATTCCAGGTTTCGCCGAGCAGCCCCACTCCTCGTACCCCTTCTGGCCAGTCTTAGCATAGCCGGATCAGCAGCCATTGGCACGGCTGCCCTGGTTCAGGGAGAAACTGGGCTAATGTCCCTATCTCAACAAGTAGATGCTGATTTAAGCAATCTCCAATCAGTCATAAATATACTACATACCCAAGTAGAGTCTCTAGCTGAAGTAGCTCTTCAAAACCGCCGAGGCTTAGATCACTATTTCTCTCTCAAGGAGGGTTACGCACCACTCTGGGGGAGAGAGTTGTTGCTTCTGTGCCGATCAGTCTGGGGTCATAAAAGATACTCTCCAAAAAGTTTGAGAGAATCTAGATAGATGCCAACAGCAATCGGAAAATAACACCCCCGGTACCAAAGCATGTTTAACTGGAATCCATGGCTAACTACTCTAATCACTGGGTTAGCTGGACCCCTTCTCCTCCTATTGTTAGGCTTAGTCTTCGGGCCTTGTATATTAAATTGGTTTCTTAACTTTATAAAGCAACGCATAGCTTCTGTCAAGCTTATGTGTCTTAAAACCCAATATAACCCCCTTGTTATAACTGAGGAATCAATGATTTGATTCCCCAAAAACACAAGTGGGGAATATGACACCCTACTTTGTTTTAACCTGAATTGACTCTCCCTTAGCTGAGAGAGCCAGACAGACTCCATCTTGGCTCCTTCACTTGCAGCCCCTTACCCACCCACTTCCTCAAGGACTTAACTTGTGCAAGCTGACTCCCAGCACATCCAAGAATGCAATTAACTGATAAGATACTGTGGCGAGCTATATCTGCAGTTCCCAGGCATTTGCCTGGTTAACAGCACCCAGAGCCCCGGCGTTTGTGTCCGGTTGATAACGCCCAAAGCCCCGCGTCTATCACCTTGTGATAGTCTAAAAGCCCCTGCACCTGGAACTGTTTACTTTCCTGTAACCATTTATCCTTTTAACTTCTTGCCTACTTTACTTCTGTAAGATTGTTCTCACTAGACCCCCCCTCCCCTTTCTAAACCAAAGTGTAAAAGAAAATGTAGCCCCTTTGGGACTGAGAGAACTTTGAGCACTAGCCGTCTCTCAGTCGACGGCTAATAAAGGACTCCTGAATTCGTCTCAGAGTGTGGCATTTCTCTGTAACTCACTTGGTTACACCACCACCATGTATGGCTAATTTTTGTATTTTTGGTACAGATGGGATTTCACTATGTTGGCCAGGCTGGTCTCAAACTCCCAACCTTGTGATTCACCCACCTTGGCCTCCCAAAGTGCTGGGATTACAGGTGTGAGCCACTGCACCCGGCCCATAAAATTTTTTTAAAGTGAGGAAATGTGATGATCTTCTGACAGGGAAAGTCTCTAAAAAGACAGATTTATAAATTGGGTGACATTAAAGTTAAGGACATTCACAAAAAGATACCATTAAGAGAATGAAAAGTCAAGCTCTGAAGTGGGAGGTGGAATTTGCAAAGCATAAATGACAAAGAGTTTGCATTCAGAAAGAGAAAAAGATACAAAATCCCATTGGAAATCGGATGTGATATTAAGAAATAATTACTACACAAAAAGGATATCTGAATGGCCGATATGGTTTGGGTCTGTGTCTCCACCCAAATCTCATGTCAAATTGTTTTCCCCAGTGTTGAAGGTGGGGCCTGGTGGGACTTGATTGGAGTATGGGGGTGGATTTCCTCCTTTGGTACTATTCTCCTGACAGAGTCTCACAAGATCCAGTTGTCTAAAAGTGTGTGGCACCTCCCCCCACTCTCTTCCTCCTGCTCCGGCCATGTAAGATGTGACTACTTCTTTGACATCCACCATGATTGTAAGTTTGCTGAGGTCTCCCCAGCCATGCTTTCTGTACAGCCTTTGGAATTGTGAGCCAAATAAACCTCTTTTTACAATAAACTACCTAGTCTCAGATTTTTTTTTTTTTTGAGACAGAGTCTTGGTCTGTCACCCAGGCTGGAGTGCAGTGGCATGATCTCAGCTCATGGCAACCTCTGCCTTCCGGGTTCAAGCAATTCTCCCACCTCAGCCTCCCAAGTAGCTGAGATTACAGGCACGGCTAAGTTTTGTATTTTTAGTAGAGACGAGGTTTCACTATGTTGGCCAGGCTAGTCTTGAACTCCTGACCTCCGGTGATCTGCCTGCCTCGGCCTCCCAAAGTGCTGGGATAACAGGCGCCACCACACCCAGCCTGAACATATTATCTTACAAAAGTTGAACATTTGTAACCCTCTGACTGGTTCTTTCTGTGCACTGCAAAAACAAAATAAATTCATTGCCTTGTAGTAAAGAGTTTAACTGATACAAGGCCAGTCATGCCACCACCTGGGAGACTGAGTTACTACTTCAATCAATCTCCTTGAAGTCTCATAGGTTAGAGATTTTTCAAAGGTAGTTCGGGGAAAGGGGTAGAGGTTTCTAAGCTATGGGTGCTTGCTACTGATTTGTTAGTTCAGAGATGAAATCACAGGGAGTTGAAGTTGTCCTCTTGCCCTGAGTCACTTCTGGCTGGGGTCACAGGATCGTTGGTGGGTCCAGGTGAAGCCACTTGGGTAAGACATGCAAAAAACCTGAAAAGATATCTCGAAAGGCCAATCTCAGGTTCTACGTAGTGATGTTATCTTCAGGAGTAACAGGAAGTCACGTATCTTGTGACCTCTGGAATAATGGCTGGCATTTGCTTTTGTCCACACCTTAGCAGAATTCAGGCTCATCCATCCTCCTAACCTGGTGGTCTCTCATTAGCCTTACAAAGGCAGTTGTTTAGGGAAAGGGTGATTATCATTTAAACTATCTTAAACCCAGGAATAATTAGGACAGCTTGAAGGCTAAAGACGAGAGGGAAGTTGGCTAAATCAGATCTCCCAGACTACCATAATTTTCTCACTGATATAATCTTTGCCAAAGCAATTTCACAGTCACAAATCCAAATGACTCAGAAATCCCACTCTTAGTTATGTACCCAATAGAAATGCATGCACATATATACCAAGAGACATGACAAGGGTAAAAATGTTGTTTGCAGCATTCTTCATGACAGCCCAAAGCTAGAAATAACCCAAATGCCCATCAATGATGTCAGAGCTGTTAGAACCAGAGTGACTCCATCTTGAATAGGGGCTGGGTAAAATAAGGCTGAGACCTACTGGGCTGCATGCCCAGGAGATTAAGCATTCTTAGTCACAGGATGAGATAGAAGGTTGGCACAAGATACAGGTCATAAAAACTTTGCTGATAAAACAGGATGTGGTGAAGAAGCCTGCTAAAACACACCAAAACCAAGATGGCGATGAAAGTGACCTCTGATCATCCTCACTGCTCATTATATGCTAATTATAATGTGTTATGCTAAAAGACACTCCCACTGGTGCCATGGCAATGTCAGGAAGTTACCCCATGTGGTCTAAAAAGTGGAGGAACTCTGTTCCAGGAATTGCCCACCTCTTTCCTGAAAAACCCATGAATAATCTACCCCTTGTTTAGCATATAATCAAAAAATAGCTAGAAGTATACTCGGTGGAGCAGCCCATACCACTGCTCTGCCTATGGCATAGCCATTCTTTTATTCCTTTATTTTCTTGCTTCTTTTGCGAGACGGAGTCTTGCTCTGTTGCTCAGGCTGGAGTGCTGTGGCAAGGTCTCGACTCACTGCAACCTCCGCCTCCCAGGTTCAAGTGATTCTCCTGCCTCAGCCTCCCAAGTAGCTGGGATTACAGGCACGTGCCACCATGCCCAGCTAATTTTTGTATTTTTAGTAGAGATGGGGTTTCGCCATGTTGGCCAGGCTGGTCTGGAACCCCTGACCTCATGATTCGCCTGCCTCGGCCTCCCAAAGCGCTGGGGGTTACAGGCGTAAGCCACCGCGCCCAGCCTTATTCCTTTATTTTCTTAATAAACTTGCTTTCACTATACTCTATGGACTCACTCTGAATTCAAAATCTTGCGCGAGGTCAAAGGAACCTCTCTCTTGGGGTCTGGACTGGGACTACTTTCCAGTAAAATGCTAGTATAACTTGTGATATATTCAAAGTAATAATTTTATAGCACAGCACATAGAACAGACACAATTTTTTTTTTTTTTTGAAACGGACTCTCCCTCTGTTGCCCAGGCTACAGTGCAGTGGCGTGATCTCGGCTCACTGCAACCTCCACCTCCCGGGTTCAAGTGATTCTCCTGCCTCAGCCGCCTGAGTAGCTGGGATTATAGGCACGTGCTACCATACCCAGCCAATTTTTTTTTTTTTTTTTACACAGAGACTTGCTCTGTCGCCCAGCCTAGAGTGCAGTGGCACAATCTCAGCTCACTGCAACCTCTGCTTTCTAGGTTCAAGCAATTTTCCTGCCTCAGCCTCCCTAGTAGCTGGGATTATGGGCACCCACCACCACCCTTGGCTATTTTTTTGTATTTTTAGTAGAGACGGGGTTTTGCCATGTTGGCCAGACTGGTCTTGAACTCCTGACCTCAAGTGATCCGCCCATCTCAGGGTCCCAAAGTGCTGGGATTACGGGCGTGAGCCACTGCACCCGGCTCAATAAGAATTTTAAATGAACATATGAATAAAATCAGCAAAGTAAGCTGAATGGAAATGGGAAGCAGAAATAAGCATCTATGAAGAAACGTGGAAATTCTAGCATAAAAATATAATTTTTGAAATAAAGAATTCAATAGATATTGAATAAAAACAGTTAAAAATCAGGTCAAGGGACTCTCATAGGTTATCAGGAAGGGAGAAGATGGAGAGAATTGACAGACAAAGGTACAGGGGGTAAAAAAAAAAACTGCCAAAATATGTTCAATGCAAAGGAAGACTGCTAAAATACGACACACCAAGAAAAAAGAGAGTAACTAGACAGTAAAAATATTTTTAAAAACAACACGACATGGTTTTATTTGGCAGACTAAGACACCTGAAAATTTCTGCTTAATAACATCCTTTGAAAGTCAAAGTACTTACTTTGTAAGAAAGGGAATGTCCTAGGGCTCCAAATATGAAACTGAGTTGAAACTGCAGTAGCCTCTAGTAGATGAGATTTCCAGTCTCAAAGGGATTGGCTTTGGACAGCCAAACGGTGACAAGAGATCAGGATTTGGGTACACAAAAATAGAAACCGACAGCTCTACACAAAGCTGGGACCAATGAAGAGCTTTACTTTCAGCAAAAACACAAAACCAGAAAAAAATCCATTCACCACCCCAGAGAGAAAAGGATATTGTCTCATGCCAAGATTCAGGTGGGCCAAAAGCGTCCCCTGAAGATTTTTTTTTTTTTTTTTTGAGATGGAGTTTCGCCCTTGTTGCCCAGGCTGGAGTGCAATGGCATAATCTTGTCTCACTGCAACCTCCGCCTCCCAAGTTCAAGCCATTTCCCTGCCTCAGCCTCCTGAGTAGCTGGGATTATAGGCATGCACCACCATGCCTGGCTAATTTTGTATTTTAGTAGAGACAGGGTTTCTTCATGTTGGTCAGGCTGGTCTCGAACTCCTGACTTCAGGTGATCCGGCCACCTCAGCCTCCCATCATGCCGGGATTACAGGCGTGAGCCATGGCACCCTGAAGATTTGCACAAAATAGGCTTGTTCTAATACTGGTTTAGAGTTCAAATTTACAATTATTCACCTGGGAAACAATAGGCTGAGAAGTTAATGGAAATATAGTACCTAGCCACTGATAACTCCTGCAGAAACCTAGCAGAAGAAAACAAATTGATCTGGAAGGAACTATCTTCAACCTAGATAGGTGGCATAAGATTCCCTAAAATAAGGTCAGTAGTCCATTTGGGCTGCTATAACAAAATACCATAACTGCATAATTTATAAATAACAAGTTTATTTTGTCACAGTTCTGGAGGCTGGGAAGTTCAAGATCAAGGCTCTGCTAGGCTCAGTGTTTGACAAGGGCTGCTCTCTGCTTCCAAATTGGAGCCTTGTTGCTGTGTTCTCACATGGCACAAGGCCATAAGGCAAAAGCTAGTAGCTTCCAGCCCTTTTACAAGGCACTAATATATTCATGAGGGCAAGGCCCTCATGACTCAATCACCTCCCAAAGCCACAGCTCAATACTGCTGCATTAGGGATTTAGTTTCAACATGAATTCTGTAAGATACAAACATTTCAAACATAGCAGGCCCTATAGGAGTTGAACTCATACTCTAAAATATAAAACTCCATGAAGGGCTGGGCACAGCAGTTCACACCTGTAATCCCAACACTTTGGGAGGCTGAGGTGGGTGGATCACTTGAGCAAGGAGTTCCAGACCAGCCTCCGTAACATGGTGAAATCCCATCTCTACTAGAAATACAAAAAATTAGCTGGATGTGGTGGCATACACCTGTAGTCCCAGCTACTCTGGGGGCTGAGGTGGGAGGATCACCTGAGCCCAGTAAGTCAAGGCTGCAGTGAACAATGATAGTGCCACTGCACTCCAGCCTGGGCGACAGGAGAGCCTGTCCAACCCCCACCCACAAAAAAATCTAATAACAGTAGTATTAAACTTCAAAACTTCAGATGGCTGGTAAGATTGCAGTGGTATTTATAACTCATTGGTCACAACTAGTTACAGATTTCTTTGTTCCTTCTCCATTCCCACTGCTTCACTTGACTAGCCAAAAAAAACCAAAACAAAATGAAATCTTCAAATAATAAACTACAAAATAAGTATGGTGTATTTTAAGTGATTAAAGAAATTATGTATCTTTGCTCCACACATTTCAACAACTAGTTCTGATAAATTTATAGGATTGGGGGAAGCAAAGGCTAACTTTTACTGCATATGTGCCAAGCATTGGATGTAAAACCCCTGTTAGGAACCTCCAAAAAGATTAGATTTGAAAGAAAGAATCAGGAACAGAAAGCATCATCGGCCCAAAAAGCATCACTGGCCCAGTGCAGTGGCTCACACCTGTTAATCCCAGCACTCTGGAAGGCTTAGGTGGGAGGATCAGTTGAGCCTAGGAGTTTGAGACCAGCCTGGGCAACACGGCGAGACCCCATCTCTACAAAAAATAAATTATCTAGCTGGGCATGGTGGTGCACACCTGTGGTCCCCACTATCTGGGAGGCTGAGGCAGCACTGCTTGAGCCCAGGAGGTCAAGGCTGTAGAGAGCTGTGTTTGCACCACTGCACTCTGGCCTGGGCAACAGAGACCCTGTCTCAAACAACAAACAAAAAAAACATGCCCACACTAGTTTATACCAATGCTATAAAAACAACAACAGGGGGCAGAAAAAAAGCCTGAAGGTTTGGATTAGCTCTAAATCCAACAGTTTAAGTAACTTGGGCAATTATGCAAACCCCCATTGGCTTTTAGTAAAATGAACATATTAAAACCTGTTAGAGCATTACTTAATTCACTTCGATTGACAATACATGCATTTCAGGGAATAACAAGTGATTCAAATTGCTTAGTAGCCGTAGCAGTAACAAGTAGCCAAAAGTGCTTAAGGCGTCCATATTTGATCAGGAGACACCCATAGGTTTTGGAAGTCATCTCATGACAGCAATATGCTTTATGTTTCTAAAAAGGAATTGTTATAAATTAACAATGCCCTCTTGGTAACATTAAAACTGCACTGAATTTTTGGAACCTTCTTAACATTTGTTTCTACATGGAATTTATATAATTTACAAATTTACATTATTCAAAGCTGATGGTTGATGGCACAATATATAATCCTGTGACAAGATTATGAAAAGGAAGTTCCCAGATATCCTCACAGGACATGAGACAGGGGTGTGGCTCATCTGTTCACCCAAACCCCTTACAGGAGGGAAGCATGCAGATGGGCAAGTGCAGGAGCTGGATTGAGTGCTTTTGGGCTCTGGCCCCACAGTAGCATCTGGTAGGGGGTGTCTGCAACTCCCAAAGCCCCAGTGGGCATGTTACAGTGCTCCTTTAGCTCTGCTGTCTACAGATAGCTTAAGTGTTAACTAGCTCAGTGCCCTCTTGGTACCTGCGTTCTTGTCCAGCGTCCAGGAAGAATCAGGTCACATGGACAAATTGAAGGATGGTAAATGCAGGGGATTTTATTGCTGGATAAAGGTGGCTCTCAGCAGGATGGATGGGGAGCTGGAAAGGGGATGGAGTGGGAAGATGATCTCCTCTCCAACCGTCCCCAGCTGAACTCCTCTGGACGTTTAGATGCTCCTCTCTTCTCTCCTCTGCCGCAACACTCTTCTGCTCATGGAGCCTGGGGTTTAGGGTTTATATGGATAAAGGATAGGAGGGCATGGTGGGCCAAAAGGCAACATTTGGGCATGAAAACAGGAATGCCTGTTCCCATTTAGGGCCATGGGTTTCCAGGCTTTTGCTGGGGAACTGCCCTCTTCTACCCATTATTTCCTTGCCTCTTGTCCATATCAATTATATTTAAGAGTAAGAAGTTTTAATATTGTGTTCCTCCAATCGTTATTTTTTAGTGTTTTATTTCCTTTCCCTTTAAAAATAAATTAACTTAATAACACATCAAGTAACAACTGATTTATGAATTGAAAATAGTAACAAGCTCAACTCCAAAGTTCATGCTTTTCAACAAGATTCAACATCTTTTATTTACATGTTTATGACATACATTAATGGTCATACACAATTTTTAAACTAAATCTAGTAACAACAGAGGATGGAACATAAAAGACACAATTCCAAATTTTAGTCAGGTTGAAATGTTTTTCCACTAACTGAAAGATAAGATAAATGAGCAGCCATTATAAAGTTATGGGCTGTATGTCAATTCACGTCTTAAAATTGAAAGTCAGCCACACAGCTGTTAAAACAATGGGAAATTTGCAAATGCAAATATATAATGCATGCACAGCTATCACATTTATTCTTTATCCTTAAAGCCATTTTTAAAGTAAACTGGGAGAGGCAACTTAGTAATATATGTACATCAAGGCACATTCTTTTCTTGTGCTTTAGGAATGATTTACATGTGATCTGCTTATATCTTAATTTTATACTTTATAACAGCTTCTAATACCTAAAAGCTTAATTTTTAACAATTATACTTTGAGTGGTAGTTTCCCAGAGAGAAATGTGGCATCTCTCATGGTTATTTTCAAAGTCAGAAAATTGGATAGCTTGAGGAAGTGGGATTTAAAAATCAAACATATGAATTAATATAACTTAGTTTTCATAACCTTTAAAAATAATTTATCTTCAACAATTTGGTGGAACTGTAATCAATTTCTTCAAGTATGATACTATGAGGGCTGCACTGAATAATTTTCAACATTCTGAAATTACCTGACAATTACATGGTATCCACAGAGCTGCTGTGAATGTCTATATTGCTATCTGATTTCTCAACTGCAGTTTTTCAACCAAATTAAACAATTAAACATGATACAAAAGCTGAAAACATACCAAATCTAGTTTGTTTGTTCATTAACTTGTTCATTCTTTGCAAATAATGAGAATTTTTTTTCCCATTAATCGTCCTATGTTATCAAGGAGAATTTTCCCGTCAACAGTGTTTAATAACTGTGTTCTTTTCTCATGGTCAATTTACTTGCCTTGAAGAAATAGTATAGTAAGGTTTTAATAAGCATTTCATGCATTTTAATGGCATTTTTAAAATTAGCTATTCATTTATGGGTTCCTCATATAGATAAATATATTGTGCAAACTTGATTACAACATGTAACTCATAAGTGCTTTAAAATAGAATAAAGAATCCCTGACTTAAAAGGGGATAAAATAAATAGTAAGTCAAGAATCACAGATCTAAAGCATTTAAAAAACGTAATATACCTATGCATCCTATTGAAATGCTTTATATTAGAATTTTCTTTTTAAACCATAAACAGGGCAAATAAATCACAGAATCTCTATATTTTGAGAATGAAACAGAAGAAAAGCCAACTGGTGCAGCCTTTTAAATGCAAAACGTATAATAAAGTAATGTCAAAATGCAAATGAAACTGTACAGTTTTAAATTCAGTACAGTCATTTATAAACATTAATTCATAAAAGGTATATCATGATAAACCACTGCCATCAAATATTAGGTTGGTGCAAAAGCAATTGCACCAACCTAATAGATCTGTTTTCAATTTCTCTACACTAAACGGACTTTTCTATAGAACCCATTGGCCAGACAAAATGTTTGGAAACGTTACGTTACCAAACAGCCCAGAACTTTGATATGTAAACTCCAAGCAGACAGTCACACAGAATTGTAAACAAATGTTCTGTGAGTTCAGTGTACAAGAGATGTCACTTCTTTTTATCTTCATTAACATACTCATTCTCCTTCTGAAATATGTGCTACCTCTACTTTAACAGTTTGAATAGCTTCTGCAACTTCAGATAGCTTCTGTCCTTGCTGTTGTGCTAATACATAATTAACCACTTGCATAATACTTTGGTCAGAAAGTGTAGATACCGATGGATACTCTTCAGTAGCTGCAACAGCTTCCAGAGCTTCCATAGTTTCTCCTGTCACTACCACAGTCTCAAGTTCTTGAGGACCACTGCTTTCTTGTTCCTGCATGCCTGCTGTTAAGATGCTAACAGCATGTGCCACTTGAGTTCCTTGGTTATGAAACTGAAGGGTGTCTTTTTCCAGCATAATTTTGCAAGGCACATAGTCTCTGTGGAATTTAGTCATATGTTTACGGAGTGTTCGAGCATCTATGTAGGCTTCGCTACATACAGGACAGACATAGGGCCGTTCACCAGTATGTGTTCTGACATGGCGTTTTAGAGATCGGGCATCAGCCCAAGCTACTCCACATGTTAAGCACTCAAATGGCTTAACTCCTAAAAAAAAAAAAAAAGCATGTGTAGTGAGGTGCAAGCACCAAAATATACTTAAACTGCCTACCAAACTTCCTTTTATTAAAAAGTACAGTAGCTCATAAGCCTTTCTATCTGGACTGTGGCAATCTTTTATTTAGGACTTTCCTTAGAATAAAGAAGATTCTTTGCCGGGCACGATGGCTCACACCTGTAATCCCAGCACTTTGGGAGGCCAAGGCAGGGGGATCACCTGAGCAGTTTGAGACCAGCCTGACCAACATGGTGAAACCCCATCTCTACTAAAAATACAAAAATTAGCCCGGCATGGTGGCGGGTGCCTGTAGTCCCAGCTACTTAGGAGGCTGAGGCATGACAATCACTTGAACCTGGGAGGCAGAGGTTGCAGTGAGCCAGGATCGCGTCACTGCACTCCAGCCTGGGTGACAGAGCAAGACTTTGTCTCAAAAAAAAAAAAGAATAAACAAGATTCTGAACTATAAATCTCTCTGAAGATCTTCCTGCGGACAGATGTGATTGAGACAAATTTTAGTTTCTGTGCATAAACTCATTTATTCCTTCATTCCTTCAAAGCAGAGGCTTCAAATAGTTTAGTTCAGTGTAACAATGTGGATACAGAATTAAGTTCACTAAAAAAGGAATCTATTTATATACACAATAATTAGGTACTCAGGTTCAGGATCACCTCTGTCATTTGAATAAAGATATGAAATTAACCTTTTACCAAGGAAGGTGAAAGAGCTGGTAAAGGGAGAATCACTACTGGACTGGCTTTTATTCTATAAGGATACATATAATATAAAGTATAGTTACCTTCATGGTTGTTCATGTGTCTCCTATACTCTCTTAGCTGAGTGAATTTTCTTCCACATTTTTCGCACACCCGTTCCAGGTTTTGCTTTGCTCTTCCTTTCTTCCCATGGGTAGCTTTCTTTACATGCCTTCTGAACAAAGCTTTTTCATAAAATTCTTTGCCACATATATTACACCTAAAATAGGGGAAAAGACCCAATTATTTTGTCCAAAGAAGTAGCAGCCATAACAATCAGAGTACACACATGTATCAATTAAGTTCAGCTCCTTCTCAAATTTACTCACCTATAAGGCTCAGTGACAGAATGAGACTTCACATGGGAATACCAATCTTTCTTCCAACTATAGCACTTATCACAAAATTGGCACTGGAATGGCTTCACACCAAGATGTTTGTTCATGTGCTGGCGAAGATCTCTAGCTTCAAAGAAACTTTTTTCACATCTGCAATAAAGTTCAGTTACCCAACTGGATAATCTTATTCCTTTAAAACAAGTTTCCAAGAACTCAGTAACTATTTTTAGTTTTTTAGAACTCCAAAAGATGATCTCAACTTAAAAGAATTCCCTAATTTTCTAATCTTGCATAAAGGCTACAGGGTTTTAGGTTCTTTTCATCTTAAGACTACTAGAAATGTTTTAGAAAGAATCGTGCATAGTTCCCAAAGGTTATTACAGAGGAAATTTACTATTCTCTCTCCTAAATTACCCCACTTTGAGATCCCTATTTCAACCCTCTCATTCTTAGTCCATGTGTTGAGGGTCGACTTTACCTTTGACCCTAGGGATAGAGCAAATGACTTGGGCCTAAATTAATCACAACAAAGCATTCCCTTGGCCATAGTGATTGACTCAGGGATGACTGACTTAACTTGATGTAAATGGAGTAACCCTCAGGGCTTTGATGGAACTACCAGAAAAGAAGTTTGACAATTTGGAATTTGAGAGGATGTGAGACTGAAACCACTGCCATTGTCTTGTCCATATGGTGCCTCAGAGAAAACAAGTGCTAATGAATTTGAATCCAGTTTACATTAAACCACCCAGACTCCTAGACTTTGTATTTAATTCAAGCCTGTTTGGGTTGGGTGTACTTTCATTAATAACTAAAAATGTATTGATAACAAACTATCTTTGTTTCAAAATAAGACTAATTAGAGTAACATCAACAAATACGTCAATAGGAAGCTCCAAAAGCCCATCTCTCCACGAAAGCAGAGGACAAACTGGCAAACTGTTAGAATCAACCTTACCAGGAACTCTAAAAACTAATGAAAAGCTTATAGTGACTAGGCAAATGTTTAACAAAGAAAAAAAATTGTTGAATCCCTGTAAGAGAGCTTTCTGATGTACCCCTGAACCTAAAAGTTAAAAGAAAAGCAAAAGAGAGAGCTTCCTGGCTTTTTGTTTCCTAAGAGACAGGGTCTGGCTATGCTGCCTGCCCAGACTAGTTTTGAACTCCTGGCCTTAAGCGATCCTCCCACCTGTCTCCCAAAGTGCTGGAATTACAGGCATGAACCACTGCGCCCACCCTACCACCCTAAAATGACTTTTTTTTTTTTGAGGCGGAGACTCACTCTGTCACCCAGGATGGAGTGCAGTGGTGTGATCTTGGCTCACTGCAACCTCCCACCTCCAGGGTTCAAGTGATTCTCCTGCCTCAGCCTCCCAAGTAGCTGGGACTACAGGTGTGAACCACCACAACCGGCTGATTTTGGTATTCTTAGTAGAGATGGGGTTTTGCCACGTTGGCCAGGCTGGTCTCGAACTTCTGACTTCAGATGATCTGCCCGCCTTGGCCTCCCAAACTGCTGGGATTACAGGCTTGAGCTGTTGTGCCTGTCCCGATTAATTTTATGTTATATGAATTTTACCTCAATTGTAACAGAGATTTTATTTTAGGAGGATCTGGAAAATGAAGAAGAAGGGGGAAAAGAAACTGGCTGGCAGTGAGACTCTTCTTTCCCACAGTCCCCACTTCCAGGTAGTACATTTGAAAATCTTAAATCACTTTAAATGAGTGATTTGTATGGTAAATGATTTACATCTCAAAGATGTTAAAAATAGTAACCTTTAGGCAAGAAAAAAAGGACATTAAAATCAAGAGTAAACTGAAGTTACAGTTTAATATTATCTTCAAATATTTTTTTGAAAACTGAGTAAAAACATAATTAAATTAACTGAATGCCTCACATATTGAATACTTACTGAGTACAATGATAGCCTCGAACCTCAGGCTTTGGTTGGTGTTTCTTGAAGTGCTTGCTGAGTCCAGAGCCCCTATGAAAAGACTTTCCACAAACTGAGCAAAGGTACTTGGACTCTCCTATTAGAAAAAATTAAAACCCTGTCACATATCCAGCAATCAGTCCTCTTTTAACAGAATTTTTTTATTTTGAGTGGCATCTCACTCTGTTGCCCAGGTTGGATGGAGTGCAGTGGCGTGACCTCGGGTCATCGCAAACTCCACCTCCCAGGTTCAAGTGATTCTCCTGCCTCAGCTTCCCGAGTAGCTGGGACTATAGGCACGTGCCACCACACCCAGCTAATTTTTTGTATTTTTAGTAGAGACGGGTTTCACCATGTTAGCCAGGAGCGTCTCGATGTCATGACCTTGTGATCTGCCCGCCTTGGCCTCTCAAAGTGCTGGGATTACAGGCATGAGCCACCACGCCTGGCCTTTAATAAACAGAATTCTTCATGTCATATTTCAGAAGTTACTTTACCAAGGGGACATGGAAGCCATAACATTTGGCAGACATCTAAGATTAACAATAACCCATGTCAAAATCCCCATTTCCTGTCAACAACCATAGTACTATCAGAGGGTATGACCCTAGGAACGTGATACGGTTGTATGATCTATGGATTGTAATAGTACTAGAGTTGAATACAAGTTGCAGCAGGTATCTACCCTTCATTGGCTATTCCCACATTTTTGCTTTAAAACATCTAAAAATAAGTATGTATGGACAAAAAAATATAAGCCAACTACTATGTTGACATTATGTCTCCCTACCATTTAACTTTTTAAAAGCATGATCATTTCTTTATGCCTGGATTTAAATTATGCATGATTTTAACACTTAGTACACATTTTTCTACACTGAGGGAAACAATGAATATTCCATACACAAACATAGCTGTAAAACCAGATCTGAGAAAACGCTTTTTTTTTTTTTGAGACGGATTCTTGCTCTGTCGCCCAGGCTGGAGTGCAGTGGCGCGATCTCGGCTCACAGCAACCTCCGCCTCCCGGGTTCACGCCATTCTCCTGCCTCAGCCTCCCGAGCAGCTAGGACTACAGGCGCCTGCCACCATGCCCGGCTAATGTTTTGTCTTTTTAGTAGAGAAAGGGTTTCACCGTGTTAGCTAGGATGGTCTCAATCTCCTGACCTCATGATCTGCCTGCCTCGGCCTCCCAAAGTGCTGGGGATTACAGGCGTGAGCCACCGCGCCCAGCCTGCACTTTTAATTTAAAATACTGTCTCAATACAAAATTGAGCACACACGACTATCAGTTTATCAATATACTTTCTGGTATAATTAAAGCATAATCATTAATAGTTTATGAAATGTAACTATGTCAATATAAATTTCTCATTACCTGTGTGAATACTCATATGTTCTTGAAGACTCCGTTTGGTAACAAATGACTTAACACATAGTTCACACTGGAACTGCTTCTGTGATTGATGAAGACTCTGATGTAATTTTAGACCATGCTTATAGATAAAAGTCTTTCCACAGACCTAAGATAGAACAGGGGTGATTAAGTCAATAAAACAAAAAGGGAGATTGTTTCTGAATGAAGACAGAGAAAATGAATATATTATTTTAAATAAATATTTAAATTATTTAACTTACAATAAAACATAATGACAAAGTGAAAGTTGAAACCAACTTGAAAGTTGACCCCTCTTCTGATTCAGTATTCAACAAATATTGTTATCTTTCTTAAATCCATGTGATCACCAGAGATTCTCAAAATAGTAAAAATCAGACAAACCTCATGCTATCTTTGAGACTGGTAAATAGTATACCTTATATTAAGAGACATGGAAGCTTAATCAAGAACAATATACCATTTCCTGCTACACCAACTAGAACAGTGCTTTTCAAACTGTGATGAAGAACTAATTATTTTTTTTTCCTTTTCCACAATCCACTGGGAGAAATTTTTGTTAAACACAAAAATTTTTGTTAAAAATGACGTGACAATGCCAAATTGCTATGACAGTTTCTACATGCTTACTCTCTTATTTCTGTACTTATTGTCCACAGACCACACATACTGAGTAGTGCCACATGGGAAGACCAGAGGCCCAACTAATACTTGGTATTTAAATTTATGGCCGGGTGTGGTGGTTCATGCTGGTAATCCCAGCACTTTGGGAGGCTGAGACGGGCGGATCATTTGAGGTCAGGAGTTCGTGACCAGCCTGGTCAACATGGTGAAACCCTGTTTCTACTTAAAAAAAAAAAAAATACAAAAATTAGCCAGGTGTGGTGACAGGCATCTGTAATCCCAACTACTCGGGAGGCTGAGGTAGGAGAATCACTTGAACCCAGGAGGCAGAGGTTGCAGTGAGCCAAGATCGTGCTACTGCACTCCAGCCTCAGTGACAGAGCAAGAATCAGTCTCAAAAAAAAAAAAAAAAAAAACCATAAATTTACAAATAAAGTGATCCTTAGGACTTGGCTTCAAAATAACTGGCGGAGCTGGGCAAAGTGACTCATGCCTGTAACCCCAACACTTTGGGAGGCTGAGGTGGTTGGACTGTCTGAGCTCAGGAGTTCGAGACTAGCCTGGGCAACATGGTGAAACCCTGTCTCTACTAAAATACAAAAAATTAGCCAGGCGTGGTGGCGTGTGCCTGTAGTTCCAGCTACTCGGGAGGCTGAGGCAGGAGAATTGCTTGAACCTGGGAGGTGGAGGTTGCAGTGAACCGAGATGGCGCCACTGCACACCAGCCTGCGGCAACAGAGTGAGACCCTGCCTCCAAAAAACAAAAAACAAAAACCTGGCAGGGTGGGGGTGGAGGTGGGAGTAGGGTAGTGAATAACAGTATACATAAAACACATGTACCACGAGCTGGTAGCTACTGAAGTTGAGTGAAGGGTACATGAGAGTTCAACCCATTCTCTTCTAAAATAATAAAAAGGAACAAAAAAGAGAAATATAAAAAACCTCACTGGAGGCCAGGCACAGTGGCTTATGCCTATAATCCCAGCACTTTGGGAGGCCCAGGTGGGAGAACAGCTTGAGACCAGGAGTTCAAGACCAGCCTGGGCAATATAGCAAGATCTATAAAAAGGCAGGGTCTCTATAAAAACTTAAAAAAAAAAAAATTAGGTGGGTGTGGTGGCATACACCTGAAGTCCTAGCTACTCGGGTAGCTGATGCAGGAGGATTGCTTGAAACCAGGAGTTCGAGTTTACTGAGTTAAGATAATGCCACTGTACTCCGGCCTGGGTAATAAGAAAGACCCTGTCTTTAAAAAATCTGATATATGAAAAAGATACTTGCACATGCATGTTTACAACAGCACAATTCAGTTGCAAAAATATGAAACCAGCCCAAATGCCCATAAATCAATGAGCAGATAAAGAAAATGTGGTATAAATATACCATGGAATACCACTCAGTCATAAAAATGAACAAAATAATGGCATTTGCAGCAACCTGGATGGAACCGGAGACCACTACCTCTTTTAAAAATTAATTTTTTTTTTTTTTGAGACGGAGTCTCACTCTGTCGCCCAGGCTAGAGTGCAGTGGTGCGGTCTCGGCTCACTGCAACCTCTGCCTCCCGGGTTCAAGCAATTCTCCTGCCTCAGCCTCCCAAGTAGCTGCGATTACAGGTGTGTGCCACCATGACTGGCTAATTTTTTGTATTTTTAGTAGAGATGGCCAGGATTGTTAGCCAGGATGGTCTCGATCTCCTGACCTTGTGATCCGCCTGCCTCGGCCTCCCAAAGTGCTGGGATTACAGGCGTGAGCCACACTGTACCCGGCCAATTAATTAATTTTTTTGAGATGGAGTTTTGCTCTTGTTGTCCAGGCTGGAATGCAGTGGTGCCACCTCGGCTCACGGCAACCACCACCTCCCAGGTTCAAATGACTGGAGAGCACTACTCTAAATGAAGTAACTTAGGAATGGAAAACCAAACATCGTATGTTCTCACTCATAATTGGGAGCTAAGCTATGAATGATACAACGGACTTTGGGGACTTGCGGGAAAGGGTGAGTTGGGGGTGAGGCATAAAAGACTACACCCTGGGTATAGTGTATACTGCTTAAGTAATGGGTACACCAAAATTTAGAAAACACTACTAAAAAACTTACCCATGTAAACAAACACCACCTGTTCCCCAAAAACTATTAAAATACAGAAAGAAAAAAAATCTCATTGGTTCCAAAACTGTTTTTTAATAAAAATACTAAGTCAGGCCTGGCATAGTGGCTCACGCCTATAATTCCAGTACTTTGGGAGCCTGACGTAGGAAGACTACTTGAGCCCAGGAGTTTGAGGCCAGCCTGGGCAACATAGTTAGGCCCCATCTCCACAAAATTTAAAAAAATTAGCCAGGCGTGGTGGTGCACATCTGTAGTCCCAGCTACTTGGGAGGCCAAGGTGGGAGGATGGTTTAATCCTCTGGGAGATGGAGGCTGCAGTGAGCCGTGATCATGCTACTACATTCCAGCCTGAGAGATAGAACAAGACCTCGTCTCAAAACAGACAAAAAAACCCAAACTGAGTCATACTCATATATAAGGCTACAGGTGCTACTAGAAATTTTTCACTGTTTCAAATAGCCCAAAGCTGGCTAATCACAGGATTCATTACCCTTGAGTCATATTTTGGCATTTAGGTACTCTCAATCCTTAGCTCTAGAGAAGAACACAGCTTAGGCAGGACTTTTACGGACCACAGAGATTTGTTTAAGCCATGGGTTCCTTTCTAGTCCTGGTTGGTCCAGTTGAAGGTTAAGGAATGACTGGGATGATAAACTGGTTATTTTTCACCCTATACATCCTCTGGACCCTAGTAAGTTTTCACAAACATCTTAAATAGATTCAAATTACAACTTCAGAGAGCAAATTAAAAAACACCATAGGGAATCACCTTTGATCTAGGCAATAAAGAAGTCATAAATTTACCTGACATTTTACAAATATGAGCGTGACTTGAGAATACATATCCCACCAGTCTCTTTGGCACACATAGTTAAGTTCTAATGTTCTTTAAATAGCAAAATAAACGTTATAGCTTTACCTGGCATGCATGTGGCTTTACACCTGTGTGCTTTAACATATGTATTCGGAGAGAATATAATTTAGGTAATGTTCTTCCACATATGGAACATATAAATTCCCGCTTGGTTCTGCCCTTCTCAGATGATGTTCCCGATGCTTCATTAGACGTGGAATTGGACGAGGATGAAGAGGGTGCATCTTTTCTGGTATGACGAATAAGATGTGCTCGCAAAGAGGCACTGTACTGAAACTGTTTTTTACACAACTAAAAGAAAAATAAAATTCTCTCTAAATGTATTTCCATTACAAAATGTTAACTGAAACTCAACTCATATTTGGACTTTGTTTTTGTTACAATTATATAAATCAATAAACACACTATGTAAAAAACAATAGGTACTAGATTGTAAAGATAAAAGGGATAAGACTCAATCCCTATTCTGCAGAGGCTAAAGTCTAACAACAGCACAAGATTTATATCAACAAGGTTGGGCTTGAAATGGGTCTTTCAGGAATAGTAAAACAAAGACAGAATTCTATCATTAGTATGAGTACTAATAGTTATCAGGTGGAACAGGAGTAGGGGCTGGAAATAGAAAGGTAAGGCTGTGATTGATGGTCCTTGGATTTTATCTCATAGTTGAAGATTCAAGAAATCTTCAATTTTTAAAAAATCTTTGATTTTTAAAATCAAAGTTATATATGCTTACCCTCTGCAAAACCTATTTTTTAAAACAATAAGTACAACTGGTCTCCTGGCCAACCATCTCCACCATATTTTGCTTCTAGAGTTATCTCTGACTTTGTTTTTAAGTGCAGCTGTGCTTGGATGACTCTCTCTTGATGCTTCCCTTTGTAACTCTATGTAACACACATAATGGAAGTTGATTTGCATTTTTACTCCTCTACTCCCTACTTAGATATGTAAATGATTTCCATTACCCCTCTTTATCAATATAGTTATATCATATTCTTGAGTAGACCAATTTCAAGGCTTACATTTTTAGGATGTAAATATTATTACCACTGGGCCACATACAGTACACTGTAATTCTTTTTCCTTTCTTGCTTTTTGTTTTGTTTCTCTTTGCACTTACTAATTTGCAATACCCTGCCCCCAGCTGTACTGGGAGGAGATTTAAAACCCATCCCCTTTTTGGAAATCTCTGTCAAATCATTATGTCCTGGGCTGGGTGTGGTGGCTTACGTCTGGAACCCCAGCATTTGGGAGCCCGAAGAGGGTGGATCACTTGAGTCCAGGAGTTTGAGACCAGCCTGGGCAACATGGTAAAACCCTGTCTCTACAAAAAAAATAGAAAAATTAGCCGAGCATTATGGTGCATGCCTGTGGTCCCAGCTATTTGGGAGGCTAAGACAGGAGGATCGTTTGAGCCTGGGACGTGGAGGTTGCAGTGAGCTGTGATAGTGCCATTGCACTCCAGCATGGGATACAGAGCAAGACCCTGTCTCAAAAAAAAAAAAAAAAAAAAAAAAATCATTATGTCCTGGGCTAACTGTTCCCTAACTGCCTGATACGTGGCTTCATCCTGGGATCCCCTTCACTATTGTCTTGATGAATCCCTTGGACTCTGTTGAACTGGATGCCATGTTTTCTATTTAACATGTCTTGCTCATTTTAGTGAAACATGTCTGTCAACAGCTTCCTGAGAAAATTTGGGAAGTAATAATTTTGAGACCTAGCATGTCTGAAAATATTCTTATTCTACCATCATAAATAATTAAAAGTTTGACTGATTGGCTGTAAGAATTCAAGCCAGAAATCATTTCTCTTTAGATTTTAAACACATGGTGTGGCTTTGTCTTCTAGTTTCTGTTGCTGTTGTTGAAAAACCTAAAGCCATTCTGATCCTTATCCTTTTTATGAGACTGACAATGTTATTGTTTGTCCTCTGGCAACTTATTTGATTTTTGTCCACTGATTCTGAAATTTTATAATGTACTTTAATACAGTTTTATTTTCATCCACTGTTCTGGGCATTCAGCGTACTCCTTTAACACAGAAACTTCTATCCTTAAGTTCTGAAATTTTTCTTTGTATTGTTTTCCATGTTCTGTTTGAAAATAATATTTGTATACTGAGTATCTCAGACCAATTCTATTATTTTCTTTCACTCCCATTTCTAACTTGTCTTTTTGCTCTATTTTCTGGGAGATTTCATTAGTTATATTTTCCAACTTTTCTGAGATTTTTTATATGGTATTATATATTTTATTCCTAAAATACTCTAGTTATTTTAATGTGCCCTTTATATTAATAAAATTTTTTTAGACTTTTTTTTTTTTTTACACTAGTCAAGTGCAGTAGTGAGAAGGGGGTAAAGAGTAGAACAAGGAGTTCGATCTGTAACTGTGAACAGTCAATTGAGATAACTAACTTCGGGCCAGCCAATATGACATTAAAACATTTTTTTTTTTGTAGAGACAGGGTCTCGCTATATTGCCTGGTCTTGAACTCCTGGGCTCAAGTGATCCTCCCATCTCTGCCTCTCAAAGTGTTGGAGTGTTGGGATTACAGGTATAGGCCACCACGCTCAGCCTCAGTGTGCCCTTTTAAAAACATAGTACCGCTGGGAGCAGTGGCTCATGCCTATAATCCCAGCTCTCTGGGAGGCTGAGGCAGGCAGATCACCTGAGGTCAGGAGTTCGAGACCAGCCTGACCAACATGGAGAAACCCCATCTCTACTAAAAATACAAAATTAGCCGGGTATGGTGGCACATGCCTGTAATCCCAGCTACTTGGGAGGCTGAGGCAAAACTGCTTCAACCCGGGAAGCAGAGATCATGCCACTGCACTCCAGCCTGCGCAACAAGAACAAAACTCCGTCTCCAGAAAAACAAAAACAAACAAACAAAAAAACCCCACAGTACCTGGTTGTTTTGTAAACGTAATTTTTTCATTTATCTCTTATATAAATCATATGTTCTGAAGTTTTTTTCTTTTTAGTAGTTTTATTTTCTCGCTAGTCTTGGATTCCTCAAAATTGTCTTTTTTTTTGGAGACAGGGTCTCACTTTGACATGCAGGCTGGGGTGCAGTAGGGCAATCTTGGCTCCCTGTAGCCTTGACCTCCTGGGTTCAAGCCATCCTTCTGCCTTAGCCCCCAACAAATAGCTGGGACTACAGGTGTGTGCCACCATGCCCAGATAATTTTTGTATTTCTTTCTTTTTTTTTTTTTTTTTGAGACGGAGTCTCGCTCTGTTGCCCAGGCTGGAGTGCAGTGGCACAATCTCGGCTCACTGCAAGCTCCGCCTCCCGGGTTCAAGCCATTGTCCTGCCTCAGCCTCCTGAGTAGCTGGAACTACAGGTGCTCGCCACCATGCCTGGCTAATTTTTTGTACTTTTAGTAGAGGCGGGTTTCACCATGTTAGTCAGGATAGTCTCGATCTCCTGATCTCGTGATCTGCCCGCCTCAGCCTCCCAAAGTGCTGGGATTACAGGTGTGAGCCACCGCACCCAGGCAATTTTTGTATTTTTGTAGAGACAGGGTTTCACCACGTTGCCCAGGCTGGTCTTGAAATCTTGAGCTCAAGCAATCTGCCTGCCTTGGCCTCCCAAAATGTTATGATTATAGGTGTGAGCCACTGCGCCCAGCCAAAGTTGTTTTTCTTGAAATCTTTTGTCATGAGTCAATAATCCCTAATATCTGTTCATATTTCAGAATAAGACATTAAAAAATTCACTGGAATTTCCATGTAAATGGGGAGGGGATTGTTGTCAACCATGAGCTTTTGTCAGTAGCTGTCTTTTGTTATTGGGCTTCGGATTTTTCATCTCTGAGATGGTGGGGTCTAGATGGCTATATCCCGGGACTTGAGTAAAGAAAGACCTTGGGCCAGGTGTGGTAGCTCACGCGTGGTATCCCATACCTTGGGGAGGCAGAGACAGGTGGATCATTTGAGCTCAGGAGTTTGAGACCAGCCTGGCCAACATGGTGAAACCCTGCATATAAAAATACAAAAAAATTTGCCAGGCATGGTGGCTCGTGCCTGTAGTCCCAGCTACTCAGGAGGCTGAGGCAGGAGAATCACCTGAACCTGGGAGATGGAGGATGCAGTGAGCCAAGATTGCGCCACTGCACTCTAGCCTGGGTGACAGAACAAGACTCCATCTCAAAAAAAACAAAAAACAAAAAACAAAAACTTAATATTCAGTAAGCTTTTACTCTTCCCTGTTTTGAGTACAGTACATTTAGCTTCACTGTACACAGTACTCCCCAGTGGAGTTATGGTTTTATCCTTTCCAGAGAGTAGAAGATGGATCTTTGGCTAAAGGGACAGGGGTAGTGATTTAATTGCTTCTGCTTTCAAGGTAGCTAGCACTACTAATTCCTGAGACATTTTGGTGGTTCTACAATTCAATTTGGGTTGATTCTTAGCTTTCCCCACTGAAAACCTGGAAGTGAACCCTTTCAACTCTGCTGAATAAGTTACTCCATCTATTTATTTGTATCCAGAATTTAGTTGTTTCAAGATTTCCTGTTCTGCCTTTTCATGAGTTACATTTTTAAAATGATCTTTTTACTATTGTCTTACTACGGCATCAAGAGGAAGCAGAGTTAAGGCTAAGTCACTGAATATTTTTGGGAGGCAAGTAAATGACATGCACATTTAAATAAGAAGATGACTCTTATAGCCATATAAGACATAGAATACAAGCGAAAAGATAACCAAGCAGTAAGTTGGATTCTATATATTATGAATTAGAGTTACCTTCAATTAGCTTTCCAAATACTTACTGGACATTTGTAATCTCTAGCTCTTTCATGTTTCAGTTTGTGCATTATAAGGGCGTATCGTCTCTGAAAAACCATTCCACATTCCCCACATTTATGAGATGCTTCTTCTGTGTTCTCTTTAGCATCTCTTTTTGGCTGTTTCATCTTTTTTCCTCTTTGAACTAACTTCTGAGCCACCTAATAAGGGATAGAAATCACAATCTAAGTAAATCTACTCAATTTTAATTTTTAAAGTCATGTTGTAAATTTCTAACAAAAAGATTTCAAATTCACATTATCTTATTAATACTGGCATTTAAAACATTAAGTTGCTACCTTGTACCCATCTCACCTCCCAAATAATTTTCACTATAGCCATAAGTTCATCAATACAATGCTTTCAACCTAAAGCTAAAACTACAAAGGTCAACCCTTCTTACATCATACCTGTTGAACTGCTGACTTGGGAACGGCTTTCCGTTTCTGCAGCTTTTTCTCCATTCCCTTGTGTAGTCGAATATATGCCCCTTCATTAACAGAACGTTGTCGAAGCCTGCTTCTATAAGTATCATCATCAGGGCCAAAGTCTGTCTTTGCTGTTGATGCAACTAGATTTTCCTGATCTTTTAAAGGTTGGTCAACTTTCTGCCTATGTTTTGGAATGTCTTCAGCACAAATATCCTCAGCTGATATATCATTTCCCATACCACTATCCTCTGGCGAGCTACTAATTACATTCTCTTTTGAAAGTTTAGGGTGTATATTAGAAACTGTGTTATTTTCTCTGTTGTTTGAAGTTTCTAGTTCTGTCTGGTTGTTTTTTGTTATTAAATCAACAGACTCCATTTCAGGATGGGAATCAGCTATACATCCTACTGATGACAGGGCAGATTCAGCCTCTGAAGAAACCTGGGGCTCAGGCTGTCGTCCTACCTCTCCATTCTGCTCAGCTTCTGGCAATTCTCCATTTACCAGTAGTACAATTTCACAATCCCCAAGTTCAGTAGATAAACTTGTTGTGGTTCCCTCACTGCTAGCAACAGGAGGTGCTGTACCTCCATTCTGTACTCGTAAGTCCTGGGTGGATGCAACTGTTTGTACTTCGCCCTTCTTATATACTGTTAGCTGCTTCTCTTCCATTAGCTTATGTACACTTTCACAAATCTCTAAGACTTCTGACATGAAAAGATGACGAGCTAAGATGGCTACATCAGCCATGCTACAGAAATCAAAACTTAGTACAGAAGTATAGGCAAATTCCAGTAAAGGAAGGAAGCTGGCCTTACAAAAACCTGTATGAATACAAAGAAGGTAAAGACAAAAAAGTCAATTATCAATGAAACAATACAGAATTATGACAATATAAAATATAATTCAAAGGCAAATATGACCATTTGTTCTGCAACTAATCATCCCTGGATTTGCATTTTGTTCTGGTTTCTTATTAAACCTTGACTAACTCATTTGTATGAGCTAAGTCTCAGTACCTAATATAGAAAATAGTATCAGACTTACTACCTCAAGAGTTGCTGTAAGGCAGTCATTTTCAAACTGTACTCCTTAGAACCCTGGGGATTCCTCAAATTCCCCTCAAGAAACAGCTGCTGGAGGATGGAGGGTTAAAAAAAAAGAGGAAGACAGGTGAGTGGCAGGGTTCAACCAACCTGTCCCCTAATCTCACTTCAGTAAATATAGCTGTACTTCCAAGTAATAGTGGTACATATAAAAATGTGATTGAACAAAGTATTCTATGACTAAAAGTAAAGTAAAAAAACAATACCTAAGGGAGAGGTTAGCAACATTTTTCTGTTAAGAGTAAGATAATAAACATTGCAGGCCATGAGATGTCTGCTAAAACTGCTCAGCTCTGCCACTGTAGCTGGAAAGCAGGTATACACCAATGGACGCAGCTGTGTTCCAATACAACCTTCTTTACAAAAGCGGAAGGAGGGGAAGAGTGGTCCTTGGGCTGTAGTTTGCCTATACCAGGTCTAAGGAATGAAATAATTACTATACACATGAGGTATTACATTCTTCTGCGGGAAAACAAGGTCAGTTTCTTTTCTAAAATTCTCAGTGATTCACTTTCAAAAGCCATTGTTAATTCTTAATATTCACATGAATCAAAAATCAGAAAAAAGATTACACAGTGATAATTCCATAACCAGAATGATTAAGAATTTGTATAGCTCTCCAGAATTTCATTATACAGCCAAGCCAATATTTTTATTTATTTATTTATTTTTGTTTATTTTTTGAGATGGAGTCTTGCTCTGTGGCCAGGCTAGAGTGCAGTGGCGAAATCTTGGCTCACTGCAACCTCCCAACTCCCAGGTTCAAGCAATTCTCCTGTCTCAGCCTCCGGAGTAGGTGTGACTACAGGCACACGCCACCATGCCCAGCTAATTTTTGTATTTTTAGTAGAGATGGGGTTTCACCATATTGGCCAGGATGGTCTCTATCTCTTGACCTTGTGATAAGCCTGCCTCGGCCTCCCAAAAGTGCTGGGATTACAGGCGTGAGCCACCGCACTCGGCTTTCTTTTTTTATTTAGGTACTTTGAGACAGGCCCTTGCTCTGTCATCCAGGCTGAAGCGCAGTGGATTGACCACAGCTCACTGTAACCTTGACCTCCCAGGCTCAAGCAGTCCTTCTGCTTCAGCCACCTAAGTAGCAGGGCAGGCGTGCACCTGGTTATTTTTATATTTTGAAGAGATGGAGGTCTCCCCATGTTGTCTCAGCTGATCTTGACCTCCTGGCCTGAAGGGATACTCCTGCCTTGGCATCTCAAAGTCCTTGGATTACAGGTGTGAGCCACTACACCTAGACGGAGGCAAATATTCTAATTCCGCCTTCTCACACTAGGTGTCATATTACACATACTTTTCTGCACTTTGCTTTTCTCATACAATAATTTATCTTAGAGATTTTTAAATATACAATTGAGAGCCATATTTGCTGTAATTTTCAGTTCTGACTCAAGGTATGTAAAGTGTGGTATTTTATGCAAAAGAACCCACGAAGGATGAACAAACATACAGAGAAGCCTTAAACTGTGAGATGTTAGGACTCAGGCTGAAAAAAACTGAGGGGACTCCCCACCAACATTATCATTATGGTGAATTCAGCCATTCCTAGGAAAGCTAATTCTTTTGTTTGTTTGTTTGTTTGAGACGGAGTTTCGCTCTTGTTGCCCAGGCTGGAGTGCAATGGCGTGATCTTGGCTCACCGCAACCTCTGCCTCCCATTTGTTGGTAGAAATGTAAATTAGTACACCAGGATGAAAAACACTATAGAAGTGCCTCAAAAAACTAAAAATATAACTACTATATGATCCAGCAATCCCACTACTGGGTATCTACCCAAAGAAAAGAAATTGTATCAAAGAGATACCTGCACCCCACGTTTACTGCAGCACTACTCACAATAGCCAAGAAATGAAATCAACCTACATGTTCATCAACAGATGAATGGAAAAAATGTGGTAAATATGCACAGTGGAATACTATTCAGCCATAAAAAAGAATGAAATCCTGTCATTTGCAGCAACATGATAAACCTGGAGGACATCATGCTAAGTCAGTCAAGGACAGAAAGATAAATACCAAATGTCCTCACTCATATGGGGGAGCTAAAAAAAAACTTAGATCATACAAGTAGAGAGAAGAGCTATGGTTATTAGAAGATGGGCAGGGTGACAGGAGGGGAGTATAGGAGGAGGTTGATTAATAGATACAAAATTACAGCTAGATAGATAGAAGGAACAACTTCTAGTGTTCTATAGCACCGCAGGGTATAGAGTTAACAACAGTTTATGGTATATGTTAAAAAAGCTACAAGAAGCCTGGCACAGTGGCTCACCCCCTGTAATATCAGTGCTTTGAGAGGGTGAGGCAGGAGGACTCCAGGAGTTCAAGGCCAGCCTGGGCAACAAAGTGAGACTCCATCTCTATAAACAAATGAAAAAATTAGTTGGACAAGGTGGTGTGCACCTGTGGTCCCACCTACACGGGAGGCCAAAGCAGGAAAATTGCTTGAGCCCAAAAGTTGCTTGAGCCCATGACTGCACCACTGCACTCTAGCCTAGGGTGACAGAATAAGATTCTGTCAAAAAAAAAAAAAAAAAAGGGCTGAAAGAATTTTGAATGTTTTCAACACAAAGAAAGGTAAATGTTTGAGGTGATAGGTATATCCTAATTACCCTCATTTGATCATTACTAATTGCATACATGTACCAAAATATCATTTTGTACACCATAAATATGTACAACTATTACATGTCAACTAAAAATAAAAGGAGCGAGCCTCTCTGAGCCTATTCTGTTTCAGGGACTATCTGAAAATAAATAAAAGGGAAAAATCATTAAGAGGGCAAATTTTGTTTTTTTTTTACAATTTGAAAACTTTATAAAAATATCCTCTCAAATGAAATGAACAATTATAACAGAAGGAAAAATTATGGTGAGGACTTCAAAATCCAGGGGTACGGCAGACTAAGATACCGTAAATGACACACTTATGATAAAATTTTTTTTTGTGTGGCTAAGACAGGGTCTTGCTCTGTTGCCCAGGCTGGAGTGCAGTGGTGTGGTCTCAGCTCACTGCAACCTCCGCCTCCTGGGATCAAGTGATCCTCCTACCTCAGCCTCCAAAGTAGCTGGGACTACAGGCATGTGACACCATGCCTGGCTAATTTTTGTAAATTTTGGTAGCCACAGGGTTTCACGATGTTGTCCGGGATGGTCTTGAACTTCTGAGCTCAAGCAATCCACCTGCCTCAAAGCTTTGGGAATACTGGCGTGAGCCACTGTGCCCAGCCTTATCTACTTAATATTTAAATCAAACATATTTTTAAAATAATGCCTATTTCACCTATGATTGGCTTACATAATACTTGCTGAACAATATACAAAAATATGCATATGGAATGAAGACTAAATGATGTATTATGTTGGAATATTAGGATGCTGTGCCATAGTTTTTTTCAGGCAGACATTTCATTTGCTATAAACTGCTGAGAAACCAGAAAAGAGCAACACTCATGCTTTCAGATGCATGAAATATAGGGAAAAAATTCCAAAGCAAACATATCAAAAGAATAACCTGTGATGGGTTTTTATATTCAGATGGCTCAGTGTAAGACGTATTTTCTCCTTTGAGTCACCAAACCCAGAAAAAAAAAAAAATACCACTAATCTAGAATGTAATGCCAACTCTAAGCTCCAAAAAGTTTTTGCTCATATGTACACCCCCTGAGCCTAGGCTAGTTCTTTGTATGCAGTGGATGCTTAATAAATATTTATTTATATAGAGAAAGCTATTAGTGCTTTTTTTTTTTTTTGAGACGGAGTTTTGCTCTTGTCGCCCAGGCTGGAGTGCAATGGTGTGATCTCAGCTCACCGCAACATCCACCTCCCAGGTTCAAGCGATTCTCCTGCCTCAGCCTCCCAAGTAGCTGGGATTACAGGCATGCGCCACCGTGCCCAACTAATTTTGCATTTTTAGTAGAGACAGGGTTTCTCCATGTTGATCAGGCTGGTCTCAAACCCATGACCTCAGGTGATCCGCCTGCCTCAGCCTCCCAAAGTGCTGGGATTACAGGCAGGAGCCACTGCGCCTGGCCGTTATTATTGCTTTCTATAAATATAAAGCCACTGCTAAGGAAAAATGTATCTTCCCAGAAGAGGTAGGACTAAAAACAATAAAGCATAAAAGGATAAGTGGTTAAATAATTAAGAATTTACATACCTGGAAAAAGTCACTTTTTTGTTTCAAAAAGGAAAAAATATTTCAAAGTGATTTAAGTAATTCAAAAGTTACAGCAAGTTTTATATGATGAGAAAATGTATAAATAATGCTACCTATAATTCTTCCTAAATTTTCATTTGATGACTCATAAGCCAATATATAAATTCTAGTGAAGCCAAAAGAAAGTTGAACTATTTATTTACAATAATGATACAAACAAAAAACAAACCTGGAATTTTGACTTTTCTATATTGATAATTTGATTATTGAACTTAATAAACTCTAAGGATTAATCTTTAAAAACCAAAAGACTTATAAAATACTCTATAATTACATGTCCCACAAAATAAGACATAAACAGTCAATTTTTATTTGCTTTTTATTTTTAGAGGCAGGGTCTTGTTATATTGCCCAGTCTGGAGAGCAGTGGGTATTCACAGGTACAATGACACACCACAGCCTGGAACTCCTGACCTTAAGCGATCCTCACATCCCAGCCTCCCAAGTAGGTGGGACTACAGGCGTGCACCACCACACCTAGCTTAAACAATCAATTTTTAAATAACATATTCATTTAATGTAATAATTTTGTTGCACTTATGGATTTCACTCAAACTGTTTTTAACAGTTTAAATCCTATAAATTCTTTTTCTGCTATAATTGTCTCACTTAAGACGTAGTGAAAGGAAATGACACCCTTTTCCATAACTCTACCACAGAAATCTTGCTGAAAAGAACCTTTTCAGTACAGCTTAGTCTACTGTTGTCAGTGGGCTTCTCTTACTTTGGCATAAAGTCCGTGTGTGGAAGACATACATATCCCCCTCTTCTAGAATGTCATTACAAACAAAAAGCAAGAGTAATACAAAACCCTTACCAGAAAGATCCACCACAGCCTCATGACTGGAAACAGCTCCTTTCTCGATAAAAAGATCTCGAAAATACTCGCTATTTGCTGACAAAACAGATTTATGAGCTTTGTACTCTTCTCCTTCAATTAACAAAGTAACATCACAGAACTGGTTGGAAAGTCTCTGTTCGTTCAGCTGTTTTAAGACAGCCTGACAATGTTTTGGAGAAGAACGTTTTACCACTCCTTTGGTGTCAACCTGTCAAAATAAGTTTGAGAGCAGAAGTAATATATTACCTGTATTTTTTACCCTTAACAAGCTTTAAAACAAGACACATTACATATTACCTTTTACCAGGTATGAATAATTTGATATTTTCTTTGTTACCTATGTATTTAAATAAAAAGATATGTTGTCCTATCCTATTTTCTGCCATGTTCATTCTACCTCACCTAATGAAAATCTGTATCTCACTTCTGGCTGCCTCTTCTTACTAATCAGAAATATGATGATGTATGAAACTGATGCAGGTGAAAAACAAAGACCTGGCCAGATTAATTTTACCTTGGGGCATAAACTCAGAGACTGCTTCCAGAAATGTAAATCTGTCTACTTGTACCAATATATCATCACAAAAGAAGGGAGGGAGGATAATTAACAACAAACCAACAGGTAATTATTAAGTTCATTCTGAAAAAATAACAGGAACATTTATGATAAATGAAGAGGCAGTTCAGCTTATATAACAACACAGTACACTGCCATTTTGTCTTATTCAATAAGCAGTCTTAGTGGTTTGAGAAAAATAAGTCACCAAGGCTGCAAATACTAGTACACTAGTTACAAATCTTAAAGCTGACTGGAGAGTACCACTTACAAACACAAGTTCATGTTTGGATACTGGCTTCTTTTTTGCAGGCTTGGATGCTGTAGTTGGAGATGAAGTAAAGTTGCTCAGGTCATCTTCCGACTCATTACTTTCTTCTCCAGATTCAAGGTCTAGTCCCAATTCTTCCAACATTTCTGAAACATCTGATATTGGACGGGATCGATCTAGTTTCTCCTGGCATTTGCTACACTGTTTAATGTAATCTTTGACTTGCTTCAATATACCTACAATGAAAATATTAACAAGTCAAATTTAATACTGTTAACTGAAAACAGAATATATTATTTAGTCTGTGCACATTAACACATTTCAGTACATATGTGCAGACATTCATGTCCCATAAAATATGTAGAGTTTATTAGAATGTAAAATATACTTTTTTCCCAAAAAATATAAAGTTATAAATGATGTTCTCCTGCTGAGGTAATTTTTTTTATTTATTCCCAGTTATTTGTTTCTCTAATCATAAGATGACTATATAGCTCCACCCATTTTCATGTGAGTTGCAATGTTTTCATGCAAGAGGAACTATATGAAACTGCCAATATTCACCTGTTTTTGACCTACACAAATTAACAATTTAGGGCATGATGGCGCACACCTGTAATCCCAGCTACTCTGGAGGCTGAGGCAGGAGACTCACTTATAACCCGGGAGGCGGAGGTTGCAGTGAGCTGAGATTGTGCCACTGCACTCCAGCCTGGGCAACAGACCAAGACTCTGTCTCAAAACAAAACCAAACAAATTAACAATTTAATATGGCTCAAGCTAATACTTCTCCACCCCAGTGACATTAGGCTTGACCGTGTGATTTGATTTGCACACATGTGATGTGTACCATATCTGAACAGAACCTTAAGAGGTACTGAGTATTTTGCACCAGTTCTCTGATCTTTGTCCCCTCTCACAAAGAACAGCAATGTCCCAGAGGGATGTTGTTCTTAAACCTGAGTTTCAGATGAAAAAAGCTGAAACCAATCTGTAGCCTGGAACAGGACTACTACAAAACTTGTAATGAAAGTTTAAAATAAATCTTTTGTTTTTGAAAGTTATGAGATTTTAGGGTTGTGTGAAATAATAGCATACACAACAATCTAACAAAAGTTGATTATATACAAGCCACTCACAAAAGATTTTGAATTTCAACTTCCAGCTCCCAGCATGCTAGGGTAGGGGTGAGGAGGCAGGGACAAGGCTTTATGTATATGTACACACATCCCACTATCATCCTTGTAAGAGAACAATTAATTCCCATTCTATACAAGAGGAAAATAAAGCCCTAAGAGGTATGTAGCTTGTCCAAAGTCACATCTAGTAAAATGGCAGAGCTAGGCCTCCAGAAGTCATGGGATTTTCGGTATATTATTCTACTTACACAAGAGCACGCTTGTCCATTCCTAGGGCAGAAAGTTACCCCCAAATCTTCAAATAAGTACAAATGAAAAGGTTATGAGGTAAAATGATAGAGGTATAGAGAATATTCCTGAAAAGTGTTTTAAAATGTCGAATTATACAAAGCTCCTTACACTTTTTTTTTTTGAAATGGAGTCTCTCTCTGTTGCCCAGGCTGGAGTGCAGTGGTGGGATCCCAGATCACTGCAACCTCCGCCTCCTGGGTTCAAGTGATACTCCCACCTCAGCCTCCCGAGTAGCTGGGATTACAGGCGCCCGCCACCACACCTGGCTAATTTTTTGTATTTTTAGTAGAGATGGGGTTTCACTATTTTTGCCAGGCTGGTCTCAAACTCCTGACCTCAAGTGATCTGCCCGCCTTGGCCTCCCAAAGTGCTGGGATGACGGGCATGAGCCACCTTGCCTGGCCACCAAGTTCCTTATACTTTCAATCTTCAAATAGTATTCAAGCAATATTTTCCAAATTGTATTATGTCCCACACTGATTATAAAAGTATACACTGAAGTCATAAATTCAGAAAAACTTTAGCTATATGCAATTGACATTTATTATTAGAACCTCTGACTTCTACGGTGAAGAAACCTGTTTAACCTAGGAATTTGTCAAATTTATGGATTCACAGAGACTTTTTTTTTTTTTTGCAGAACATAAACAATGGGGCTTGGGGCGTGGCTCACACACTTTGGGAGGCTGAGGTGGGCGGATCATTTGAGGTAAGAAGTTCGAGACAAGCCTGGCCAACAGAGCAAAACACAAAAATTAGCTAGGTGTGGAGGCACGCGCCTGTAGTCCCAGCTACTCCGGAGGCTGAGGCACCAGAATCACGTGAGCCTGGGAGGCGAAGGCTGCAGTGAGCCGAGATCGCGCCACTGTGCTCCGGCCTGGGTGACAGAACAAGACTCTGTCTCAAAGAAAAAAAGAGAAGAAAAGAAAGAAAGGAACAATGGGTTCGAGTTAAATATAACTTTATCAAAAAAGCATTTATATGAGTGTAGATTTAGAGACCAAAAGAGGTTGTATTGGCCGGGCGCTGTGGCTTACACCTGTAATCCCAGCACTTTGGGAGGTCGAGGTGAGCAGATCACCTGAGCTCAGGAGTTCGAGCCCAGCCTGGCCAACATGGTGAAACCCCGTCGCTATTAAAAATAGAAAAATTAGCTGGGCGTGGTGTAATCCCAGCTACTCTGGAGACTGAGGCACCAGAATCGCTTGAACCCGGGAGGTGGAGTTGCAGCGAGCCGATATCGCGCCACTGCACTCCAGCCTGGGCAACAGAGTGACTCTGTCTCAATAAATAAATAAATAAATAAATAAATAAATAAATAAACATCGTCTCAGGTTTTTGCCTTTTAAGACACTGCACACTAAAAATTAAAAAAAAAAAACAACTGGATTAGAATCACTCACAGATAATGAACTTAGAAAAAGAAAAATTCTGAACACAAAATACCACATAACACTGGGTTAAGAAAAGTGTGAGATCACAAAGGTCAGCTGTGTGACTTTTGTTGTGTTATTTAACATCCTAGTGCTTTTAGTTTTTTCATCTGTAAAACAGATAGAGGCTGAAAAGGGAGGATCATCTGAGCCTAGGAGGTCGAGGCTACAGTGAGCTGTGATCGTTGTCACTGCACCAAGCAAGACCCCCTACACTCTGTCTCCAAAAAAGGGAGATAAGTATTAAGGTTTTATGAAGGTTAAATAAATGTCAAGGGCTAACGACTACATCCTGCATATACAAGCTTGATCAATGTTACCTATAGTTACAATTATCATCTTTAACAAATCCTGAAGTATTAAATCTGAGACATTTGTTCAACAAACTAATGTCTACCCAAACCCATCCAAACAAAATGCACTGATTACTTCATTACCTCATAATTTAATCTTCGCATTTGTCTGTCCTTACAGGAATTTAATTCAGATATTGGTTTAAAGTGGAAAATAAATGGAAAAATTTGATTATCCAATAGTTCGTAAACGAATAAACTTGATGATGTTTATAAACCGAAAAGAACTTTGGAAACTATTCAGTAATTTCGTTATTCACAGACGAAGTAACCAAGATTTGAATGAAATAACTTTTCTGTAGCCATATTGGAGAGTGACAGCACTGTTCCTAACAAAATTTCTTAAATGGGACTATAAACTATTAACTAATTCTGACAGTTTGAATATTCATTAACTGTGGAGAGTGAAGATGGTTAAGAAGCCAAGGACACTTGCTCTCCTCCCCTACAACTGGTTCCCAAGGAGTCAAGTAACTTCAGAGCTGTATTTTTTGACAATCAAAAAGTCACAGTAATCGTACCTTTTCTGTGTATATACAATGCTACACAGTTCCCAAACGCGTTTTTCACATCATTAGGGGAAAGATTATTAAAACATTCAGAGTTACGAATATCAAGCTGGGCGCCGTGGCTCATGCCTGAAATCCCAACACTTTGGGAGGCCGAGGCGGGAGGATGGCTTGAGGCCAGATGGAGTCCAGCTTGGGGAACGAGGCGAGACCCGTGTCTACTCAAACACCCCGCCCCCGCAAAACCAAACAACAAAAGCAGTAACTGATATCTTTTACATTTACTTCTAGTTCTTAAAAAAAAAAAACGCTCAAGGCGATTTCTCAATCACTCCTTATCACTTCTGCAAATAATTGTATTATTCCTTATTTACGCAGCAGCGGCAAAATTTGAGGAACACTAGCGAATGTGTCCAGAGCAGCTCATACTCGCTCGCCAAAACCCAAGCGCAGCACTAAAGAAACGGGAGACCCGGCTTCGGGTGACTCGTCCCTCCCTCCAAACGTCAGCACAGTCGAAAACGTGCACCCCGCAGCCTCCACTGCCGCGAGCCACACGCCACCTCCAGAGGGCCGGGGCCTCAGCCTCAAGGGGCCGCCCAAGGAGGCGGACCTGGCGCAGCCCAGGCGTCCGGCCCCTCCCCGCGGCTGGCCCGGCCTCCGGGGAAGCCCCCTTGGTCCCACCCAGGGCCAGGGCCCGCCCCCAGCTTCGCCGGCCTCCTTCCTGTGGGAAGTGCGGCTCCTTTCGCGTCCCCCACCCTCTCGGCTCCGCCTGGCAGCAGCTCCGCCGCCCAGAGGCGTCCGAGACCCTCCGACTCGTGGGTGCGCAAATAGGCCTCGCCAGCGAGCCTTGCCCAGGCAACGAGTCGCCAGCCCGCCCCCTCGCCGCGGGCTAGGTCTCACCTCGCCACCAGTACGTCTTGGACAGGTAGTGCCAGGTCTGATGCCGGGTGTGGTGAGTGCCGCCGGGACCCAGGTGCGCCGCCTCGATGAGGTCCCGGCGTCGCTCCGGCTGCAGCACCACCTCCAGCTCCGCGAAGGTCTTGCGGTGCCGCTGCCGCCGCTGGTAATACAGAGTCCCGCCGCGCACCACGTAGCAGGCGGCAGCTTTTCGGATTTTACGCTTGACATTGCCCTCGGTGCCCGGCGCGTACGGCTCGCGCTCGTTCGTCAGGTAACGCAGGATGGCCCGGTAGCTTTCCTCGCTTGACATCGCGGACCGCCGCTCCCTGAGGGCGCCTGTCAGGGACAGGTGAGGAAAACGGCCCACTACCTACGGGCGGCTGCAGGAGGAGCGGCGGCACCGTAGGGAGAAACGGCTGCGCCTTTGGCGAGCGCTCTTCGACGGTTCCCTTAGTCCGAAGGAAAAGCGGGCGAGTTGGTAACCAGGGGGAACTGCACTTCTCCAGCGCGCGGGATCCGCTGGCGACTGACAAAATGGCTGCTGCACCACCGGAAGTGACGCAAGGCAAGGGCGGGGACTGAGCCCTGATTGGAGCGCACTCTCGTTTTCTGGCTTGATGGAGCCGATCCAGTGACGTCAGGACTGCGGGTGGACATTTTGGAAGCGGGTAGACCCTTCACTGCAGTTCGAGGGGGTCTTTAAGCAGACATCTTAAGTCCTGGCAGTTTCTCTTTTCATTTTTCCCTTTTCCACGCTTTCTAAGGAGCCACGTGTAGGGGGAGCTGGTGGACAGTTGAGAGTTCATCCGAAACATCCAGAGGGTTAGGAGTCCGTTTTTACGTTTGAGACTCCCGACATCATAAAAGCATATTTTCAGGCTTCTGGAAAAATATTAGTCTCTTGACACGGGACCAGAGACAGCCCATTCACATGGAAATTTAGAGTCCAGTTAACAGTTATAAAATTTTCAGTGCCTCCCTCAGTGATGAGTTACTGTTTCTAAACTTGCACCTGCTAGCTCCAGACTACTCAAGGAAGAGTCGAGATTTTTCTGGAATTATCAGCATTTATAGTCAATCTTATTGCGAGTGGAAAAGGGGGTCGGTAACACTATTTTAAAGCTTTATTTACATATATTTTTACACAAACGTAGGGGAAAAGGTTCTCCATTTTGCACCAAATATATATGAGGGTGCAAGAAGGGGAGCGGACTTGAGCTGCGTCTCCCAGTGCGTGCTGAGGATGCTAATACAGGTATTTAGCTGGTAATCCCGGAGCAGCGACCCCGGTCACCCTTTCCTGGGACGAATCTGCAGCGCTCACAGGAGCCCAGGGCTGACATCCCTCCTCGGGGACTGGGGTTGGACACTGTCGCCGCTTTGCTAAAGCCAGAGACATTTCAGGCCGAGGGCTCCAGCTGTAGACACGGCCTAGTACACTTCTCCACCGGGGGGTCTGTAGTCTCTGGGTGAGGCCCTTTTGACGCTCCTAGAAGTAGCTGACGGGCAGACAGGTGAATACAGTAGGCTCGAAAACAGAATCATAACAGCCAGCCTCTGGTGTTAGGGGCGTGTTTTTGTGTGTGTGCACACGCAGTAATTCCCGGATGGCCCGGACATCCTTGAAAGATTCCAGGTGCGGGGACATGAGCTCTCAAGGCCCAGAAGAAAAAAGAAACTACAGGCTTGGGATCTACTTAGTTGCTGAGTTTGCCACTATAGCTCAAAGGAGGAATTTAAAAATGGAGATGCACCTCTTTCCCCCATGGGGTGGGGCAGTGAGAGCAGAAGACCAAATGCACCCTCTGCGAACCCAGGAGGCTGGTCTACGTGTCAGGCCAACCCCTCTCTCCTGTCATACTGTCTTTAAATATTTTGGCCGGGCGCGGTGACTCACGCCTGTAATCCCAGCACTTTGGGAGGCCGAGGCGGGCAAATCACGAGGTCAGGAGATGGAGACCATCCTGGCTAACATGGTGAACCCCCGTCTCTACTGGGCCTGAAGTCCCAGCTACTCGGGAGGCTGAGGCAGGAGAATCGCTTGAACCCGGGAAGCAGAGGTTGTAGCGAGCCGAGATTGTGCCACTGCATTCCAGCCTGGGTGACAGAGGGAGACTCCGTCTCAAAACAATAAAAAAACTAAACATTTTAAGTTAATTGATATTTAATATTAAACATTTAATATATTAAGTGAATACATTCAAATCTGCAAACAATACAGCTAGGTTGTAGAAGAGTTAAAAAAATCCCTCCACTCAGTTTTTGCCAAAACACCATCTGTAAGCACTGAGAAGCCTACTGATGCACGCATTATCCTTTGGGCCAATAGAAACAAACGTTTTAATAAAATGCTTTCCCAGTGGTCAAATTGTCTTCCTGAGTAAAGCTAAACTTGCTGTAGTGAGAACAGGTAGTGTTTATTTCTAGCTTCTTCTGGGTCCCAGGTTACCTAAGACCCAAGGGTAATGACAATGGGCAGCTCCACTTTATTAAAAGCCAACTTTTAGCCCAGACATTTTATTCTCCAAAAATTAGCAAGCATAGCTTTACATTCAAGTTGGGTATAATGACTTTATTTTCCCAGTAATTCCCTAAATAAAACATTATTACAAAAAATGACTCTTCCCAGTGCAAAATCTTAACATTTTGCTTTTATGAGCAAAAGCCTGTGTTTTACATTTTTTTTTTTTTTGAGACAGAGTCTCGCTGTCGCCCAGTTGGAGTGCAGCGGCGCGATCTCGGCTCACTGCAGGCTCCGTCCCCCGGGGTTCACACCATTCTCCTGCCTCAGCCTCCCAAATAGCTGGGACTACAGGCGCCCGCCACCACGTCCGGCTAATTTTTTGTATTTTTAGTAGAGATGGGGTTTCACCGTGTTAGCCAGGATGGTCTCGATCTCCTGACCTCGTGATCCGCCCACCTCGGCCTCCCAAAGTGCTGGGATTACAGGCGTGAGCCCCCGCGCCCGGCCTACACATTTCTTATATTGATTTTAGTTTACATTTTCAGGTTCTCAAAAGGACTTACTCATTTTACCTGTTAACACTTGGACGTCTGAATGTAACATGCACTAGAAAAAAAAAATTCATCACCTTGGATAGGATAGTGATGGAGGAAAATGTTGACATTGACTATATACCCTCACCTAGTATTCTGTGTAAAATCATGTTTCCCTGAAGAAGACTCTGATTTGTCCAGTTGCATCCTTGCAACTTGGCACAGGTTGGCAGGTAAAAATGACCTTTCTGTAGAAGTAGAAGCCTTATTCTTCACATGTAAGTTTTGATTACTACTATTTTATCACATCTTAAATATATAAATCTCAGGCTGGGCGTGGTGGTGCACGCCTGTAATCCCAGCACTTTGGGAGGCTAAGGCAGGCAGATCACCTGAGGTCGGGAGTTCGAGCCCAGCCTGCCCATGAAGAAACCATGCCTCTACTAAAAATACAAAATTAGCCAGGCATGGTGGCACATGCCTGTAATCCCAGCTACTTGGGAGGCTGAGGCAGGATATCGCTTGAACCCAGGAGGCAGAGGTTGCGGTGAGCCGAGATTGTGCCATTGCACTCCAGCCTGGGCAACAAGAGAGACTCTATCTCAAAATCTCTTGAGTATCAGTTTATTCAGACATTTTTGTAATTTAACACAGCTCTGGCATGCCCCCAGCTCAACAAACTACTCTGGGAATTTAGCTAAGGATACTCTTTATTCAAGCAGTAGTGCTTTTCATTTAGACATTACTTTCTGAAAGCAAGAGTAGATTAATACAGCTGAGAGTTTTTAGCACCTTCAACTCAGCTATTAGCAAATGGTAGGCGAGATACCAATGACTACAAGCAAACCAATATAAACTACATTTGCCTATCATGGGAAAAGGTAATTTAACAAGAAAATAATTTTAAAAGTACTTTTGTTTTTTGATACAGGGTCTTGCTGTCACCCAGGCTAGAGTGCAGTGGCACGATTTCAGCTCACTGCAGCCTTGACCTCCCTGGCTCAAGCGATCCTTCCACCTTCCACACTCCCAGCTTCCCAGCTGGGACTATATACACTCTCCACCATGCCTGGCTCACTTTTGAATGTTTTTGTAGAGATGGGGTTTCGCCATGTCACTCAGGCTGGTCTTGAACTCCTGAGCTCAAGTGATCACCTGGCTTTGGTCTTACAAATGCTGGGATTACAGGCGTGAGCCACTGCACCAGCAACATCCTAATACTTACAGCAATGTAACCAAAAAGTTAAGGCAATTAAGTTTTTGTAATGTGCCCTATACACCCCAGCCAAGCCAAGATAGCATCTGACCTTACCCATCTTACATTATTTTGCTTAACCTCTCTCCAACAAAGAAGTTCACTTTATAGGATGCATTATTCCTGAGCAATAGACTTTTTAATAAAATACCTACGTCTTACATTCTTTATTAGGTCACCTATGACCGTGTAAAGTCCAACATGCCTGTTACAAGAAAAAAAAAAAATCCAGCACAACCTGGAGTTATAATCCAGTCTTTATTTAAAAATCTAATCTGCCAGTTTAGCGTTTTCCACCAACTCGGGGAGCTGAAACTTTCACAGGCTTCACAATCTTTTGCTTAGGTGCTGCCTTTGTAGGTGCCTGTAAAAAGATAACATGATATTACTCCACAAAACTTTTGTTACCCTATTATTACCCATCTCTCACATCCAGATTGTTTATGTAGCTTAGATCACTTTCTTAGTAATTTAACTGCATTCCTAATGCCAATCTTTTAATGTGACTACCCTTAAATATTTAAAGCCCATCTTTACAATGAAAGACAAAGACTAAGATACCATCACAGACTGGAGGAAATGAGACACAACCAAGTGCAGTGTAGGATCCTGAAATGCATCCTGACAGAAACTCACAGAAAAGATCTCAGTAACAGTACAGTGTTTACTCAGCTTTTCTCAATGTTATCAATGTAGATAACCATAATAACTTTCAAAACCAGGCATGGTGCAGGGGCTCATCCCAACACTTCGGGGCGCTAAAGCAGGTGGATCGCTTGAGCTCAGGAGTTTGAGGCCAGCCTGGGCAACATGGCGAAACCATCTCAACTAAAATACCTATTAGCTGGGTGTGGTAGTGCTTGCCTGTAGTCCCAGCTACTTAGGGGCCTGAGTCAGGAGGATCACTTGAGCCCAGGAGGTTGAGGCTGCAGCAAGCCGTGATTGTGCCACTGCACTCCAGCTGGGCTACAGAGTGAGGCCCTGTGTTGAAGGGGGAAAAAACAAAAAACAAAAAAAAAAGCCAACCTTTATTTTTCCCAGTTCCTAACAGTAACACATGATTTGGCTTATGGAGAGGACCACCTCTCTGGAGACCTGAACCATTGGCCAAGTAATTGGCTACAAACATCATTTCCAATTGAGCCTTGCATTCAATACCTTAAAACTGTGAAACTTTCATTTATCACAATTTAGACTGAAAATTAATTTTCCAGCCGGGCTCAGTGGCTCACACTTGTAATCCCAGCACTTTGGGAGGCTGAGGTGGGCAGATCACCTGAGGTCAAGAGTTCAAGACCAGCCTGTCCGACATGGTGAAACCCTGTCTCTACTTAAGAAAAAAAAAAAAAAAATACAAAAATTAGCCGGGCGTGATGGCGCGCACCTGTACTCCCAGCTACTCAGGAGGCTGAGGCAGGAGTATCACTTGAACCCGGGAGGCAGAGGTTGCAGTGAGCCGAGATCAGATCACGCCACTGCACCCCATCCTGGGCAACAGAGCAAAACTCCGTCTCAAAAAAAGAAAATTTTCCTGTTGTATTGTTCAAGAAAGTAAAGAAACCCCATAATTACCTTAGCAGCAGCCATTGCAGTCTTTTTAGATGCTTGCTTAGCCTTTTTTGCTTCCTTAGCAGCCCTGTGGGGTAAAAGTAACTTAAGGCAAAAGCACTTTACTCCTTAGTGGTACAACTTATTATTAGAGTTAGACTGTACTGGACAAGTACAATGACCATATTCCTTCCTTCCCCACCTCCATTTATTTGTAGGCTAAATCCAAAGAATTTGTCAATAATTTTCATTAGCCACCAACTCAGCTTAACATATATTAGACTATATGGTAACTTTAATTACTGAAGACCCAAACCTAAAATCCATCCGAATAGGTAAAATGCTCATAATGAAAGCATTCCTCACCTGATAGCTTGTTCTCGTTGAGCCTTTCTAACTTCAGGTTTCTGATTCCTCTTGGCCATTATATCAGCAAGAGATGCACCAGTAATGGCCCTCTGGAATTTGACTGCTCGGCGGGTTCTTTTCTTTTGAATTTCTTCCTGCAAAACAAAGATGAGGGGCACACTTAGGAACCTTCCTTCAAGAATTTAGAGGGAGGAAAAATTAAGTCTTTTAAGACAGGGCAAATGAAGTATTTTAAGATTCATATTCAACAAAAAATAATTCATATATTTGAAATAAAACATGTTTTCCACTTATGGATTAAGCCCTCTATTACAAATCCTAGCCATTTTTTTACTACCTTAAAAAGACACACAAAAAATTGAACTCTAAGGAAAATGGTTATTCCATGAACTGCATAGTAGTATAAATGAAGACTGTTTATACTTTTAATAATTTACTTATTGAAAAAAATTATCATATTCCGCTTTTTTAACTCAAAGGACTGTCACTAGGAGAAATAAATTAAGACAATGATTTGACAGGAGAGCCACCAAATGTTAGGTAGGATTTGTCTGAGAAGGTATTGTGGAATCTAACACTTTCTGTAGATTACTGGAAATCTATACTACAGTGTTTATGAGAAAAAGATCTTGCAGTGCACCTTTAAGTCAAGAACAAAGTATATTCAAAAAGTTGTTTATTAAGGCACTGACATGCAAAATTACCTTAAAAACTTTTAACAAAAATAAGGCACATTGGTGGTTTACAGACATCCTAATTTTAAACTTTTTAGAAAGATGAAATCTTATTGTTTCTACAGTAAAATGGCAGTTTTTCTACAGTAAATGGCAGTATTTACCTTGTCTCAAACGAACACTATATTCTTGTCTCAAACGAACACTTACACATTTTTTTTTACTGTGGTAAAAATGTAAAGTTGACAATTTTAACCTTTTGGTTTTTCTTTTTTCTTTTTTTTTTTTTTTTAAGACTCAGCCTTGCTCTGTTGCCCAGGCTGGAGTGCAGTGGCATGATCTTGGCTCACTGCAACCTCCGCCTCCACCTCCGGGGTTCAAGCAATTCTGCCTCAGCCTCCTGAGTAGCTGGGATCACAGGTAACCGCCACCACGCCCGGCTAATTTTTGTATTTTTAGTAGAAACCGGGTTCCACCATGTTGCCCAGGCTGGTCTCTAACTCCTGAGCTCAGGCAATCTGTCCGCCTTGGCCTCCCCAAGTGGTAGAATTACAGGCGTGAGCCACCATCCCCAGCCTGTTTTCTATTTTTTTAAGTAGAAACTGGGGTCTTCACTACTATGTTGCCAGGTTGGTTTCAAACTCCTGGGCTCAAGCTCAAGGGATCCTCTTGCCTGGGCCTCCCAAAGTGCTGGAATTACAGGCGTGAGGCACTGCACTAGGCCCATTTTAACTTTTTCTTTTAAATGGAGCCTCACCCTGTCACCCAGGGTGGAGTGCAGTGGCACAATCCCAGCTCACTGCAACCCCCACTTCCTGGGTTCAAGCTATTCTCCTGCCTCAGCCTCCCAAGTAGCTGGGACTACAGGCACCTGCCACCATGTCCGGCTAATTTTTTTTTGTATTTTTAGTAGAGACGGGGTTTCACTCTGTGGGCCAGGCTGTTCTTGAACTCCTGACCTGGTGATCCACTCGTCTCGGCCTCCCAAAGTGCTGGGATTACAGGCATGTGAGCCACCATGCCCAGCCTCATTTTAACTTTTTAAATTATAATTTAGCTGTGCAGGATGGCTTGTGCCTGTAATGCCAGTACTTTGGGTGGCCAAGGCAGGAGGATTACTTGAGCCCAAGAATCTGAGATGAAATTGGGCAACATCGCAAAGATTTCTGTCTCCTCAAAATATATTTAAAAAATAGCTGGGCCATGGTGGCATGTGCCTGTGGACCACGGGGTAGGCGGAGGTGGGAGGATCACTTGAGCCCATAAGGTTGAGGTGGAGTGAGCTGTGATCCTGCCACTGCTCTCCAGCCTGAGCAACAGAGAACCTGTCTCAAAAAAAAAAAAAAAAAAAAAGTATAGTGGCCTTATGTACATTCATAGCGCTGTGTAGCTATCACCATTATCCATCTAAATAACTTTTTTTTTTTTAAAGGTCTCCTATGTTGCCTCAAACAATCCTCCCACCTTGGCCTCCGGAGGAGCCAGAGTACAGCCGCTGCCACCAAGCCCGGATTTGCTATGACACTGATGTACAAGTTATAGAGTCCCTACTTTCAACTGTTTTAGGGTATAACTTAGAAGTGGAACTGCTGGGATAATTTTTATGTTTACCCTTTTGAGAAAACACCAAATGGTTTTTCACAGCTGTTGCATATTTAGCAATGCACAAAGGTTCCAATTTCTCCCCATCCTCACCAACACCTGTAATTCCTGTTTTTTTTTTCTGAATAGTCACCCTAATAGGTGTGTCATATCCATTTTTAAGTTTCTCCTTCCTCTGAACTTTCAACATATTTTATGTCTGATGGCATTTATTTCTCACAATACCTAGAAAAGTCCTTCATCCAGAAGGTGTTCAGTAAGTATTCCCAAGCCTCCTGAACACTAGTCCTAACATGGCACTCAAACTTTTTCTCATGTATAACCCAGCTAAAAGGACACTTAACAAGGACCAGAAAAACCACTGTTTTTCTAGTGAATGAACTAGTGTATGGTGGACTGGTTCATGGTCCACTGGCTATGTTAGGACTAATCCTGTAAATATTGCAATCAAAACCAAATTATGGTAACTTCTCAATTTCCTCCCACTGGAAAACTAAGCCCTTCCACCCTGCCCTATAACGCAAAGGTGCTTAACGTAATTTATCTGACTTTAAAATTTCAACTCGGTATTGCTGCTAGCCTAAAATATATAGAGACAGTTTATAATATCTTTTTCATTTCGCTGACGCTTTACAGTTTAAGAGCTCTTTCGCATACAGTCTGATTTAATTTTACAGAGCAGAAAACCAACGTTCAGAGAGCTTAGACAACTTAAGAGATAGCCCCCAACATCAAGGCGTATTCCACTTACCGACTGTCCCTTTTTGTGCTTCCTTCTGTAGAGGACAGTCCAGTTTATCTGCCGAGGATTCCTCTTGGAAAGGAAAGCCGACTCGCATTTCGCATTAAGAAACTGGAAAACCTAGAGTGACAAATGCAAAGGAATTACTATTTAACTATACAAAGTACAAGAGGCTGAGTAAGCTTGGAATCCTTAGAAGATCAATATGCTAGTTCTGGCTTATCATTTTACAAAACTGAGGCCCACAAGGACCAAAAGGCTGTCACATAACTGGCAGGTAACTGTGTCACACTGTGAAGGTCCTTGCGTTTAGTCTTTTCTCGAGAGCAGGAAATCTAAGCTCATAGCAAAGGACAGGGTGGTACGTCCTTCTGGGAAGCATTCTGCTCTTGTCCTTCCCAGGATTCCAAGGGGTACCTCCGTACCTCAGTTATTTCCCTTACACCGGGACATCAGTTACATAAACCCCTCCTGATGTCCGACCTGGCTCACAAGAAATAATCAACACTGGTTCACTTAGAGGTTTCTGGTCCTAACGACCAGTCCACAGAGCGTCCACGAAGACTTCCAGAGGCCAGTGGTGAGGTGGGGAATAAACCCGCCTAAACCGAATTAAACCAGCCTTTCCTCCTCGGAGTACAAGAAGGTAGGTGAAGCCGACGCGGCTTTTTACCTTCCCGTCGGTCCTGGCGTAGCGCCTCCCGTGTCCGGGGTAGATCTTGTACCCGCTAAAACTGCACAGCTCGACCCTGCAACAAAAAGTGAAAGTCCATCAGGGAGGGTGTCTACAGCCATGCCAGGGACGACAGAGAGGCGTTCTGCCCGAGGATGCAAGCGGATTGGGAACCACTGGTCATGCTTACTTCATGGCGACAGCTCCACGGAAAGACAAAAGATGGCGAAAAGAAAGAGAGAATCATGGGAAGAGACCTTATAAGGTCGCTGCGGGGATGGGGACCGGAAATCTCCTCCCCAATATCCTTCGATGTTCCTGGCCCTCCTTGATGACGTAATCATCGCGAGGCGAAAGATCTCGTTTTCCCTGACAGCTGACTTCCTCTGGCGCAATTCATCCAGAGGCTGCTGGAGGGTTCTCGGGCCCAGAGGGCCTGCCAAAAAGGCAGTCAGACAGTTGGTTTATGAGTCATTCTGTCTCTGTCTCTCCTTTTTTTTTTTGAGACGGAGTTTCGCTCTTGTTGCCCAGGCTGGAGTGCAGTGGCGCAATGTCGGCTCACCGTAACCTCCGCCTCCCAGGTTCAAGCGATTCTCCTGCCTCAGCCTCCCTAGTAGCTGGGATTACAGGCATGTGCCACCACGTCCGGCTAATTTTGTATTTTTCGTAGAGACGGGGTTTCTCCATGTTGGTCAGGCTGGTCTCGAACTCCTGACCTCAGGTGATCCGCCCTCCTCGGCCTCCCAAAGTGTTGGGATTACAGGCGTGAGCCACTGCGCCCGGCCCATTCTGCCTCTCTTACTGCCAAGTATTCTAGAGCCATCTTCCGGCTGCAGGGAATGTGAACTGAAGAGAAAGGTGTCCTCTCTTCTCATAAAGAGACCCAAAGACGAATGCCCCGCAGGTAAAACAAGTCACATTTTGCCTTCCCTGTTGGCCCATTTCCTCAACCAAACAAATTAATAGTTTCACCATTTATAAGAAAGTAATGACAACCGAACCGTTTCTCAGGCTGTGCGAATCGAACAGTGCGCGTTGGCGCTTTGCATTAATTATAATTAACATTCTTTGAGCGCTTTCTCTGTGCCGGGAATTATGCCAAAGGCTTTTTAAACATGAGCTCATTCAGTTTCCAAAATTCCTATTAAGTACCCGCCTAAGAACTACAATTCGGAGTTGCTGCCTAGTGAAGTTGAGGGGATCGGTGGAGCCCCGCTGGGAGGCCAAGGGCTCAATCTGTTGAGCCCTTCTATGATGCTACATATTTCATCGTATGACAAGGAGTGGCCAGAGGCAATTCTTGAATTCTGTGGGAGGCTGCAGTATGACTAGGAAACAAATGTAATGACTGAGTTCTGCTTTCTATGTATGCAACTCACCCTAAAAAGGTTTTGTAAGGTAGCTGGTTGAAGATATTTGGAATGTCTAACAAGTTGGCTGACTAATGTCATGAAAACTGTACAATTGTGTTGGAGCCAGTCTTTTTTTTTTTTTTTCTTGAGACGGAGTTTCGCTCTTTCACTCAGGCTGGAGTGAAGTGGCGCGGTCTCGGCTCACTGCAACCTCCGCCCTCTGGGTTCAAACGATTGATTCTCCTGCCTCAGCCTCCCGAGTAGCTGGGATTACAGGCGCCTGCCACCACGCTCGGCTAATTTTTGTATTTTTAGTAGAGATGGGGTTTCACCATGTTGTCCAGGCTGGTCCCAAACTCTTGACCTCAGGTGATCCACTCGGTCTCCCAAAGTGCTAGGATTACAGGCGTGAGCCACCGCGCCCGGCCTGGAACCAGTCTTAAGAATGATGTTAGGTGGCCATCATGGCGGCTCATGCCTGTCATCACGGCACTTTGGGAGGCCGAGGTGGGCGGATCACCTGAGGTTAGGAGTTCCAGCCCAGCCTGGTCAAAATGGTGAAACCCCTTCTCTACTAAAAATACAAAAATTAGCTGGGCGTGGTGGCGCACGCCTGTAATCCCAGCTCCTCGGGAGGCTGAGGGAGGAGAATCGCTTGAACCCGGGAGGCAGAGGTTGCATTTAGCCAAGATCGCGCCACTGCACTCTAGCCTGGACAAGAAGAGCAAAACTCCATATCAAAAAAAAAAAAAAAAAAAAAAAAAAAAAAAAGGAGGCCGGGTGCAGCGGCTCACGTCTGTAATCCCGGCACTGTGGAATGCCGAGGCGGGCGGATCACGAGGTCAGGAGTTTGAGACCAGCCTGGGTAACACGATGAAACCCCGCCTCTACAAAAAAAAAAAAAATTAGCCAGGTGTGGTGGTGCGCACCTGTAGTCCCACCTACTCGAGAGGCTGAGGCAGGAAAATCACTTGAACCCGGGAAGCGGAGGTTGCAGTGAGCCAAGATCGCACCACTGCACTCCAGCCTGGGCGACAGAGCGAGACTCCGTGTGAAAACAAACAACAACAACAAAAAACCAAAACAAAACATCTTTCAGAAATAGTCCTGGCTTCTACAAGATCCAAGGCACAGCTGAGTTTAGGTAGCCGGTGGAACCAAGATCCACCTGAAGGAATGGAGTCTTTTTTGTTCCACAGAACCTCAGAATTTATAGTCCCTTCCCAATATTTTAGAAAGATTTTGTTTTATTGTTCTTTAAAATTACGTTTGGCCTGACTGGTTCTGTGGAAGAAATGCAGGAAACTGGACCTTAGGGATTTTGGCTGTATTTCACTCTTTACTGGAGGGCTTTCTTGTCAGGGTTCCTTGTAACACACTCCCATAACAAACAAATTGTGCTCAAAATGCTCTTAGAATAGGGAGAAATTTTGCAGACAGAGACCTCTAAATGAATTTATATTATACAGTGTCATAAAATAGAACTTCTGACACCATCCATAAATTATTACTGACTTTATCCATGCTTTTGCTTTTGCTTTTATCATAGGCAAAAGGTTCAGGTACACTCTATTCTCTTTTTATTCATTTATGGAGCAGTACTGAACCAAACTTGGTGCCCTTTTCAGCCTCTGTCCCTCTGAGAACAGTGTGTTGCTTCCCTTCACAGTTTCGTCACCCATTTGTACATATTTCCCTGCTATATTAGTTTCCTGTAGTTGCTGTAACAAATTACTATGGACTTGGTAACAACACAGATACATATTTTCTCACAGTTCTGGAGGCAGTAAGTTCAAAATCAGTATCACTAGGCTGAAATCAAGGTATCTTTGTGCTCTCTGGATCAAGGATCTAAGGCAGAACGTGTTCCTTGCTCTTCCAATTTCCACTCATCTAAACCACTCTTGAATTCCTAACCCATAGAAACTGTTAGATCATAAATGTGTGTTGTTTTAAACTGTTTTGGGGAGTAATTTGTTAATATAGAAATAGGTAATATAGGAGGTAAGGAAAAATTGACAATGAGGACTTGGTGAATGGTGGTATCATTTGTCAAGAGTTGACAGAAAGGAAGGGAGTAGGTTTGTCAGGGAAAGGGTTAATTTTTTTTTTTTTTTTTTTTTTTTGGAGACTTGTTGCCCAGGCTGGAGTACAATGGCATGATCTTGGCTCACCACAACTTCCGCCTCCTGGGTTCAAGTGATTCTGCTGCCTCAGCCTCCCGAGTAGCTGGGATTACAGGCATATGCCACCACACCCAGCTAATTTTGTATTTTTAGTAGAGATGGGATTTCTCCATATTGGTCAGGCTGGTCTCGAACTCCTGACCTCAGGTGATCCAGCCGCCTCGGCCTCCCAAAGTGCTGGGATTATAGGCATGAACCGCTGCGCTCAGCCCGAAAGGGTTAATTTTGAAAAGGCTGGGTTCAAGACGTTGATAGGGATATTAAGGTACAACTGTGTAGTGGGAAGTTAAACATGTTCAGAAGAGTGTTTGTAATATGATTTATTTTATGTTTTAATTTTTTTTTGAGATAGGGCCTCACCTTGTCTCCCAGCTGAAGTGCAGTGGATGATCAGGGTTCACTGCAGTCTCTACCTCCTGGGCTCAAGTGATCATCCCACCTCAGCCCCATGAATAGCTGGAACTATAGGTGTTTACCACCATGGCCAGCTAACTTTTTGTATTTTTAGTGGAGATGGGGTTTCACCATGTTGCCTCGGCAGGTCTTGAACTGGACTCAAGCGAGCAGCCCACCTCAGCCTTCCAAAGTGCTGGGATCACAAGCGTGAGCCACCATGCCCAGCCAAGGATATATTTTAGTAGTAATGAACTTATGGTGACAGAATATGTGGGATAACGTCACCTACTGTCACAAGCTGGCTTCTCTGGAAACAGTTACTGAGACTGACTTTGGGGTTCAAGATATTTGTTACAGATCAAGTCTTGTGAAGGGAAGGGGGAGAAAGCAGTGTTAGGCAGAGGAAGAAGTTGCATCGTTATAGGCCCAACTAAACCTCAGTCAGGCCGTGTGTGGTGGCTTATGCCTGTAATGCCAGCACTTTGGGAGGCCGAGGTGGGAGGATTGCTTGAGCACAGGAGTTTGAGGCTGAAGTGAGCTATTATCGCACCACTGCAATCAATCAATCAATAAACTTCAGTCAACCCTGCCAGGAGCTATGGAACAATTATTGTTTGTTGGAGTGTTCTGTGTTGGGCTAAATGTGAAGCCTCTTTATACTTCTACCTTACTCAGTCACCACATGGGGGCTGCCCCAGAGAGGTCATGACCTCAAGTGAGGAGGTACTCAGCAGCTGAGCCAGGCCCTACTGATAGCTGGAGGATGCTGCTGCCCATGCTGCCCACTGTGAGGCAGCAAGCCCTTGCTTGAACGGGGATCTGGATAGTATATTTCTGTGTCTACCACCCCTAGAAATGGTGCCTAGAGTGAGTCATCACAAAAAGAATCAGGATAGCTGGGTGTAGTGGCAGGTGCCTATAATCCCAGCTACTCAGGAGACTGTGGCAGGAGAATGACTTAAACCAGGGAGTTGGAGGTTGCAGTGAGGTGAGGTCACACAACTGCACTCCAGACTGGGTGACAGAGTGAAACTCCATCTCAAAAGAAAAAAAAAAGAAAAAAAGAAAAAGAATCAGGAAATACTAATATTTAAAGGATAGGTGAATGGAGGAAAATAATCAATTGAAGGAGGCTGAGCAGATGAGGTCAAAGAAGATAGAGATCTGTAACAGTAACCTCATAGAAGTTTATGGAAGCACTTTGACAGTGCTAAAAGCCACATAAAGTTCAAGTAAGACAGTTTCAGAAATGTATAAACATGAATGCCTTTGCAGTGACTTAAGTGTGATTCTGGTGTTTCCTTCTAAAAATACTGCCTTCTCAGGTGTGGGAAGGATTCTCTTTTTAGGCTTTACCACCATAGTTCTCTGCAGGCTTGCAATCCTGAATCAGGCTTGACTTCAGAAAGTGCTTTAAAAGGGAGGCTGGGCACGGTGGCTCATGCCTGTAATCCCAGCACTCTGAGAGGCCGAGGTTGTGGGGAAAAGCAAGAGAGATCAGATTGTTACTGTGTCTGTGTAGAAAGAAGTAGACATAGGAGACTCCATTTTGTTCTGTACTAAGAAAAATTCTTCTGCCTTGAGATTCTGTTAATCTATGACCTTACCCCCAACCCCGTGCTCTCTGAAACATGTGCTGTGTCAACTCAGGGTTAAATGGATTAAGGGTTGTGCAAGATGTGCTTTGTTAAACAGATGCTTGAAGGCAGCATGCTCCTTAAGAGTCATCACCACTCCCTAATCTCAAGTACCCAGGGACACAAACACTGCGGAAGGCCGCAGGGACCTCTGCCTAGGAAAGCCAGGTATTGTCCAAGGTTTCTCCCCATGTGATAGTCTGAAATATGGCCTCGTGGGAAGGGAAAGACCTGACCATCCCCCAGCCTGACACCCGTAAAGGGTCTGTGCTGAGGAGGATTAGTATAAGAGGAAGGCATGCCTCTTGCAGTTGAGACAAGAGGAAGGCATCTGTCTCCTGCCCGTCCCTGGGCAATGGAATGTCTCGGTATAAAACCCGATTGTACGTTCCATCTACTGAGATAGGAAAAAACCGCCTTAGGGCTGGAGGTGGGACATGCGGGCAGCAATACTGCTTTGTAAAGCATTGAGATGTTTATGTGTATGCATATCTAAAAGCACAGCACTTGATTCTTTACCTTGTCTATGATGCAAAGACCTTTGTTCACGTGTTGGTCTGCTGACCCTCTCCCCACTATTGTCTTGTGACCCTGACACATCCCCCTCTCAGAGAAACACCCACGAATGATCAATAAATACTAAGGGAACTCAGAGGCGGCACGGATCCTCCATATGCTGAACGCTGGTTCCCCGGGTCCCCTTATTTCTTTCTCTATACTTTGTCTCTGTGTCTTTTTCTTTTCCAAGTCTCTTGTTCCACCTTACGAGAAACACCCACAGGTGTGGAGGGGCAACCCACCCCTTCATCTGGTGCCCAACGTGGAGGCTTTTCTCTAGGGTGAAGGTACGCTCGAGCATGGTCATTGAGGACAAGTCGACAAGAGATCCCGAGTACGTCTACAGTCAGCCTTATGGTAAGCTTGTGCGCTCGGAAGAAGCTAGGGTGATAATGGGGCAAACTAAAAGTAAATATGCCTCTTATCTCAGCTTTATTAAAATTCTTTTAAAAAGAGGGGGAGTTAGAGTATCTACAAAAAATCTAATCAAGCGGCCGGGCGCGGTGGCTCACGCCTGTAATCCCAGCACTTTGGGAGGCCGAGGCGGGCGGATCACGAGGTCAGGAGATCGAGACCATCCTGGCTAACACGGTGAAACCCCGTCTCTACTAAAAATACAAAAAATTAGCCGGGCGTGGTAGCGGGCGCCTGTAGTCCCAGCTACTCGGGAGGCTGAGGCAGGAGAATGGCGTGAACCCGGGAGGCGGAGCTTGCAGTGAGCCGAGATCGCGCCACTGCACTCCAGCCTGGGCGACAGAGCGAGACTCCGTCTCAAAAAAAAAAAAAAAAAATCTAATCAAGCTATTTCAAATAATAGAACAATTTTGCCCATGGTTTCCAGAACAAGGAACTTTAGATCTAAAAGATTGGAAAAGAATTGGCAAGGAACTAAAACAAGCAGGTAGAAAGGGTAATATCATTCCACTTACAGTATGGAATGATTGGGCCATTATTAAAGCAGCTTTAGAACCATTTCAAACAGAAGAAGATAGCGTTTCAGTTTCTGATGCCCCTGGAAGCTGTGTAATAGATTGTAATGAAAAGACAGGGAGAAAATCCCAGAAAGAAACAGAAAGTTTACATTGCAAATATGTAGCAGAGCCGGTAATGGCTCAGTCAACGCAAAATGTTGACTATAATCAATTACAGGAGGTGATATATCCTGAAACGTTAAAATTAGAAGGAAAAGGTCCAGAATTAGTGGGGCCATCAGAGTCTAAACCACGAGGGCCAAGTCCTCTTCCAGCAGGTCAGGTGCCCGTAACATTACAACCTCAAACGCAGGTTAAAGAAAATAAGACCCAACCGCCAGTAGCTTATCAATACTGGCCTCCGGCTGAACTTCAGTATCGGCCACCTCCAGAAAGTCAGTATGGATATCCAGGAATGCCCCCAGCACTACAGGGCAGGGCGCCATATCCTCAGCTGCCCACTGTGAGACTTAATCCTACAGCATCACGTAGTGGACAAGGTGGTACACTGCATGCAGTCATTGATGAAGCCAGAAAACAGGGAGATCTTGAGGCATGGCGGTTCCTGGTAATTTTAAAACCGGTACAGGCTGGGGAAGAGACTCAAGTAGGAGCGCCTGCCCGAGCTGAGACTAGATGTGAACCTTTCACCATGAAAATGTTAAAAGATATAAAGGAAGGAGTTAAACAATATGGATCCAACTCCCCTTATATAAGAACATTATTAGATTCCATTGCTCATGGAAATAGACTTACTCCTTATGACTGGGAAATTTTGGCCAAATCTTCCCTTTCATCCTCTCAGTATCTACAGTTTAAAACCTGGTGGATTGATGGAGTACAAGAACAGGTACGAAAAAATCAGGCTACTAAGCCCACTGTTAATATAGACGCAGACCAATTGTTAGGAACAGGTCCAAATTGGAGCACCATTAACCAACAATCAGTGATGCAGAATGAGGCTATTGAACAAGTAAGGGCTATTTGCTTCAGGGCCTGGGGAAAAATTCAGGACCCAGGAACAGCTTTCCCTATTAATTCAATTAGACAAGGCTCTAAAGAGCCATATCCTGACTTTGTGGCAAGATTACAAGATGCTGCTCAAAAGTCTATTACAGATGACAATGCCCGAAAAGTTATTGTAGAATTAATGGCCTATGAAAATGCAAATCCAGAATGTCAGTCGGCCATAAAGCCATTAAAAGGAAAAGTTCCAGCAGGAGTTGATGTAATTACAGAATATGTGAAGGCTTGTGATGGGATTGGAGGAGCTATGCATAAGGCAATGCTAATGGCTCAAGCAATGAGGGGGCTCACTCTAGGAGGACAAGTTAGAACATTTGGGAAAAAATGTTATAATTGTGGTCAAATCGGTCATCTGAAAAGGAGTTGCCCAGTCTTAAATAAACAGAATATAATAAATCAAGCTATTACAGCAAAAAATAAAAAGCCATCTGGCCTGTGTCCAAAATGTGGAAAAGGAAAACATTGGGCCAATCAATGTCATTCTAAATTTGATAAAGATGGGCAACCATTGTCGGGAAACAGGAAGAGGGGCCAGCCTCAGGCCCCCCAACAAACTGGGGCATTCCCAGTTCAACTGTTTGTTCCTCAGGGTTTTCAAGGACAACAACCCCTACAGAAAATACCACCACTTCAGGGAGTCAGCCAATTACAACAATCCAACAGCTGTCCCACGCCACAGCAGGCAGCGCCGCAGTAGATTTATGTTCCACCCAAATGGTCTCTTTACTCCCTGGAGAGCCCCCACAAAAGATTCCTAGAGGGGTATATGGCCCGCTGCCAGAAGGGAGGATAGGCCTTATTTTAGGGAGATCAAGTCTAAATTTGAAGGGAGTCCAAATTCATACTGGGGTAATTTATTCAGATTATAAAGGGGGAATTCAGTTAGTGATCAGCTCCACTGTTCCCCGGAGTGCCAATCCAGGTGATAGAATTGCTCAATTACTGCTTTTGCCTTATGTTAAAATTGGGGAAAACAAAACGGAAAGAACAGGAGGGTTTGGAAGTACCAACACTGCAGGAAAAGCCACTTATTGGGCTAATCAGGTCTCAGAGGATAGACCCGTGTGTACAGTCACTATTCAGGGAAAGAGTTTGAAGGATTAGTGGATACCCAGGCTGATGTTTCTATCATCGGCATAGGCACCGCCTCAGAAGTGTATCAAAGTGCCATGATTTTACATTGTCTAGGATCTGATAATCAAGAAAGTACGGTTCAGCCTATGATCACTTCTATTCCAATCAATTTATGGGGCCGAGACTTGTTACAACAATGTCATGCAGAGATTACTATCCCAGCCTCCCTATACAGCCCCAGGAATCAAAAAATCATGACTAAAATGGGATAGCTCCCTAAAAAGGGACTAGGAAAGAATGAAGATGGCATTAAAGTCCCAATTGAGGCTGAAAAAAATCAAAAAAGAAAAGGAATAGGGCATCCTTTTTAGAAGCGGTCACTGTAGAGCCTCCAAAACCCATTCCATTAACTTGGGGGAAAAAAAAAACTGTATGGTAAATCAGTAGCCGCTTCCAAAACGAAAACTGGAGGCTTTACACTTATTAGCAAAGAAACAATTAGAAAAAGGACATATTGAGCCTTCATTTTCGCCTTGGAATTCTCCTGTTTGTAATTCAGAAAAAATCCGGCAGATGGCGTATGCTGACTTAAGAGCCATTAATGCCATAATTCAACCCATGGGGGCTCTCCCACCCCGGTTGCCCTCTCCAGCCATGGTCCCCTTTAATTATAATTGATCTGAAGGATTGCTTTTTTACCATTCCTCTGGCAAAATAGGATTTTGAAAAATTTGCTTTTACTATACCAGCCTAAATAATAAAGAACCAGCCACCAGGTTTCAGTGGAAAGTATTGCCTCAGGGAATGCTTAATAATTCAACTATTTGTCAGACTTTCATAGCTCAAGCTCTGCAACCAGTTAGAGACAAGTTTTCAGACTGTTATATCATTCATTATGTTGATTTTTTGTGTGCTGCAGAAACGAGAGACAAATTAATTGACCGTTACACATTTCTGCAGACAGAGGTTGCCAACGCGGGACTGACAATAGCATCTGATAAGATTCAAATCTCTCCTCCTTTCCATTACTTGGGAATGCAGGTAGAGGAAAGGAAAATTAAACCACAAAAAATAGAAATAAGAAAAGACACATTAAAAACATAAAATGGGTTTCAAAAGTTGCTAGGAGATACTAATTGGATTCAGAGATATTAATTGGATTTGGCCAACTCTAGGCATTCCTACTTATGCCATGTCAATTTTGTTCTCTTTCTTAAGAGGGGACTCGGAATTAAATAGTGAAAGAACGTTACCTCCAGAGGCAACTAAAGAAATTAAATTAATTGAAGAAAAAAATTCGGTCAGCACAAGTAAATAGGATCACTTGGCCCCACTCCAAATTTTGATTTTTGCTACTGCACATTATTCAAAACAGGCATCTAACAGGCATCATTGTTCAAAACACAGATCTTGTGGAGTGGTCCTTCCTTCCTCACAGTACAATTAAGACTTTTACATTGTACTTGGATCAAATGGCTACATTAATTGGTCAGGGAAGATTACGAATAATAACATTGTGTGGAAATGACCCAGATAAAATCACTGTTCCTTTCAACAAGCAACAAGTTAGACAAGCCTTTATCAATTCTGGTGCATGCCAGATTGGTCTTGCTAATTTTGTGGGAATTATTGATAATCATTACCCAAAAACAAAAATCTTCCAGTTCTTAAAATTGACTACTTGGATTCTACCTAAAATTACCAGATGTGAACTTTTAGAAAATGCTCTAACAGTATTTACTGATGGTTCCAGCAATGGAAAAGCGGCTTACACAGGGCCGAAAGAACGAGTAATCAAAACTCCGTATCAATCAGCTCAACGAGCAGAGTTGGTTGCAGTCATTACAGTGTTACAAGATTTTGACCAACCTATCAATATTATATCAGATTCTGCATATGTAGTACAGGCTACAAGGGATGTTGAGACAGCTCTAATTAAATATAGCATGGACGATCAGTTAAACCAGCTATTCAATTTATTACAACAAACTGTAAGAAAAAGAAATTTCCCATTTTATATTACTCATATTCGAGCACACACTAATTTACCAGGGCCTTTGACTAAAGCAAATGAACAAGCTGACTTACTGGTATCATCTGCATTCATAAAAGCACAAGAACTTCTTGCTTTGACTCATGTAAATGCAGCAGGATTAAAAAACAAATTTGATGTCACATGGAAACAGGCAAAAGATATTGTACAACATTGCACCCAGTGTCAAGTCTTACACCTGCCCACTCAAGAGGCAGGAGTTAATCCCAGAGGTCTGTGTCCTAATGCATTATGGCAAATGGATGTCACGCATGTACCTTCATTTGGAAGATTATCATATGTTCATGTAACAGTTGATACTTATTCACATTTCATATGGGCAACTTGCCAAACAGGAGAAAGTACTTCCCATGTTAAAAAACATTTATTATCTTGTTTTGCTGTAATGGGAGTTCCAGAAAAAATCAAAACTGACAATGGACCAGGATATTGTAGTAAAGCTTTCCAAAAATTCTTAAGTCAGTGGAAAATTTCACATACAACAGGAATTCCTTATAATTCCCAAGGACAGGCCATAGTTGAAAGAACTAATAGAACACTCAAAACTCAATTAGTTAAACAAAAAGAAGGGGGAGACAGTAAGGAGTGTACCACTCCTCAGATGCAACTTAATCTAGCACTCTATACTTTAAATTTTTTAAACATTTATAGAAATCAGACTACTACTTCTGCAGAACAACATCTTACTGGTAAAAAGAACAGCCCACATGAAGGAAAACTAATTTGGTGAAAAGATAATAAAAATAAGACATGGGAAATAGGGAAGGTGATAACGTGGGGGAGAGGTTTTGCTTGTGTTTCACCAGGAGAAAATCAGCTTCCTGTTTGGATACCCACTAGACATTTGAAGTTCTACAATGAACCAATCGGAGATGCAAAGAAAAGGGCTGCCACAGAGATGGTAACACCAGTCACATGGATGGATAATCCTATAGAAGTATATGTTAATGATAGTGTATGGGTACCTGGCCCCACAGATGATCGCTGCCCTGCCAAACCTGAGGAAGAAGGGATGATGACAAATATTTCCATTGGGTATCGTTATCCTCCTATTTGCCTAGGGAGAGCACCAGGATGTTTAATGCCTGCAGTCCAAAATTGGTTGGTAGAAGTACCTACTGTCAGTCCTAACAGTAGATTCACTTATCACATGGTAAGCGGGATGTCACTCAGGCCACGGGTAAATTATTTACAAGACTTTTCTTATCAAAGATCATTAAAATTTAGACCTAAAGGGAAACCTTGCCCCAAGGAAATTCCCAAAGAATCAAAAAATACAGAAGTTTTAGTTTGGGAAGAATGTGTGGCCAATAGTGCGGTGATATTACAAAACAATGAATTCAGAACTATTATAGATTGGGCACCTCGAGGTCAATTCTACCACAATTGCTCAGGACAAACTCAGTCATGTCCAAGTGCACAAGTGAGTCCAGCTGTTGATAGCGACTTAACAGAAAGTCTAGACAAACATAAGCATAAAAAATTACAGTCTTTCTACCCTTGGGAATGGGGAGAAAAAGGAATCTCTACCCCAAGACCAGAAATAATAAATCCTGTTTCTGGTCCTGAACATCCAGAATTATGGAGGCTTACTGTGGCCTCACACCACATTAGAATTTTGTCTGGAAATCAAACTTTAGAAACAAGAGATCGTAAGCCATTTTATACTATCGACCTAAATTCCAGTCTAACGGTTCCTTTACAAAGTTGCGTAAAGCCCCCTTATATGCTAGTTGTAGGAAATATAGTTATTAAACCAGACTCCCAAACTATAACCTGTGAAAATTGTAGATTGTTTACTTGCATTGATTCAACTTTTAATTGGCAGCACCATATTCTGCTGGTGAGAGCAAGAGAGGGCGTGTGGATCCCTGTGTCCATGGACCGACCGTGGGAGGCCTCACCATCCATCCATATTTTGACTGAAGTATTAAAAGGCATTTTAAATAGATCCAAAAGATTCATTTTTACTTTAATTGCAGTGATTATGGGATTAATTGCAGTCACAGCTACGGCTGCTGTGGCAGGAGTTGCACTGCACTCTTCTGTTCAGTCGGTAAACTTTGATTGGCAAAAGAATTCTACAAGATTGTAGAATTCACAATCTAGTATTGATCAAAAATTGGCAAATCAAATTAATGATCTTAGACAAACTGTCATTTGGATGGGAGACAGACTCATGAGCTTAGAACATCGTTTCCAGTTACAGTGTGACTGGAATACGTCAGATTTTTGTATTACACCCCAAATTTATAATGAGTCTGAGCATCACTGGGACATGGTTAGACGCCATCTACAGGGAAGAGAAGATAATCTCACTTTAGACATTTCCAAATTAAAAGAACAAATTTTCGAAGCATCAAAAGCCCATTTAAATTTTGTGCCAGGAACTGAGGCAATTGCAGGAGTTGCTGATGGCCTCGCAAATCTTAACCTTGTCACTTGGGTTAAGACCATCGGAAGTACTACGATTATAAATCTCATATTAATCCTTGTGTGCCTGTTTTGTCTGTTGTTAGTCTGCAGGTGTACCCAACAGCTCCGAAGAGACAGCGACCATCGAGAACGGGCCATGATGACGATGGCGGTTTTGTCGAGAAGAAAAGGGGGAAATGTGGGGAAAAGCAAGAGAGATCAGATTGTTACTGTGTCTGTGTAGAAAGAAGTAGACATAGGAGACTCCATTTTGTTCTGTACTAAGAAAAATTCTTCTGCCTTGAGATTCTGTTAATCTATGACCTTACCCCCAACCCCGTGCTTTCTGAAACATGTGCTGTGTCAACTCAGGGTTAAATGGATTAAGGGTTGTGCAAGATGTGCTTTGTTAAACAGATGCTTGAAGGCAGCATGCTCCTAAGAGTCATCACCACTCCCTAATCTCAAGTACCCAGGGACACAAACACTGCGGAAGGCCGCAGGGACCTCTGCCTAGGAAAGCCAGGTATTGTCCAAGGTTTCTCCCCATGTGATAGTCTGAAATACGGCCTCGTGGGAAGGGAAAGACCTGACTGTCCCCCAGCCCGACACCCGTAAAGGGTCTGTGCTGAGGAGGATTAGTATAAGAGGAAGGCATGCCTCTTGCAGTTGAGACAAGAGGAAGGCATCTGTCTCCTGCCCGTCCCTGGGCAATGGAATGTCTCGGTATAAAACCCGATTGTACGTTCCATCTACTGAGATAGGAAGAAAACGCCTTAGGGCTGGAGGTGGGACATGCAGGCAGCAATACTGCTTTGTAAAGCATTGAGATGTTTATGTGTATGCATATCTAAAAGCACAGCACTTGATTCTTTACCTTGTCTATGATGCAAAGACCTTTGTTCACGTGTTTGTCTGCTGACCCTCTCCCCACTATTGTCTTGTGACCATGACACATCCCCCTCTCAGAGAAACACCCATGAATGATCAATAAATACTAAGGGAACTCAGAGGCGGCACGGATCCTCCATATGCTGAACACTGGTTCCCCGGGTCCCCTTATTTCTTTCTCTATACTTTGTCTCTGTGTCTTTTTCTTTTCCAAGTCTCTCATTCCACCTTACGAGAAACACCCACAGGTGTGGAGGGGCAACCCACCCCTTCAGAGGTGGGTGGATCACCTGAGGTCAGGAGTTCAAGACAAGTCTGGCCAACATGGTGAAACCCCATCTCTACTAAAAATACAAAATTAGCCAGGTGTGGTGGCAGGTGCCTGTAGTCCCAGCTACTTGGGAGGCTGAGGAGAATCGCTTGAACCTGGGAGGGGGAGGTTTCAGTGAGCCGAGATTGCACCACTGCACTCCAGCCTGGGGGACAGAGTGAAACTCTGTCTCAAAAAAACAACAAAAAACCCCACCTATAGACAGGACTAGCTACATAAATAATTTGCAGGGCTCAGTGTAAAATGAAAGTGTGAGGTCCCTTTTTCAAAGACGTAGAAGGCCGGGCGCGGTGGCTCATGCCTGTAATCCCAGCACTTTGGGAGGCTGAGGCAGGCAGGTTATGAGGTCAGGAGTTCGAGACAGCCTGACCAATGTGGTGAAACCCCATCTCTACTAAAAATACAAAAATTAGCTGGGTGTGGTAGCGGGCGCCTGTACTCAGGTTGCTTGAACCCAGGAGACGGAGGTTGCAGTGAGCTGAGATTGTGCCACTGCACTCTCCAGCCTCCTCGGTGACAGAGCGAGACTCTGTCTCAAAAGAAAAAAAAAAAAAAAACATAGAAAAAGGTGCTATTAAAGATACCAAAATATAAGGCACTTTCCTTTATTCTGCAATCTGTCTCTCCACTTTTCATAGTATTTTTTCATTTGTTACTTAACATCATGTTTTGTCAGGTGAGGACATTTACTCAGCCAGTGCAGCACTCACTGGTATCCAGGGGCCATAGGTGATTTGACACACCCACATGGCCCACCAGCTGTTGAGTTCCACCTTCAGCCAGCCACTGAACCAATATGCAGTGCCCTGGCTGGGGGCAGGAAAGTCTAACAAACCATTTCATTCCACTGTCCTCCTGGCCAAACCCACAGAGGACAGGTAACCCCCCTTGGATGTGTTTTGTACTTGGATCGGGGGTGGGCATCAAGTCACTTGCAGAATGTATGATGGTGCTGCCAGCTTGGGGGAAGGAGGAGGGCAGCAGTAGTATTGGAGGGGAGGGGAAAGATAGGCCATTGTCAGGGAACTGCAGACTCAGCCTGTGGAGGCAGCTGGGGAAGCAGCAGAAAGCAGGACTGCACGTTAGCTGAGACACCAAGCCCTAGGCACATGCTCTATTATTCTCTTGTACTACTTCACTGATAAAACACAAAATTAAAGATAGAATTAGACTTTCAAGACAGCAACAGCGGAAAATTAAACCCCAAGTATGGGACCCTCCTTAGCACAGTGCCGTATGCAACTGCGCTGGACACACAACTTGAAGCTGGCTCTGCCTTTAGATTATAAGAAATTTGGGCAGGGTGTGGCAGTTCATGCCTGTAATCCCAGCACTTTGGGAGGACAAAGCCAGAGGATAGCTTGAGGCCAGGAATTTGAGACCAGACTGGTCAACCTAGAGAGACTCTGTTTCTACAAAATCTAAAAAAAAAATTAGCTGGGCATGGTGGTGCATGCCTGTAGTCTCAGCTACTTGGGAGGCTGAGTGGGAGGATCGCTTGATCTCAGGAGTTTGAGGCTGCAGTGAGACGTGATTGTTCCACTGCACTCCAGCCTGGGTGACAGAGCAAGATCCTGTCTCAGAAAAAAAAAAATTTTTTTTTAGTGACTTTGTTAACCAGTTACAATGTATGGATTTCATTTAAGCCCTGCTTAAATAAGCTGGACCTAGGGTAATTAGAGTACTTATTGGATTTTTGTTATTAAGATTTACTGTTAATTTTTTAGGTTTTATGATTGTACTGTGGTTATTTTTTAGTTATTTTTTCAAAGTACATACTAAATATATTTACAGATGAAAGAACATGTCTGAGTCAGGCATGATGGCTCATGCTTGTAATGTCAGCACTTTGGGAGGCTGAGGTGGCTGGATCACTTCAGGTCAGGAGTTTGAGACCAGCCTAACCAACATGGTGAATCCCCGTCTCTACTTAAAAAATACAAAATCAGCCAGGTGTGATGGTGCATATCTGTAATCCCAGCTACTTGGGAGGCTGGGGCAGGAGAATTGCTTGAACCCAGGAGGTGGAAGTTGCAGTGAGCCGTGATCACGCCATTGTACTCCAGCCTGGGCAACAAGAGAAATTCTGTCTCAAAAAAAAAAAAAAGAAATAACATATTTGAGATTTGCTTTAAAATAATCTGAAGGCAGAGTTAGTGGGTGTGATAATTAATATTATATATCAAATTGATTGGATTGACAGATGCCTGGATGCTGAATCATTGTTTCTAGGTGTGTCTGTGAGGGTGTTTCCAGAGGAGATTGACTTGTGAGTCAGTGGACTGAGAGGGAAGGACTCACCCTGAAGGTGGGCAGGCACCATCCAATCAGCTGGCCCAACTAGGACAAAGCAGGCAGAAGAAGGGGGATACTCAGCTCATACTGCTTTATTTCTCTTGCTCCCTTCTCGAGTGGGATGCCATCTTTCTTCTGCCCTTGCACATCATACTCCAGGTTATTTGGGTTTTGGACTCTGGAACTTGCACCAGCAGCCTCTCAGGGATTCTCAGGCCTTCAGCCACAGATTGGGGACTACACTTTTGTCTTTCCTAGTTCTAAGGCTTTTGGACTGGAATGAAGCCACCAGCTTTTCTGGTTCTCCAGTTTGTGGACACCCTGTTAGTGAGACTTCTTCACCTTTGTGATTGTGTAAGCCAATTCCCCCTAATAAAATCTCTCTCTCTCTCTCTCTCTCTATCTATCTATATATCTCCTATTGGTTCTGTCCTGAAGGGGTGGGTTGCCCCTCCACACCTGTGGGTGTTTCTCGTTAGGTGGAACGAGAGACTTGGAAAAGAAAAAGACACAGAGACAAAGTATAGAGAAAGAAATAAGGGGACCCGGGGAACCAGCGTTCAGCATATGGAGGATCCTGCCAGCTTCTGAGTTCCCTTAGTATTTATTGATCATTCATGGTCAGGTCTTTCCCTTCCCACGAGGCCATATTTCAGACTATCACATGGGGAGAAACCTTGGACAATACCTGGCTTTCCTAGGCAGAGGTCCCTGCGGCCTTCCGCAGTGTTTGTGTCCCTGGGTACTTGAGATTAGGGAGTGGTGATGACTCTTAAGGAGCATGCTGCCTTCAAGCATTTGTTTAACAAAGCACATCTTGCACAACCCTTAATCCATTTAACCCTGAGTTGACACAGCACATGTTTCAGAAAGCACGGGGTTGGGGGTAAGGTCATAGATTAACAGAATCTCAAGGCAGAAGAATTTTTCTTAGTACAGAACAAAATGGAGTCTCCTATGTCTACTTCTTTCTACACAGACACAGTAACAATCTGATCTCTCTTGCTTTTCCCCACACTGTCCCTCTGGAGAACCCTGACTAATACTGTGTGTAAGTCATTTATGAAAAATGATTCATGGGTAGGGTAGCTCATTCCTGTAATCCCAGTGCTTTGGGAGGCTGAGGTGGGAGAACTGCTTGAAGCCAGGAGTTCAAGACCAGCCTGGGCAACATGGTGAGACCCATCTCTACAAAAAATTTTAAAAATTCGTTAGGCATGGTGGTGCACTCATGTAGTCCTAGGCATTTGGGAGGCTGAGGTGGGAGGATTGCTTGAGCCCAAGAACTGCAGGCTGCACTGGAGCTATGATCATACACTCTAGCCTAGACAACAGAATGAGACCTTGTCTCTAAAAATAAATAAATAAAGGGCTAGGCATGGTGGCTCACGCCTGTAATCCTAGCACTTTGGGAGGCCAAGGCGGGCGGATCACTTGAGGTCAGGAGTTTGAGACCAGCCTGGCCAACAGGGTGAAACCTCGTCTCTACTAAAAATACAAAAATTAGCTGGGCATGGTGGCACACGCCTGTAATCCCAGCTACTTGGGAGGCTAAGGCAGGAGAATTGCTTGAACCAGTGGGCAGAGGTTGCAGTGAGCCGAGATTGCACCATTGCACTCCAGTCTGGGCAACAAGAGTGAAACTCTGTCTCAAAAAAAAAAAAAAAAAGAAAAGAAAAGAAAGATGGTGGCCAGAAGTGGGTAATGGTTGAAGCTGGATATTAGGTACCAGGGTTCATCAAAATAGTCTCTATATTATTATATACTTTTACATTACTTTTCCATGATGAAAAGTTTCAAACAATTATTATGTATCTTGGGATTAATTTACGTCCCACTATTCAGTCCTGAAAAATAAAGTAAGCACCAATTGTATTACTTTGTAATTAAAAAAATACTTTGTGGGAAAAAAATCCCCATACTTTATACAGGAATGCTTATAGCAGCTGTATTCATAATAGACAAATACAGGGAACAGCTTAGGTGCCCATCAATAGGTGAATATATAGGCAAACTATAATACATATCAATGTACTACTACTTAACAATAAAGTAGAATGAACTGTTGATTTACACAACATGGATGAGTCTCAGACATTATATTAATTGAAAGACTTACATTGAAAGTACATACCATATGATTCCATTATATCAAGTTCTACATCATGCAAAATAACCTATGGTGGGGGGAAAAATCAGAACACTGGTTGCCTCTATATGGGAGGGGAAGGACTAACCGGAAAGGGGTAGGAGGGAACTTTCCATGTGAATAATAATTTTTTTTTTGAGAAGGAGTTTCGCTCTTGTTGCCCAAGCTGGAGTGCAATGGCGCAGTCTTAACCCACTGCAAACTCTGCCTCCCAGTTTCAAGCGATTCTCCCGCCTCAGCCTCCCAAGTTGCTGGGATAACAGGCATCCGCCACCATGCCCAGTTAATTTTTGTATTTTTAGTAGAGATTGAGTTTCACCATGTTGGCCAGGCTGGTCTCAAACTCCTAGCCTCACGTGATCCAACAGCCTTGGCCTCTTGAAGTGCTGGGATTACAGGTGTGAGCCACTGGGCCCAGCCAGTTTTCTATATCTTGATGAGTTTTGGTTTAATAATACAGTTTGTCAAACTCAGGGGATGCTAATTTAAGATTTGAAAATTTCAGTGTATATAAATTTTACTTCAGCAGAAAGGAAACTAAATAAATATTGAACACTAGTTAATGAAATACATGCTGAAGTATTTAGGGAGAGATGTACTTGTCCACTAAAAAACATCGTGGGCCCAGTGCGGTGCCTCACACTTCTAATCCCAGCAGTTTGGGAGGCTGAGGTGGGCGGATGGCTTGAGTCCAGGAGCTGGAGACCAGCCTGAGGAACATGATTAAACCTTATGTCTACAAAAAATACAAAAATTAACCAGGTGTGGTAGTGCACACTTATAGTCCCAGCTACTTGGGAGGCTGAGGTGGGAGGATGGCTTGAGCCCAGAAGAGGAGGTTGCAGTGAGCCAAGATTGCAAGATCGTGCCACTGCACTCCAGCCTGGGTGACAGAGCCAGACCCTGTGTCAAAAAAAAAGCAAACAAACAAACAAAAAACCCATAATAGACTGATGGATGGATAGAGGGATACAAAAATTAGCTGAGTGTGGGCCGGGCGCGGTGGCTCATGCCTGTAATCCCAGCACTTTGGGAGGCCGAGGCAGGCGGATCACGAGGTCAGGAGATCGAGACCATCCTGGCTAACACAGTGACACCCCCATCTCTACTAAAAATATAAAAAATTAGCCAGGCGTGGTGGCGGGTGCCTATAGTCCCGGCTACTCTGGAGGCTGAGGCAGGAGAATGGCGTGAACCCGGGAGACGGAGCTTGCGGAGCCGAGATTGCGCCACTGCACTCCAGCCTGGGCAACAGAGCGAGACTCCGTCTCAAAAAAAAAAAAAAAAAAAAAAAAAAATTAGCTGGGTGTGATGGTGTGCTCCCTGTAGTCCTAGCTACTTAGGAGCCTGATTTGGGAGGATCACTTGAGCCCAGGAGGCAGAAGTTGCAGTGAGCCTTAATCACGCCACTGCACTCCAGCCTAGGTGATAGAGCCAGACCCTGTCTCCCCGATCGCCCCAAAAAATAGAATCAAAGGGTAGGTAAATGAATGTTCATTGCACAATTATTTGAATTTTTATGTACGTTTGAAATTTTTCCTATTATTTAGGGAAAATAAAGGGAGACATCTTCTGGAAGAAATTGGTATTACTGATTGGCTCAGAAAGGCAAGCGCAAGAAAACTTTTTTTTTTTTTTTTTTTTTTTTTTTGGTTTTTGTTGTTGTTTTGAGACAGCGTCTCCCTCTGTTGCCCAGGCTGGAGTGCGGTGGAGAGATCACAGGTCACTGCAGCCTCAAATTCTTGGGCTCAAGTGATCCTCCCACCTCAGCCTGTCAAGTAGCTGGGACTACAGGCATGTGCCTGGCTAATTATTTTTATTTTTTGTAGAGGTGAGGGTTTAGCTTTGTTGCTCAGGCTGGTTTCGAACTCCTGGCTTCAAGCGATCCTTCCACCTCAGCCTCCCAGTGTTGGGATTACAGATGTGAGCTACTGTGCCTGGCCAAAATATGGTTTAAAAATATGATTTGGTATGGAATGATTGCTTAATTTTTACATACCCCATTGGTTCTTTCTCCTGTGCCCAAGCTGAAAATCTTCCTTCTCTTCCACTAACTTCTTACTTAGATTTTACTTTCTGAAGAATAAGAATCAGTAAACTTTTTCTGTAAATGGCCAGAGGGTAAATATTTTAGGCTCTATGGGCTAAGGGGCAAAATTGAAGATTTTATGTAGATACTCCTACATAAAATTTTATGTAGATTTTATGTAGATACTCCTACCCCTGTAGAAAAACAGGGAAAACTAATTTCCACAACATTTTCACTGATGAAATTCAAAATATAATAATATCGAGTACAAATTTTTGTAAATCAGGTATGCTAATCAGAAGAATGAAATTCTTTTTGTGGGGAGATGGAGAATAACATTTTTCTTAATTAGGTTTCAAAGTTCTTATTCCCGATCAAAATCTATTGCAAATGTTCATCTGTCAATCATGATCTGTAATGAAATTTTACAGATTTTATCTTTGAAAAATATATTTTCATACATATAGGCACTGCCCAATATGATGTCAATCCAAGGGCATATGATTTAAATTAAGTATATTATGCTCTTGGAAAACAATTACAGAAACACATTATTTTCTTCATATCTGCCTTTTAGCATGTCAGATGAATCATTTCTAACTGATGGTTAGGTGGAAGCTCTTCAGTTGCACAGTTAAATGGATTTTGAAATATGGAAATTTCCTTTGTGTTTGCAGAGATCCGTAAAACACCACTAAAACTGTCGTTTGAGCTTGAAAAATATAACCACTACAAACTTGTGTGAGGGTAGAGAGCTTGCTTTTTGTTTTAACTTGTGACTCAAATAATGTTAGTTGTCAAAATGACTTCATCACAATAAGTTTTGCATGTCAGTACTGTTTTGCTTTGTAATTTATGTTGACTTTATTAGGATGCATCATCAAATGATCAAAATTAGCAAACTAGCAAAAATGAATTTCAAAGTCATTCAGTCAGTGATGTAAAATAAACAAAATCCTGAGCCCTCTGCCAACTGCATGAACGTACCCTCATGGCCAAGGTGACCCCAGAAAAACCTTTAAAATGGAGTTCCTGATCATAACAGGACAGGAGGGCAGACATGCCTCATTAAACTCCCTCCCTTTTGAAGTTTAGACACAACAACCGACCAGCATTGATGTTAAAGAAGAGATATCAAGACTGACAGAATGGACTTTTTGTGGCAAAAAGGTATCAAATGATAAACAAGACCCAAGGCCATGCCAGGTAAGGGTTAAGTCATATACCCCTACACTTAAAGAATAAACTGTGTTCTAACTGCCCCAGGGTTTTTCTTTTTCTCTAACAGCTAAACCATCACTGGCCTAGAGATAAGCAATATTAAAACAACTGTAGCTCACCATCAGACACTGAATAACTGATCCCCGTTCCACCAGCTTTGATTGGATAAGAGACTGATTTCAGTAACTTTCTCCTGATAAGAAGACCGCCAACCATGGACTGATTCTGGCAGGCTTTCAGAGGCTGCACACTTGCATGACTTCGTGTCTTGAAAAGAGCTTTTGACATATAGGACCTAATTATAATACATTTAAGTATTAAATATCCACTCCAAAGTGAACATCGGTAATATGTTACATGCATGTTTGTTCAATACCTATGTGTCAGGATCACCTTTATGAATATTCAGAGTTTCTCCAGTAACCTGTTGAATGTGTATGTTTAACCAAACTGTTCAGCATAAAGCTCCTACCCCAACCACTCCTCCTTTGAAGTGCCCGTCTCTAGTCTTTCTGGAGGCTATCCTTCTCAGCCTATGGGATGGATAACTTGCAGGCTGTAAACCTTTTTTTTTTTTTTTTTTGAGACGGAGTTTTGTTCTTGTCGCCCGGGCTGCAGTGCAATGGCACAATCTCAGCTCACTGCAACCTCCTCTTCCCAGTTTCAAGCGATTCTCCTGCCTCAGCCTCCTGAGTAGCTGGGATTACAGGCACCCGCCACCATGCCTGGCTAATTTTTTTTTTTTTTTTTTTAGTAGAGAAGGGATTTCACCATGTTGGCCAGGCTGGTCTCGAGCTCCTGACCTCAGGTGATCCGCCCGCTTTGGCCTCCCAAAGTGCTGCGATTACAGGCATAAGCCATCACACCTGGCTGGCTGTAAGCCTTTATAAAACATAAAATCTTCTTTCTAAATTTATAGGTCTCATGATTTGTAAAGGTAACAGTGGTTAAGAGAAATTCTTTTCATTTAGAAAAATTTCAATCTTGGCTCTCAAAAAACATCACAATAAAATGTTATCACTGCTAAGTCATCAAATGCTATGTGGCAGGGCAAGGTAGGATATTCTGCCATTTTGAACAAAAATTCATGGACTAACAACAGTTAAGTCCATGAGGATGAATGAATTTTATCATTGATACTGCAGATTCAATAATACCTGTACATGGTAAGTTCAAATGTTTTCCACAAACGATCTGTTTTTTAATAATCAAATGATGTCATAACCATAGGATTTAAACACCTTATATTTTCTTTTTTTTTTTTTTCTTTTTTATTGATCATTCTTGGGTGTTTCTCGCAGAGGGGGATTTGGCAGGGTCACAGGACAATAGTGGAGGGAAGGTCAGCAGATAAACAAGTGAACAAAGTTCTCTGGTTTTCCTAGGCAGAGGACCCTGCGGCCTTCCGCAGTGTTTGTGTCCCTGGGTACTTGAGATTAGGGAGTGGTGATGACTCTTAACGAACATGCTGCCTTCAAGCATCTGTTTAACAAAGCACATCTTGCACCGCCCTTAATCCATTCAACCCTGAGTGGATACAGCACATGTTTCAGAGAGCACAGGGTTGGGGGTAAGGTCACAGATCAACAGGATCCCAAGGCAGAAGAATTTTTCTTAGTACAGAACAAAATGAAAAGTCTCCCATGTCTACCTCTTTCTACACAGACACAGTAACCATCCGATTTCTCAATCTTTTCCCCACCTTTCCCCCCTTTCTATTCCACAAAACCACCATTGTCTTCATGGCCCGTTCTCAATGAGCTGTTGAGTACACCTCCCGGATGGGGCGGCTGGCCGGGCGGGGGGCTGACCCCCCACCTCCCTCCCGGACAGGGCGGCTGGCCGGGCAGAGGGGCTCCTCACTTCCCAGTAGGGGCGGCCGGGCAGAGGTGCCCCTCACTTCCCCGACGGGGCGGCTGGCCCGGCGGGGGGCTGACCCCCCCACCTCCCTCCCGGAGGGGGCGGCTGGCCGGGCAGAGGGGCTCCTCACTTCCCGGTAGGGGCGGCCGGGTAGAGGCGCCCCTCACCTCCCGGACAGGGCGGCTGGCCGGGCGGGGGGCTGATCCCCCCACCTCCCTCCCGGACGGGGCGGCTGGCCGGGTGGGGGGCTGACCCCCCCACCTCCCTCTCGGACGGGGCGGCTGGCCGGGCAGGGGGCTGAACCCCCCACCTCCCTCCCGGACGGGGCGGCTGGCCGGGCGGGGTCTGACCCCCCCACCTCCCTCCCGGACGGGGCGGCTGGCCGGGCAGAGGGGCTCCTCACTTCCCAGAAGGGGCGGCCGGGCAGAGGCGCCCCTCACCTCCCGGATGGGGCGGCTGGCCAGGCGGGGGGCTAACCCCCCCACCTCCCTCCCGGACGGGGAGGCTGGCCGGGCCGGGGGCTGACCCCCCCACCTCCCTCCCAGACAGAGCGGCTGGCCGGGCAGAGGGGCTCCTCACTTCCCAGTAGGGGCGGCCAGGCAGAGGCGCCCCCCCCACCTCCTGGACAGGGCGGCTGGCCGGGCAGGGGTTGATCCCCCCACCTCCCTCCCAGACGGGGCGGCTGGCCAGGCGGGGGGCTGATCCCCCCACCTCCCTCCCGGACGGGGCGGCTGGCCGGGTGGGGGGCTGACCCCCCCACCTCCCTCCCGAATGGGGCGGCTGGCCGGGAGGGGGGCTGACCCCCCCACCTCCCTCCCGGACGGGGCGGCTGGCCGGGCAGAGGGGCTCCTCACTTCCCAGTAGGGGCGGCCGGGCAGAGGCACCCCTCGCCTCCTGGACGGGGCGGCTGGCCAGGCGGGGGCTGACCCCCCCACCTCCCTCCCGGACGAGGCGGCTGGCCGGGCAGAGGGGCTCCTCACTTCCCGGTAGGGGCGGCCGGGCAGAGGCGCCCCTCACCTCCCGGACGGGGCGGCTGGCCGGGCGGGGGGCTGACCCCCCCACCTCCCTCCCGGACGAGGAGGGAGGACGCTCCTCACTTCTCAGACGGGGTGGCTGCCGGGCGGAGGGGCTCCTCACTTCTCAGACGGGGCAGTTGCCAGGCAGAGGGTCTCCTCACTTCTCAGACAGGGCGGCCGGGCAGAGACACTCCTCACATCCCCGACGGGGCGGCAGGGCAGAGGTGCTCCCCACATCTCAGACGATGGGCGGCCGGGCAGAGACGCTCCTCACTTCCCAGATGTGATGGCGGCCGGGCAGAGACGCTCCTCACTTTCCAGACTGGGCAGCCAGGCAGAGGGGCTCCTCACATCCCAGACGATGGGCAGTCAGGCGGAGACGCTCCTCACTTCCCAGACGGGGTGGCTGCCAGGCAGAGGCTGCAATCTCGGCACTTAGGGAGGCCAAGGCAGGCGGCTGGGAGGTGGTTGTAGCGAGCCGAGATCACGCCACTGCACTCCAGCCTGGGCACCATTGAGCACTGAGTTAATGAGACTCCATCTGCAATCCCGGCACCTCGGGAGGCCGAGGCTGGCGGATCACTCGCAGTTAGGAGCTGGAGACCAGCCCAGCCGACACATCGAAACCCCGTCTCCACCAAAAAAATACGAAAACCAGTCAGGCGTGGCGGCGCACGCCTGCAATCGCAGGCACTCGGCAGGCTGAGGCAGGAGAATCGGGCAGGGAGGTTGCAGTGAGCTGAGATGGCAGCAGTACCGTCCAGCTTCGGCTCGGCATCAGAGGGAGACCGTGGAAAGAGGGGAGAGGGGAGAGGGGAGAGGGGAGAGGGGGGAGGGGGGAGGGGAGAGGGGAGAGGGGAGAGGGGGGAGGGGGGAGGGGAGAGGGGAGAGGGAGCTCTCAAACACCTTATATTTTCATAAGCATTGTAAATCTGTCAAACTAAGCCTTTCTCTTTTTATATCATCAGTTGCAATATAGCAAAGAGATTCTACTTCAGGTGTACTTAATTAGTGTTTTTTCACCTTCTTTAAAAATATTCTCAGCTGTTTTGGAGCTAATTCTTCAGTCCATTCAATCATTGACTCCTTGAATATATAGGAACAAATGAGCAACATCAATAACACCTGTCAATTCAGTACAAGCTAAGGAAAACCATTCAAAATCACTTGCCTTGCTTTTTTTTTTTCTAATCAAAAAAAAATTTTTTTTTTAGAGATGGGATCTCCTGTGTTGCCTAGGCTGGATTTGAACTCCTGGGCTGACTCAGTTCCCTGAGTAGATAGGACTACAGGCATAGGCCACCTCATGTGGCTAACTTGCCTTGTTTTACTATGGATGTTGTTTCCTGTGTCCTTAACACTTTAAGCAGCTGTTCTCACCTAGAGGCTAATGGTTTTAAGTAAGTTTCTTTTTCTTTTTTTAATTTAAAAATTAAAAAATTTTTAATTAACTTTTTTAAATTAAAAAAATTATTAATTATTTTTAATAGACAGGATCTTGCTATGCTGTCCAGGCTGGTCTTGAACTCCTGGTCTCAAGTGATCCTCCTGCCTTGGCCTCCCAAAGTGCTGGTATTACAGGTGTGAGTCACTGCACCTGGCCAAGTTTATTTTTTCTGTATACATTTCTTCAGCCACTTCAATCAAACATTTAATTAACATGCTATAATGAATGACTTTTCTTACTAGGCTAACAAATGAGGCACTTGGAAACTTACTTTAGTTACAGCCTCACTTTCTTTTTTTGTGAGGAAATTCTGTGTTGACATACTCTTTAATTTCTTTTTACCTTTTCTGACTGATTTTCTGTAATTTGGGAATATTGTGATGACTGCTTATTCTAATAATATTAACATATAGCATTCTTTTAGCACATAAATAGTTTCATTTGCATAGTAAGCGCCAGGCTTTGCCATCGAATTTGATAAAATAATCCATGCTTCATGGTACCTTAGAGATGGGATATTTTAAGTCCAATTCTCTCTCTCTCTCTCTCATTTTTTTCTTTTTAGAGACAAGGCCTGGAGTTACCCATGCTGGAGTGCAGTTGTGTGACTGTAGCTCCCTGCAGCCTCGAACTCCTTGGCCTCAATTGATCCTGCCACCTTACCTTCTGAGTAACTGGGACTACAGTGTGTGTCACCACACCTTTTTTTTTTTTTTTTTGACATGAGGGGTATATGCTGATAATAAAAATAAAATTTTGGGGTATGGCAATAGGCATGCTACTCAAAATGCTGCCAAGTTACAAAGTGTAACTATGATTTGTAATGGATAGCAGCAGTGACAAGTGATGAGAATGGTCTCTTGTCATGACTACTCTGTTATAGTGTAAAAGCAGCCATAGACAGTAGATAAATGAATAAGTATGGCTGTATTCCAATAAAGTTTTACTCATGGACACTGAAATATGAATTTCATATAATTTTGTGTGTCACAAAATATTAAATTTTTTTTCTAGCCATTAAAAATGTACAAAGCATAATTAGCTGTGGACTGTACAAAAGCAGGAAGCAGGTTGGACATGGCTTTTGGGCCATAGTTGGCCAACCCCTGCTAGAGAACATCTATACATAGCAGCCTTTTGAGTAGTTTTGTTCATCTGAGGTCATGAAAAGGAATTAGTATTGGCAGGGTACGGTGGCTAACGCCTGTAATCCCAGCACTTTGGGAGGTAAAGGCGGGCAGATCACCTGAGGTCAGGAGTTTGAGACCAGCCTGTCCAACATGGTGAAACCCCGTCTCTACAAAAAATTAGCCGGGTGTGGTGGCGCATGTCTGTAATCCCAGCTACTGGGGAGGCTGAGGCAGGAGAATAGCTTGAACCCAGGAGGTGGAGGTTGCAGTGAGCCGAGATTGTGCCACTGCACTCCAGCCTGAGCAACAGGAGCAAAACTCTGTCTCAAAAAAACAAAAAACAAAAAAACAAAAAAACAAGGCGGCACAGCTGGCTTGAGCAACTGAACTGGAAACAAGATGCAGGACCCCAACGCAGACACTGAGTGGAATGACATCTTAACGCAAAAAGGGTATCTTACCCCCCAAGGAAAGTCTGAAAGAATTGGAAGAGGAGGCAGAAGAGGAGCAGTGCATCCTCCAGCAGTCAGTGGTGAAAACATATGAAGATATGACTTTGGAAGAGCTGGAGGATCATGAAGACGAGTTTAATGAGGAGGATGAATGTGCTATTGAAATGTGCAGACGGCAGAGACTGGCTGAGTGGAAAGCAACTAAATTGAAGAATAAATTTTGAGAAGTTTTGGAGATCTCAGGGAAGGATTATGTTCAAGAAGTTACCAAAGCTGGTGAGGGCTTGTGGGTCATCTTGCACCTTTACAAACAAGGAATTCCCCTCTGTGCCCTGATAAATCAGAACCTCGGTGGACTTGCCAGGAAGTTTCCTGATGTCAAATTTATCAAAGCCATTTCAACAACCTGCATACCCAATTATCCTGATAGGAATCTGCCCACGATATTTGTTTACCTGGAAGGAGATATCAAGGCTCAGTTTATTGGTCCTCTGGTGTTTGGTGGCATGAACCTGACAAGAGATGAGTTGGAATGGAAACTGTCTGAATCTGGAGCAATTATGATGGACCTGGAGGAAAACCCTAAGAAGCCGATTGAAGATGTATTGCTGTCCTCAGTGCGGCACTCTGTCCTCATGAGGAGGGACAGCGATTCTGAGGGTGACTGAGGCTACAGCTGCTATCACATGCCGAACTTTCTTGTGACAAATGTCTGGATTTTTTAAAAAAGGAAAAAGCAAGAATGAATCCTTCTGGTTTTTAGTTTTGTATAAATTATGTTTCAAATCTTTACATTTTGGAAATAATCATTGCTGGAAATTCTGTTAAATATTTTGGAACTCTTTTTTTTAAATTATAGTATTTCCTCTAAAAAAATTAAAACCAGCCATTAGTAAAAAAAAAAAGAAGAAAAGGAATTAGTATTTTAAAAGAGATTATTCATATTCCTTCTGTGCTGTAGGTTTTGTATTGTAGTTAAATACAAAACTCAGTGATTTCAAAGTTTTAAAAGTCCAATTTCTACAGATAAAAACACATTTGCATTTCTCAGCATACTCAGCATATCAATATACATTACATATTTCTGTGTTTGATATTATCTTCTCTTCACTGGAAAGGTAAAATTTTTTTTGTTTTGTTTTGATATGGAGTCTTGCTCTGTTGCCCAGGCTAGAGTGCAGTTGCGTGATCTCGACTCACTGCAACCTCCGCCTCCCAGGTTCAAGTGATTCTCCTGCCTCAGCCTCCTGAGTAGGTGGGATTACAGGCATGTGCCACCACATCCGGCTGATTTTTATATTTTTTAGTAGAGACAGGGTTTCAGCACGTTGGCCAGGCTTGTCTTGAACTCCTGACCTCAGGTGATCCACCCACCTTGGCCTCCCAAAGTGCCGGGATTACAGGCATGAGCCACTGTGCCCAGCCAGAATTGGCTAACATTATTATGGAGGTTGGCAAATTCAAAAACTTCAGGGTGGACCAGCAGGCTAGATAGAGACCCAGACAAGAGCCAATGCTGTGATTCAAATCTGAAAGGCTGTCTTTTGCAGAATTCCTTTTGGCTCAGGAGAGGTCAGTCTTCTACTCAGTTCAACTGATTGGTTGAGGCACACCCACATTATCGCAAGACCACCTTCACAGAGACATTCAGAATAACATTTGACCTCATATATGGGCACCGTGGCCCTGCCACGTTCACCCATAAATTTACAATCATACCTCCTCATTAAAAAAACAAAGGGCTGGGCTAGTGGTGGCTCACGCCTGTAATCCCAGTACTTTGGGAGGCCAAGGTGGGTGGATCACCTAAGATTGGGAGCTCGAAACCAGCCTGACCAACATGGAGAAACCACATCTCTACTAAAAGTACAAAATTAGCCAGGCGTGGTGGTGCATGCCTGTAATCCCAGCTACTCGGGAGGCTGGGGCAGGATAATCGCTTGAACCCAGGAGGCAGAGGTTGTGGTGAGCGAGATCACACCGTTACACTCCAGCCTGGCAACAGGGCAACAAGAGCAAAACTCCGTCTCAAAAAAAAAGAAAAAGAAAAAAAATCGCCCAAGTGTGATAGCTCACACCTATAATCCCAGCACTTTAGGAAACTGAGGCAGGAGGATTGCTTGAGGCCAGGAGTTCAAGACCAGCCTGGGCAACATAGTGAGACCCTGTTTCTATAAAAATAATAAAAAATGAAAACAATTTTAATTAAAAAAAGGAGTCAAGTCAAAGGTGGGAGGAAAGAGCAAAACTACCACTCTTAAAATGTTCCGAAGCTTCTAAGCACTAGAAATCTTCCAGGTAGAAATTAAAGTTAGAATTTAAAAAATATATTGTTCTGTAAAAAATAAAGAACTTATTCACTTAATTTTCTTTTTTGTTTTTCTTTTCTGTTTTTTTGAGACGGAGATTCATTCTGTCGCCCAGGCTGGAGTGCAATGGCGAAATCTCGGCTCACTCCCCTCCCACACCCTGCGCCGGGTTCAAGCAATTCTCCTGTCTCAGCCTCCCAAATAGCTGTGATTTTATTTTATTTTATTGAGGGAGAGTCTTGCTCTGTTGCCCAGGCTGGAGTGCAGTGGCCCGATCTCAGCTCACTGCAGCCTCAACTTCTGGGCTCAAGCAATCCTCCCACCTGCCTCATGAGTGGCTGGGGCTACAGGCACACACCACCATGCCCAGCTAGTTTTTGTATTTTTACTACAGATGGAGTTTTGCCATGTTGCCCGGGCTTGCATTCTTATTTTTAAGTAAGTCTTTGAAATCCAGTGTGTATTTTACACTTATAGCACATCTCATTTAGGACTAGCCACATTTCCAATGCTCAGTAGCCAAATGTGGATATTAGCTACCATATTAGACAATGCATCTCTAAGGGGTGAGATTATCGAAACTTTCACTTTGTATTTTACATATTATTTTGTTTTCCTGAATGTTAAAAAAACCATATATTGCTCATACAATCAGAAACCATAATAAAATAAAAAGTCAATTGCTCTAAAGTCAGAAAGAATTATGCTTTTGAGTAGGTGTTATACAATAGTAAAAACCAAACAGTAGAAAAGGTTATATACTGACAGTTTTATGTGTGTTCTCTGTGCACTTGTCTAGAAGATGGGCCACAATTTTTGTAGATTATGGTCTTTCAGAAGTGGTCAGTAAACCAAAAAGAAATTTAAAACCAAAGTCAAAGAATTTCAACAACAAAATTCCACAGAATTTAGACAGAGGGTTAATTACTTTGCCATGTTATAATGAGGTTCTATCCAGGCTTCTTGTCAGGAATTAGTGCTAGACAAATAGGAAGCTCTTTGAGGGAGAGAAAAACAACACAGGTTGGGGGACCAGTGAATAATTGCTTCCACTACCCCTCTAGAGGTAAACTACCAACCTATCATCCCTGAAACCAATGAGATTTCAGGAGGATGGACAACATTTTTTAAATTTTGAGACAGGATTTCACTCCATCACCAAGGCTGAACTGCAATGGCATGATCACAGCTCATTGCAGCCTCAGACTCTGGCCTGAGCAATCCTCCCACCACAGCCTCCCCGGTAGCTGGGCCCACAGGCTCATGCCACCATACTCGGCTAATTCATTTTAATTTTTGCAGAGACAGGATCTCTCTATATTGCCCAGGCTGGTCTTGAATTCCTGGGCTTAAGCGATCCCCTGCCCCGGCCTCCCAAAGTGCTGGAATTATAGGCATGGGCCACCGCATCCTGCCTAGTCAAAACATGCTTAAAGCAGGAATCTTAAATAGAATGCAATGTCAGCTGGGCACGGTGGCTCACGCCTGTAATGCTAGCACCTTGGGAGGCCGAGGTGGGCAGATCACTTGAGGCTAGGAATTGGAGACCAGCCTGGCCAACATGGTGAAGCCCCATTTCTACTGAAAATACAAAAAAAAAAAAAAAAATAGCTGGGAGTGGTGGCTCACACCTGTAGTCCCAGCTACTTTGGAGGCTGAAAGGAGGATCGCTTGAGCCTGGGAAGCGGAGGTTGCAGTGAGCCGAGATCGCGCCACTGCACTCCAGCCTGGGTGACAGAGGGAGACTGTCTCAAAAAAAAAGAAAAAAAGAAAAAAGAATGCAATGTCAGGGCCAGAAAAAATGAAGAATTAACCAACTCAAGATGAGATTCTAAAATATTCATTTTATTCTCCCCCCTGTGTACAGCTAAATATGAGGAAAAAAAGAGGTGGAAGTATAAATTAATTTCAAGAATATTTTTCAGGTTATTTAGGTAAACTAAATAAATAATAAAGTAAATAAACCAGAAGAAGTTGTGTTTTGTTTAAAAGAGTAGTAAAGAAATCCTTGACGTTTCTATTTCATCTCTTTTGAAGTTTTTCTGAAAGGCAGTAGAACTTTTATAAAAATGATTCATTATATTCTCAATTGAAAATTTAGGGGCTGGGCACAGTGACTCATGCCTGTAATCCCAGCACTTTGGGAGGCAGAGGCGGGCGGATAACTTGAGGTCAGGAGTTAGAGACCAGCCTGGCCAACATGTTGAAACCCCATCTGTACTAAAAATACAAAAATTAGCTGGGTGTGGTGGCGCACAGCCTGTAATCCCAGCTACTCGGGAGGCTGAGGCAAGAGAATGGCTTGAACCTGGGGGGTGGGGAGAGAGGCTGCAGTGAGCCGAGATTGCGCCATTGTACTCTAGCCTGGACAACAAGAGTGAAACTCCATCACAAAAAAAAAAAAAAAGAAAGAAAAAAATTAAAAGAATGCAAAATATCTCATTATTTTTTATGTTGTTTATATGTTGAAATGCTAATATGAATAAATAAAATATATTTTGTCTTTTTAAAATATGGCTATTAGCTAACTTAAAATTTCATATGAGGTACACCTATTTCTCCTGGACAGTGCCACCTTAGCAACAATTTGAAAATCACTAAGTACCTTTTGCCGGGCGCGGTGGCTCATGCCTGTAATCCCAGCACTTTGGGAGGCCGAGGAGTTCAAGACCAGCCTGACCAACGTGGTGAAACCCCATCTCTACTGAAAATACAAAATTAGTCGGGCGTATTGTCGTATGCCTGTAATCCCAGCTACTCGCGAGGCGGAGGCAGGAGAATCGTTTGAACCTGGGAGGCAGAGGTTATGGTGAGCCGAGATCACGCCATTGCACCCCAGCCTGGGCAACAAGACCAAAACTCTGTCTCAACGACAACAACAAAAAATCAGTACCTTTTATTGAGTATTTACCACATGTTAGGCACTATTTGGATTTCTAACATGATTTAATTGATTAGATTATCACAATAGTGATATGGATTGGGAATTATTAATATTACCATTTTTCACAGGGCAGACCACAGAGTTTAAATTACAAGTCAAGATTATGCTGCTGGCAAATAACAATAATGGGATTCTTCCATGGTCTAGCTTTGGAGCCTGGTGCTCCTTCGGTATGCTAAACAGGCTCTGTGTCTGGGGTCTCCATGGTTCAGACTTTGTTAAATTTTTTCACACTTTACTGATATATAATTTTTTTAAAAAACTGGAATCATAGTATACTTATGTATTGCAATTTGCTGGAAAATTTAAAAAGACAAAAAACCTTACACCTTGGTTATCTTCCCATTAACCAGGTGTGCTAGTTGGTACCCAGCAAAACAACATCACCATTCCCATTCTGACTCAAACATAACTGTTCACAAGCATTTCTTATATTGTGGTTTCTTTCCATTGTCATGGATTTTGGGCTCTAGTTTCTCTAGGGCCTTTTGTTAGCCATAGACACTGCAGTGATAATTTTTTGTCTGCTGCCATTATGAAAAACTGATTTTAAAAAATTATTATTATTTTTAGAGATAAAAATAATAATACCTCTACTTCTAGTACCATCCAGTTTTTCCTAATCATTTGCAGGACAAGAATGAAGATGAGATTTAATCTATAATCGGAGAAGCAGAAGTTGTAGCTTCATGCTATGTGATTCAGGCCACATAGCCATATTCCTCTCAAGGCTGAAAATATTTTAAATTTCCAACAGCTTTAAGTTTAAATTATTTAATTTCACACTATGTTGCGCAGGTCATAGTGCAAGGGCTATTCACAGGCATCATCATAGGGCTCTACAGCCTAAAACTCCTGGGCTCAGGTGTTCTTCTTGCTTCAGCCTCCAAAGGAGCTGGGACTATGGTTGCATGCCACTGCACCCGGCTTGCAAAACTGATTTTTATTTTATTTTCTTTTAAAATGTAGTATTTTGAGTAGGCAAAACATTCATATGATTTAAAAATATGTAAATATATTCAGTGAAAAATTTCTCCCCAGCTCTGTTCCTCAGTCCCTCTGTCCTGTTTCCATTTCACCCTTCCCTTAGGCAACTACAGTTAATAGTTTCTTGTGGCTCCTTCCAGAATTCTTTCTAAACACAAATATGAATATATACATGTCTATGAACATATTCATTAAGGCTGTAATTACGAAAATACAATGTGCATTTGGCCAGGTGTGGTGGCTCACACCTGTAATCCTAGCACTTTGAGAGGCTGAGGCAGGAGGATTGCTTGAGCCCAGGAGTTTGAGACCGGCCTGGGCAACATAGTGAGACCCTATGTCTATTAAAAAGTTAAGAAATTTAAAAAAATGCAGCTAATAATATTTTTAAATCAGTCACTTGGAAAGTTTATTTCTTTTGTTTTTTGTTTGTTTTTGAGACAGAGTCTCGCTCTGTTACCCGGGCTGGAGTGCAGTGACAGGATCTCAGCTCACTGCAACCTGACTCTCGGGTTCAAGTGATTCTCCTGCTTCAGCCTCCCGAGTAGCTGGGATTACAGGCGCCTACCACCATGCCCAGCTGATTTTTGTATTTTTCGTAGAGACAGGATTTCACCATGTTGGACAGGCTAGTCTCAAACTTCTGACCTCAGGTGATCCATCCACCTCGGCCTTCCAAAGTGTTGGGATTACAGGCATGAGCCACTGCGCCTCGCCGAAAAGTTTAATATGTAGTTGAACATGGATTCAAAATTATGGCTGGGCGTGGGGTGGCTCATGCCTGTAATCCCAGCTACTCAAGAGGCTGAGGCTGGAGAATTGCTTGAACCCAGGAGCCAGAGGTTGCGGTGAGCTGAGATCACACCACTGCACTGCAGTCTGGGTGACAGGTTGAGACCCTGTCTCAACAAAACAAAACAAAACAGAAACAAATGTTACCCAGGCATGGTGGTGGGCACCTGTAGGCAGAGGTTGCAGTAAGCTGAGATTGCGCCACTGCACTCCAGCCTGGGCTATGGAGCAAGACTCCATCTCAAAAAAGCAAACAAACAAAACCAAAATTCTGTCTGTCCTTCTTTTTAGGTTGCTGGAAATTAACAAGATAAATACAAATGCAAATGAAAATATGAGACACCAGTTGAATTTGAATTTTGGATAAACAACACTTTTTTATATATAGCTATGTCCTAAATATTGCATGTAAGTATTGCATAAGATGTATATTGCAACATGAATACTTGGGACATACTTATACTAAAACATTATTCATTGTTATCTGAAATTCAAGTTTAACTGGGTGTCCTATATTGTTTCCAACAACTGTAACATAACCTCTTGGCATCTACTTGTAGGGATTTTGTGAAATTTAGAACCAATATATGTAAACTAGTTATCACAAAGCCTACCACATAGCAGGAGATAAATAATAATAATAATAACTTAGGAAAGTTAATCTCATTTGGGGCATCTGGATAACCTGTGAATATTGGCAATCTCTCTTTCCATGCCATAGGTTATAGATAAGGAAGCAGGACCGGAAGAGTCTACACATGAATATTAATCAAGAAAGGAGATATTTATAATTTTATGCACCTAAACCTTTGCGTGAAGATTTTTTATTGTTAAACCAGGCATGGTGGCCGTCTATAATCCCAGCACTTTGGGAGGCCAAGGCAGGAGGATTGCGACATGGTGAGACCTCTGTCTACAAAAAAAACCAAAATTAGCCAGGTGTGGTGGTGTGCACCTATAGTCTCAGCTACTCAGAAGGCTGAAGTGGGAGGATTGTTTAAGCCCAGGAGGTCGAGGCTGCAGTGAGCCAGGACTGTACCACTGCACTCGAGTCTGGGCAACAAACCAAGACCTTGTGTCAAAAAAAAAAAAGAGATTTTTTTATTGTTAAAATATTCGCATATTTTCCAAATCTTTACAGTGTCAAAATTCTTTACATTAGTAACTTCTTCATTTTAAAACTTGAATGAAAACTTCAAAGTTACATTTACTTCTTTCAAATAGGATTTCAATCCTAATTAGAAAACCACCTTCATTTTCTCAAGGTAAATTGCACCATCCACAAATGTTCCAGTTTCTTCTCTACCTAGTCTCTTAACTTCGTGTTATCTAAACTTGTTTATAATACTCTCCTGAAACCGCTGTTGAAGGTTACCAGGCTCTATTACGATAATCTCCTTCCTGCCTTCTTCCTTTCAATTCTATTATTCCTTTCAATTCATCCTTGTTATATGAGTTTAACCTTTCTACAACACAAGTATCATTATATCAATCCCTCACTCAAAAACACCAAATGAAAACGAGTAGGATGAACGGTGGGAGGTAGGGTGAAGCCAGATTATGGTGGCCCTTGCAAGTTGAACTTAAAGTGAGAAGTTTTTGAGAGGGGAATAACATGCTAAAAGGCATTGTTTTACTTAGATCATGCCAGTAACTGTGGGCAGATGAATTAGAGATGGCAAAGATCGGGGTAATCAGCTGTCGTAGGGATTAAGTATACTGTGCTGATAGGAAAGTCTTTCTCATAGGGCCTGGGCCTGCCAGAGAAACATTACCTTACTGAGAGGTTCATAGTTTTAAGTAGTAGAATCCTAATTTGGTTTGAGCTTATAGGGTTTAACATATATACAAAATGAGGCAGTTTAAAGTGTAGCAATTTGATTTTAGGCGTAAAAGCTATTATTTGAAGCACAAAAGAGTTTCTGTGCAGTAATTTTAAAGGGTTGCTGAGTCACTTGGGCATGTGAGACCTTGCCCAGGAACATCTGGCTACTTACTTTAAAAGCCGTGACTATACTTAGCTGCATAAAAAAAGTCCTTTGGTCCTTTCCTCTGGATTCCGGGGCAGATGAACCAGGCAATGTTTCAGCTATTGCTGTAAACTTGCAGGAACCTCTGCTTCTTAAGTACCTTTTAAGCTTCCAGGACCTCCCTATCAAGTAATTACCTTGCTAAATTGTAAAGAACCGTAAACCCTTTCTCCCAGATCCCTATGGCCTATTCCAGGGAATAAGGGTTAGCAGAGGCAGTATTCAGGCTTGCTTTGTTCTTTTTCTTTTGTTTTCTTTTCTCTTTCTTTCTTTTCTTTCTTTCCTTCCTTTTTTTTTTTTTTTTTTTGACAGAGTTCTGCTCTTGTTGCCCAGGCTGGAGTGCAGTGGCACGATCTTGGCTCACTGCAACCTCTGCCTCCTAGATTCAAGCGATTCTCCTGCCTCAGCCTCCCAAGTAGCTGGGATTACAGGCATGTGCAACTATGCCCGCCTAATTTTGCATTTTTAGTAGAGATGGGGTTTCGCCATGTTGGCCAGGCTGGTTTCGAACCCCTGACCTCAGGTGATCCTCCCGCCTCGGCCTCCCAAAGTGCTGGGATTACAGGCGTGAGCCACCGCGCCCGGCCTTACTTTGTTCTTACACATATAGTAAGATTGTGTTCTCTAGGTAAGGAGTTTCTTGTTTAAAAGGAAAAAAATCCTAGTCTTAATTGCCCCTTCAGAACTAGGAAATTTGTCTTTAGACCAAAGCAGCAGGAAACAAGAATTGAAAGGAGTTAAAACAAGTGTAGAGAGATAGGAGAACCCAGGAAAGGGGGAATGCTCAGAGAATCCAGTGCCTGGAAATCTAGAAGCATGAATTACTAGATTTTCCCAAGCAAAAATGATCAGACTTTGCAGATTGCTGTTTCAGAAAGAGGGGAGTTCAGAATAAAGGTTGCAAGAGGAAATGGGAGAGCTGGTAGTAGAAAGCAGAAGTTTTTTGTATACTCTGTTTAGTTTCTCACTTCCTGTGAGCACAACTTCGTTACCACCTGCAGCCTGTGCTGTCTTTTCACCTTTTACTTTAGAACTAACTGTTCAGTCTACCCATCAAAAGATGGGTACATTTACTTCCTCCATCAAGTCTTCACTGAAGATTTCAGATTCTATTTCTTTCTCAATTCCCTGAAATATTAGTGAGTTCAGTCACAATCACATCGTTTATCATATAATAGTTGCATCAAAAGAAGGCTCGGCGCCGTTGCTCACGCCTGTAATCCCAGCACTTTGCCGGGCTGAGGCAGAAGGATCACTTGAGCTCAGGAGCTCAAGGCCAGCCTGGGCAAAAAAAATTGTCTCAAAAAAGAAAAAAGTGTGAGCCTGCTTTCTTCCAACTAGGCAATGTATTTCTTGAATTTGGAGACTATATAAAAATATATTTATATACATAATCTATATTTATATATAAATATATATGTTATATATAATATATAAATATATAACATATATAATATATAATATATAAATATATAACATATATAATATATAAATATATAACATATATAATATATAAATATATAACATATATAATATATAAATATATAACATATATAATATATAAATATATAACATATATAATATATAATATATAAATATATAACATATAATATATAAATATATAACATATATAATATATAATATATAAATATATAACATATATAATATATAATATATAAATATATAATATATAATATATAAATATATATAATATATAATATACAATATATAAATATATAATATATAATATATAATTTATATATAATTATAATATATGCAATATCTATATAAAATATATATATTTTTGAACATAGTTTCGCTCTTGTTGCCCAGGCTGGAGTGCAGTGGCATGATATCGGCTCACTGCAACCTCTGCCTCCCGGGTTCAAGCGATTCTCCTGCCTCAGCCTCCCGAGTACCTGGGATTACAGGCATGCGCCGCCACGCCAGGCTAATTTTTTTGTATTTTTACTACAGACGGGGTTTCTCCATGTTGGCCAGGCGGGTCTCGAATTCCCGACCTCAGGTGATCAGCCTGCCTTGACCTTCCGAAGTGCTGGGATTACAGACGTGAGCCACTGCGCCCGGCCTGGAGATTATATTTTAAAGTTATTTTGAATACTCCCTGGAAAAGTTCTTGGTTCATACTTATACCCCTAAGTCAAAAGATTTGTCAAATATTCAAGAACAATCAAACAATCACTTAAAAATTCTGTATAAAAGTTTCTATTTCGGCATACTTTACTTTTACTTAACTAAAATTTCAAATAAAATGTATCCACTTTTATGATCTCAACAAGATCGGTCATTCCTATAGCGGAGTTGAAAACTTTCAACTTATTCACAATTATCAAAAGAATGGAGCAGCCCCCACAGAGACTTCCAGCAATGAGTTGTAAAATGCAGTCTGCATTAAGTAGCTTCCTTACAATATCCCGATGGTAAAAGTGTCAAATTTCGCAAACGCCTGGACAAGGAAGTGAAATGATCATCTAATAACGCAGTTGACTCATCTGTCAAATAAGCGAGTGGGCCAGGGTCCCTGAGCTCACTACCCTCAGATTCTAACTCCAGCTTCACATCATTAGGCGTAAGCAGCCAATTGGGCCGTCTGGGAGCCGTGCATCCTGGGAGTTATAGTTTCCGGCTCCCTCCTTCAGACTACAAGCTCCACAGAGCCGCGGGAGGACGGTTGCCTGGTATTATTAGCAAGCAGCAAATATGGCGGTGGCGCGCGTGGACGCGGCTTTGCCTCCCGGAGAAGGTAAGGCGATCCCTACCCCGAGTCCTAAGGTTTACTTCACGGAGCTGAATTAAATAGTGGAGAGCAGAAAACCTAGGTTTAGATGTGCAGTTCTGGACCAGTTCTTTCGATGCGGATCTGTGGTCGTCACGGAGGCGGGCTACCCTCTGGGAGTTGTAGTTCACCTGCCGTTCCCAGCTCTCCGGCGTCGCGGTGAGGGCCGAGCGGGGGACTACAGTCCCCAGAAGCCTTCGCGCGGCCCGGCGCCCTGGCTCCCGCGCTCCCGATGCTGAGGAGGCGGTGGATTTCGGGCTGCGATGACCTTTCTTGACCATTTACTTTGAGTCATGGGTGCCTAAGCGAAATGTTCGGGATCTCCCTCTTTCGCTTCACACATCTCCCTCTCTTCTTGGTTCCTGGAACCATCAGGAAAACCTTCCCTCAGAGACCGCTGCCTAGTCTGGCTTTGAACCCTTCCTCGGAGGTGGCCAGTGGCCGTGATAAAATCTAAGGGATGATCCAGAGCCCGCAGTTCTGTACTCCTTGTTCTTGCACACGGGTCCTAGGATCGAGTTTGGTCGCTGCCCAGTAGAGCACAGGACTGTGTGGGTGCTTCTGTGGCCTGAAGATACCTACCTCTTTGGGGCGCCGGACGCGAGCTGCTTTTGTTTTGGTTACAGCTCCGAGGCTTGGCAGCAGTCAGTCCTCTAAATCGGGGACAGGGCCCAGGGGTCGAGGCCCGTCTTCATGGCTTAGACCAGGAGTGCATTTTCTGGGAGCCGTAAATTCTTGGGGGAAGAGTTGGTGGATGGTTCTCAGACCTCTCTGTCGACCCCTTGGAATTGTGTACAAAGGCTGTGCACTTTTCTGAGACAGCACACCCCTTTCATCAATTTTTCAGAGGGGCTCACGACTCCTCACATGCTAAGAGCCATTAGACAACGGGAAAACGTTGAAATCCTCCAGGAGAGCAATCTGGCATAATTAATTCCTGCAGTAGTCCTAATCTGGGTGTAAATTTGAAATTGGCCGTTTCTCTGGCCCCGCCCTCTTCGGAGATCGGCTTTTCTTAAACCACACCTCTCAAGCCCACCAGGGCTACTTAACTGTTAATAGCAGTTAACATTTACAGAGCACTTTGTATGACCCAGGCGATGTTCTCAGTCCTTTTTTTTTTTTTTTTTTAACATTATCTCATTTTCTCTGTAGAACTACATTTATAAGGCAGGTATTATCCCCACTTTACAGAGTAGAAAAGTGAGCCCAAAAGAAATCAATAATTTGCCTAATATACCACAATGGTTAATTGGTGGAGCCAGGGTTTGAACGTCTATGTTATACTAAAGTGCCTTATTGAGTGCCCGGTGGCAGGAACGGGGCTAAGTACTATTCATATGGTTTCTCTTTTAATTCTCATATCAAGCTAGCGAAATGGGTGTATTATCCTATTTTATGGGAGAATTAGTTGAACTATACTTTGATTTTCAAAATCACAGTTTGGGCACTTTAGGATATATTGGTAGTTAGGCTGTAAGCTGGTGGATCGCAGTCAAAAGTTTAGTAACATTTAAACAATAGTATCATTACTTAGGCACAACAAATGGAAGTAATCGTCCATATTTAAATGTGAAAATTTTCAAAGTATATCTTAGCAACTTGAGGAGAATATCACACGTCTAGTTTTAATTTGATATTTCTGAAGAAAAATGAGTAATTCAATCTGGTCATTTAGAACTCAAGATTGCTTTAATTTTACAATGTTGATATTTATTATGCTCTACTGTTCTTTAACTTGAAATGGTATAGAGATTTTATAATTCCAGCCCTATGCTTAGCTGTTGTACATGTTTTATTTTATTTGTGTTTTCTAACATTTCCGTTTCTTTTCAAGGATCAGTGGTCAATTGGTCAGGACAGGGACTACAGAAATTAGGTCCAAATTTACCCTGTGAAGCTGATATTCACACTTTGATTCTGGATAAAAATCAGATTATTAAATTGGAAAATCTGGAGAAATGCAAACGATTAATACAGGTAGGTATTGCAATCTGGGAAATGGTTACATAGGATCAATTTATTATTAAACAAAACAATAAAATAACCTGACAAAAAGTAACTGTGCAGGCCTAGCAAGCAGTCATTGTTGCCTTAAATTTTTACATGACAGTTTCTTCTGAAGATGAACATACATGTACTACATTGAGAGTAGATTAGGAAAAAAAAGCATTGTTAAGAAAAGGAAGCATTTTATTTTGCAAAATACTGTGTTACTAAGGTAACCTTTTACCTCATGATGGGGGTAAAGAGTTCATTCATTCCTTCATTCAAGAAATGGTTACTGAGTCCCTCTTATATGTCTGGCACTGTATTAAGTTTTGACTGAGAGTTTAACAGCACTATTCTTGTGGAACTTACATTCTCAAGTTGTTGCTGTGTTAAAAATGTCTTAGTAGTTGGAGGAGGTCTGATCGCTCAGCTTTATCTGTATTTTCTATCGCCCAGGAACAATAACAAAAAACTGATAGTCATACTGTAGAATATTTAGACAATATATGTGAAATGTACAAAAGGAGTTTGTTTGAGAGTGTTTGGCTGTCTAAATAAACCTTTTAAATCACTTTAATGTGAAATATTTTATATATGTTATTCCTAAAAATAACAATATGTTTCCTTTTTACAGTTATCAGTAGCTAATAATCGGCTGGTTCGGATGATGGGTGTGGCCAAGCTGACGTTGCTTCGTGTATTAAATTTGCCTCATAATAGCATTGGCTGTGTGGAAGGGCTAAAGGAACTAGTACATCTGGAATGGCTGAATTTGGCAGGAAATAATCTTAAGGTGAATGGTTTCTTTTTTGTTTACAAAACTATTCTGCATAAAAAAAATTCAAGCAATGTAGAAATAAGTCAAATTAAAAAGTGAAAGTACCCACTCCCACTCTCCAGGGATAATCTCTATTAAAATAAACTAAAAATAAATCTCATTCTGAAACATATAATATGACATAATATTCTTTTAAATTTGAACAAAGAATCTATATTGTACTTAGAAAAAAGTAGATCAAACCATAGAGTGTTTAGGAGGGAGACTATATCATGCTGAATTAAGCTTTAAGTAAATGTTTAATGCTATAAGGGAGAATATACAGTTTTAAAAGTTAGGAGATCTGAATTCTAGTCCTACTTGCATTACTTAGTAACTGTGTAATTTTGGGTAAATTAATACATATTTCTGCATCTTATTTTTTGGCATGCTAGCTGAGAGGACTAGATTACCAATAGCTGCCTTTTATTGAGCCATTAATGTATCTGAGCTACTGTTCTAAACATTTATCTGTATTAACTTATTCAATCTCATGGTAGCCTGCAAAGTAGATATAGACATTATGCGTGTTATAAAGGTGAAGGAACTAAAGCACAGAGAAGTAACTTGCTCAAGGTCACACAGCTAGGAAGTTGCAGGGCCAGAATGTAAATCCAGGCTGTTTGGTTTTAATCTAAACTTGTAAACTCTATTCTATACCACCAACTGTCATATATTATTACTATGGTTTCTTTTGTTTTTTTTTTTTTTGATGGAGTTTTGCTCTTATTGTCCAGGCTGGAGTGCAGTGGCACGATCTTGGCTCACTGCAACCTCTGCCTCCTGGGTTTAAGCAATTCTCCTGCCTCAGCCTCAAGAGTAACTGGGATTACAGGCGCCTGCCCACCATGCCTGGCTAATTTTTAGTATTTTTTTAGTAGAGACAGGGTTTCGCCATGTTGGCCAGGCTGGTCTCGAACTCCTGACCTCAGGCTGTCCACCCACCTCGGCCTCCCAAAGTGCTGGGATTACAGGTGTGAGCCATAGCGCCTGGCCATTACTATGGTTTTTTTCAAGCTGTAAAGATCTTGGATGGTATGAACTACTTGGTAGCCCTCTACTCATAGAGAGATAATGAAAGTGTACGTTTACAACCTGACAATCTACTAAATTCTGTTAGTACTGCCCCTTTTCTCTTGCTAAGTTCTTCTACTCTGCTTCTAATAATAAGAGGAGGCAAGACACTCTTTCAGCTGCAAAGAACTAGGGAATAATTTTATTTTTTGATTTTGTTTTCATTAAATAGTGTGATGCTTTTCTTGTGATAGGCCATGGAACAGATCAATAGCTGCACAGCTCTACAGCATCTCGATTTATCAGACAATAATATATCCCAGATAGGTGATCTATCTAAATTGGTATCCCTGAAAGTAAGTATGTTTTCTTTGTCATTTGTGAAGTTTTATAGCAAAATACCAAGAGAAAGTAATCTTATTGACCTAAAATTAGCCTGCTTAGTATGAGCAGATTGCTTTCTTTATGATAAGAATTATGGGCTGGGCATGGTGGGTCATGCCTGTAATCCCAGCACTTTGAGAGGCTGAGGCGAGTGGATGGCTTGAGCTCAGAAGTTCAAGACTAGCCTGGGCAACATGGCAAAGCCCCATCTCTACTAAAAATACCAAAAATTAGTGGGGCATAGTGGTGCGAGCCTGTAGTCCCAGCTACTCAGCTAAAGCAGGATTGGTTGAACCCAGGAGGTGGAGGTTGCGGTGACCCGAGATTGGGTCACTGCACTCTAGCCTGGGCAATAGAGTGAGACTCAGTCTCAAAAAAAAAAAGGAATTATGTTAGAATACCAGAAACTAAGTATGAAACTTTTTGTTGTTAGTTATATAACTCATTTATTTGATGTGAAACTGGTCATTGTAGTTAAGGTTAATTTTATTTACCATTCTCTGAACATGATGGAATTCCCTGTATGCCCAATCAACCAATGCTAGTAACTTCAGTTATTATATAGTACATAATCTTTGGTGAGGTTGAGATTAATCATTCCTGAATTTGAGTCTGTCTGTATTTTTTTTTGAGACAGAGTCTTGCTCTGTCACCCAGGCTGGAGTGTAGTAGTACAATCTCACTCGACCTCCCAGGCTCCAGTGATCCTCTCACCTTAGCCTCCCAAGTAGCTAGGACCATAGGCATGTGTACATCACCACACCCAGCTAATTTTTTGAGTGTTTGTAGAGATGAGATCTTTTTCTTTTCTTTTTTTTTTTTTAGATAGAGTTCTGCTCTGTCACCCAAGCAGTGGTGCAATCTTGGCCCACTGCAACCCAAGCAGTGGTTGCAGTGGTGCAATCTTGGCTCACTGCAACCTCTGCCTCCTGTGTTCAAGTGATATTTTTGCCTTAGCGTCCCGAGTAGCTGGGATTATAGGCGCCCACCACCACACCTGGCTAATTTTTTGTATTTTTAGTAGAGACAGGGTTTCACCACGTTGGCCAGGCTGATTTTGAACTCCTGACCTCACATGATCCTCCTGCCTTGGCCTTGCAAAGTGTTGGGATTACAAGCGTGAGCCACTGCACCTGGCCAGAGATGAGATCTTACTATGTTGTCTAGACTGGTCTCAAACTCCTGGACTCTAGCAGTCCTCCTGCCTCAGTCTCTCAAAGTGCTAGGATTACAGGCATGAGCCACCGAACTGGCCGAGTCTGTTTTTTTGTTTTGTTTTGTTTTGTTTTGTTTTTTTGAGACGGAGTTTTGCTCTGTTGCCCAGGCTGGAGTGCAGTGGCGCAATCTCGGCTCACTGCAACCTCTGCCTCCCAGGTTCAAGCGATTCTCCTGCCTCAGCCTCCTGAGTAGCTGGGACTACAGGTGCATGCCACCACGCCCAGCTAATTTTTGTATTTTTAGTAGAGATGGCATTTCATCATGTTGGCCAGGCTGGTCTCGAACTCCTGACCTTGTGATCCACCTGCCTCGGCCTCCCAAAGTGTTGGGATTACAGGCATGAGCCACTGCGCTGGGTCCCAAGTCTGGATTTTTTTTTTTTTTTTTGACATTCAGAATTGCTGTTTTTAAAGTAATAGGTATTAGCTAATTGTCAAAATTAATTTCACTTAGAAAAAAACATGTAGCATGTAGCACTTTTTATGGAGGGGAATGTATCATGCAGTCAAATAAGTAACAGTTGAAATCACAGTCTTGAAAAACATGTAGAACATTTTAAATATTGTTGCCTCATTGGATATTATTACCATCAGATATGTTCATTAAGCCCTAGAAGCAGTATCTTAGTTCACTTTTTCCCAGATCTTTAGGAGAAATCATTTTTAGCAATAATTATTCTAAACAATTTGATGTAGCCAGATGCTGTCCTAATAGATGCTAAGAGAATTCAAATGAACCAAAGATGATTGAATTTTTGTTTTTTTTTTTTTTTTTGCTGGAATAGAAGCCTATTTATCTGATTAGAATCCTGGGTGTTCAGTTTTGGGTTTATTCTTGGTTGTTGCTGACTTAATGTGAGTCAGCTTTATCTGCAAGTAACACATTCTACCTCCCTTTATTTTTTAGTTACCTAGGGAATACAGTTGCAATTATGGATGTAGGTTATCACTCTCTTTTTTGGAAAATTTGCTTTATATGTGGTTGTTTTAATGACTTTTTTTTTTTTTTTTTTTAATTTGAGACATCAGAGTCTTGCTGTCACCCAGGCTCGAGTGCAGTGGTGCAGTCATGGCTTACTATAGCCTCGACCTCCTGGGCTCAAGTGATCCCCCTATCTCAGCCTCCCCAGTAGCTGGAACTACAGGTGCACCCCATCATGCCTGGCTAATTTTTTTATTTTTAGTAGAGACCAGGTCTCACTATGTTGCTCAGGCTGGTCTCAAACTCCTGGGCTCAAGCAATCTTCCCTCCTTGGCCTCCCAAAATGCTGGGATTACAGGCATGAGCCACCACACATGGCCTCTATTTTGATATTTTAAAAGAAAATGAAAAAGTGTGTTAGAAATTGCTTAGTGTCTCATAACTTAAATCTCACAGCATGCCTAGTTGCTATGCCAAGCATGTGTTTTTGGACAAGTCTTTAAAATATCATGAGCTTAGGATGTTGGTATGAAAACAGAGAGTTGGACCAGAAGATCATCAAGGACCCTTGTAGCATTAACAGTCTTTGATTTGTGTGTGATGAGAAATATAATAAAGTAGATTCCTTTATTCTTATATGTACCATTTTGGTGTTATCACAATAGGCCAATTTATTTGTAATCTTTTCATTTGTAATTCATACTGTTTTTACTTTCAAGACCCTGCTTTTACATGGAAACATCATCACCTCTCTTAGAATGGCACCTGCTTACCTACCCAGAAGTCTTGCTATACTTTCTTTGGCAGAAAATGAAATCCGAGACTTAAATGAGGTAAAATTTGAGGGTATTTTGTGAGATTCAGGAAGCTGGAAATCCTAGGAAAGACACAGGAGAGGGTTGTGAGCTTACTTTTAGACTGTGAGCATCTTGGAAGAAACTGCCATTCATATGAAACACTTGGCTCTAGATGATTGTTATTTTTCTTTCCACTTTTCCTTAGTGTCAGTGGGTCATTAAGGTCTAATTTCCTTTGTAAAGCTGTAATTATCATTCCACTGGGAGGCGATTGGTGGTAGAGGGACATCTACGTTATAAGGGTTTATAAGACTCCCTGTCCACCTTTCCTGGCTGCTGTGATGTTTTCAAAATAGGGTTATTTCTGCTAGGAAACAGTGCTGATACTTGCCAGGGGATTTTGTGCAGCAGGGACAGATGGCTATATTGTTGAAACTTTGGAAGTCAATGGACACTTGTCACTTTTCAGAACAAGAGGGAAATTATCACATTCTCAAATGCTGCCAAAGATATGTAATCAGTGGAAACCTTGTGCTTGTTCAACAAAGATATCTTTTGTTCCAGATCTCTTTTTTGGCATCCTTAACTGAATTGGAACAGTTGTCGATTATGAACAATCCTTGTGTGATGGCAACACCATCCATCCCAGGATTTGACTATCGGCCGTACATCGTCAGCTGGTGCCTAAACCTCAGAGTCCTAGATGGATATGTGATTTCTCAGAAGGAAAGGTAAACATGTGCTCTTTAACATCACAAATGTTACTGAAAAGACCATTTCTAGTTTACTACAGATTAATAGAGTATTTCTTAAAATGTGCATTTAGATAACAAGAGTATTAATGCAGTCATGTAGCAGACTATATGCTGGTCATTTAGGATTTTCTGTCATTTCTAAAAAAGGATAAGAAATAAATATTGGCCTGGTGCAGTGGCTCATGCCTGTAATCCTTGCACTTTGGAAAGCCGAGGCAGGAGGATTGCTTGAGCCCAGGAGTTTGAGACCAGCCTGGGCAATATAGGGAGACCACATCTCTAAAAAAAAAAAAAAAAAATTAGCTGGGCGTGGTGGTACACACCTGTAGTCCTAGCTACTTAGGAAGCTGAGGTGGGAGGATTGCTTGAGCTCAGGAATTTAAGGTTACAGTGAGCTATGGTTGTGTCATTGCACTCTACCTTGGGTGACAGAGTGAGACCCTGTCTCTGAAAAAAAAAGAAGAAATCTCGGCCCCAGAGATTGGAGCTAGTAGTCTTAGTGCCCTACATACAACAATTTGATTTCTAAAAGTTCTTTTGTTAATCAGTTGTTTGGAGCTTGGAACACTTTTGCTTAGAAACCATCATGTTATAGATCCTGTGTAGGATCTCAGATCAGTCTCACAAAAGCTTGTAATATATTAATCTATCACATATATAAGGGCCGTATTTTTTATTCATTTTATTTTCTATTTTATCATCCAGCTCCAAATGCCATGTAAGGGCAGTATTGGTAGTATCTTAGAATTCTCCAAATACTCATTATAATGATAACTCTGGGAAAATGCAGAGTTTTAATTTGGAACTAGTAGCAGATGTGGTGATTGGTCCTCCTCTTCTTTTTTTTTTTATTTTTTAATTTTTTTTGAGACTGAGTTTCACTCTTGTTGCCCAGGCTGGAGTGCAATGGCGCGATCTCTGCTCATCACAACCTCCACCTCCTGGGTTCAAGCGATTCTTCTGCCTCAGCCTCCCAAGTAGCTGGAATTATAGGCATGTGCCACCACACCCAGCTAATTTTGTATTTTTAGTGGAGACAGGGTTTCTCCATGTTGTTTAGGCTAGTCTCAAACTCCTGACCTCAGGTGATGTGCCCGCCTCGGCCTCCCAAAGTGTTGGGATTACAGGCATGAGCCACTGCACCTGGCCAGGTTCTCCCCTTCTTATACCTGTGAAGCAGCAGAAGCAAGAATTCCCCCACCTGTAAATCATTAATAGTTTCTGTGGCTTGGAGCTGGGATCCCTGCAGAATGGAGTCTTCTGGACCCTGATACATGATCAGTGGAATGAGAGCTTTAGGGGAGGTAAGGAACTAGGATATGGGAAGGAGGGAGTGGAATTGGGATAGTGAGAGTTGAGATGACTTTATTCTGTCTACTATGCTTCATTTAACTTTTTTCTTTCAGTACATACACACATGCATTATGGACTCAACACATACATTATCCCTCACCTTTTTTTGTTCTTCTCTACTACAGACAGTAGTTACTTCAGGAGTTTCCTGATGGGAGGACGGGTGGTAGATTACAGACAGCGTCTCCCTTCTCTGTCTCTCTGCTGTTTTGTATAGTTTCTGAGTAAAGCAGGGGGCCGTGAGGAATGGCAGCCAAGAGCTAGATAGTGGTGGTGCTGGTGTAGGGTGAGGGACATATGTCAGGTCTAGTTTGCCTACAGGAAAGGGTGGCTTTTCTTTTTCCTGCTGTGAATGTTGCTCTGAGAATAAACCTTATTTTGTTTCAAACTGTGACTAGTTCTAGATTTAGAATATGGGTTTACTTGGATAATCCTCTGTACAGTTGTTGACTTCTTCTGTGGGAGTAGGACTGGCAACATTTTCATGTCTGAGAGGCAGCATGGTGATGTGGGCAGAGATAAAGGTTTGGTGTAAAGAGAGACCCACAAAGAGAGATGAGACCTGCTTACGATAGACAGGGGAAGGCTTCACTTTTTTCTCTGCTATCTATTAGCTGTGTGGCCTTGTCAAGTTCCTTAGGGCTTTTCTGAGGCTAAGTTTCCTCATCTGTAAAATGTGAATAGCGGTACTACCTTGCTTTCATGGATGGTAGGATTAAGGATGATGTATAGAACATAGGACTGGTCATATAGTAGGTGCTTAATAAATGATATTATATAAGGATAGAGACTAAAGGTTGAAGAGTTTGTTGAAACTAAAGAGAGTGTCAAGACAGAAAATATTTGTTGATTGGATAAATAATGATAAAAAAGTCTGTGTTTCTATACTGTGGAAATGGTTTTATTCCAAGTGACTTTAAGGTGAATTTGAATATTTTTTGAGCTTTCTCCATAATGCTTTGCAAACATTCAATTTCAGAGACTTCAGGAGATAGGGAAGAGTGGGCTCCCGCTTGGGGTAGCCTCTCTCTCTGGGGTTGTCCTGCACTAAAGAAGTGTGCGGGGGGGTGGCTGGCAAGATGGCTGAATAGCAACAGCTCTGGTCTGCAGCTCCCAGTGAGATTAGCACAGAAGGCAGGTGATTTCTACATTTCCACCTGAGGTACGTGGCTCATCTCACTGGGACTAGTTAGACAGTGGGTGCAGCCCACGGAGGGTGAGCAGAAGCAGGGTGTGGCATTGCCTCACCCCGGAAGTGCAAGGGGTCAGGGAACTCCCTCCCCTAGCCTGGGGAAGCCGTGAGGGACTGTGCTGGGAGGAACAGTGTACTCTGGCCCAGATACTATGCTTTTCCCATGGTCTTCACAACCCCACACACCAGGAGATTCCCTCCAGTGCCTACGCCACCAGGGCCCTGGGTTTCAAGCACAAAAGTGGGTGGCCGTTGGGCAGACACCAAGCTAGCTGTAGGAGTTTTTTTTCATATCCCAGTGGCGCCTGGAACACCAGTGAGACAGAACCGTTCACTCCTCTGGAAAGGGGGCTGAAGCCAGCAAGCCAAGTGGTCTAGCGCAGAGGATCCCAGCCCCACAGAGCCCAGCAAGCTAAGATACACAGGGTTGAAATTCTTGCTGCCAGTACAGCAGTCTGAAGTCGACCTGGGATGCTCGAGCTTGTCGGGGGAGGGGCATCTGCCTTTACCGAGGCGCGAATAGGTGGTTTTCCCCTCACAGTGTAAACAAAATCTCCCGCAAGTTCAAACTGGGCAGAGCCCACCGCAGCTCAGCAAAGCTGCTGTAGCCGGACTGCTTCTCTAGATTCCTCCTCTCTGGGCAGGACATCTCTGAAAGAAAGGCAGCAGCCCCAGTCAGGGGGCTTATAGATAAAACTCCGCATCTCCCAGGGACAGAGCACCTGGGGGAAGGGGCAGCTGTAGGTGCAGCTTCAGCAGGCTTAAATGTTCCTGCCTCCCGGCTCTGAAGAGAGCGGTGGATCTCCTAACACAGCCCTTGAGCTCTGCTAAGGGACAGACTGTCTCCTCAAGTGGGTCCCTGATCCCCGTGTCTCCTGACTGGGAGACATCTCCCAGCAACGGTTGACAGACACCTCATATAGGAGAACTCCAGCTGGCATTTGGTGAGTGCCCCTCTAGGATGAAGCTTCCAGAGGAAGGAACAGGCAGCAATCTTTGCTGTTCTGCAGCCTCTGCTGTTGATAGCCAGGAAAACAGGTAGTGGATGTCCAGCAAACTCCAGCAGACCTGCAGCAGAGGGGCATGACTGTTAGAAGGAAAACTAACAAACAGAAAGGAATAGCATCAACATCAACAAAAAGGACATCCACACAGAAACCCCATCTGAAGGTCACCAACATCAAAGACCAATAGTAGATAAATCCACAAAGATGAGGAAAAACCAGTGCAAAGAGGCTGAAAATTCCAAAAACCAGAGCGCTTCTTCTCCCGCAAAGGATCACAACTCCTTGCCAGCAAAAGAACAAAACTGGACAGAGAATGAGTTTCACAAATTGACAGAAGTAGGCTTCAGAATAATAACAAACTCCGTTGAGCTAAAGGAGCATATTCTAACCCAATGCAAGGAAGCTAAGAACCTTGAAAAAAGGTTAGAGGAATTGCTAACTAGAATAACCAGTTTAGAGAGAACATAAATGACCTGATGGAGCTGCAAAACACAGCACGAGAACTTTGTGAAGCATACACAAGTATCAATAGTCGATTTGATCAAAAGGAAGCAAGGATATCAGAGATTGAAGATCAACTTAATGAAATAAACCGTGAAGACAAGATTAGAGAAAAAAGAATGAAAAGGAATGAAGAAAGCCTCCAAGAAATATGGGATTATGTGAAAAGACCAAACTTAACGTTTTATTGGTTTACCTGAAAGTGACAGGGAGAATGGAACCAAGTTAGGAAACACTCTTCAGGATATTATCCAGGAGAACGTCCCCAACCTAGCAAGACAGGCCAACATTCAAATTCAGGAAATAAAGAGAACACCACAAAGATACTCCTCGAGAAGAGCAACCCCAAGACACATAATTGCCAGATTCGCCAAAGTTGAAATGAAGGAAAAAATGTTAAGGGCAACCAGTGAGTAAAGTCAAGTTACAAAGGGAAGCCCATCAGACTTAACAGCAGGTCTCTCTGCAGAAACCCCACAAGCCAGAAGAGAGTGGGGGCCGATATTCAACATTCTTAAAGAGAAGAATTTTCAACCCAGAATTTCATATCCAGCCAAACTAAGCTTCATAAGTGAAGGAGAAATAAAATCCTTTACACACAAGCAAAGGCTGAGAGATTTTGTTACCACCAGGCCTGCCTTACAAGAACCACTGAAGGAAGCACTAAACATGGAAAGGAAAAACCAGTACTAGCCACTGCAAAAACATACCAAATTGTAAAGATCATCAACACTACGAAGAAACTGCATCAACTAACGAGTGAAATAACCAGCTAGCATCAAAATGACAGGATCAAATTCACACATAACAATATTAACCTTAAATGTAAATGGGCTATTAGCCCAATTAAAAGACATAGACTGGCAAATTGGATAAAGAATCAAGAACCATTGGTGTGCTGCACTCAGGAGATGCATCTCACATGTAAAGACACACATAGATTCAAAGGGATGGAGGAATATTTACCAAACAAATGGAAAGCAAAAAAAAAAAAAAAAAAAAAAAAAAGCAGGGGTTACAATCATAGTCTCTGATAAAACAGACTTTAAACCAACATATATCAAAAAGACAAAGAAGGGCATTACATAATGGTAAAGGGATCAATGGAACAAGAAGAGCTACCTATCCTAAATATATTTGCACCCAATACAGGAGCACCCAGATTCATAAAGCAAGTTCTTGGAGACTTACAAAGAGACTTAGACTCCCACACAATAATAGTGGGAGACTTTAACACCCCACTGTCAAAATTAGATCAACAAGACAGAAAATTAACAAGGTTATTTAGGACTTGAAGTCAGCTCTGGACCAAGCAGACCTAATAGATATCTACAGAACTCTCCACACCAAATCAACAGAATATACATTCTTTTCAACACCACATCACACTTACTCTAAAATTGACCACATAATTGGAAATAAAACACTCCTGAGCAAATGTAAAAGAACAGAAATTATAACAGTCTCTCAGACCACAGTGCAATCAAATTAGAACTCAAGATTAAGAAACTTAAAACCGCACAACTACACGGAAACTGAACAACCTCCTCCTGAATAACTACTGGGTACGTAACGAAATTACGGCAGAAATTAAGTTTTTTGAAACCAATGAGAACAAAGACACAACATCCCAGAGTCTCTGGTACACATTTAAAGCAGTGTGTAGAGGGAAATTTATAGCACCAAAAACCCACAGGAGAAAGGAGGAAAGATCTAAAATCAACACCGTAACATAACAATTAAAAGAACTAGAGAAGGAAGAACAAACAAATTCAAAGCTAGCAGAAAACAAGAAATAACAAAGATCAGAGCAGAACTGAAGGAGATAGAGACACAAAAAACCCTTCAAAAAATCAATGAATTCAGGAGCTGGTTTTTTGAAAAGATCAACAAAATAGACTGCTAACCAGACTAATAAGAAAAGAGAGAAGAATCAAATAGACACAATAAAAAATGATAAAGAGCATATCACCATTGATCCCACAGAAATACAAACTACCATCAGAGAATAAACACCTCTACACAAATAAACTAGAAATCTAGAAGAAATCAATACATTTCTGGACACATACACCCACCCAAGACTAAATCAGGAAGAAGTCAGAGCCCTGAATAGATCAATAACAAGTTCTGATATTGAGGCAGTAGTTAATAGCCTACCAGCCAAAAGAAGCCCAGGACCAGACGGATTCACAGCTGAATTCTGCCAGAGGTACAAAGAGGAGCTGGTACTATTCCTTCTGAAACTATTCCAAACAAAAGAAAAAGAGGGATTCCTCCCTAACTCATTTATGAGGTCAGCAACATCCTGATACCAAAACCTGGCAGAGACACACACAAAAAGGAAAATTTCAGGCCAGTATCCCTGATGAACATTAATGCAAAAGTCGTCAATAAAATACTGGCTAACCGAATCCAGCAGCACATCAAAAAGCTTATCCACCACGATCAAATCGGCTTCATCCCTGGGATGCAAGGCTGGTTCATCATATGCAAATCAATAAACGTAATCCATCACATAAACAGAACCAATGATAAAAACCACATGATTATCTCAATAGATGCAGAAAAGGCCTTCAATAAAATTCAACACCCCTGGCGGGGCGCAGTGGCTCACGCCTGTAATCCCAGCACTTTGGGGGGCTGAGGTGGGTGGATCATGAGGTCAGACGTTAAAGACCAGCCTGGCCAAAATGGTAAAACCCTGTCTCTACTAAAAATATGAAAATTAGCCAGAGGTGGTGGTGGGCACTTGTAATCCCAGTTACTCAGGAGGCTGAGGCAGAGAATTGCTTGAACCCGGGAGGCGTAGTTTGCAGTGAGCTGAGATCACACCACTGCACTCCAGCCTGGGTGACAGAGCAAGACACCATCTAAAAAAAAAAAAAAAAAAATCAACACCCCTTCATGCTAAAAACTCTCAATAAACTAGGTATTGATGGAACATATCTCAAAATAATAAGAGCTATTTATGACAAACCCACAGCCAATATCATACTGAATGGGCAAAAGCTGGAAGCATTCCCTTTGAAAACTGGCACAAGACAGGGATGCCCTCTCTTACCACTCCTATTCAACATAGTATTGGAAGTTTTGGCCAAGGCAATCAGGCAAGAGAAAGAAATAAAGGGTATTCAGATAGGAAGAGAGGAAGTCAAATTGTCTCTGTTTGCAGATGACATGATTGTATATTTGGAAAACCCCATTGTTCCAGCCCAAAATCTCCTTAAGCTGATAAGCAACTTCAGCAAAGTCTCAGGATACAAAATCAATGTGCAAAAATCACAAGCATTCCTATACAACATAATAGAGAGCCTAATCATGAGTGAACTTCCATTCACAATTGCTGCAAAGAGACTAAAATACCTAGGAATCCAACTTACAAGGGATGTGAAGGACCTCTTCAAGGAGAACTACAAACCAGTGCTCAAGGAAATAGGAGAGGACACAAACAAATGGAAAAACATTCCATGCTCATGCATAGGAAGAATCAATATTGTGAAAATGGCCATACTGCCCAAAGTAATGTATAGATTCAGTGCTATCCTCATCAAGCTACCATTGACTTTCTTTTTTTTTTTTTTTTGAGATGGAGTTTTGCTCTTGTTGCCCAGGCTGGAGTGCAATGGCATGATCTCGGCTCACTACAACCTCCACCTCGCGGGTCCAAGCGATTCTCCTGCCTCAGCCTCCCTAGTAGCTGGGATTACAGGCATGCGCCACCACGCCTGGCTAATTTTGTATTTTTAGTAGAGATGGGGTTTCTCCATGTTGGTCAGACTGGTCTTGAACTCCCTACCTCAGGTGATCCACCCGCCTCGGCCTCCCAAAGTGTTGGGATTACAGGCGTGAGCCAGCGCGCCCGGTCCCATTGACTTTCTTCACAGAATTAGAAAAAAATACTTGAAATTGCATATGGAACCAAGAAAGAGCCTGTATAGCCAAGACAATCCTAAGCAAAAAGAACAAAGCTGGAGGTATCACGCTACCTGACTTCAAACTACACTACAAGGCTACAGTAACCAAAACAGTGTAGTACTGGTACCAAAACAGTTATATAGACAAATGGAACAGAACAGACGCCTCAGAAATAACACCACACATCTACAACCCTCTGATCTTTGACAAACCTGACAAAAACAAGCAATGGGGAAAGGATTCCTTATTTAATAAATGGTGTTGGGAAAACTGGCTAGCCATATGCAGAAAACTGAAATTGGACCCCTTCCATACACCTTATACAAAAATTAACTCAAGATGGATTAAAGACTTAAATGTAAGACCTAAAACTGTAAAAACCCTAAAAGAAAACCAAGACAATTCCATTCAGGACATAGGCATGGGCAAAGACTTCATGACTAAAACATCAAAAGCAATGGCAACAAAAGCCAAAATTGACACATAGGATCTAATTAAACTAAAGAGCTTCTGCACAGCAAAAGAAACTATCATCAAAGTGAACAGGCAACCTACAGAATGGGAGAAAATTTTTGCAGTCTATCCATCTTAAAGGGCCAATATCCAGAATCTACAAAGAACTTAAACAAATTTAAAAGAAAAAAACCCATCAAAAAGTGGGCAAAGGATATGAACAGATATTTCTCAAAAGAAGACATTTATGCGGCCAACAATCATATGAAAAAAAGCTCATCATCACTGGTCATTAGAGAAATGCAAATCAAAACCACAATGAGATACCATCTCATGCCAGTTAGAATGGTGATCATTAAAAAGTCAGGAAACAGGCTGGGCATGGTGGCTCACGCCTGTAATCCCAGCACTTTGGGAGTCCGAGGCAGGTGGATCACGAGGTCAGAAGTTCGAGACCAGCCTGACCAACATGGTGAAACCCCATCTCTACTAAAAATAGAAAAAAATTAGCCGGGTGTGGTGGTGCGCACCTGTAATCCCAGCTACTCGGGGGGCTGAGGCAGGAGAGTCGCTTGAGCCCAGGAGGTGGAGGTTGCAGTGAGCCGAGATTGTGCCATTGCACTCCAGCCTGGGTGACAGAGTGAGACTCCGTCTCAAAAAAAAACCAAAAAAAAAACCAGTCAGGAAACAACAGATGCTGGAGAGGATGTTAAGAAATAGGAACACTTTTATACTGTTGGTGGGAGTGTAAGTTCAATTATTGTGGAAGACAGTGTGGCAATTCCTCAAGGACCTAGAACCAGAAATACCATCTGACTCAGCAATCCCATTACCGAGTATATACCCAAAGGATTATAAATCATTCTACTATAAGGACACATGCACATGTATGTTTATTGTGGCACTTTTCACAATAGCAAAGACTTGGAACCAACTCAAATGACCAGCAATGATAGACTGGATAAAGAAAATGTGGCACATATACACCATGGAATAATTCTATGGAGCCATAAAAATGGATCAGTTCATGTCCTTTGCAGAGACATGGATGAAGTTGGAAACCATCATTCTTAGCAAACTAACACAGGAACAGAAAACCAAACACTGCATGTTCTCACTCATAAGTGGGAGTTGAACAATGAGAACACATAGACACAGGGAGGGGAACATCACACACCAGGGCCTGTTGGGTGGGGGCTAGGGGAGTGATAGCATTAGGAGAAATACCTAATGTAGGTGACGAGTTGATGGGTGCAGCAAACCACCATGGCATGCGTATACCTATGTAATAAACCTGCACATTCTGCACATGTATCCCAGAACTTAAAGTATTTAAAAAAAAAAAAAAAAGTGTGGGAAGAAGGAAGAGATGGGAGGGTAGCTCAATAGCAAATTTTTTTCCAGACACATTTTTAAGAATTGTAGAAGTACAGAGCGAGACTCCATCTCAAAAAATAAAAATAAAATAAAAAATAAAGAATTGTAAAAGTATCACATAATTAAGATACAGTTTTAAAATAATATTTTAAAATATCCTTATAATCACTTCAGAGAACAGGAAGAGAGCATGGCCGCACGTGGTGGGTCACACTTGTAGTCCCATTACTTGGGAGGCCAAGGTGGGTGGATTGCTTGAGCCCAGGAGTTTGAGACCAGTCTGGGCAATATGGTGAAACCCTGTCTCTACAAAAAAATACAAAAAATTTGCTGGGCGTGGTGGTGTGTGCCTGTAGTCCCAGCTACTCAGGAGGCTGAAGTGGGAGGATTGCTTGAGCCAGGGAGGCAGATGTTGCAGTGAGATGAAATTGCACCACTGTACTCCAGCCTGGGCAACAAAGTGGGAAAAAAAAAAATACAACCAGCATCCAGACATCCCCTTTGTTTCCCTCTGGTCGTAACTCCCCTCCTCACTAGAAGTAACTTTATGGTAACTTTTTAATAATTTAGAAATTTTTTTTTCCTGGTTATTATGGCATCTTCAACCAGTTTCTCCTAGAAAATATATATATATATATTTTTTGAAGACAGAGTGTCGCTCTGTTTCCCAGGCTAGAGTGCAGTGGCATGATCATAGCTCATTGCAACCTCCGCCTCCTACGCTGAAGGGACCGTCCTGTCTCAGCCTTCCAAGTAGCTGGGACTATAGGCACACACCACTGTGCCCAGCTCATTTTTAAATTTTTAGTTCAGATAAGGTTTTGCTGTGTTGCCCAGGCTGGTCTTGAATTCCTGGGCTAGAGCAGTCCTCTTACCTCAGCCTCCCAAAATGCTGGGATTATACATTTGAGCCACTGCACCCAGCTAGAATAACCAGAATTAAAAGACTGATGGCCAGGTGCGGTGGCTCACGCCTGTAATCCTAGCACTTTGGGAGGCCGAGGCGGGAGGATCACTGAGGTCGGGAGTTCGAGACCAGCCTGACCAATACAGAGAAACCCCGCTCTATTAAAAATACAAAAAAATTAGCTGGGTATAGTTGCGCGTGCCTATAATCCCAGCTACTTGGGAGGCTGAGGCAGGAGAACCACTTGAATCCGAGAGGCAGAGGTTACGGTGAGCTGAGATCGTGCCATTGCACTCTAGCCTGGGCAACAAGAGTGAAACTCTGTCTCAAAAAAAAAAAAAAAAGACTGATAATACTAAGGATGTGGTGCAATTGGAATGCTCATAAACCACTCTAGGGGACTATAAATGGTACAACTACTTTGAAAAACTAGAAGTATCTACTGAAGCTAAATGTACATATATACTTTGTTACCCAGCAATTTTACTTCACATGTATACTGTATAGAAATAGCTACTTAGGTCTCCCAAAAGACATGTACATGCATTTTCACAGCAGCCCTATTCATAATAGCACATCAGCCTATACAGGAATGGATAGAGTTCTCAAAAAAAGAAAAAGAAAGGGTCAGCACATTGGTTCATGCCTGTAATCCTAGCACTTTGGGAGGCCAAGGTGGGTGGATCACCTGAGGTTAGGAGTTCAAGACCAGCCTGACCAACATGGTGAAACCCCGTCTCTACTAAAAATACAAAATTAGCTGGGTGTGGTAGCACATGCCTGTAATTCCAGCTACTTGGGAGGCTGAGGCAGGAAAATCACTTGAACCCAGGAGGCGGAGGTTGCAGTGAGCTGAGATTGCACCATTGCACTCCAGCCTGGGCAACAAGAGCAAAACTCTGTCTCAAAAAAAAAAAAAAAGGATAGAGTTACTCTCAAACTAGGAACTTAGATGGTTGGTGCCGTGCTAGAGACAAAATGCTGTTGCAGTTGTAGTCTGTCAACAGTGCTCCCATGCTTTAAAACAACTCTGGAAGTATTGTGTTCAGGAAGAAGACATTATTCTAAGGGAGAGCTATTGCCTTAAAAATCGGTGTTTGGCCTGAGCAGTGCTGAAAATATTTTCCTGGTCAACATTGAGAATTGCCCTGAAGGACAGGAAGGAATTTTCAGTTTTTAAAGTCTGCCCATCCTGGTTGTTATTTGCAAAGAACACCCAGGTTAAAGTTCTCCATTATGAAATGTATCCTAGATTCTTTGATAACATCAGGTAGCTAGATCTTGATTTGAGTGTATGTATTACCCAAAAGAGTAACTTGATCAGTAACCAAATCTTGTGGTGCTTTGGCTGAGCCATTTCTCAGAGTTAAGCATACCTGTGGAGAGACAAGCATCTTTGTGTGGCACCTCAGTGTTTGGAGTTCTTTCTGAATGTGTTTAGATCTCTGTTTTGCTATTGACAGGAACTCGCACAAAGCTATAACTCTATTGCTTAGTTAGAGATCATATGGGAGCAGAACCTTGGAGAAAGTTAATATTCCTTTTTAAAATTACTTAAGTTGAAATTCCTAGTGCTAGATATTTTCTTTTTAATTTTTAGAGATGGGGTCTCACATTGTTGTCTAGGCTGGAATGCAGTGACAGGATCACAGCTTACTGCAGCCTCAACCTCCCAGGCTCAAACGATTCTTCTGCTTCAGCCTCCTGAGTAGCTGGGAATAGATGCATGCCACCAGAAAAAATTAGCCTAATTTTTAAAACTTTTTTGTAGAGATGGGTTATTGCTATGTTGCCCAGTCGGGTCTGGAACTCCTGGGCTCATTGGATCCTCCCGCCTCAGCCTCCCAAAGTGCTGGGATTACAGATATAAGCCACTGCACCTAGCCAATATCCTTTTTTTTTTTTAAAGGGATATTTCAAATATATACAAAGTTAGAATAACATAATGAACATCTATGTACCCACCATGCGGCTTCAACAATTGTCAATATTTTGCCAGTCTTGTTTCATTCCACATTTTTTGTTGGAATATTTTATTTTATTTATTTTTTTGAATTTTATTTATTTATTTATTTATTTAAATTTATTATTATTATACTTTAAGTTTTAGGGTACATGTGCACAATGTGCAGGTTAGTTACATATGTATACATGTGCCATGCTGGTGCGCTGCACCCACTAACTCATCATCTAGCATTAGGTATATCTCCCAATGCTATCCCTCCCTGCTCTCCCCACCCCACAACAGTCCCCAGAGTGTAATGTTCCCCTTCATGTGTCCATGTGTTCTCATTGTTCAATTCCCACCTATGAGTGAGAATATGCGGTGTTTGGTTTTTTGTTCTTGTGATAGTTTACTGAAAATGATGATTTCCAATTTCATCCATGTCCCTACAAAGGACATGAACTCATTATTTTTTATGGCTGCATAGTATTCCATGGTGTATATGTGCCACATTTTCTTAATCCAGTCTATCATTGTTGGACATTTGGGTTGGTTCCAAGTCTTTGCTATTGTGAATAATGCCACAATAAACATACGTGTGCATGTGTCTTTATAGCAGCATGATTTATGGCATCACACTACCTGACTTTAAACTATACTACAAGGCTACAGTAACCAAAACAGCATGGTACTGATACCAAAACAGAGATATAGATCAATGGAACAGAACAGAGCCCTCAGAAATAATGCCGCATATCTACAACTATCTGATCTTTGACAAACCTGAGAAAAACAAGCAATGGGGAAAGGATTCCCTATTTAATAAATGGTGCTGGGAAAACTGGCTAGCCATATGTAGAAAGCTGAAACTGGATCCCTTCCTTACACCTTATACAAAAATCAATTCAAGATGGATTAAAGACTTAAACGTTAGACCTAAAACCATAAAAACCCTAGAAGAAAACCTAGGCATTACCATTCAGGACATAGGCATGGGCAAGGACTTCATGTCTAAAACACCAAAAGCAATGGCAACAAAAGCTAAAATTGACAAATGGGATCTCATTAAACTAAAGAGCTTCTGCACAACAAAAGAAACTACCATCACAGTGAGCAGGCAACCTACAAAATGGGAGAAAATTTTCGCAACCTACTCATCTGACAGAGGGCTAATATCCAGAATCTACAATGAACTCAAACAAATTTACAAGAAAAAAACAAACAACCCCATCAAAAAGTGGGCAAAGGACATGAACAGACACTTCGCAAAAGAAGACATTTATGCAGCCAAAAAACACATGAAAAAATGCTCACCATCACTGGCCATAAGAGAAATGCAAATCAAAACCACAATGAGATACCATCTCACACCAGTTAGAATGGCAATCATTAAAAAGTCAGGAAACAACAGGTGCTGGAGAGGATGTGGAGAAACAGGAACACTTTTACACTGTTGGTGGGACTGTAAACTAGTTCAACCATTGTGGAAGTCAGTGTGGCGATTCCTCAGGGATCTAGAACTAGAAATACCATTTGACCTAGCCATCCCATTACTGAGTATATACCCAAAGGACTATAAATCATGCTGTTGGAGTATTTTAAAAGCAAATATCAGATACCCTTTTATTGAGTACTCCTTTTTTTTTTTTTTTTTTGAGACGGAGTCTCACTCTGTCGCCCAGGTTGGAGTGCAGTGGCACGATCTCGGCTCACTGCAAGCTCTGCCTCCTGTGTTCTGGCCATTCTCCTGCCTCAGCCTCCCGAGTAGCTGGGACTATAGGCGCTTGCCACCACGCCTGGCTAATTTTTTGTGTTTTTAGTAGAGACAGGGTTTCACTGTGTTAGCCAGGATGGTCTCGATCTCCTGACCTTGTGATCCGCCCACCTCAGCCTCCCAAAGTTTTGGGATTACAGGCGTGAGCCACCGCGCCTGGCCTTCCTTTTTTTTGTTTTTGAGACAGTTTCGCTCTTGTTGCCCAGGCTGGAGTACAGTGGTGCGATCTCGGCTCACTGCAACCTCTGCCTCCTTGGTTCAAGCAATTCTCCTGCCTCTGCCACCCTAGTAGCTGGTATTACATTTTTTTTTTTTTTAAAGAGACAGAGCAGGTTGTTTTAAGTTCCCTTTCTTAATAGTTGTTACTTCTCTTGTTTTAAGTAAACAGTTCCTTCACTTTCAAGAGTGGAATCATAATCCAATGACTTAAATTAATATGTTAGAGGCCAGGCATGGTGGCTCATGCCTGTAATCTTAGTGCCTGGGAAGGTCAACACAGGAGGATCACTTGAAGTCAGCAGTTCAAGACCAGACTGGGCAGCATAGTGAGTCCCCATCTCTAAAAAAAAATAAAAAATGAAAAAATTAGCTGGGTATGGTGGTGCATACCTGTAGTTTCAGCTACTTGGGAGGCTGAGGTGGGAGGATTGAGTGAGCCCAGCAGTTTGAGGCTGCAGTGAGCCGTGATAGTGCCATTGCACTCCAGCCTGGGTGGCAGAGAGACCTTGTCTCAAAAAAAAAAAAAAAAAAAGATTAATATGTTAGAGCTGAATGAGTCTTAATTTTTTTTTTAATTGAAAATGGTATTTTAATTGACAGGGAGTTTTTGTTTTTGTTTTTTTTTTTACGTAGGATTTAATATAATTTGTGTAGGGATAAGTTTATTGATGAATTCATGTGAAGCAAAGTGGAAAATCAGATCTTATAGCAGTTGACGATCTACAGTTTGTGTTTTTTTTCACAAAAACTTAAACTGTGGGATATTCAAGCTTGAGCCCTTTCTTCTAGCCTCTTAGTTTCAATTTTCTGTCTTCCCAAAGTACAGATCATCTGTAACTTAGAAATATTGCTTGCTGAGAAATATTAAAGTTGGCGATTGTCTTCTACTCTGGACCTATTTTTGTACAACCTTTCAACATGCCATTTGTTTGGCAGGAGAATGTATGCAAACTTAGAGCAGATTTCATGAAGATTCTAAATGATTTTTATTTAGTCCACAGGGATGTTTCCATGGAAGGAATACTTCTTTTTCTTTTGAGATGGAGTCTCACTCTGTTGCCCAGGCTGGAGTGCAGTGGCGCAATCTTGGCTTACTGCAAGCTCCGCCTCCTGGGTTCATACCATTCTCCTGCCTCAGTCTCCCGAGTAGCTGGGACTACAGGTGCATGCCGCCACGCCTGGCTAATTTTTTGTATTTTTAGTAGAGACGGGGTTTCACCGTATTAGCCAGGATGGTCTCAATCTCCTGACCTCATCATCCGCCCACCTCGGCCTCCCAAAGTGCTGGGATTACAGGTGTGAGCCACTGCACCCGGCCCATGGAAGGAATACTTCTAATTATCTTTATTAAATAAACTAAACTTTTTTGGTTAAATTTTATTATTATTATACTTTAAGTTTTAGGGTACATGTGCACAATGTGCAGGTTAGTTACATATGTATACGTGTGCCATGCTGGTGTGCGGCACCCATTAACTCGTCATTTAGCATTAGGTATATCTCCTAATGCTATTCCTCCCCCTTCCCCCCACCCCACAACAGTCCCCAGAGTGTGATGGTCCCCTTCCTGTGTCCATGTGTTCTCATTGTTCAATTCCCACCTATGAGTGAGAACATGCGGTGTTTGGATTTTTGTCCTTGTGATAGTTTACTGAGAATGATAATTTCCAATTTCATCCATGTCCCTACAAAGGACATGAACTCATCATTTTTTATGGCTGCATAGTATTCCATGGTGTATATGTGCCACATTTTCTTAATCCAGTCTATCATTGTTGGACATTTGGGTTGGTTCCAAGTCTTTGCTATTGTGAATAGTGCTGCAATAAACATACGTGTGCATGTGTCTTTATAGCAGCATGATTTATAGTCCTTTGGGTATATACCCAGTAATGGGATAGCTGGGTCAAATGGTATTTCTAGTTCTAGATCCCTGAGGAATCGCCACACTGACTTCCACAATGGTTGAACTAGTTTACAGTCCCACCAACAGTGTAAAAGTGTTCCTATTTCTCCACATCCTCTCCAGCACCTGTTGTTTCCTGACTTTTTAATGATTGCCATTCTAACTGGTGTGAGATGGTATCTCATTGTGGTTTTGATTTGCATTTCTCTTATGGCCAGTGATGGTGAGCATTTTTTCATGTGTTTTTTGGCTGCATAAATGTCTTCTTTTGCGAAGTGTCTGTTCATGTCCTTTGCCCACTTTTTGATGGGGTTGTTTGTTTTTTTCTTGTAAATTTGTTTGAGTTCATTGTAGATTCTGGATATTATCCCTTTGTCAGATGAGTAGGTTGTGAAAATTTTCTCCCATTTTGTAGGTTGCCTGTTCACTCTGATGGTAGTTTCTTTTGCTGTGCAGAAGCTCTTTAGTTTAATGAGATCCCATTTGTCAATTTTAGCTTTTGTTGCCATTGCTTTTGGTGTTTTAGACATGAAGTCCTTGCCCATGCCTATGTCCTGAGTGGTAATGCCTAGGTTTTCTTCTAGGGTTTTTATGGTTTTAGGTCTAACGTTTAAGTCTTTAATCCATCTTGAATTGATTTTTGTATAAGGCGTAAAGAAGGGATGCAGTTTCAGCTTTCTACATATGGCTAGCCAGTTTTCCCAGCACCATTTATTAAATAGGGAATCCTTTCCCCATTGCTTGTTTTTCTCAGGTTTGTCAAAGATCAGATAGTTGTAGATATGCGGCGTTATTTCTGAGGGCTCTGTTCTGTTCCATTGATCTATATCTCTGTTTTGGTACCAGTACCATGCTGTTTTGGTTACTGTAGCCTTGTAGTATAGTTTGAAGTCAGGTAGTGTGATGCCTCCAGCTTTGTTCCCTCTTTTTCTATTGATTGGAATAGTTTCAGAAGGAATGGTACCAGTTCCTCCTTGTACCTCTGGTAGAATTTGGCTGTGAATCCATCTGGTCCTGGACTCTTTTTGGTTGGTAAGGTATTGATTATTGCCACAATTTCAGAGCCTGTTATTGGTCTGTTCAGAGATTCAACTTCTTCCTGGTTTAGTCTTGGGAGGGTGTATGTGTCGAGGAATTTATCCATTTCTTCTTGATTTTCTAGTTTATTTGCGTAGAGGTGTTTGTAGTATTCTCTGATGGTAGTTTGTATTTCTGTAGGATCGGTGGTGATATCCCCTTTGTCATTTTTTATTGTGTCTATTTGATTCTTCTCTCTTTTCTTCTTTATTAGTCTTGGTAGTGGTCTGTCAATTTTGTTGATCCTTTCAAAAAACCAGCTCCTGGATTCATTAATTGTTTGAAGGGTTTTTTGTGTCTCTATTTCCTTCAGTTCTGCTCTGATGTTAGTTATTTCTTGCCTTCTGCTAGCTTTTGAATGTGTTTTCTCTTGCTTTTCTAGTTCTTTTAATTGTGATGTTAGGGTGTCAATTTTGGATCTTTCCTGCTTTCTCTTGTGGGCATTTAGTGCTATAAATTTCCCTCTACACACTGCTTTGAATGTGTCCCAGAGATTCTGGTATGTTGTGTCTTTGTTCTTGTTGGTTTCAAAGAACATCTTTATTTCTGCCTTCATTTCGTTATGTACCCAGTAGTCATTCTGGAGCAGGTTGTTCAGTTACCATGTAGTTGAGCGGTTTTGAGTGAGTTTCTTAATCCTGAGTTCTAGTTTGATTGCACTGTGGTCTGAGAGACAGTTTGTTATAATTTCTGTTCTTTTACATTTGCTGAGAAGAGCTTTACTTCTAACTGTGTGGTCAATTTTGGAATAGGTGTGGTGTGGTGCTGAAAAAAATGTATATTCTGTTGATTTGGGGTGGAGAGTTCTGTAGATATCTATTAGGTCCGCCTGGTGCAGAGCTGAGTTCAATTCCTGGGTATGCTTGTTAACTTTCTGTCTCGTTGATCTGTCTAATGTTGACAGTGGGGTGTTAAAGTCTCCCATTATTATTGTGTGGGAGTCTAAGTCTCTTTGTAGGTCACTAAAGACTTGCTTTATGAATCTGGGTGCTCCTGTATTTGGTGCATATATATTTAGGATAGTTAGCTCTTCTTGTTGAATTGATCCCTTTACCATTATGTAATGGCCTTCTTTGTCTCTTTTGATCTTTGTTGGTTAAAGTCTGTTTTATCAGAGACTAGGATTGCAACCCCTGCCTTTTTTTGTTTTCCATTTGCTTGGTAGATCTTCCTCCATCCTTTTATTTTGAGCCTATGTGTGTCTCTGCACGTGAGATGGGTTTCCTGAATACAGCACAGTGATGGGTCTTGACTTTTTATCCAATTTGCCAGTCTGTGTCTTTTAATTGGAGCATTTAGTCCATTTACATTTAAAGTTAATATTGTTATGTGTGAATTTGATCCTGTCATTATGATGTTAGCTGTTTATTTTGCTCGTTAGTTGATGAAGCTTCTTCCTAGCCTTGATGGTCTTTACAATTTGGCATGATTTTGCAGTGGCTGGTATCGCTTGTTCCTTTCCATGTTTAGTGCTTCCTTCAGGAGCTCTTTTAGGGCAGGCCTGGTGGTGACAAAATCTCTCAGCATTTGCTTGTCTGTAAAGGATTTTATTTCTCCTTCACTTATGAAGCTTAGTATGCCTGGATATGAAATTCTGGGTTGAAAATTCTTTTCTTTAAGAATGTTGAATATTATTGGCCCCCACTCTCTTCTGGCTTGTAGAGTTTCTGCCGAGAGATCCGCTGTTAGTCTGATGGGCTTCCCTTTGTGGGTAACCCGACCTTTCTCTCTGGCTGCCCTTAATATTTTTTCCTTCATTTCAACTTTGGTGAATCTGACAATTATGTGTCTTGGAGTTGCTCTTCTCAAGGAGTATCTTTGTGGCGTTCTCTGTATTTCCTGAATCTGAATGTTGGCCTGCCTTGCTAGATTGGGGAAGTTCTCCTGGATAATATCCTGCAGAGTGTTTTCCAACTTGGTTCCATTCTCCCTGTCACTTTCAGGTACACCAATCAGACCTAGATTTGGTCTTTTCACATAGTCCCTATTTCTTGGAGGCTTTGTTCGTTTCTTTTTATTCTTTTTTCTGTAAACTTCCCTTCTCGCTTCATTTCATTCATTTCATCTTCCATCACTGATACCCTTTCTTCCAGTTGATCACATCGGCTCCTGAGTCTTCTGCATTCTTCACGTAGTTCTCGAGCCTTGGCTTTCAGCTCCATCAGCTCCTTTAAGCACTTCTCTGTATTGATTATTCTAGTTATACATTCGTCTAAATTTTTTTCAAAGTTTTTAACTTCTTTGCCTTTGGTTTGAATTTCCTCCTGTAGCTCGGAGTAGTTTGATCGTCTGAAGCCTTCTTCTCTCAGCTCGTCAAAGTCATTCTCCGTCCAGCTTTGTTCCATTGCTGGTGAGGAACTGCATTCCTTTGGAGGAGGAGAGGCGCTCTGGTTTTTAGAGTTTCCAGTTTTTCTGCTCTGTTTTTTCCCCATCTTTGTGGTTTTATCTACTTTTGGTCTTCGATGATGGTGATGTACAGATGGGTTTTTGGTGTGGATGTCCTTTCTGTTTGTTAGTTTTCCTTCTAACAGACAGGACCCTCAGCTGCAGGTCTGTTGGAGTTTGCTAGAGGTCCACTCCAGACCCTGTTTGCCTGGGTAACAGCAGTGGTGGCTGCAGAAGAGCAGATTTTTGTGAACTGGGAATGCTGCTGTCTGATTGTTCCTCTGGAAGTTTTGTCTCAGAGGAGTACCCGGCCGTGTGAGGTGTCAGTCTGCCCCTACTTGGGGGTGCCTCCCAGTTAGGCTGCTCAGGGGTCAGGGGTCAGGGACCCACTTGAGGAGGCAGTCTGCCTGTTCTCAGATCTCCAGCTGCGTGCTGGGAGAACCACTGCTCTCTTCAAAGCTGTCAGACAGGGACATTTAAGTCTGCAGAGGTTACTGCTGTCTTTTTGTTTGTCTGTGCCCTGCCCCCAGAGGTGGAGCCTACAGAGGCAGGCAGGCCTCCTTGAGCTGTGGTGGGCTCCACCCAGTTCGAGCTTCTGGCTGCTTTGTTTACCTAAGCGAGCCTGGGCAATGGCGGGCGCCCCTCCCCCAGCCTTGCTGCCGCCTTGCAGTTTGATCTCAGACTGCTATGCTAGCAATCAGTGAGACTCCGTGGGCGTAGGACCCTCCGAGCCAGGTGCGGGATATAATCTCATGGTGCGCCATTTTTTAAGCCTGTTGGAAAAGCGCAGTATTAGGGTGGGAGTGACCCAATTTTCCAGGTGCCATCTGTCACCCCTTTCTTTGACTAGGAAAGGGAACTCCCTGACCCCTTGCGCTTCCTGAGTGAGGCAATGCCTCGCCCTGCTTCGGCTTGCGCACGGTGCGCTGCACCCACTGTCCTGTGCCCACTGTCTGGCACTCCCTAGTGGGATGAACCCGGTACCTCAGATGGAAATGCAGAAATCACCCGTCTTCTGCATCGCTCATGCTGGGAGCTGTAGACCGGAGCTGTTCCTATTCGGCCATCTTTTTTTTTTTTTTTTTTTTAAGAAACAAGAGTCTTGCTTTGTTGTCCAGGCTGGCTTCAAACTCCTGGGCTCAAGCAATCCTCCCACCTGAGCCCCACAAAATGCTGGGATTACAAGCATAAGCCACCATACCTGGCCCTTGCTTCATCTTATACCTTCACTCACTCTCCCTTCTTCTGTACTATTTTGAAGCCGATCTCAGATTACATATCATTTCACCTGTTAGTATTTCAGTATATGTCTCTAAAGAGAACTCTTAAAGAAACAACCACAATGCTATTATCACATCTTAAAAAAAATTAACAAAGTGCCCTAATATCAGATATTCAGTCTTATATTTTCAATCCTTATAAATGAATTTTGTATCTTAGAAACAGAATTCAAATAATTACAGCCTTATGTCACATTTGGTTGATACATTTCTTAAGTTTCTTTCTTACTCTGTTTAGTGTCTTAAAGCAGCAGTATATTATTATGGCATACTCCATAGATTTGCTGTGCTGACTGAGCGGTTCTTTCTTGGGGCCTCCTGGGCTTGCACTCAGATCACAGATGGGGCTAGAGTCATCTGAAGGCTTAACTTGGCTAGATGTCCAAGATGACTCTCTTGAATCTCTCAATCTATCTGTCTTTGTTCTATTTTCTTTGCTTTCTTTTCTCTCTCTCTCCCTTGCTTTTCTTTCTTTCTTTTGGTTGTAGTTGAAGAAGTCAGAGTATTTGTCCTATAGAGTTTCCCATTATCTGCTCATTTTACCAACTACATCCCTGTGTCCTTTGACATATTCCTCTCCCTTCTGTATTTTCTGTAAATTGGATATGGATGTTTGTTCAGATTCAGGTTTGATTTTTTTTTTTTTTTTTGAGGGGTGGACTATAAGGTTGGTGGACTATAAGGTTGACAGGTATGATTATAGCACACTATAGCCTCAAACACCTGACCTCAAGTGATCCTCCCACCCCAACCTCCTGAGTAGCTGAGATTACACATGCCACCATGCCCGGCTAGTTTTTTTTTTCTTTTAACTGTCATTATGAACTAATGGATTCAAATGCAGTTCATCTATTTAGGCATTTCAGTGTGACAGAATGAATGGGGAGAATACTCACTGCTTCCTTGAAAATGATTTAAAAATATTTGGCACCATTAGTCCAAGCTCAATGGAAGTGCCCCTAAGCAAGAAAAAGGGTTTGAAACATTATTAGAATGGTGAATATGAGTCAGAATGATAGATTTTTTTAAAAAATTGAGTGAATTTTATTTATGAAAAACATACACTGGTGCTGTAAAGGTAAGTTAAGAAGGAAGATCATTGTTGCCTGACAGTGTGTGTTGACTATTCTCATGCCATCTCCTCTTTTTTATGTTCCCCAATTCCAGTTTGAAAGCTGAATGGCTCTATAGTCAAGGCAAGGGGAGAGCATATAGGCCTGGCCAGCACATCCAGCTTGTCCAATATCTGGCTACAGTCTGCCCCCTCACTTCTACACTAGGTCTTCAAACTGCAGAGGATGCCAAACTAGAGAAGATTTTGAGCAAACAGAGGTAAGCCCATTTATTTCTAACAGCTGATGAATTCACAAGTTAAAATACCTCTGAGTCTTTGCTATGGTGATAGTAAGCCTGAGGCAAGTGCTGCGGCCCACATTTCTGGACACTCAGTCCCCTTGTCACTGCAACAGTTCCTGCAGGGAAGCTGAGTCGTGCACTGCAAACAGCCAAACAATATGGTATGGAGGAATAGAGGGGTTTTTTTGTTTTAAAGACAGGGTCTTGGTCTCTTGGTCTGTGAGTATAGCAGTGCAATCATAGGTCACTGCAGTTGCAACTACAGGTGCATGCCACCATGGTTGGCTAATTTTTTGTAGAGATGAGGTCTCACTTTGTTCCTCAGTCTGATTTTAAACTCTTGGCTTCAAGCAGTTCTCCTGCTTCGGCCTCCTAAAGTGCTAGGATAATAGGTATGAGCTACTACACCAGGAAACGGGATAGGATTTTTAAAAAATATATTTGTTCTTTTTTTTTTTTTTTTAAGACATAGTGTCACTCTGTTGCCCAGGCTGGAGTGCTGTGGTGTGATCTCAGCTCACTGCAACCTCCATCTCCCAGTTCAAATGATTCTCGGGTCTCAGCCTCCTGAGTAGCTGGGATTACAGGCATGCGCCACCACACCTAGCTAATATTTTATTTTTAGTAGAGGTGGGTTTTTGCCATGTTAGCCAGGCTGGTCTTGAACTCCTAACCTCAGGTGATCTGCCCGCCTTGGCCTCCCAAAGTGCTGGGATTACAGTCATGAGCTACTGCGTCTGCCACCCCTCCCCTTTTTTTTTTTTTTGAGGCAGGAGCTCACTTTGTCACCCAGGTTGGAGTGCAGTGGTGTGATCTCAGCTCCCTGCATCCTCAGTCTCCTGGGCTCAAATGATCCTTCCTCTTCAGACCCCCTTCAGTCCGTGCCTGTAGCTGGGACTACAGGCACGCACCACCATGCCCCGGCTAATTTTTTATATTTTTTGTAGAGATGGGGTTTCATCATGTTGCTCAGGCTGATCTTGAACTCCTGAGCTCCAGCGATCCACCTGCCTTGGCCTCCCAAAGTGCTGGGATTACAGGTGCGCGACACCGTGCCCGACCTATTTGTTCTTTAATGTAGGTGTTTCTTGTGGGTTTTTGAATACTTAAGAGGTATATCTGCCTTCAAAGGGTACAGTGAAAAAAAAGAGAAAAAGTATTGCCAGAAGCATTTAATATTTACTTTCTTTATCAGAGATCCTGCCTTTAAATGTTTTTGTATGTGTGTATGTGTGCATAGTAGGGTCTGTCTTTGTAATTACAAAATAAGCTTCTTAACTTTCTTTATCCAGTGCTTTCAAATGAGGATTTATAATTTGGCAGTAATTAAAAGTACCTACTTTGAGAACTTGTAAACTTCTGCCTTTTTGACATTGTTACCTAGGAAGCAGAAAATCTTTCTTTTTTTGGTTTGTGTTAAATTAGACCAGATATTATTGATTTTTAGGTTTCACCAGAGGCAGTTGATGAACCAAAGCCAAAATGAAGAGTTGTCTCCTCTTGTTCCTGTTGAAACAAGGGCATCCCTTATTCCTGAGCATTCAAGCCCTGTTCAAGATTGCCAGATATCCCAGGAAAGTGGTAAGAAATTAATTTATCTCTGATCCCTTTTCTCCAAGTTGTTTAATTTGTCGGGTATCATAAAGCAGAAAAAGGTGCATATTTTCATAATTTTTTGTTAGTTTGCTAACTTCAGTAATCATTTAGATCTTATACATATCTATGTATATACACACCTATATATGTATGTATATTATAACTGCTATATTTCTAATTTTAAGAAACATTTCAAGGACTACTACCTTTTATATAGACCTGATGCTTTGATTATTCTTATGATTATCACAAGAATTCATTTTCTTAAAAATGTTTGGTTTGATGTTTTAGGCATATTGGAAGAAGTCACTGAGGGGATTTTTTTGCATTTTACTCTATTTCAAGGAATAGATTTCATTAAAGGGACATAACTAAAATGTAAATATTTAGTGGTTTAAATGATACTCTGTTGATTCTTCTAGAACCCGTCATTCAAGTGAATTCTTGGGTTGGGATAAACAGTAATGATGATCAGTTATTTGCGGTTAAGAATAATTTTCCAGCCTCTGTACACACTACGAGATATTCTCGAAATGATCTGCACCTGGAAGACATACAGACGGATGAGGACAAGTTAAACTGTAGTCTTCTCTCTTCAGAGTCTACTTTTATGCCAGTTGCATCAGGACTGTCTCCACTATCACCTACAGTTGAGCTGAGGCTGCAGGGCATTAACTTGGGCCTAGAAGATGATGGTGTTGCAGATGAATCTGTGAAAGGGCTGGAAAGCCAGGTGTTGGATAAGGAAGAGGAAAAGCCTTTATGGGCTGCAAATGAGAATTCTGTTCAAATGATGAGAAGTGAAATCAATACAGAGGTAAATGAGAAAGCTGGACTATTACCTTGTCCTGAGCCAACAATAATCAGCGCTATCTTGAAGGATGATAACCACAGTCTTACATTTTTTCCTGAGTCAACTGAACAGAAACAATCAGACATAAAGAAACCAGAAAATACACAACCAGAAAATAAAGAAACCATATCTCAAGCAACTTCAGAGAAACTTCCCATGATTTTAACCCAGAGATCTGTTGCTTTGGGACAAGACAAAGTTGCCCTTCAGAAATTAAATGATGCAGCCACCAAGCTTCAGGCCTGTTGGCGGGGATTTTATGCCAGGAACTACAACCCTCAAGCCAAAGACGTGCGTTACGAAATCCGGCTACGCAGAATGCAAGAGCACATTGTCTGCTTAACTGATGAAATAAGGAGGTGGGTCAGAAGTCCTTTTGATGCACTGTTTTGTTGGTTTGAGGGTGTTAGATTCTTATAGTTGATTCAGAACACTGTGCTTCTGTGATTATAACACTTTTCACACAATGTAGCCACTGTTGCTTTGGTTGTCTCCTACAGTGTACCGAAAGCATCTGGAGAGCAGACACTATCTGCTCTATCCCCTCATCTCCATCCCCAGCAAAGCACTTGATACATAGATGCAGTGTAGTAATAAATGTTCAATGAACGTGAGCTTTATAGGGATCTATAATTCTAAACATAGAAAGGTACAGAAAACATTGAAAAACCAAGTATAAAAATGAGAAGATGATGAAGTCTACATGGAATTCAGTACATGACATAAGAAATAAAGAAAATAGCAGGGATTCAGAAGGGGCTAAAATTCTATATGACTACAATAGGAATTATTCCTTAATCCCATGGCTCGTATGTTTTACTGACTGCTAGCCCAGGAAAGTTACGATTTCATTAATATTGCAACTAGTAATATTTACTGGTATTATCAGGTAGAAGAGGAAGAGGAAGCAAAGGATACTGAGAAGGGACAGCCAGAGTGGTAGGAAAACTAGGAGAGTTCCACCTTCAACAGGAGAAAGTGTTTCAGGAGAGATGAGAGGTGCCACAGAGAGGACACAGGCATTAAACTTGGCAGTTGGAGGCTATTGGTGACTGTGTTGGTGATTCTCCAGACTATCCTCAGGTTGGATGATTTGCTAAAAGGACTCACAGAACTTGGGAAAATACTATTCTGTTCGTCATTATGGTTCATTACAGCAAAGGGATACAGATTAGAATCAGTAAAGAAAAAAGGTGCCTAGGGCAGAGTCTAAGAGAGATGAGGTGCAAGCTTCCAGTTGTTCTCTTTCAGTGGAGTTGTACAGACAGGGCTTAATTTTCTCAGCAATGATGTATGATAACACATATGAAGTATTGCCAACTGGCGAAAGTTACCTCATCTTTGGTGTCCAGGGTTTTTATTGTGGGCCAGTCACATAGGTATTGAGTACCCATGTAACTGATCTTAACTATTTAGACCTCAGACCACATAGAGGTCACACTGATACTCCATGGCCCAGGACCCAGGACCCCAGGCGAACAAAACAGATGTTGACTAGAAATCATTGATTGCCTAAACTATCTGATGTGACCAAGACCCCAGGTGTATAAAGATATTCTTTTTCAGTCAGGATATTCCAAGGGCTTGGAGATTATCTCCCAGGAGTCAGTCAAGGGCCAGTCTTATCTTTGCAGTGTACAGTGTTTGAACATCCCCGTCCTGCTGAGTTAACTCTTTACTGCACAGTGACCTTCCCAAGAGCAGCTTCAGTGGTGTAGAGGGATGAAGGCCATTTTGGAATGGGTTGAATAGTGAATGAGAGGTAAAGAGTTTGAAGGATGAGCGTAGCCAATTCTTGGAAAGAGTTGTTTTGAGGAAAACAAGAGAAAAGAGAGTTAAGTGGTGTCTGGAGGAGAATCTAGATTAAAGGAACATTCTCTTTTGTAGATGAGAGATATAGAGTTTGTTCATGTGTTGATGGAATGAATAAATAAGGAGGGAAAAACTGATGGTGCTGCAAAAAAAAAAAAAAAAAAAAAAAAAAAAGAAGAGCAGGATTGCAGTTCTTGAGAAGGTAAGAGAGGAAGAAATGTAGTGTCGAAGTAGAGGAAGTGGCCTGAAATGGGAGCAGGAGCAGGTAAGGTGGTAGGTTTGATGGTGGGAGATGGGAAAAAGTCCTGTCTGATGCTGCTTCTTTTTCAATAATGTATAAGATGTGGTCAACACCTGAAAATGAGGAGAGGGTGAAGGAGGTGTAAGGAGAGAAGTATGAGGTGTGAGGTAGTTATCTTAAACATGACCTTATGAGGAAAATGGAGGAGGGTTGCTGGACAATGTGAGAAAATGCTTAAAAGTGCAAAACAATAGGTCAGGTTGTATGATTTTCATCAGCAATTCTTAGCTGCTCTGTTCTGATTCAGGCATGGTTAATTTGGTTCAGCCAGGAATGATTTTTTTTCCTAGGTGATATTGTAGAGAGAGCAGGGGAAGGGCAAGAGAGCTGAAGATATTTGAGAGGGAGTAATAATGATAGATCTTAGATTTTATATATTTTTTGAGATGGGGTCTTGCCCTCTTGCTGAGGCTGGAGTGTAGTGGCGTGATCATAGCTCACTGTAATCTTGAACTCCTAGGTTCAAGTGATTCTCCCACTTGAGGCTCCCAAGTAGCTGGGACTATAGGCATGCACCACCATGCCCAGCTAATTAAAAAAAATTTTTTTAAAGAGATGAAGTCTATGTTGCCCATCTGGTCTTGAACTCCTGGCCTCAAGCAATCCTCCTGCCTCAGCCTCCTAAAGTTCTGGGATTACAGGTGTGAATTACCTTGCTGACTGGAATTTTATTTTTATTTTTTATCTAAAAAAATTTTTTTTTGAGATGGAGTCTTGCTCTTGTCACCCAGGCTGGAGTGCAATGGTGCGATCTCAGCTCATTGCAACCTCTGCCTCCCAGGTTCAGGTGATCCTCCTGCCTCAGCCTCCCGAGTAGCTGGGATTACAGGCAACTGTCACATGCCCAGCTAATTTTTTTTTTTGCATTTTTAGTAAAGACAGGGTTTCACCATGTAGGCCAGGCTGGTCTCAAACTCCTGACCTCAGGTGATCCTCCTGCCTGGGCCTCCCAAAGTGCTGGGATTACAGGTGTGAGCCACTGTGCCCAGGCTGGCTGGAATTTTAAATGAGGTAAAAGGGAAGTGAAGGCACGGGGGAAGGATCATTGGACTGGAGGTCTAGATTGTTGCAGTGGGGTCCAACAGCAAGTGAACTGGGAGGATAGGAAGTAGTGGTTGGTGTTGGGTGCTTAGAACCATTTCTGAAAGTAGTGTAGTCAAAATGATTTGGTCTAGGGTGAGACTATGAGAATGGGTGACCGACATGGGGTGGATTATTGTTAGAGCATCCATGTGAATGTTGAGGTCTCCAAAAATGATGACAGGTATGGGGCAAAGAGAAAGCCTGGTGCTGAGACTTCATTGAATGGGAGCAGATGGTGGGAGGTCAGTACTTGACAACGAATTTTGGGAAATTTAGCAGGATGGCAGGAGTTAAAGGAGGGAGATGAAGAATCATTTGAAAACAATAGTGAGAAGCAATCTTTCAACCCTGATGTGTGACAGGGAAAAATAGCTTCCACTTCAGAGGGCTATAGTGCTCTCAGAAGTGGGTCTGCTTTGGACAAGGAAAAGTTCAGAGAGAGATGGAGTATATAAGGGAGTTTGCTAATTATAATTCAGGAGTTCTAGATGGCACAGGAGAAAGGCTTGGGGGGCTAAAGAAAGTGGAGAATTGGGTCAGAGGTGTGGAACAAAATGGTCTTGACAGTTTGGGTGATCATGGATCACTAAAGGAGGAGCCTTAGGTTTGTGATAGGCCTAAGTATGGAGAGAACAGCAGTGAGCCCAGAGCTCAGACTTTGATGAATGAATGAGGAATAATGGGTGGGAGGTCTCTTGTTAGCAAGGAGTAGGTCGGAGACCTGGGCAAACAGAATAGTGAAGTTTGATGGGATTAGTCTTTAGCAGAGGGTGTTTCAAGCTGGATCACGAGTACTTAAGTGTGACCCTTAATTGTTTTGGAGGCTTTGGATAGCCACTCCTTTTTTTCACTTTCTGTTCCTTTGGTTTGTTTGGCTGAGAAATTGAAGCCAGACAAAGAGCCATTTAACGTTTTATTTTATTTCTTATTACTGGAAATACTTTGTAGAACTAATACCTGTATTTCAGTCATATCTCCTTTGGCTTCTACTTTGAGTCACAGTTCAAAATTAAGGTTTATGATGTCACTTATAAAACTGTTCCATTTTGATTCTGAGGTTAAAAAAATAAAAATAAAATAAGGTTTTAATTTAGATATTCTAAAAGTGGGAAAGACAGCTATTAGATTATTAATCTCTTTACAATGCATGTGTTTATGAGTTGTAACAGGAAGTCTGAGTCAAAGCACCCTTCCTTATGTCAATAATGTGTTTTGAATTATTGTAGATTACGAAAAGAAAGAGATGAAGAACGTATTAAAAAATTTGTACAAGAAGAAGCTTTCAGATTCCTTTGGAACCAGGTAAAACTCCCTCCTGCTGATTTACCTCATATATGATCAAATACAAATTCTATATTCATTGAGATAATCATAGAGTACTCAGGTGTATTAAGCACTCTTGTTCAAGGTTAAGGGTATGGCTTGTGTTCTTCGCCACTAACTGTGAACTAGGACAGTGAATTTTCTTGCATTTTATTTAATCTGAAGAAAAATATTCTGACAATTTTGACAAGAAAAACGAAATAGTATAAAGCAGGAGGAAAGTGGCTTAACTGAAGGCTGTTAGAGCTTTCCAATAGATACAACAACCCCAATTTGAAATTTCATGTAGCTATCGATCTGTCTTTTGGGAATATTTGAATGAATTGTGATTAAGATGGTATATGACTACAATATGCATGTCCTAAAAAGTATTCAAAACTGTATAGGAGAGTATTTGAATCCTATAATAGCACACTTTAGGGACAGTTTAGGCAGTTGGTTTTACTAGCATTGTATCACATCAAATACTTCTTGATGATAATTTCTTGAAAATATTTTAATAAAATTTTCATTTCTTCTTTTTTATAGAAATGGGGTCTTGCCATATTGCCCAGGCCGGTCTCAAACTTCTGGGCTCAAGCAGTCTTCCCTCCTCAGCCTCCCAAAGTGAGCCACATCACCTGGCCAAATTTGTTATAATAGGATTTGACCTATAAAATGAAAAAATAATTATTGATTTGTAAAGTTTTGTAGTTACCAACAATAGAGGAATGGTTAAATTATAGAATAATAATACTGTGGAATACCATGGAATAGTTAAAAAAAATAAGGTAATAGTATTCACCAACATGGAAAGATCTCCAAAATAATACTGTTTAGTAAAAAAAAAAAACCGCACTAGCGCATTACAGCCTTGAACTCCTCAAGTGATCCTTCTGCTGCAACCTCCCAAGCAGCTGGGACTACAGGCACACACCAGTGTGCTCAGCTTCCCTGTATATTTGAAAATACGACCTAGAAAAAAGTCTGGAAGGATATGCATCAAGTTGCTGTCAGTAATTACCTTGGAGGGGGGTCAAAGGGAAACTAAAAGCTGTACATACTGCTTTCTTGTTTGCAGTTTTTACAGTAAAATTTTGGAATTTTTGTTATACTTTAGAAATGTAGGGGTCATATTATCAAGAATTTGGTATGTTTTTAGGTATTTTAGAAAGTTGCATATACTATATTGTTAGCTAATACTTAAAAACTCTAATCTCTACCTGGGTATCTAAAATGAGACTTATTTTACAAGATCTACTTATATCAAGGGCTCTAACCTGTCTTATTGAATAGATCTCATTATATCTTGAATACATTATTGACCCCTTATTCAGCTGCATGTACTGTTGCGCATTATTGACCCCTTAGTCAGCTAGACATGTACTGTTGTGCTTCTTGCTGTTTTTCTAGTAGAAGCAAGAGAATTGCTTTGGCCCATTCCCACTCCTGGTGAGGGCCTTTTGTTACCAGGGACATGTACCATTTGTGCCAGTCTGGTTTTAGGCTTGGGATGCTATGGAAAAGATAAAGGGGGTCAGCAGTTTCTAGCTCCAGTTCTGCCATTTGCCAGCTTCATGACTGCTGGAAAAAAGAGCTCAAAGGAAAATTGTAAAATAGACAGGTGGGGTGTGGTGGCTTGTGCCCGTAATCCCAGCACTTGGGAGGCCAAGGCAGAAGGATTGCTTGAGCCCAGGAGTTCAAGACCATCCTGGGCAACAAAGCGAGACCCCATCTCTACAAAAAAAAATTTTAAAAATTAGCCAGATGGACGGACACGGTGGCTCACGCCTGTAATCCTAGCACTTTGGGAGGCCAAGGTGGGCGGATCACCTGACGTCAGGAGTTTGAGACCAGCCTGACCAACATGGGGAAACCCTGTCTCTACTAAAAATAGAAAATTAGCCAGGTGTGATGGTGGGTGCCTGTAATCCCAGCTACTTGGGAAGCTGAGGCAGGAGAATTGCTTGAACCTGGGAGGTGGAGGTTGCAGTAAGCCGAGATTGTGCCCTTGCACTCCAGCCTGGGTAACAAGAGCGAAACTCCATCTCAAAAAAAAAAAAAAAAAAAAAAAAATTAGCCAGACATGGTGGTGGGCACCTGGAGTCCTAGCTGGTTAGGAGGCAGAGGTGGGGTGGGAGGATCACTTGAGCCCAGGAGGTTGATGCTGCAGTGAGCCGTGATTGTGCTGCTGCACTCCAGCCTGGGTGACAGAGTGAGACCCTGTCTCAAAAACAAACAAACAAAAACAACACTTTTTATTTTATAATACAACTGTATTCTCTGGTTTATAGGTAAGGTCTCTACAGGTTTGGCAACAGACAGTGGACCAGCGTCTAAGTTCCTGGCATACTGATGTTCCTCCTATATCAAGTACTCTTGTGCCATCAAAACATCCATTATTTACCCAAAGCCAGGAGTCCTCTTGTGATCAAAATGCTGATTGGTTTATTGCTTCTGATGTAGCTCCTCAAGAGAAATCATTACCAGAATTTCCAGACTCTGGTTTTCATTCCTCTCTAACAGAACAAGTTCATTCATTGCAGCATTCTTTGGATTTTGAGAAAAGTTCCACAGAAGGCAGTGAAAGCACCATAATGGGGAATTCCATTGACACAGTCAGATATGGCAAAGAATCAGATTTAGGGGATGTTAGTGAAGAACATGGTGAATGGAATAAGGAAAGCTCAAATAACGAGCAGGACAATAGTCTGCTTGAACAGTATTTAACTTCAGTTCAACAGCTGGAAGATGCTGATGAGAGGACCAATTTTGATACAGAGACAAGAGATAGCAAACTTCACATTGCTTGTTTCCCAGTACAGTTAGATACATTGTCTGACGGTGCTTCTGTAGATGAGAGTCATGGCATATCTCCTCCTTTGCAAGGTGAAATTAGCCAGACACAAGAGAATTCTAAATTAAATGCAGAAGTTCAAGGGCAGCAGCCAGAATGTGATTCTACATTTCAGCTATTGCATGTTGGTGTTACTGTGTAGCATGTTGTGGTCTTTTGGGAGGCAGATATCCACTTAACTTTTCTTAAAAATACTTTCAGTTGCCTTTTCTTTTTTTTGGAGGGAAATACTCCCTACCCCTAATTTTGTTACTATTTATATAGAATTTGTATTCATGTCTTATATTTTTCAGATTCTAGATATTGAGCTGAGTTTTCATTTTGATTTTGTTAGCTTTTTACTTAGCTGTAAGGTACCAAACTATTTATATTGAAAGCTATATGCACTTTATTTCTTAACTGAATTGCATCAACAATGTTCCTGTTTCTTTCATGTACTCATTTACTTTCAAAAATAAGCTAGAATACATTAAAGAAAATAGAAAAAATTACCTTAAATATATAAATAAGAGAATTTTGGCCCTTCTGTGTCTGAGAAAATTAATTATATAGCAAGGAATGAAATTTGATAAAGCAAATATAAATGAGAAATATGAGGATTGTGAATTATTGAAATTTGCCAGTCTCCCTGGTGTAAAATGTTTTTTTAAAGCCTTTTTTCCTCCTTTCGGAGTCAAGGAAAGCCTTTCTATAAGCAAATTAAGGAAGAAAAGGTAGGATTATAAGATTTCTCAATGGGGATGATTAAATTGTCTCATGGAAAACTTCAGTTAATGTCATGCATCAGTTTTAACATATGAAGTAAAGTGTTCTATCCAGGATTAAAGTCAAGTTTACTTAGGCAACACAAGAATATTTCACTTAGATATGAAGAAAGGAAACACTAGTCTCCATTCACTTGAAATACTCTCATGGCAAATATTTATCCTTTCATTAAGTGCTTTTTCACCCTATAGATAAGCATTTTTGTGCCAACATGTTGTCAGAAATTAATGTATGTTCATCTCCTCTGTTCCTGCTTATTTTTACTTATGTATTTCAGCAGAAGGTCCATGGCCATTCACTTCAATTTTGACCTCTGTCCCATAGTGAAGAACATTTAAAGTAATACTAATGGTCGAATATGAATGACTTTTTAGGAACTACTTTTTGTCTAACCTGAAAAAGTGCCACATTTGGAAGACAATTTAATGATGGTGAAGAAATAATAAACCTCACTTTACTTGTTAAAAGGGATATATATATATATATATATATATATATATATATATATGTCTGCAACTTCAGGGAGAAATAAGATTGTGTTTGAATATTGTAGGTAGATGCATTTGTAATTAAGGATAATATCGTTTAACAACATGTATTTGGTTTCCCTCAACTTACAGACATACGGCTATTTAAAACTATGGCAATACTTAAGCGTCTCTAAATTTAGGTGCTAAATATCTATTATTCTGTTGTAGTCATTAGGTGCCCTTCTCTGAAGTTATGTAAAATAAAAGCATCTGATCCTTCAAGGATAAAGTTGAGGATCACATGGTACGTGGCATTTGTTGTTATTGTTTTTTAAAGAGATGGAGGCTGGCTCTGTTGGTGCAGTGCCACGATCATAGTTCACTATAACCTCGAACTCCTGGCTCAAGTGATCTCCCACTTCAGCCTCCCGAGTATCTGGGATTATAAGCAAGAGCCACTGCTCCCAGCTCATGGTATTTGTTGATAGTCATAACATTTTTCCTGTATGGTAAGACGTATTTTTCTCAGTTTATAAATACGTAGCACTCAGGTTGAGACGACTTGGATTTTATTCTTAGAAATCCAGAATCCCTTGAAAAGGAAATATTTTCTGTTTCTTATAAATAAAAGAGTAATCTTACTTTCAGAAGGATTTTCCTTAGTGAAACATGTGTAACATTGAATGCATGTTAAATAAAAATGGAATTTCTAACTTTTTTTCAATAGTGCTAATTATCTTTTCTGAATGATTTTGAATGTCTTCTTAAATATACCCTATTTTTCTATTTTAAAGTTAAGTGCCTCACTTGCTGTCCATAGTTAGACAAAGAAAAACCAATTTGCACTGCACTAGTACCAAAATACTACTTTATACATTAGTTTTTCATAAAAGCTGCTGGAATGTCATGATTCAGTATTACCTAAATAGATTTCTGCTAAAATCCTCTCCCTCCTGTCTTTTTTAAGTTATGGAAAAACACAACTAAATTCATTTGATCATCAGCACTTGTTAGCAGGATTTCCTTTTTTACCTTTGCCTTGTTTCTTTAGCCCACAAATAGTACTCAGCATACTTTCATTAAAAATTTGGCACAATATGATAATTATTAATATTCTGTTCTTTGTCTGTGTTTTATTTAACTTTTACTAGTGTTTAGAAGTGCAAGAATATTAAATAGCCCCTTCCTTAACTGTACATATTATCTTGAATGTAGATAAAATGAAAATACTGTAAATTAGAATGTAGGAAAACTGGCATAGAGTTAATATATTTTAATGGGTTTACATTATACTTTAAAAGTAATTTATATAATTAAAATATTTGGTTTTAACTCTATGGGCTATTCTTTGGTTGGCTGAAGAGGGAATGGGTCTAGTAAGGTTTGGAAAGTTAAGCTTTGAACATGGTCTTTGTGTTTTTTTCCTAACAAGGAAAGGTTTAGTTCAGCTGTGCTATTTTAGTACACATCAGTTCTCTTGATTTATGGAAGATTCAGTTTATCAATTAAGAATTCCTGCAGAAGCACAGAATCATACCATGTAAGAGTTGGAAGGAAGCTTAAGAGATTTCTGTTTGAATCTCTTTGTTTCAAAGATGAAACTAAAGCACAGCATGTTAAATGACTTGTCTAAGTTATAGCTAGTTAGTAGTAAATAAACTGTGAAAACCTATATGCTACTGTAGTCCAAAATTTTATTATGTCCTCTTAATCTTTACATTTAGTGAGTCAGTAAGGAAATCTCTGCATATTTCTCATTCTCTTTGAAAGAGGAAAAAAACTTCTAAGAGAGCTACAACTCTATCACTCATGACAGAGTTGCTTGTAGAAAATAACTAATTCCTTCAGAACCCTGAGTGAATTTTTTCTAAGAAATGTGACTTGATTAAAATGGTTTCAAAAGAGCAATAGTGGAAATTAAAGTTTTAGAAAAGAGACCTGGTGTGGTGGTTGACAACTGTAATCCCAGTGCTTTGGGAGGCCGAGGACAGAGGATCACTTGAGGCCAGGAGTTCAAGACCAGCCTGGACAACATAGCAAAACCCCCCTCTCTGCAAAAAAAATTTTTTTCTGAAAAGAATAAGTACATTTTAGAGTCCATTTATTTGACGACAGGCAGTATGACAGGTTGCTGAGGTATATAAAATTTTCTAGAGAAATGCTGAGTTTGATGACATTTTATCTTCAGTTTTGTAGAACAGATGTTAAAATGTTAACTCTCCTGGTGTGCAGAAAGCTGTAATCATGACAGTTGATAATATGCAATTTAGTTTGATTTTATAGGTTTAATTATAAAAGGCTTCACAATATGCATGTTTTAGGAAAATGTTCATTTATTTAGTCATATAATTGTTTGTATATATGTAAATAACTTTATTCTGGAATAATGTGGGTGCCATCTTGAGCGTGTGTTTTTATTTGTTTTGGATTATTTTTTGTATACAAACACCATAATACTGTATTTTCCTGTTATCTACTTAAGTCTAGTTCTACTTTTTCCCAATAATTTCAGGAAAATACAAGCTTGAGATATTATACTATCTCCCTTGGTATTTTTTTGTGTTCAAAGTCTTAGAATTGGATTTATAACATTGATAATAAAAATATAAAACGTTTTTCCTCGGGAGTTAAGATGGTAAAAAGAAAAAAATAGAATGAATATGATCATTTCTCCATCATAAAGGAAAGAAGAGACTTCATTGTGTGTGTGTGTGTGTGTGTGTGTGTTTTCAAGATAGAGTTTCACTGTTGTCACCCAGGCTGGTCTCAGCTCACTGCAACCTCCACTTCCTGGGTACAAGCGATTCTCCTGCCTCAGCTTCCCGCATAGCTGGGATTACAGGTGTGCAACCACAAGGCTCGGCTAATTTTTTTGTATTTTTAGTAGAGATGGGGTTTCACCATGTTGGCCAGGCTGGTCTCGAACTCCTGACCTCAAGTGATCCACCCACCTCGGCCTCCCAAAGTGCTGAGATTACAGGTGTGAGCCACTGTGCCCAGCCGAGACTTCATTGTTTAATGTATATTTTTATTTTTTCCAAACACCAGCTCGAATCAGAGTATATTTTTATTTTGCCACATACCTTTAAAAGGTATTTATTGTGTCATAATGTTTTAAATGTTAAATATATGATACCCTCATTCATGAAGTGAAGCAGAAAGGGTCTGTAAGGAACATTCTAAACGTTTTTAATGATATTGCTTTTACTGATCAAGCTTGTTGTGCCATATTAAAATTAAAAGTCAAATAAACAAAGCAGTCCTCACAGCCTTGGAAAGAAATAGATAATTGTCTTCTTAAGATGAGGTGCTTTTTATCTGTGGATGAATGGAAATCACACTGAATTTTAATTCTTATTTATTTTAGTGGATAGCAGGAATCACTCTGTAGTAGTTTTGTTCATTTTCTTTTCTTTTTCTTTCCTTTTTTTGAGAGAGTCTCGCTCTGTCACCAGGCTGGAGTGCAGTGGCGTGATCTCGGCTCACTGCAACCTCTGTCTCCTGGGTTCAAGTGATTCTCCTGCCTCATCCTCCCAAGTAGCTAAGACTACAGGCACATGCCACCATGCCCAGCTAATTTTTATGTTTTTAGTAGAGATGGGGTTTCACCATGTTGGCCAGGATGGTCTCAATCTCTTGACCTCGTGATCCACCTACTTTGGCCTCCCAAAGTGCTGGGATTACAGGCGTGAGCCACTACACCTGGCCTTGTTCATCTTCTAATTAAATATCTTTGAATGTTTTGTAATAATTTTAATGTTGACAATAAGAGTTTAAAAATAATTTGATTTTGGACTGTATTTAGATTTCTCTTTAATTTTGCTGTAGAAATAGTAAATGATTTAAAGTGGTTATGATGTGTTTTATGAAGGCTTACTATTTTATATTGTACTTATTTAATTTGTATTTGAGTCTCTAATTTTAAATAAAAGGTTTATACATTTGAGTGCTTCATCTGTTTATTTTAGTGATTAGTAGTAATGATTGTTATTCATTGTGCTTGTAATTAATGGATAAAGTTCAGAATAAATTGCAAATAGAACCCTACTAAGCAATGTCCAGAGTATTCTCATTATATAAGTGAATTGACAATAAAACAGCTCTTGCCTTATGAAAATGGATATGAAGTGGAAGGAATGCTAATTCAGTTTTATTCAGTATAGATTTCGTTACCTCTAGATACTCACTAGAATTCTCTAGACAGAGAAGAGCAGACATCCTTCAAAGAGCATAGATGACATTGTCCAGGGCTAGTGAAGATAGTGAGTGTTGGGGGGTAAGTTGAGTAGAAGCCCTCTCATTTGACACTATTGGAACCTGTAGTTGGTTAGTGAATACAAAAATTACAGCAGGGAGTCATAAAAGATTATATAGATATGATATATATATGTATCTATGCATCATAAACTTTATTGAAATATAATTGGCATATTTAAAGTGGACATTTAAAGGCATAATTATTTATTTTTAATTTTTATTTCCTTTTTTAAAACTTTTAAGGCATATTTAAAGTTGCATATTTAAAGTGGACAATTTGGCTGGGCTTGATGGCTCATGCCTGTAATCCCAGCACTTTGGGAAGCCGAAGTGGGTGGATTACTTGAGGTCAAGAGTTTGAGACCAGCCTGGCCAACATGGCGAAACCCCATCTTTACTAAAAATACAAAAAGATCAGCCAGGCATTGGTGGTGGGTGCCTGTAATCCCAGCTACTTGGGAGGCTGAGGTAGGAGAATCGCTTGAACCCAGGAGGCGGAGGTTGCAGTGAACCAAGGTTGCACCATTGTACTCCAGCCTGGGTGACAGAACGAGACTCCATCTCAAAAAAAGTACAAAAAAATAAAGCGGACAATTTGATAAATTTTGACACTTTGTGCCCATAATACATCACAACAATCAAGATGGCAAACGTATCTATTCCAAGAGATTCCTCATTCCCTTCATGACACATCCTATTTTACCTGGTTTCTTTTACTTAGCATGATTATTTGAGATTCGTCTGATTGCTTTCTGAGTAGTATTTCATTGTATGTATTTGCCAAAATTTGTTTATCCATTAATCTGCTGATGGACATTTGGGTTATTGATACATTTTGGCTATTCGAACTGAAGCTGGTGTAAGCATTTGTGACTAAGTCTTTGTATGAACATGTGTTTTCATTTATTTTAGGTAACTACCTAAGAGTGGAATGATTGGATCTTACAGTAGGTATATGTCTTAACTTTTTAAGAAACTAACAAACCAGTTTTGTTTTCCAAAGTGGTGGTAGCATTTTGCATTCCCACTAGCAGTATATGATGGTTCCGGTTTTTCTACATCCTCACTAACATTTGGTATGGTCAGTCTTTTTAATTTTGTCCATTCTAGTGGATACATAGTAGTATTTCGGTGTGTTTAATTTACATTTCCCTAATGACTAATGATGTTCAGCATCTTTTAATTAATTTGCTGTGTGTCTATCTTTGGTTAAGTGTCTCTAAATTTGAAGTATTCAAAAAATTTACCCATTTAAAAAAAATGGGGGCCAGGCACAGTGGGTCACACCTGTAATCCCAGCACTTTGGGAGGCTGAGGCAGGCGGATCACTTGAGGTCAGGAGTTCGAGACTAGCCTGGCCAACATCATGAAACCCCATCTCTACTAAAAATACAAAAATTAGCTGGGTGTGGTGGTGCGCACCTGTAATCCCAGCTACTCTAGAGGCAGAGACAGGAGAATCATCTGAACCCGCGAGGTGGAAGCTGCAATGAGCCGAGATCACACCACTGTACTCCAGCCTGGGCAACAGAGTGAGACTCCATGTGAAAAAAAAAAAAAACAATTAAATTGGGTTGTCTGTCTCCTTATTTTGAGTTGTAACAATTAATTTAGGCCAGGCACGGTGGCTCACGCCTATAATCCCAGCACTTTGGGAGGCCAAGGCGGCCATATCACGAGGTCAGGAGATCAAGACCATCCTGGCTAACACTGTGAAACCCCGTCTCTACTAAAAATACAAAAAATTAGCCGGGTGTGGTGGCATGTGCCTGTAGTCCCAGCTACTTGGGAGGTTGAGGCAGGAGAATCGCTTGAACCCAGGAGGTGGAAGTTGCAGTGAACCGAGATCACGCCATTGCACTCCAGCCTGGGTGACAGAGGACAGAGCAAGACTTGGTCTCAGAAAAAAAAAAAAAAAAAAAGAAAGATTTATATAGTCTAGGCACAAGTCCTTGAACAAATATAAAATATTTTGTCTCAGTCTGTGGGTTGCCTTTTCATGTTCATGATCATGGTTTTTGAAGAGAAAAGGGTTAAGATTTTGATGAAGTCTAATATGTTGATTTTTAAATAGTTTGTGCTTTTGGTGTTGTGTTTAAGAAATCTTTGCCATACCCAAGGCCACAAAGATATTCTAAGTTTTTTTTCTAGAGGTTTTGTAGTTCTGGCTCTTACACTGAAACCTATGATCCATTTCATGTTAAATTTTTATATGGTACGAGATAAAGTTTATGGTTTCTTTATTTTTTACTTATGATTATCCAGGTATCCAGCACCATTTGTTGAAAAAGATTGTCCTCCCCCCATTTAACTGCCTTGTCACCTTTGCAAAAATCAACTGGCCATATATGTATGAATCCATTTCTGGATTGTCTTCTGTTCCAGTGATTTATTTGTTTATATTTCAATACTACACTGTCTTCATTACTATAGCTTTATACTAACTCTTGAAATCAGGTAGTGTTTGAGTCCTTTGTTTTTTTCTAATGTTCTTTTCTTTGAGTATAGATGCTCTGTAGTTCTGTGTCTAAATTTTACCTATAATGCACCATTTCCATTTTTAGTTTCTTTAAAATAGAGTAAGAATTTAAAAGCATGTATAAAGCCATCAGAATGCAGAATACTTCTAGGTTTTTATAATTTCTCCATCTGATTTTTGACACATTTCTTGCCCATACCTAACTCAACTGCAGTTTTTTTACCCTTTTAAGCAATTCACTTTTGAGTCTTTCCGAAACACTCAACTTTGTTTTCCTTGAATATTTTTTGTTTTTACACTAGATTTCAAAGGTTCACATAATAAGTGCTTAGATTGCCAGGTGCGGTGGCTCACGCCTGTAATCCCAGCACTTTGGGAGGCCGAGGCGGGCGGATCACAAGGTCAGGAGATCGAGACCATCCTGGCTAACATGGTGAAACCCCGTCTCTACTAAAAATACAAAAAATTAGCCGGGCGTGGTTGAAGGCGCCTGTAGTCCCAGCTACTCGGGAGGCTGAGGCAGGAGAATGGCGTGAACCCGGGAGGCGGAGCTTGCAGTGAGCCGAGATCCCACCACTGCACTCCAGCCTGGGCGACAGAGGGAGACTCCGTCTCAAAAAAAAAAAAAAAAAAAGGTGCTTAGATTATATTATTATAATCACGTTATAACTGGAATAAACTGGTTTGGAAACAAATACGACTCAAATTGGTGGGAGCAGAAGTCCATATTCTGGAAAGGGAGTAGGATAGCAAAGCTTTTCTTGTATTGTTTCATCTATCTTTGAAGGAAAAGAAAACTTTTTGCCCCTCAAAGAATTGAAGCTGATTCCCAGTTTGGTGATGAAGTGGATGTTGGTGCTTCATCAGATCTGAGTTGGCAAGAGTATTGGTTCCCAAACTTTCTGGTAATCATAATCTGGGGAGTACATATTGTATGATCCTATTTATATGAAATTCTGGAAAAAGCAACACTATAGGGAGAGAAAATAGATAAGTGGTTGTTAGAGATTGAGGAACAGATTGACTATAAAGGGCTTGCATGTGGGAATTTTTAGGGTGAAACTATTTTGTATGGTACTGTGATGGTGGATACGTTTGTCTACAAACTTGTCAAAATCCATAGAACAATACATCACAAAGTCTGAACTTTTTTCAAGTTTTGCCAAAAAATAAATCTCTATTGAGGATGTCAAGGGGATCTCAGAATGGAATGTGGACTATGACAAATGACACCAACTGTATTACAAATTTATGACATAACCTCACTGAGCTAGAGACAAAAAGAACTGTATAGGAACACTGTACTCTGGTTGGTAAATGTTTCTTACAGGGGTACAGGTTGTCTATTCTGTAACTGCATCTATACTAGGCTTAAACAAACAAGTAAATATAGATAATCATGGCCAGCTATCTCACTGTTAGAAAAAGAAATTACAATTATGCAAAGGAGAAATGCAGGAATGAACCCTGTGGTGCTGGATTGGAGTTGGAGATATCAATATGAACTCATGTCTACACAGGTAGTTATGGAAGTAAATATAGACATGTATGTCTATATAAATGTAAATGTATATATAAAGATACAGTGCATATGTTTATACATGGGTTAGTATGCCCATGTACATTTTTAGCTCTGTACAGGCCTAGAAAGAATGATCCTTCAGTAGCAACAAGCATACATAGCACTCATGTCTTGGTCTCTACAATTCTTCAATAAAAGGGAACAAGGCTGTTTGGAGAAATGGTTGATTCCAGGGGCGAGGCAAAGAAAAAAAAATGATCCCAGAACATCTTAAGTGCCAGAAAGTAAGGAAGTGATAAGCAAACAAATGATCAAGCATGTAAAAAAGATACATGAACCAACCTGAAAGAGGTCCCAATGGCAAAAGCTGAAATAATTTGAGCAGCAAAATAACAACAGATTATAAATCAAGGAATAAAATAAATATCCATGAGCGCACCCTGATGTAAATTATTGAATAAATAGCTGGAGAAGAAGGGGCAACTCTTTCATTTTTTTTTCTAAGTTTTTAGTCGTCTCAGAGAGGGTACAGAAGGACAACTCTTAGAGAAGACTTCCAAATAATAAATGCAGAAAGAATGAAGGAAATAGGAAAATCACCATTAGAAAACCACTATAATAATTGCTACAACAGAAATCCACGATGAATGCCTAAATTAGTGGGCAAAACTATAAGAAGAGATAGAATATTTGTGTAGCTTCAAAGTATCTTCCCTTAAATACATATTGATTATTATGGTGGTTTAAACATGTACCCAAAAGATCATTGATACTCCTTCCTTCATAAGATAAAGCTTAATTTCCCTCTCCTGAGTGTGAGCTGGATTTAGTGACTTGCTACTAACGGATGGAGTATGGAAAAAGAAAATTAGCAACTCTATTGCGGAGAAACGTAGCATATAACATCTCAATCGAATGATCACGGTTAACATCACCAGTGATAAATCATGTCACGTTTTCCTTAATCTGATGCAGTGAAGACATTTCATTCTGGTGTTCTTTCCCTGAGTCTAACCATGAGTAAACAAACACCAGGCAAATTCAAGTTGAGGGGTAGTCTACAAAATGCCTGATCAATGTTCTTTTTTTTTTTTTGAGATGTAGTCTCACTCTTTCTCCTAGGCTGGAGTGCAGTGGCGCAATCTCGGCTCACTGCAACCTCCACCTCCCAGGTTCAAGCGATTCTCCTGCCTCAGCCTCCTGAGTAGCTGGGACTACAGGCGTGTGCTACTACGCCTCGCTAATTTTTGTATTTTTAGTAGATATGGGGTTTTGCCATATTGGCCAGGCTGCTCTCAAACTCCTGACCTCATGATCTACCTGTCTCGGCCTCCCAAAGTGCTCACACCTGTAATCCCAGCACTTTGGGAGGCTGAGGCAAGTGGATCACTTGAAAGGCCAGGAGTTTGAGACCAACCTGGCCAACATGGTAAAAAACCCTGTCTCTACCAAAAATTTAAAAAATTACCTTGGTGTGGTGGTGCACGCCTATAATTCTAGCAACTCTCAAGGCTGAGGCAGAAGAGTCGCTTGAACCCGGGAGGTGGAGGTTGCAGTGAGCCGAGATTCTGCCACCTCACTCCAGACTGAGCGACAGAGTGAGACTCCATCTCAAAAAAAAAAAAAAAAAGCTACTGATGTTATTTTGATTATCAGTGGAATTTGATTTGAGGACTACTGAACTGCAGAAATCAAGAGTGGAGGAAAAAAATATTGATCTCATTTTTCCCTAAACTATGCATGTGAGAATAGCCATCATTAATTATAACTTTTTTTTTTTTTTGAGACAGAGTTTCGCTCTTGTTGCTCAGGCTGGAGTGCAATGGCGTGATCTCGGCTCACTGCAACCTCCGCCACTCGAGTTCAAGTGATTCTTCTGCCTCAGCCTCCCGAGTAGCTGGGATTACAGGTGCCTGCCACTATGCCCGGCTAATGTTTTTGTATTTTTAGTAGAGACGGGGTTTCACCATGTTGGCCAGGCTGGTCTCAAACTCCTGACCTCAGGTGATCCACCTGCCTCAGCCTCCCAAAGTGTTGGAATTACAGGCATGAGCACCGCGCCTGGCCAATTATGACTTTTTTTTAAAGGAAAATACGTCCATTAATTTGAGAGCATGGACCAACGCAGTAGTGACATCAACTACTTCACTCACTTTTAGTCTCTTACCCTTGGCAGCCTCCTCCAGTTGTTCATGGTGTTTTGGAACAGGGTGGTTGGTACCTAATGTGACAGTGGTCACTTAATTTTCAGTAGGTAGATGGCCTTGGGGCCCAAATTTCAGTGACTTGTTCAAAGGGAGGAAGCAAAGGAACTGAATGAGGAACTGACTTGGGCTCAGGAGTATGCATGTAGGTGTCCGTGAAAACATCTGAATGAACACAGAGTCCACTGTGGTCAAGAAATATAAAAATACTTAATGTGCTTGTGCCTCAAGCTTCTGCCATCAGGGACAGGTTTATTTGCTTTTATTTGTCTACTCTTAAGATCTATGCTTTGTTTTGCTTAGAGAATCAAGTTTAGCATTAATAAACACTAACTAGTGTGTAAACCACATTTTCAGATGGGGCAGAAATGACCAGTTCCTTTGGTTTCATATCATCATATAAACTTTTTTTTTTTTTTTTTTTTGAGACAGGGCCTCACTCTGTCACCCAGGCTGGAGTGCAGTGGCTGCTCTTATTTGTGGTTATGACTGTAAAATATAGGTAAATATGGGTAAGATCACTCAAATGCCTCAGGGTTATGAGTGCTTGGGGGAGAATGGGGTCAATGAGGTCCAAAACCATGACCTAGAAGTCATCTTGTCCTAAGTATTTTACCACTTGTAAGACAGCCAAGCTGTACATGAGGCAGGGGATCCTACTGGGAGATAAAGCATAATCAGAGCAGAAGTCTAGTATATGGGGCTCTTCTTCGATAGCAGAAGGAAGCTACCTTTTATGTCCTCAAAAGGTCCCAGAGTGCTGTATTTCCTCGAGGAAGAAGGAGTATCAGATCATTACTACAATGGTTGAACTAGTTTACAGTCCCACCAACAGTGTAAACGTGTTCCTACTTCTCCACATCCTCTCCAGCACCTGTTGTTTCCTGACTTTTTAATGATCGCCATTCTAACTGGTGTGAGATGGTATCTCATTGTGGTTTTGATTTGCATTTCTCTGATGGCCAGTGATGATGAGCATCTTTTCATGTGTCTGTTGGCTGCATAAATGAACACTTGGACACAGGAAGGGGAACATCACACACCTGGGCCTGTTGTGGGGTAGGGGGAGGGGGGAGGAATAGCATTAGGAGATATACTTAATGTAAATGACGAGTTAATGGGTGCAGCACACCAACATGGCACATGTATACATATGTAACAAACCTGCACGTTGTGCACATGTACCCTAGAACTTAAAGTATATTAAAAAAAAAAAAAGAAGATCATTACTACAGAAGAGATCTTCCACCCTGTGGCAGAACTTCCTTTTATCCCATTCACGGATCTGGTTGCCCACGAAGCAGGCCTGCCATGAAAACATCTGAATGAGCATGCAGAGTCCATTATGGTCAAGAAATGGAAAAATACTTAGTTGTCATGTATATTAATTATTTTTCTTAAACCATGGGGTAATAGTCCGGGGGCAGGCCTGCTTTTGGGGCCTGTGTTAACCCCACTGTGCTCCAAGCACAGAGAAACACGGTGCAGCCCACAATCCCTTCTGGTTTCCTGAACAAGTGTCTTCTCAGGACTCCTCTCAGTTCCTGAATTTCACAAAACTGCTACCGACGTTTTACCAGTTAGAAAAACGTCCAAAATAGAATAACCCAGAATTGGGGATGGTGGAGGGTGAGGAAAGTATGCTTTGCCAAGAGACCGACATCATGTACAGTGAGAGTAAAAGGAACGGGCTGTTTTACTGGCGAATAGAAGTTGTTGACTAATGTCAAAGCAAGGAAAAGATTCAAAGATCCGCTATATCCGTGCTTATACTTGGCAAATCGCATTTCTCCGGTTCAGGGCACAATAAATTCCATCACTCCACAGGAAAGACTGCCCTACTAGAGTCAACTGCGGTTGTGGGCACTTTCGCTGACAAGCGAAAAGCCTTGAGGTAGGTGGATGCTCCCAGGAAACTCAGACGTCCGAAGTTCACGAGGAGTTGGGTCGTGAGAGGGGCGAGACCTCGGTCGGCGGGGCGACAGCTGCAGTGTCGCGTCGCGAGCAGGAGCTTGGCGGCGTAGAGCGCCAGGGTGCCAACTTCGCTTCCAGGCCTGTGGGTTTCGCCCGGCGCGTGCTGCTGTCAGTCAACGCCCTCGGCCCGCCCCCGCCGAAGCTCCACCAATCGTAGCCGGGGGTCGGAGGTGAGGAGACGTCGCCGGGTGAGGAAGCGGGGGGCTAGCGGCCTGGCGCAGCGGCGACCGACCGGGGCGTCAGGATCCCTGGCCCCTGGAGAGCGAAGGGCGGGCGGGTCCCGGAGGTGAGTGCTGGAAGTGGTCTGTATGCGGACGTCGGGAGGGGCCGCTGCGGGCGGAGCGACCCATTGCCCGGCTCTAACAGCGCGCTACCAGACTGCGAAGCCCCTCCCTCCGCGCGCATCTGCTCCCGAGTCCCCAGCCCCGTGCTGATGGGTGCAGCCCCTGGAGTCGTGGCTATGGGCATAGGTGCCAGGGAGGGGAGGCCCGGGTCGAAGGCATAGGCAGAATTGGAGCCCTGGGTTGCCAAAGCGTCGCAGCTAAGAAGCCGGAGCCAAGGCTAGTACCGGCGGGGCGGGGCGGGGCGGGGCGGGGCCGGGAGCGAGCATCTCCATCCTCAGTTTCCTCGACTTGCGGCAACGCCACAGCTCGGTACAGTTCGGACCTCCACGCCGCAGCGAAAGACTTCTGTCCCCCAGGCACCTTCACTAACCCGGTGCGGAGCACTTGGCGACGCCTCCCTGCCCATCTCATATCTCTCGGCTCATCGCTGCTCTGGGCACCAGCTGCCTCTTGGCTGGCGCTGCTGACACACGGTGGACTGTTCTGGCCTTACTGAGCTGCCGTTTGGGGACATCAGATTCAGGTCGTATGGGGAGAAACGAGTGTAACTTTACAAGGTGTGATATGGAGACCCTGGCCTGTTGCCCATTTCTGCCTGATCAAAGGCCACTAGGGTGGTAATAAGAGGGGTTCCGAGGCAGGATTTATGCAGCATTTGTGCAAAATTGTAAATTTTGTTTGCTTTTCATTATTTATATTAAAGGGGGATTGTTGCCACATTTCCTAAAGATAAAGAATCACACTGCTCTGGTGGGCCTCCCCCCCTCCTCACTGTGGTTAATTATCATTTGGAACATCAGGATATATTTGAAACTGGCAGGGCTCCCAGACCCTGATAATTGTTTGGAGGCAGCAGCATACTATTTCTCCGTAGTGTTTGGGTTCTGCTTTTCTTTGAATTTGTTTAGTATTTTTTTTTCCATGTCTGTTATCCTCACAATCTCTTTGGGGCCAATAGAGTGCTGTTATTTGTTACTGAGAAAGGAAACGAAGGGATAAATCACTGAAATGGGGTTAGCCTTCCCCATTGCCTGGGAATTGGGTTGTCCTGACCTGACAATTTAAGTTACAATTCAAACATTATTTTGGAAAGGCCATCCTTTTACCAACTGAAACGAATAACAGTCCCTGGCCACTCTATACTAGTGGTTCTCCCACTTGGCTGTATGTTGTAATCATCTAGGGACCTTTTTAAAAAAAGCTACTTCTTGGGCCTATTCCTACAGATTCTGATTTAATTGTTTGAGTGGGGCCCAGGTGTTTGTATTTTAAAAAGCTTCCACGATGATTATTAATGTTCATGCAGGGTTGAGGACCACAACCTATCAATGTGTTCAATATTTAAAAAATAGCACTTAGTACAGTGTGACTTATATAACTGATTTTATTACTTCTCCACTTGCTATGTAACCTCCATGAATACATGGGGCCCTGCTTTGGAAGAAGGGCAAGGGAAGGTCCAGATGAGTCAGCACTTTGTGCATGTGAGGCTGCGGGACACGAAGGAGAAATGGAATCTGTGGAAACAAGTCCTGCAGACTACTGCCCCTGCTTCATCTTTTTTCAAGGATTGACCCTATTTGGTTAACCCATCATTGTTAGGGTCCTGGATGGGTCTCCAGTTCTTCGTTCTGTAGATCCTGCCCTGTTTCAAGGTCTTACTCAGCATCCTATGAAATACAGCTACTCTTTGCAGAGTTTGAAATGTATGCATTTAAGTGTAGATATTTTCCATGTAAATCTGTGCTTTTGTCTCTTACTATTGTTCTGAACTATATATTCTGAACTAAAGTTCCAGACACTTGCTGTGACTAGTACAGTTACATTTATTTGGCTAACAGGTCAGAGTAGTTAGGATAGGGACTGCCTCAGAAACTGGACAGTTTCTATGCAGTTGTCCTATAATATATTATCTTTGTGGAATGGTTGCCTGAGAACATTAGCTCCCCAGAGGATAGGGTTGCTGTCTAATTTTCTTTGTTTAATATTGAACTCAGGAATTTCATTTGTGTTACTGACAATTGTAATTCCAAATGATGTAAGTGACTGCTTTGTAATTCTCTTGTGAGATGGGGGTAGGAACCCTAATGGCAGTCTGGGGTTGTTGTCACAGGCCATAAAGAAGTTAGATTGGCCACCATGAGTCTTGGATATGGAAGTAGGCTTAATAAAAATTCGGCAGAACACTTCCAACAAATACTGGGTTCCACATGTAAGGCAGAGCATGCATTTAACTTTTTGCTTGTTCTTTGCACATATTATAAAAATAAAGCATGAGTAAGTGGTGGTCTGACATTTGAAAACAGGATCACTCAAGTTTAGATTCCTTGAATAATAACTTTTAGATCTGTACAGATACCCCTTTTTTCTGTAGGGGAAAACAGGATCATTGGATCATTGAACTAAATAATTATAATAGTTTTTAAGAAAAATAACATTTGGAGCTTTTATCTTTGGTTTATATTTTTTCACTTATATTGCTGTTTATAAAGTTTTGACCTTCAGCCAAGGTCTGAGAGTGATTTGCCATGTTGAAGTTCGTGTATTTAAATAGACTATTTAAATTACTGTTTTTTATTAGTAAGGAAAAGGAAACGTTCCTATGCCCACTCCTCCCGCTATATCATGTATAACTCTCTGCCTGTAAAATTGTACTCTTAATTTCTAATGTTTTTCTTTACTTCATTTTCAGTATCTTTAACCTTTATATCATATGCATATTTTTGTTTCAGCAAGAAGAATTGTACAGAAATGTAAAAAACATTTATGTGTGCTTCAAATGTGGCATGAAAAAAATCAGGACCTCTGGTCAAAATTGCCTGAGTTCAGAATTTCATGCTGGAAGGAAAGTTAGATGTAACTTCTAATTTCTAGTTCCAATAAGCATCTCTTCTTGGAAAATTTCCAAAAAAGGTAAATTACATTGAATTATATATTTTTATTTTTTTGGTTAATCTGAGGAACTTTTTTCTAGAATCATTCCCTGCCAACACTGTTGTTCTTACTTGATTTTAAGGCTCCTTGCAAATAGCTTTCCTGTTATAATGCGTAGGTTTTATGTTTATAGGAAAATACCAGAAACCTGTTACAGTTTTTTTTTTACACTACAATTACCTCATGCCGTGGAATAGTTTTCTTCTTTTACTTAAAAATCTTTCAGTTTAAGTTGAATTGATTTCACAGATGTGATTTAATGCTTTGTTTCTGCTATGTCTCATCTTTAATTTTTACTTTTAGAAATTGGTTTTATTCTTTATTTTATTTCATTTTTTTTTGAGACAGAGTCCTGCTCTGTTGCCCAGGCTGGAGTACATTGGTGTGATCATGGTTCACTGCAGCCTTGACCTCCCAGGCTCAAGCAATTCTCCTACCTCAGCCTCCTGAGTAACTGGGACTATAGGTGCGTACTACCATGCCCAGCTAATTAAAAAAAAATTTTTTTTTTTTTGTGGAGTTGGGGGTCTCACTATCTTGCCTCAGCTGGTCTCTAACTCCTGGTCTCAAGCAAACCTCCTGTCTTGGCCTCCCAAAGTGTTGGGATTATTGGCGTGAGCCACCATGCCTGGCCCAGCTTTATTCTTTGTATTTGTGATTTTTATTTCCCGGTGAAAAATTAGGACATACAGATAAAGGAGAAAACAAAAACTGCCAAGAGGTGACAACTATTAACATTTTAATATATATCTTTTCTTTTTTTTTGAGACGGAGTCTCGCTCTGTCACCCAGGCCGGAGTGCAGTGGCGTGATCTCCGCTCACTGCAAGCTCCGCCTCCCAGGTTCACGCTGTTCTCCTGCCTCAGCCTCCCGAGTAGCTGGGACTACAGGCACCCGCCACCACGCCCAGCTAATTTTTTGTATTTTTAGTAGAGACGGGGTTTCACCATGTTAGCCAGGATGGTCCCGATCTCCTGACCTTGTGATCCGCCTGCCTCGGCCTCCCAAAGTGCTGGGATTACAGGCGTGAGCCACTGCACCTGGCCTGGTATATATCTTTTCAAAGAGAGGTCTGTCTAGTGTGCCTCACGCAACATCTATTTAGGTGTACAGATGGGTCTCTCAAATGTCAGTGCTCTACTTACAGCACAGAGTCAGGTCTTTTCCTGGCACAATCCTCCTAAATTATTGTCAGTAGAAGCCTCTAGCTGGGAGGGACTTCTTGCATTGCTGCCTCTGGTCCTGTAGTTCTTTTGCTTTAGAGTCTCCTGCCCTTGCCCTCTTTCTGCATCACTGACAGCTGTGTGCTGCTGCTGCCTGGCTGAACCACACTGATGTCCTTTAAATGGCTAGTGTCCACACAGTGCATGACCACACCTGCCTATGGTGCAACTAAATTCCTGTGGACTACCATCTTTGGTCTTTTCCCTCTCTGGCCATTGTGGAAACCTGATTTTTTTTTTATGGACAACTTTTTGAGAAGGATTTCAATGGCAGAACAGTTGGGACCCTGATGACAGAGTTATCCTCTATTTTACAGCCAGTTTCTTCCAAGAAGTTATAGACAGTTTGAGGTGGATGAGTGTCTGGATATTGGAGAGAGGAGGTGTCAGGAAATGGAGAAGCACAGTCTTTCACATTTCCTGGCATCCCTGTGGAGGTGGCCAGGACTGGTGGATTTATTTCTCCTTAAGAAGGGACTGACATCTTGTCTAATATGAGTGTAAGCTTTTCAAGGGGAATTTCTGGCACTTAGTACAGTGTGTGGTATAGCGTAGGCCTCCATAATTATTTGTTGCATAGATTGTTGAATCATTGTGTACCATGTAAAGAACTAAGTACCTTGAGCAAATCAGAAAAGTATAATGCAGTATCATTAAGTTGCTTTTCTCTGATACATGGTTTTTTAAAAAAATACAGTCATAATTGGTATAGTCTAGTTTGAGAGATAAGAAATACAAATAGAGGGAGCGTGAGGGAGAAAAAAATACAAATAGAGATCAGCAGAGAAGTGAAAATAATAAGTGCTATGGGAACTCTGAGGATGGAGAGCTTGTTGGAATGGCTCACCCTTGTCTCCTTTGTGAAGCTGATTGGCATTGTCATTGTGGTTGGGACTGGTTCAGACAGGTGAGGCAGAGGAGTGAGAGAATGGGGGCTTGCCAGGTCCAACACAAAGTGGAGGGGAGAGTTGATGCAGCTGAGTTATTCTGAGATACTCTGCACCATGATTTTGTACCCTTTCTGCCTTTATTTCTGTGTCCTGCCCTTCATGGAAAGTCTCCCTGGGGATAGAATACTAGGACATTTTCTGTTTACCTGTATCAAAATGGCAAGTGGAAAGGCATTTGAATTTGTTACGTGGGAGAACAGTTAGGCACTGCTGACTCTGAAGTCCTCTGCCTCTAGCAGGTGTGATGAAGGATTTCGGGATCCTGTTACCCATTTTTCAAGCTTGACTTTCCTCTCCCACATCTTCCAGGCAGGTGTGTGTCTTCCTGTGCCTTATTATGTAGCTGAGGGAGCATCAGGACCACATATGTGGTGGGGAGAGCTGGAAACCTGAAGAGTGTGTCGCATCTCCTGCCATACCTCTGTATGAGAGGGGTAGCACTTCTTGTTTGCCAGAGAATGTCAGGATGCTTTGCACAGTATCCCAGAGCTCTTCATGAAAACAGTTTCCTCTTCATGTTCTTTAAGTGTAAATAATGGAGCAGCGTTACATAACTTAAAGGGAAGGGGAAGGGAAGTGATTTTATTGACTGAGGTCTCTGTAGAAATTTAGCAGTTACTTTTATTTCACGATTTCTGAGTTTGAAGACATACTTCCTTACTTTCTTAAAAGTTAAAACCTAAATAGGCAATAGGGGAAATATTGTATTTACATGGAAGCCTGACACTGGGAAAGGAAACTTTGAGGAGATTGTCTGGAAATGAAAAGACGTTACTGTGCTCTGGCTCTTTGCTTTCTCCTTGTGACTTTGGGCCTTAGATATGGTTAAGGAAGAGGAAATGTGATGTTTTTCCTCTCACCCCACCCTAGGCCATTGCAATTAGTGATGTTCTCTCATCTCTCCTCTTTGAAGGATTTCTTTGAAGAAAAATGTGCTTCTTGAATCAACTGCAGTCTCTCCTCTACATAAGAGCTCTTAAGGGTACTAGCAAGATAGAAGCAAATGAAACTGAAAGCTCATCTGCAGCTCAGAAAAGCAAAGACATGGAATTTTAAAGAGTGAAGGTAGCATAGTGTCGGCCATGGGTGAACAAGGCACAGCCAGACAATGTGGACCAATTTCTTCAAACTACGGCTTTTCTGCTGTCTGCTTGCAGTGTTGATGGTGGTGGTGCTGGTCATCAATGTTACTCAGGTAGAGGTGAGTACCCAGTATAATCCCTCATAACTAAGGGAGCCGAGTCTGGGGATTTGGGGCTAACTAGCCTGGGAAAACGTTGGTTATCGGAAGCTTATCGTAGTCACAGTTCTTGTTTTCATTTATTCGGTAAGGATTTGCGTGCTCACAATGGTTATATACTCTGCTAGTCACTGAGGGTACAGTGAAGACATTTCTTCACTTACAGGCCTTTCTTTCTAGAGCTCACATAATAAGTGTGCATGGAAGAAAAGTAGTAGTAATCATAATCACATAATAATAGTAATGATAATTGGACATTGTGAAAAGTACAAAAAGGAAAGGGAGCTATTCCAGGATAACTTTAGAGTGATGAAGGAAAAACCTCTTCAAGGAGGGGACCTTTCAGTCAACCCATGGAAAAAAGCTGAAGGAGTATTTCAAGGGAGGGAGTAGATGAGTCTGTGTTGGAGATTACTAGATGGTACTCAGGGACCATGTCTTACTGAATCCCTCACAAGGGCCTGTCACTAAGAAGGTACTTAGTAGTGTTCCTTCTTCCCTGTCCCCAGCCCCAACATGAACTCATATAACCAAAATTTATGGTGGAGTTTCTGTATGAAGGATGCTGTCCTTTTGTTTTGTTAGCTTGTGGTACTTCTCAGATTACATATCCAACTTAATTATGGCATTTCTTTTCTTATTGGGTTTTATTAGCCTAAGGTGCTCTAAAAGCTAAGCCATAGGCTTTTAAAAAAATTTCTCCTGCTGGAATCAACTTTGTGGTTTTTAGCAGAACACCTAATCTCTCTGTGAAATGGGCACACTAAGGTCCTACAGATCTTTTTCTGTGCGCTGTGAGTAAAATTTGTTTGGTACTTTGGAGAATGTGAAGTAATTCTGTTAAAGATTCTGTTAAAGATTTCCTATTAGAAATAGGCTTAAGGCATAAAAGCTAGGTATTTCTTCTTCTTTTTCTTTGCTTAAACTGTTCTTGCGTGTTTTACTATATAAGATACTACCAATCCTACACCGATAGTTCCTTTTACCTGGAAGCTGTTGATGATGTGTCTAGATATTTTAGAAACTCCTCTTTTTTTAAAGTATTTTTTGTGGTAAATAACATAACATAGAATTTGTCATTTTAACCATTTTTAGGTGTACAATTGAGTAGCATTAAGTACATTCACATTGTTGTGCAATCACCCCACCATCTATGTCTAGAACTTTTTCATCTTCCCAAACTGCAGCTCTTTACCCATTAAACAGTGATTACCTAGGTCAGGCGCAGTGGCTCACACCTGTAATCCCAGCACTTTGGGAGGCTGAGGTGGGAGGATCCCTTGAGGTCAGGAGTTCAAGACCAGCCTGGTCAACCTGGTGAAACCCCATCTCTACTGAGAATCACTTGTACCTGGGAGGCAGAGGTTGCTGTGAGCCGAGATCATGCCACTGCACTCCAGCTTGGGCTACAGAGGGAGACTGTCTCAAAAAAAAAAAAACACAACAAACCCAAAGAACAATGATTACCCATTCCTGCCTATCCCCTGCCCCTGGCATTCACTCTTCTACTTTGTGTCTCTATGAACTTGACAACTCTAAGTACCTTATACCAGTGGAATCAATCATATGATATTTGTCCTTTTTTTGTTTGTTTGTTTGTTTGAGACAGAGTCTCGCTCTGTTGCCCAGGCTGGAGTGCAATGGCACAATCTTGGCTCACTGCAACCTCTGCCTCCTGGGTTCAAGCGATTCTCATGCCTCAGCCTTCTGAGTAGCTGGGATTACAGGCATGTGCCACCACGCTTAGCTAATTTTTGTATTTTTAGTAGAGATGGCGTTATGCCATTTGACCAGGCTGGTCTTGAACTCCTGACCTCAAGCGATCCTCCCACCTTGGCCTTCCAAAGTGCTGGGATCACAGGTGTGAGCCATGAAGCCTGGCCTGGTATTTGTCTTTTTGTGATTGGCTTATTTCTGTTAGCATAATGTCCCCAAGGTTCACTCATGTAGCATGTATCGGAATTTCTTTTCTTTTTAAGGCTGAGTAATACTTCTCTGTCTACACATAGACGGAGGAATATTATTCAGCCTTAAAAAGGAAGGAAATTCCGATACATGCTACAGCATGTACATACATACCACATTTTGTTTATCCATTCATCTGACATTTGGGTTGTTTCTACCTTTTGGCTATAATGGATAACAAGTATTTCTTCAAGACTCTGCTTTTAATTCTTTGGAATAGGTACCCGCAAATGGAATTGCTGGATTATATGGTAATTTTAATTTTTTGAGGAACCACCATATTATTTTCCATAATAGCTGCATCATTTTTTATCCTTATCAACAGTACACAAGGGTTCCAATTTCTTTGCATCCTCGCCAGTACTTGTTATTTTGTTTTGTTTTTTTGATAGTAGCCTTCTTTGTGGATGTGAGGTAATGTATAACAGTAGTTTTAATTTGCATTGCCATAATTATTAATGATGTTGAGCATCTTTCTATCATGTGCTTTTGGATAAATATCCAATTCCCGTACTCATTGTTTAACGGAGTTGTTTGTTTGTTTTTTGTTGTTGTTGAGTTGTAGGAGTTCTTTATGTGTTCTGGGTATTCACTCCTTATCAGACATAAGATTTGCAAATATTTTCTCCCATTCCATAGGTTGCTTTTTCACTCTGATTTTGTCCTCTGATACATAAAAATTTTTACTTTGGATGTAGTCCAGTTTATCTGTTTTGACTTTTGTTGCCTGTGTATTTGGTGTCATATCCAAGAAATCATCACCAAATTCAATGTTGTAAGACCTTTCCTCTGTGTTTTCTTCTAAGAGTTTTATAGTTTTAGCTCTTACGTTTAGGACTTTGATCTACTTTGTTAACCTTTAAAAAAATTGTGATGAAAACACATAAAATTTGGTATCTTAGTTATTTTTAGGTGTACAGGTCAGTAGCATTACGTCTTTTTTTTTGAGACGGAGTCTTGCTCTGTTGCCCAGGTTGGAGTGCAGTGGCATGATCTCGGCTCACTGCAACCTCCTCCTCCCAGGTTCAAGTGATTCTCTTGCTTCAGCCTCCCGAGTAGCTGGGATTACAGGCGTCTGTCACCAAGCCCAGCTAATTTTTGTATTTTTAGTAGAGATGGGGTTTTGCCATGTTGGCCAGGCTGGTCTTGAACTCCTGACCTCAGGCGATCCACCCACCTCGGCCTCCCAAAGTGCTGGGATTACGAGCATGAGCCACCATGCCTGGCCTCAGTAGCATTAAGTCTTATTTACATTGTCTTGGAATAGATTTCCAAAACCCCTTTTATCTTTTTAATATCTGTAGAATTGTGTTTATCTTATTACTCCTGATCACTCTGACCAGAGATTTGTGTTTCATTGATCTTTTTGAAGAACCAGCTTTTGATTTCATTTTCTGTATTTTTTCTGTTTTTTTGTTTGGTCAATTTCCATTCTGATCTTTATTATTTCCCTTCTTCTGTTTACTTTGGATTTAATTGTCTCTTCCTAGTTTCTTAAAGTGATAGCTAAAGTCATTGTTTTGAGATCTTTCTTTTCTAATTAAATGTTTAATGCTATAAATTTTCTTCTACAAGGCTGGGTGTGGTGGCTTAGGCCTGTAATCCCAGCACTTTGGGAGGCTGAGACAGGAGGATCACCTGAGGCCAGAAGTTTGAGACCAGCCTGGGCAACATAGTGAGACCCCATCTCTACAAAAAATTTTGAAAAATTAGCTGAGCGTAGTGGTGTGTGCCTGTTGTCCTAGTTACTTGGGAAGCTGAGACGGGAGAATCCCTTGAGCCCAAGAGTTTGACTTTATGGTGAGCTATGATCATGTCACTGCACTTCAGCTTGGGCAGCAGGGTGAGACCCTGTCTCTAAAAAAATAAAAATAAAAATAATAAAAAATGTATTTCTATATACTGCTCTAATGTATACCACACATTCAGATATTGTTCTCATTTTCATTTTCATTCAGCTGAACTACATTCTAATTTCCCTTTTTCTTTTCTTGAACCCATGTGTTATTTAGGTTTTTTTTTGCGACAAATTTTCACTCTGTCACCTAGGCTGGAGTGCAGTGGCATGCTCATGGCTCACTGCAGCCACAACCTTTGGGATCAAGTGATTCTCCCACCTCCCCCTCCCAAGTAACTGGGACTACAGGTGTCTGCAACCATGCCCAGCTAATTTTTTATGTTTTTGCAGAGATGGGGTCTCACTATGTTGTCCAGGCTTTTTTCAAACTTCTGGACTCAAGCAATCCTCCTGCCTAAGCCTACCAAAGTGCTGCAATTACAGGTGTGAGCCACTGCATCCAGCCCCATATATTATTTAGAAGTGTTACTTAACTTTCAAATATTTAGATATTTTGCAAATACCTTTCTATTATTGATTCCTCATTTAATTCCCCTGAGAGCATACTTTGTATTACTTGAATTCTTTTAAAACATTATTGAAATTTGTTTATGGCACAAAATATGGTCTATTTTGGTATATATTCTATGTGTACTGGAAAGGAATGCGTTCTGCTTTTATTGCGTGGAGTATTCTATAAATGTCAGTTAGATCAACATGGTTCATGGTGTTGGTTGTCTTCTGTATATCTTTACTATTTTCTGTCTACATGCTCTATCAGTTATTGAAAGGAGAATATTGAAGTCTCTCACTATAATTGTGAATTTGTCTTTTTCACCTTGCATTTCTGTCAGTTTTCACTTCATGTGTTGTGAAATTCTGTTCTTAGGTACATAAATGTTTAGAATTGTGTCCTCTTGATGAATTTAGTTGCTTTATCATCATGAGTTGGCCTTCTTCATGCTTGGTAAAATTCTTTGCTCCGAAATGTACTCTGTATGATATTATATAACCACTCTAGCTTTCCTTTGTTTGCTGTTAGCAAGTATGTCTTTTTCCATAATTTTATTATTTTTTATTTTTTTTGAGACAGGGTCATGCTCTGTTGCCCAGGCTGGAGTGCAGTGGCACGACCATGGCTCACCACAACCTCTGTCTTGCGGGCTCAAGTGATCCTCTCCTCTCAGCCTCCTGAGTAGCTGGGACAACAGGTGTGCGCCACCACGTCTGGCTAATTTTTTGTATTTTCTTTTTAGATACGGGGTTTCGCCACATTGCCCAGGCTGGTCTTGCACTCCTGGGCTCAAGTGATCCAGCTGCCTTGGCCTTCCAAAGTGCTGGGATTACAGGTGTGAGTCACCACACCCAGCCAGTTATTATTTTTTTAAACCTACTTGTGTTTTTATATTTATTTATTGAATTGTATTTTTTTAAAACTTTTATTTTAGGTTTGGGGGTACATGTAAAGGTTTGTTACGCAGGAAAGCATATGTCAATGGGGGTTAGTGTACATATTATTTCATCACCCAATTATTAAGCCCAGTACCCTCTCTGCTCCTCTCCCTCCTCCCACTGTCCCTGCTCAAGTAAACCCCAGTGTCTGTTGTTTCCTTCTTTGTGTTCATAAGTTCTTATCATTTAGTTCCCACTTACAAGTGAGTACATGCCGTATTTGGTTTTCTGTTCCTGTGTTAGTTTGCTAAGGATAACAGCCTACAGCTCCATCCATGTTCCCACAAAAGATATGATCTCTTTCATTCTTATGGCTGCATAGTATTCCATGCTGTATATGTAATATAAGATTTTCTTGCATTTTCTTATATTTTTTATGGAACATAAGATTTTCTTTATCCAGTCTGTTATTTATTTATTTATTTTTGGGTCAGAGTCTTGCACTGTCACCTGGGCTGGAGTGCAATGGTGCGATCTCTGCTCACTGCAACCTCCGCCTCCCAGGTTCAAGTTATTCTCCTGCCTCAGCCTCCCGAGTAACTGCGATTACAGATGCCCACCACCACGCCTGGCTAATTTTTGTATTTTTAGTAGAGACATGGTTTCACTGTGTTGGCCAGGCTGATCTCGAACTCGTGATCTGCCTGCCTCAGCCTCCCAAAGTGCTGAGATTACGGGTGTGAGCCACCGTGCCCGGCCTTATCCAATCTGTTTTTGATGGGCATTTAGGTTGATTCCATGTCTCTGCTATTGTGAATAGTGCTGCAGTGAACATTTGCATGCATGTGTCTTTATGGTCGAATGATTTCTATTCCTCTAGGTATACACTCTGTAATAAGATTGCCTGGTGGAATGGTAGTTCTGCTTTTAGGTCTTTGAGGAATTGCCATAATGCTTTCCACAATCGTTGAACTAATTTACGCTCACACCCACACTGTATAAGTGTTCCCTTTCCTCTTCAACATTGCCAGCATCTGTTATTTTTTGACTTTTTAATAATAGCTATTCTGACTGGTGTGAGATCTCACTGTGGTTTTGATTTGCATTTCTCTAATGATCAGTGATATTGAGCTCTTTGGCCGCATGTGTGTCTTCTGAGAAGTTTCTGTTCATGTCCTTTGCCCATCTTTTAATGGGGTTGTTTCTTGTAAATTTTGTTTCAGTTCCTCATAGATACTGGATATTAGACCTTTGTCAGATGCATAGTTTGCAAATATTTTCTACCATTCTGCAGGTTGTCTGTTTACTCTATTGATAGTATCTTTTGCTGTGCCAAAGCTCTTAAGTTTAATTAGATCCCAGTTGTCAATTTCTGCTTTTGTTGCAATTGCTTTTGGTGTTTTTGTCATGAAATCTTTGCCCATTCCTATGTCTGGGATGGTATTGCCTACGTTGTCTTCTAGGGTTTTTACAGTTTTGGATTTTACATTTAAATCTTTAATCCATCTTGAGTTGATTTTTGTATGTAGTGTAAAGAAGGGGTCCAGTTTCAGTTTTTTGCATATGGCTAGCCAGTTATTCCAGCCCCATTTATTGAATAGGGAGTCTTTTCCTCATTGCTTGTTTTTGTCAGCTTTGTTGAACATCAGATTGGTCATAAATGTGTGGCCTTGTTTCTGGATTCTCTATTCTGTTTTGTTGGTCTCTGTGCCTGTTTTTGTACCAGTACTATTCTGTTTTGGTTACCGTTGCCTTGTAGTATAGTTTGAAGTCAGATAACATGATGACACCAGCTTTATTCTTTTTGCTTAGGATTGCCTTGGCTATTTGGGCTCTTTTTGGTTGCATATGAATTTTAAAATAGTTTTTTTCTGGTTTTGTGAAGAATGTTGTCGGTAGTTTGCTAGGAATAGCATTGAATCTGTAAATTGCTTTGGGCAGTGTAGCCATTTTAATTATATTGATTCTTCTTATTAATAAGCATGGAATGTTCTTCCATTTGTTTGTGTCTTCTCTGATTTATTTGAGTAGTGTTTTGTAATTCTCATTTTAGAGCTCTTTCACCTCCCTTGTTAGCTGTATTCATGAGTATTTTATTCTTTTTGTGGCAACTGTGAATGGGATTGCCTTTCTGATTTGGCTCTCAGTTTGGCTGCTGTTGATGTATAGGAATGCTGGTGATTTTTGTACATTGTTTTTGTATTCTGAAACTTTGCTGAAGTTGTTTATTAACTAGAGGAGCTTTTGGGCTGAGATTATGGGTTTTTCTAAATATAGAATCATGTCGCCTGCAAACAGAGATAGTTTGATTTCCTCTCTTCCTATTTGGATGCCCTTTATTTCTTTCTCTTGCCTGATCCTCTGGCTAGGATTTCCAATGTTGAATATAAGTGGTGAGAGGTGACATGCTTTTCCGGTGCTGGTTTTCACGGGGAATGCTTCCAGCTTTTGCTCATTCATATGATGTTGTCTGTGGTGTTTTTATATTTAAAGCAGATTTCTTCTAGCTAGCATGTAATTGGATCTTGTTTTTTATCTAATCTGACAATCTCTGCCTTTTAGTTGGGGCGCTTAGCCTGTTTACATTTAATATATTTTTTGAAAGCATTATGGTTACATCTACCATTTTGCTGTTTGTTTTTTATTTGTCCCACCTCTTCTCTATTCCCTTTTTCCTTTTTTTCTGCCTTTTTTTTTGTATTAATTGACAAGGTCTTTTTTTTCTTTTTTTTTTTTTTTTAATCTGTGCTTTTCCAGTCTGGCTGGTAGGAAGTACTATTCCTGTATAAACTCAGGTTATTGTTTTTATTTTTATTTTTATTTTTGCTTTCAGTAGTTCTTTCCCCAGCCTCCAATAGTTTCCTTATACACATATGCTTATCATCGCTCTGTTGAATACTTGAGTGGGACTGTCTGCAGATCTCCTGAGTTATTTTTCTTCACAGTTGTTTTGCTTTCCTGTGAATTATAATCACCATGGTCTTTAAGACTCTCAGCCTCATCTCCTTGCCTTGGGTGCTTTGCCATGCTCCACCGGGGCTCCTCTTCCTGTGCTGCAGCCTGGAAACTCTCTCAAGACACTAAGCTAAGGACAGTCCTTGGGCTCACCTCGTTTGTTGACTGTCTCTCAGGCATCACTGTGTTTTATTGTCTGATGCCTAGTGTCTGGAAAACCATTGTTTCATATATTTTGCCTTTTTTTTTTTCAGTTGTTTCATGTGGGAGGCTAAATCGCATTACTGTTTCTCTATCTTTGCTGGAAGTGGAAGTTTGAGGGACTTGAATTTGTGGGGAAAGAGATTATAGAGAAGCTGAAGAGGGGGAGGAGAGGATGAGATCTAGAGCACAGATGGAGCATATAACCTTTTATAGGACAAGGAGCATGAGTATATTGTGAGTATTCTTGTTATTTTATTAACTACATAGGAGGAGCCGTGTTCCTTCCTCTGACCTAAGAGGGAAAGATATCCTGATGGTTGGCAATGCAGATACATTTGCTTAGAGAGTAGGACATTCAGGGAGTTTCTGGCTGTGAAGAAGATGGAAGGTAGGAGGGTAGATCCCAGGATGTTTGTGTACAGGGATTTGAAGTAATGGTTTTCTAGATTTCTAGATGGAGTAGGATGGCAGAGGGACAATAAATTTCAAGACCTTAAGTGTGCATGGCGCTTACTGCATTGGTTTTGTGAATGTGTGTGTTAATTTTATCATATTCAACACACAAAGTATTATAATAGACAAAAAAAGATAGTTGTGTAGTTCTTGGGTAGAGAAGGAGGAAGGTAAAGGGAGAGACAGAGAGACTTGAGAGGGTAGGCCGCAGTCCCACATCAGTAATGTTATAACAGTCAGGAAGGAATGTTAGAAAATTATTCTTTTGTTCTACTTTAGTTCTTGGAAACTTCCGTACTTAATGCCAGCTAAAGGCTCTAATTATTTGAACGAACTAACTCTTCTCTACTGAATGGAGAAGGCAGGTATCAATATTGAATAAACAGTTGTGATATTGAAAATCAGATGCGTCTTTTAGTGGAGTGAGCTATAAGCATTTTCACCTGTCTGAAGAGGTCATCTTGTCCAGCATGATACTGTTGTCATGAATTTTAAGCTGCTTATTACTGTGATGATAATTGATAAAGAAGCTTGGAGTAAATGGGGAAAAGGCTCTGGCTCTGAAATTTGGCAGTCTCTCACTCTAATCCCTTTCCATACTATGCTTCTGACACTCACTATACTCTTATGATTGGAGTATTTTATCAGTTTCTAAAACGCAGACTCAATTTTAATGAAAAATATTACATAAGCTGGGCACAATGGCTCATGCCTGGATTCCTAGCACATTGGGAGGCCCAGGTGGGCGGATCATCTGAGGTCAGGAGTTTTGAGACCAGCTTGGCCGACATGGCGAAACCCCCGTCTCTACTAAAAATACAAAAAAGCTGGGCGTGGTAGCGGGTGCCTATAATCCTAGCTACTTGGGAGGCTGAGACATGAGAATCACTTGAATCTGGGTGTCAGAGGTTGCACTGAGCTGAGATTGCACCACTGCAGTTCAGCCTGGGCAACAAAGTGAGACTTATCTAAAAAAAAAAAAAAAGCAGTCCATATTATGAGAAGGGGGTATTGGTAGCAATATCTAGCAAAAGATTGGAGGGAGAATTGCAGTCTTTTATTTCTCCGATAAACTCTCATTGAGCAAGTTCTGCATTTTTTTTCTTTTGCCTTATTCATTGATATTTTAGATATGTATTATAACACCTGTGTATTAGGGCTTTGGGCTTCAAGTAAAGACGCCCGATTCAAGCTAATGGTAATATATATTACTCATTTGAATAGAAGTCAGTAGATAGGTTGGGCATAGTTCTTTTGGGAATCAGCCTCTGTTTGTCTGTAAGCCTCTTAACTGTGCCTTCTTTTGTGTGTTACCTTTCATCTATGGCATCCTCCTTCATGGTTGATTGTAGGATGGCTACCAGAGCAATGGTGTTTTTGCTTTCTTGTACATGCCCACCTGAAGAAACAGTTGTTCTCTTGAAATGATCTCAAGGTACTGTGTTTTTTCATTTGCAAGTACAATTCAAATAGCTGTTACCAAGGGGAATTAGTGGTGCCTGGATTTGGCTGCATGCAAGCATAAGCCTCCAGCAACCTCACCTGGTTCTCATAGTCCAGAATTGGGTCACATGCCCATTCCTGAACCAGCCGTTTACCTGGGACTACCCCTCCATCAGTTAGGCCCACCCCTGGGCTGACAGGTCAGCAAACAGCATTGCTATGGTTCACTAGGCCAGGAGTGAAATGGATGTGGGACAGGCAATCACCATGTTCACTCCAGCCCATAGGTTATGATGGCTTGAGGAGTGAGCCATCTGTTTGGTATTTCCTCTTAGCTCTAAACCTAAAAAGATGGCGGGTGTGAAGTTGCCCTTGTCTTTAGGAAAATTAAGCAAATTGACATTTTTGCATTTTTGTCATTTGCAAGTAAAATTCAGGGGAATTACACCAAATGTGTGGTGATTTCTGGATTGGGTTGCATGTATCAGTCAGTTGGGCGAGGAAGAGAGGAAAAGGTTAGGAAGAGGAGCTATGCTGTAAGCACATGGTGCATGATTTGGTCCTTAATGGTGTGTCACAGACTTACAACAACTAAAAAGGAGAGGGTGGCTGGAACATTTCCTGAAAGGTAATCAGTGAGGTAATAAAGGGAATTTTTCAAAGTCAGTTTTGTTTTCCCCATGCCATTTTTTAAATGAACAAATACTGCCATATACTCCTTCAAAAGGAAGCCTCCTAAATGAGATTCTTTAAAGTGAAAATGTGTGTATGTTAGTATAAAATCAGAGGGGAAAAATACAGAATCTAAGAAGAGCATTAAACATTCTTGTATCTTGAGATTATTTTTACCTTATGTAGGATTTTGAAGTGGTTTGTTATAGGTGGGGATCCTGAGGCCTTGTTTAAGTGTTTTACTAGAAACAAGGAAATGCTATAGCTATTGAGGAGAGAGATTTTTGGTTTTGCTTCGTTGTTTATTCCCCTGCAGTTTAACCAATTGCATAACGTAAGATGTAGTTTTCTACATCTTAGGTAGATTAGTTATATGCCTCAGGTTAGGTATATAACTTTTTTCCTGCCCATTTGTTCCTGTATCCTGTTTACTAATAAAGTAATTCATGGAATAGATGGAAATTTCAAAGAATGGAGAATGGTATTAAGTACACAGTTGGATCCCCTCCCCATTCTTTACTCTGAGTGAATGTAGTTGCTTATTTTTAATTATTTGGGTAGTTAGCACTAATTATACATTACATACTTATATCTTGATTTGTGAGCTTTACGAGGTATCTCCTGACTTGTTCAGATGAGGCAGTGTATCATGGGTGGTTAAGAACACAGGTCTCAATTCAGACAGCTTGGCTTCTAATCCTCTGCTGCTTCTAACCTACATGGCCTTGAGCAAATTATTAAGCTATTCTTTGCCTCAGTTTCCTTGTCTCTAAAATGGACATAATAACAGGACTTACCACATGTGATAATTTGGACATTGAATTTAAAGATTCATGTAAACTGTTTACAAGAGTATCCAGCACATAAGTGATCACAATAAATGTTGGCTGTTTCTGCTACTGCTGTTTTTTAATTTTTCTTTTTTTTAAGCACAGGGTCTCACTCTGTTGCCCAGGCTAGAGTGCAGTGGCACAGTCATTGTTCACTGTAACCTCTAACTCCTGGGCTCAAGCAATCCTCATATATATACATATATATATGTATGTATATATGTATGTAGATATATGTCTATATATAATGTATATATATGTGTGTCTATATATATATATATATATATATTTTTTTTTTCTTTCTTTTAAAGTTTTTGAGACAAAGTCTTGTTCTGTTGTCCAGGCTGGAGTGCAGTGGCACGATCTCAGCGTACTGCAACCTCTGCCTCCTGGGTTCAAGCAATTCTCGTGCTTCAGCCTCCTGAGTAGCTGAGATTACAGGTGTGTACCACCACACCCAGCTAAATTTTTGTATTTTTAGTAGAGACAGGGTTTCACCATGTTGCCCAGACTAGTCTCGAACTCTTGAGCTCAAGCGATCCCGATCTGCCCACCTCTGCCTCCCAAAGTGCTGGGATTACAGGCGTGAGCCACTGTGCCCAGCCCAGTTTTAATTTATATTTATTTATTTATTTGTTAGAGACAAGGTCTCGCTCTGTTGCTCAGACTGGAGTTCCATGATGTGATCATAGCTCACTACAACCTGGAGCTCCTGGGTTCAGTGATCCTCCCAGCTCAGCCTTCCGTGTAGCTAGGACTACAGGCATATGCCACCATGCTTGGCTAACTTTAAAAAAAGATTCTTGTAGAGATGGGGGTCTTGCTATGTTGCCCAGGTTGGTCTTGAACTCCTGGCCTCAAGCAGTTCTTCTGCCTCAGCCTCCCGAAGTGTTGGAATTACAGGCATGAGCCACTGCACCCGATCTACTACTGTTAACATAATGAAAGATGAGGCCTCTGCTTCATTCTCCTTCCACAATTTGTAAAATTAATTTTATTTCTATATATAACATTAAATAATGTATCTAGTCCTTTTATTTCCCCAACAGCATAATATATCTTAACTTCCTGCTCTAAGTGATGAAGAAAGCACTACTCATTCTTACTTATTTATTTATTTATTATTATTTTTTTGAGATGGAGTCTCATTCTGTCACCCAGCCTGGAGTGCAGTGGCACGATCTTGGCTCACTGCAACCTCTGCCTCCTGGGTTCAAGCAGTTCTCTCCCTCAGCCTTCCGAGTAGCTGGGATTACAGGCGCCTGCCACCACACTCAGCTAATTTTTGTATTTTTAGTAGAGATGGGGTTTCAGCATGTTGGCCAGGCTGGTCTTGAACTCCTGACCTTGTGATCCATTTGTCTCGGCCTCCCAAAGTGCTGGGATTACAGGTGTGAGCCACCGCATCTGGCCTACTTCATTCTTTTATATTTGATTTCCACTAGTTATAATATTACTTTTGCATCATTAGGTGCATTCTTTATGGATTGTATCCTTCAAGGAATTGGTCCATTTCATCTGGGTTATCAAATTTATGGGCATAGAATTATTCATAATATTCCTTTATTCCTTTAATGTCCATGGGATCTGTAGTGATGGCTTCTCTTTCATTTCTGATATTAATAATTTGTGTCCTCCCTCTTTTTTTCTTAGCCTGGCTAGAGGGCTTATCAATTTTATCAATCTTTTAAAAAACCAGCTTTGGGTTTCATTGATTTTTCTTTATTGATTTCCTGTTTTCAAGTTCATTGATTTCTGCTATCATGTTTATTATTTTTCTTCTGCTTATTTTGGATATTGTTTGCTCTTCTTTTTCTAGTTTGCTAAGATGTAAGGTTAAATTATTGATTTTAGGTTGTTTTTCTTTCCTAAAATATGTATAGTACTATGAATTTCCCTCTAAGCACTTCTCTTGCTTCATTCTATAGTGTTTAATAAATTATATTTTCACCTTCACCTAGTTAACATATTTTTAAATTTCTCATGAGATTTTGTATGTTACCCATTTGTATACCATTTTGGGATTTTTCCAGCTCTCTTTCTATTATTGATTTCTAGTTTAATTTCATTATGGCTTAAGAGAAGACACTGTATGATTTTTATTTAAAAAAATTTTTAAGGTGCATTTTATGGCCCAAAATGTGGTCCGTTTTGGTGAATGTTCCATGTGAGCTTGATATGAAGTAGTTTACAGATGTCAACTATATCCAGTTTATTGATGGTGCTGTTGAATTCAACTATGTCCTTACCGATTTTCTGCCTACTGGATCTGTGTATTTCTGATAGAGGATTGTTGAAGTTTCAGACTATAATGTAGATTCATCTATTTCTCCATTAGTTTTTGCCTCACATGTTTTCATACATGTTAAGGGTTGTTTTTTTTTTGGAGAATTGACTCCTTTATTATTATGTAATGACCCTCTTTATCTTTGCTAACCTTCCTTGCTTTGAAATCTGCTCTGTCTGAAATTAATATAGCTACTATTGGTTTCTTTGGATTAGTGTTAGCATGGTATATCTTTCTCCATTCCTTTACTTTTTTCTTGGTGTTTCTCCATCTTAGGTTGGACTGGGTGGCTCGAGTGGGCTGGAGTTGGATATTTCCCTTCTCTCAGGTTGGTTAGGCTCTGATAAAACTCCAATAGGCTAGGTTCTGATAAAGTGGTTTCTCTTGAGGGGCAGCTTTGTTAAGAACAACACAGTGCTCTGCATACTTCAAAATGGGTCCTTTTCCCTTTCTCTTCCCAGAAGCCCAAGGGGATTTTTCTTTGATATTCACTGTGAGAATCTGATTGAGCTCCTGGAGCTAAAACTCACAGAAGTGTGGGGAGCCCTCTGAATTTATGCCAAAATACAGAGACCTATTATAGTGGTAATTTCTGTTGTTTGTGTCTTCTTCTTCAGTACTTGGACCATGAGACTGTTTCAGCCACTTTCATCGACAGCAGTGGACAGTTTGTTTCCTCCCAGGTGACAGGAATTAGCCGAAATCCCTACTGTGGCTATGATCAGCAGACCCTGTCCAGCCAGGAGCGCATGGAGGAGGACTCCTTGCTGGCTGCCTTGCACCGGCAGGTTCCTGATGTGGGCCCAGTCCCCTTTGTGAAGAGCACTGACCCTTCTTCCAGCTACTTTGTCATCTTGAACTCTGCTGCCTTCTTTAAGGTGGGAAGCCAGCTGGAGGTGCTGGTTCATGTGCAGGATTTTCAAAGAAAGCCCAAGAAGTATGGTGGAGACTACCTGCAGGCCAGAATTCACTCCCCCAAGCTGCAGGCCGGGGCTGTGGGCAGGGTGGTGGATTACCAGAATGGGTTTTACAAGGTTTTCTTTACTTTGCTATGGCCAGGCAAAGTTAAAGTGTCCGTATCTCTGGTCCACCCCAGTGAAGGGATCAGAGTTCTTCAGCGCTTACAGGAAGATAAACCAGACAGGGTCTATTTCAAGAGTCTCTTCCGTTCAGGAAGAATTTCTGAAACTACTGAGTGCAACGTGTGTCTTCCTGGGAATCTGCCCCTGTGTAACTTTACAGACCTCTATACTGGGGAGCCCTGGTTCTGCTTCAAACCAAAGAAGCTCCCTTGCAGCAGCAGAATTACCCATTTCAAAGGTGGATACCTGAAGGGTCTCCTAACCGCTGCAGAGAGTGCTTTCTTCCAGAGGTATGTACTGCTTTTTCTTGGGGATAATTTGAAGAGTTCTTTTCCACTGTCCTTGTCCCATTTAGGAGACTTTCTGGTATTCGGTATGTGTTTCTTACCTCTCTCTCAACTTGGCCCAATACAGAAGAGGTAGTGAATAAAAAAAAAACATAGATTTGTATTTTTCATTAGTGTTTTAAAAATGAAGCTTAGTGCTTATCTGAGTCCAAATTAAAGACCTTTTACCCTTGAATTTTTGTTCTTTACCCTCATATCTGTGTTTTCCTTTAGAACCACATAGCATGTTTACACAGTAGCTGTGTAAGTAAAATCCCTTATTCACAGAACAGATAGAAGTTATCCAAGGGTCACGTGTGGTGGTGACTCATGCTTGTAATCCCAGCACTTTGGGAGGCTGAAACGGGAGGATCGCTTGAGCCCAGGAGTTTGAGACCAGCCTGGGCAACATAGCAAGACCCCATCTATTTTATGTAAAGAAAAAAATAATCCAAGAACAGGGCTGGTAGGGCTGGTAGTCAGGCTGGTGTTTTATCTTTGTATCTAATGAACTGAAACTTTAAAAAGTAACATAATAACAGTTTTTAAAATCGTTTGAACCTACTGATTAAAAAACTATGAAAATGGCAACATTGCTGGGTTGACGTAATAAGCATAGGAAGTCAGGAATACCACAGAAAACTATATTTTTTAAGCTAAATAGTTGTTGAAATTATTGCAGTATTGTGTTCAAATTTCTATTTCAAATGTAAGCTTAAAATATTTTCAGCACGATGAGAAATACATGGAATAATGTGCAGAAAGGAATATGGAACCAGTATGAATTAAAATTTGTGTTTTCTTCAACATTCCATAACATCACTAAGAAATAAAAAATTATAAAAGCTACATGGTTAAAAAGTACCATTCTGGCCAAGCGTGGTGGCTCATGACTGTAGTCCCAGCACTTTGGGAGGCTGAGGTGGGAGGAAGGCTGGAGCCCAGGAGTTTGAGGTTGCAGTGAGCTGTGATCACAATTGCACTACAGCCTGGACAACAGAGTGAGACCCTGTCTCAACAAAAAGTGCAATTGTTTGAAAGAATGTATACATGTTTTTTACTTTTTAGTGAAATATATTGTTTTTAAACATTCCTTGGTAGAGAGAATTTTTTTGTTGGATAAAAGGGAGGTATTTTTGTTAAGGATATCTGGGCACCCTAAAAAATTTCATACTTTATGTCCACTCATTACCATATGGGAGAAAAGTTGCTACCATAAAGTATGTGGTTTGTAGGAGCTCCTAAAATAAAACCCTTCAGTTTTCCACCCTGAAGTCAGCTTTTGGTCATACCAGGTCATGTACATATGTAGTGGGTTCATGCCATACTTTTAGAAGGCCAGCAGAGGGAGCACTACTCAATGTACAGTGTTTACTGTACTGCTGAGAAGACTAGTATTTTCTATGGCTCAGTACAAAATGAAAACAAAATTAAATTTCACAACTCCTCAAAACAAAACCAAAACAAAATTTTTCGTTTTATTCGTGGGTTCAGGTTTCAGGCATGCTATTTATTAGTAACTGAGCAGATTATTTTATTTCTGTGTACTTTTTTGCCTATATATGAAGACTACTCAATTACCCTATTTTAGAGGGTTTGTTTGTTTGTTTGTTTTGCAACAGGGTCTCACTTTGTCATCCAGGCTGGAGTGCAGTGGCATGATTGCAGCTTGCTGCAGCCTCAACGTCCCGGGTTCGAGGGATTCTCCCACCTCAGCCTCCCGAGTAGTTCGGACTACAGGTGTGCGCCACCACACCCAGCTAATTTTTGTATGTTTTGTAGAAATGTGGTTTCACTATGTTGCCCAGGCTGGTCTTGAACCCCTGGGCTCAAGTAGTCCTCCTGCTTTGTCCTCCCAAAGGGCTGGAATTACAGATGTGAGCCACCATACCCCGTTAGAGTTGTGTTTTTAGATTTTTAAGTTATTACGGATACATCCTAGTTGCACATATTTTTGAGGTAGATGTGGTATTTTGATACAAGCATATAATATGTAATGATCAAATCAGGGTAATTGGAGTATCCATTGCCTGAAGCATTTATCATTTCTTTGTGTTGGGAACATTCCAATTCCACTGTCATAATTGTTTTGAAATATATAGTAAATGATTGTTAACTATAATTGCCCTATAGAGTTATGTTGTCAGTCTACTTAGTGGCCTAGCAAAGAGGAAGAAACATAGTAATTTACGCAAATTCCAGGTGGAAAATAGAGAAAGTTTAGAGAACTAAATTAGTGTAAAACTTAAAAGTATTTCTGACTATAAATTCTACCATTAAAAACAAAAAAGCACCCGTGAACCCACAAGGATAAAATAATGTGTTTGTCCCTGCTCTTCCTTGCATGTCCTGGGTGAGGCTGGTTGATGGTACATTGTTGTAGAACAATTGCAGAATTTTATTTACCTGGAAGTTTGCTGAGAAAACAATGTCTGAGGTGGTGTAAGTTTTTGGAAAGCAAACATTTGACAGAGTCCTCATAATTGATTTTCATTTTCCACCCTTTATTCTGTTAAAGTTCTGAAATATTGCATAAGGCCATCTGAAAAGAAAAAGAAAAAGATCGAAATTGATTTTTTGGCAGATCTTTGGGTGTACTGTTTTGAACTCATGGCCCAAATATGTTGAGCTGATATCCTTTTTTACTTCTCTTCCTTGGTAACTCATAACCTTACTTAAACCAGAAAGAATTAAGAAGCTTAGCCTTGGTATTTGGTTCCCTAAATGACAGTTGAACAATTAAAATATGTCATCTTTGTTCTTTATCTATAAGGGAATAAAAGTGTTACTTTTGGAAAGGACAACAGGGGTTTCCTTAAAGATCCTATTAATATAAGGGAAGGCCTTTTGAAAGAATGGGCTTATCACCTACAACATTTCCCTTTTATTTTAGCATGATTGCTACTTTTTTCTTTCTAACTTTGTATTTAAAAAATTGAATCTTTAGAAACATTGCAGGAATAATAACAATGAACTCATATACCTTTAACTTAGATTCACTATTATTGTTTTGACACATTTTGCTTTATCTTTCTTTGTGTTTATATGTATCTGTGTATAATTTTTTCCCCTGAACCATCTGAGAGTATGTTGTAGACATCATGGCACTGCACTCCGTAAATATGCCTCTCCTAAGAAAATGGACTTTCTCTAACATATAACCATAATGATCACATTTGGGACATTTATCATTGTTACAGTACTGTTATTTAATATGCAGTTCATATTAGATATTCAAGTTTCTTCAGTTGTCCCAATAATGACTTCTATAGCTATCTTTTTAATTTTAACTAATCTAATATATGCTTACGCAGTGTGTTTGGTTATCTCTTTAATCCAAAAGAATTCTTTAGCCTATTTTGTTTTGTACGACATTGGCAATTTTGATGTTGCTGTTTTGTAGAATGTCCTTTACTTTTTTTTTTTTTGAGATAGGGTGTCGCTTTGTCATCCAGGCTGGGGTGCGGTGCAGTGATCTCAGCTCACTGTAACCTTCAGCTCACTTGACTTCCTGGGGTCAAGTGATTCTTGTGCCTCACCCTCCCGAGTAGCTGGGAGTACTAGGCACGCACCACCATAGCTGGCTAATTTTTGTATTTTTAGTAGAGATGGAGTTTTGCCATGTCGGCCAGGCTGGTCTCAAACTCCTGGCCTCAAGGATATCTGCCTGTCTTGGCCTCCCAAAGTGCTGGGATTACAGGCGTGAGCCACCACGCCCAGTCTACTTTGGATTTGCTTTATTGTTTTCACTTTCCATGTGATTAGATTGAGGCTAAATATTTTGGCAGGAAAATTATAGAAGAAATTTTCCTGCAAATATTTTTACAGGAAATTATGTTTTTGTAAGAAAATTATTATTGTACAATAATAATTATATAATTATTATAACTATAGACAAGTAAATTGTATATTTTTTTCTTACCATAAAACTCTAAACTCATGAAAGTAGTTTATATGTGCTCTCTTAAAAATCACTTTATTTAAGCTATGAAATTCGATTATGCTGTAATGTGGCCAGGCCTGTACACTTCCTTCATTACTTGTTTTTTGTCTGTCTCCATGTCAGCTCCATGAAGAAGGAGATGCTGTGTGTTTTGCTTACTGTAGTAGCCCTGGATTCTAGGACAGTACCTGGCTTAAGAAGCTGAAGAATTATTTGTTGAATAAACAGTTTTTTCTGAAATTGATGAAATAATAAAAAATGACTGTACATTCCCATATCAAGAGTTTGAGAAGTTAACATTTTATGTTTTTGTTTTTGGTCTAAGTACAAGAGACCTAGTTTTATTGTGACTCAGTTTCTGGAATAGTTGCCCCGGATTTCGAGTGCTTTTCTCCTTACCTCCACCCTCCCCCATGTTTTAATGCAGCCCTCCAAAAATATTTACTGAGTATGGACTCTAGACCAGGGCCTGTGCTAGGATACAAAGATGAATGAGGCACCACCCTTATCTTCGAGTAGTATATGTTTTATTTTATTTTATTTTTTTCCCCTGCTGCCTCCCTTGAGTAGTACATGTTTTAGTAAGGGGAACAGACACTAAAGAGTCCTGGTAATGATGAGCAAAGTACTGCATGAGTAAGTATCTGGGGGGCAGGTGTCCCCACTAGGACTCCTGTCAGATCTGCAAAAGGCCTGAGGAATCTGATACATGACTTAATGCAGCGTATACTTGCAGCCTGAAAGCTAAGTAATGACAAAATAGACATTCTTGTCAGTGTGAGCCATTCTCTGAGTCCAAGGGGAGTACATAATTCAAACCAGAATTGGTCATTTTGGAGTTTGCACTCTTAGCAGTATACAGTGGAGTGAAATTTAAGAATCAATTTAATTTCTTTGCAGTTTTTATGTACATAAAACCTGCTTACTACAAGAGACCCAGTTTATTATTTTGTGTTGGTTAACATTCATAAGTATATTTCATCATAATAAGGCTCCGTGAAATTAGTCATTTTATCATTTGCCAATAAAGACATATATCTGAAAATAAATGTTCCTGAACCTGAGCTTGTGCTTTTTTATTCCTCTTAAAGTGGTGTCAATATCAAAATGCCAGTCAACTCCAGTGGACCTGATTGGGTAACTGTGATTCCCAGGAGAATAAAAGGTAAAAAAAAGAATAAGCTTGATGATGTGTTGTTTTTCTTACTAAGTGGGTTGAGGCTCTGTCGTTTCATTTATGTTGCAAAAACTTATATGCCATAGTTACTTCTGGGCACAATTGAAAATATTAGAAGTACTGTTTGATTAAAAAAATCAGATCTTATGTGCATAATTCTGAGTTTTGCTATTTATTGTTATTTTATTTTATTTTTTTTTGAGACAGGGTCTTGCTCTGTTACCTAGGCTGGAGTGCAGTGGCGCAATCTTGACTCACTGCAGCCTTGATCTCCTAGGCTCAATTGATCCTCCCATCTCAGCCTCCCGAGTAGCTGGGACTACAGGCACACACCACCACACCTGGCTGATTTTTGCATTTTTTTTTTGCAGAGACAAATTTTTGCCATGTTGCCCAGGATGGTCTTGAATTCTTGAGCTCAAGCAGTCCTCCCACTTTGGCCTCCCAAAGTGCTGGGATTACAGACATGTGCACGGCCGAGTTTTGCTATTTAAGCTCATGTAAAAGTTTTCTTCTCTTGCCAGCCCTCTTCTGTTTGGCTCCTCAAGAGTCTTTTGAACAACCTTGTCCAATATGATAGCAACTAGTCACTTGTAGTGATTCAAATTTAAATCAATTAAGATTAAATAAAATTCAGAATCTAGTTATTTAATCACACATGCCCAATAACTATATGTAGAGAGCATTTTATGTAGAATTTATCCATCATCTCAAAAAGTTGTGTTGGACATTGCTGCTCTAGAGATATGGGTAAAATTATTATGGAAATGTTTAAATCATCACAAAAAGTTGTGTTGGACATTGCTGCTCTAGAGATATGGGTAAAATTATCATGGAAATGTTTAAAATAACATTGGGTTGGAGAATAGCAGCTGTTCTCAAAGTGTGATCTGTGGATCAGTGGCATCAGCATTACCAGGCAACCTGATAGAATTGCAAATTCTCAGGTCGTATCTCAGATGACTGAAACAGAAACCCTGGCTGGTGGGGCCGAGCAAAAAAGTTTTAACAAACTTTTCGGGTGACTCTGATTTATTGGTGTAGAATATTAATAGTAAAAGAACAAAATTCAGAGCAGTAAATGTAAATTTTGCAGAATAGATATAATTAGCTATCGTGATTTTTAGAAAGAAGGGATGAATGTTACTAGTGAGGCTTATGCAGATGGCGGGCAAGGTCCTTCTAGCTTTTAAAAGTATATTAACTAATAGTACTCCACTCTGCAGATGTTGGCAAACCCTTTTGCTGCAGGGGCTTGATATTTAATGCATGTGGATCAAGCAGAGTGGATATTAGCCACAAGCCTTGTATGAGTGGTGGGGAAGGAACTGAAGAGGAAGGACCATCTCAAGGGGCAGCCTCTTTTCAGTTTCTGCTGCTTTATTACCATGTAGAAAAAAACCCTGTATGGCCAGCTCCGTAGATTTGTTTTTTCCAAGAGAAACCAGAAACTTTGATTTTTTAACTGTGATATCTCCATATTTTAGAACATTGACATCCAATTCAAGACTTTGAAAATATTGTATGGGCTAAATAAAATCTGTTTGGCCCATATGCAGCCAGGGCACTGCCAGTTTATATCTCTTGTCTCTAGTATCATATGCCACAAGAATTCCCAGTCTTTTCCTGATGAAGAGCTGTTTTTGATTTACTTGAACCAAATGAATTACTAATTTTAGAGGATATATATATATATATATATATATATATATATATATATATATGACATTTATCTTTTATCTGTTTGGGCCTCAACCCTGAGGTCAAGATGTCAGTAGACAAGGTGTCCTTCAGTAGTACTGCGCTCTAAACACTCTCCATGTTCGACATCTTCAGGAGGCCCTGTCTCCCACTACTGGATCAGTCCTTCTTTCTCACAGACTCGACTGGCTTGCCCTTATTGTGATGTCCGTAGGTGTCCCAGGGATGGTCAGTAGGAGGAACTTTGGAAAGTTTACCTGTACCTGACAAGTCTTGAGGATCAGCCAGGAAGTGGCTGTGGGTTTATGATGTACTCTTCTGGTTAGAGGGAAGATAGATTTGGTAATTAGTGAGCCTTTTGATATATTTTTAGAGGAAGAAAGTAACTATGAATTAGTAGGAGCAGAATATCCTGGTTTTGAATAGGAAAACCATCTTGTTGTAACAGGTATATAACTGGAAAGAAAAGAGAAGGGCAATTGCTTTATGGACTATGGAAGGAACCCAGCTTGGTAGAACTTCACTGAATTTCACTCTGTGGACCAGCAGGGGGCATTCAAAGACCCTAAATCAAGGGCTCATAATTTTTTTTCCTTCTTTTGCTTCATTCTATGTAAACATTCTGTTTCTGCTTAAACTTTCACCAACTAATTTTAGCATTCATCAAGGTTCATCAGATCTTGCCTGTGGCAATGATTTCTGTGGAATTCTAATTGTGACTTTTAATGTCTCTCATTCTTTCAACATTTATTAGTTGGAATTCTTTTGCAAAGAAGAGTTGTCCCTTCTTCATTTTAAGTATTTATATCAGTGTAGACTCATGATAATTTCATTCCTTGGAATGAAGGAAAAAAAATCATAATCCAATCCAATTCAATCATTATTTTATTTGCTTTTATTTTTGCTCAAATTGTTCCAGTTTTGGCAGTTGGGGAACACTTTCAGTTTGGCTTCTTTGTGCCGTTTTGTCATCCTGTGTGCTGTCATCCTTTTCTTTGTTTTGAGCACTTCCTTAGTTTCTGGCACCACAAGATATTTGAGGCTTGTCTTGTATTTTCTTTGCCTTAGCCTTAGAAGGGGTTTATAGTATTTCTACTTTTATTTCACTTATGAATCCTATATTTTGAAGTTTTTTCCCTATGAAATTGTATTTATGTATTAGCTAATTAATATTCTTACAAGGTAAAACTATTGTTAAGATTCATATTTAGATTGCCTGAGATTGGCAGTGCTACTGCTACTTGTGGGCATAATTCCAGTCAAAAGCAAGGAAAAACAGTTTTTAGTTCTAGTTGACTACCTTTTTAAGAGCAAGCATCTGGTTTATGTCAGGTTTTCCCAGTGCCAGAATTACTGCTGAGTTTTCATTAGTACCTGTAATGTAGTCCCCAGATTATCACAGCTGAGTGGCTCAGGGACCTTGACAGATTCTGACCTCATCAACAACTTGAGGTTATATTTTTGGGGGGAACTTACTGAGAGTTTAGAATAAGAGGTGATCTAATGGCAACAGTATAGATAAGAACAATGAAGTTTTACATTTGTGTGTATCTTTGTAGCTATGGTAGGTTGAATACTAAGATGACTTCCAGTGATCTATGCTCTTACATAATCTCCTTCCCCTTGAGTGTGGCAGCGACATGTAAATATGATGGTATATCATTCCTATGATTTGATTATGTTATATGACAAAGTTGACTTTAAGAGAGTGGCATTATCCTAGGTAGACCTGACCTTAGATCAGATGAGCCCTTAACAGGGGCCATGTTCTTCCTGAAGAAATTCAAAGTGTAAGAAGGATCCCATGTGAGGGAGATTCTTTGTTGCTGGTTTTAAAGATGAAGGGGGCCACATGGCTAGGAATATAGGCAACTTCTAGTAGCTGGAGAGCATCTCCTGGCTGATAACCATCAAGGAAATGGGAAACTCAGTCTTAAAACCACAAGTAACTGAATTCTGGCAGCAACTTGAATGAACTTTTTTTTTTGTTTTTTTTGTTTGTTTGTTTTTGAGACAGAGTCTTGCTCTGTTGCCCAGGCTGGAGTGCAGTGGTGCGATCCTGGCTCACTGCAAACCTCTGCCTCCTGTGTTCAAGCGATGCTCGTGCCTCAGCCTCCCAAGTACCTGGGATTACAGGCGTGCGCCACCACACCTGGCTAATTTTTCTGTTTTTAGTAGAGACAGGGTTTCACCGTGTTGGCCAGGCTGGTCTCGAATTCCTGAGCTCAAGCGATCTACCCACCTTGCCCTCCCAAAGTGCTGGGATTACATGCGTGAGCCACGCACCCAGCCTTGAATGACCTTTTTGAAGGCTTTTCTCCAGAGAACACAGCCCTGATAATAGCCTGATTCAACTTGTGAGACTCTGAGGAGAGAACACAGTTATGCTATGTCCCAAACTCCTGACCTGCAGATCTGTGGGTTAATAAATGTCTCTTGTTTTTAAGCCACTAAGTTTGTGGTGATGTGTTACACAGCAATAGAAAACTAATAAAATAACTACCATCTAGATCAAGTTATTGAACATTTAGAACATATAGGATGTTTCCAGGACCCTAGCATGCGCTTTACTATTCACACTATTACAGTATTGAATTTTCACAATAACCCTTCAAAATAACTAGTAGTTGACCCATTTTATGGATGATGTGACCAAAGTCCAGAGATTTCACTTATTGTGTCATCATTTTGAGTCCTTCTTTGTTAGGCTAGACTCTGAGGGTATAGTTAGGGAATAAGATGAAAATTTAAATGATTTCTGAAGTCTCAAGAGTTGGAAATGTGGAGTCAGACTTAGAGTAGGTCCCGTGACTCTTCATCTGGCATTTTCCCTACTGCCCCTTAACCATGTTTAGGAGGTATGGCCAATGATGTCTTGATGCTTTGGTTTGCCTGCAGTAGTTAATTTTTTTTTTTTTTTTTTTTTTTTTGAGAAGGCGTCTCGCTCTGTCACCCAGGCTGGAGTGCAGTAGTGTGATCTCGGCTCATTAAAACCTCTGCCTCCTGGGTTCAAGCAATTCTTCTGCCTCAGCTTCCCAAGTAGCTACCATTGCAGGCACAATGCCACCATGCCTGGCTAATTTTTGTATTTTTAGTAAAGATGTGGTTTTGTATGTTGGCCACAGCCTGGTCTGAAACTCCTGACCTCAAGTGATCCGCCTGCCTTGGCTTCCTAAAGTGTTGGGATTACAGGTGTGAGCCACCACTGTACCTGGCCTGCAGTAGTGAAATTTATCAACCTTCTAGTATACAAATGATGAAGTGAATGATAGTGTTTCATGTTGTGCAGTAAAAACGAAACTAGTCATTTTGTGGATGAGACCTCATCTGATGTTGATTTCTAGAAAATGGCAGATAAATGTTATAACAAATGGGACAAAGCTATTTTATTTTTTAAAAATTTAACTATCTGGATGCAGCTGTCAAAGGGACAAAGCTATTTTAAAGACAACTACTTTCCAATTACTGGAAAAAATAATTTGATACAGAATATCTTTAATTTAGTTAACCGGGAAAATCAAAGGGCTCATGTTCTGCGTATAAAACTACTAACTGATAGCATTTGAGGGAAGGAAGCCTCCTCAATATATCAGCAAAATGTATTTCTTTGTAAATGGTACCATCTCTACCACTACCTGCCTCTACACTTATTGAGAAACTTTGTCAAGTCACTCTGTGACTTGCTTTCTTCATCTTTAAAAGGTATTTCGACAGCCGGGCGCGGTGGCTCATGCTTGTAATCCCAGGACTTTGGGAGGCCGAGGCGGTTGGGTCATGAGGTCAGGAGATGAGACCATTCTGGCTAACATGGTGAAACCCCATCTCTACTAAAAATGCAAAAAACTAGCCGGGCGTGGTGGCAGGCGCCTGTAGTCCCAGCTACTCAGGAGGCTGAGGCAGGAGAATGGCGTGAACCCGGGAGGCGGAGGTTGCAGTGAGCCGAGATTGCGCCACTGCACTCCAGTCTGGGTGACAGAGTGAGACTCCGTCTCAAAAAAAAAAAAAAAAAAAAAAAAAGATATTTGGACTAGCTACTCTCTAAGGTCCCATTCAACAGTCTATGAATTTATAGAATTTCTATCTATATAGCATTCTTAGCTTACCTCTGTAAACTGCAGAGGTTTTAGGGGACTAAAATATATAGGAAAGAAAATTAAATTTCCAAGGTTTCATAGGGGGAATTCAAGGAGTAAACTCAAACTCAAGCCATTACAATTACTGTGTAGCTGGGCCCTTCTCATATTCCCAGCACTTGACAGAGTGTTCCTAACCAGCTCAATATACACTATCCTCATTCCTCATCCTGCTGAGGGCTATCCCTCCCTACTGACCTTATCCCAAGCTTCCTATGCTCATGGCAGTCTCTGGTGCAGGGAATTGGTTGATCCCATTTCTTCTGTCTTGTTTTCCCCCTTATAAACTGTGTACTCCCCTTTGTCCTGCCTTTTACTGTTCTTAATTCTGCAGACAATTCCATACCATAAAATTAACGGACAGGTTTGCTGCACATCTCACCCCGCAGCCCTCCCCGCCCCGCCCCACCTCAATTCACGTTGTGTCCTTTTCGTCCAGCTCTTTCTGGATGATTTAGGGAAATTTATCTCTCTGCCTTTTTCTCTTTCGTTTTGTTCCATCTTCGGCCCAGACAGCCCTCATTATGGCTAATGGATTACATGGCGTGACACCCTTTGGAGGAAAATGCAAACCATGGGCTTTAAAGAGAAGCCAAGAAATTTTAGAGATGCAGGGACATTACTTTCAAATAATAAAAAATATCCCTTCTGGTTTTGCCCAAATCTTCATATCTGCTTTTACAACCACCTCTGTTTAAACTTCTTCCTTCACCAGCAATTTTCAAAATAACCATAAAGTTGAGTAATAACTCATTTTTATTTTTTGTTTTAATTATTTTTATTCCATGTGAATAGTACATTAGGGGTTATATTATCTATTTAAGAGACTTTCATATCTCAGTTATCTTACATGAAATGCATTGTGAGTTCCAAGAAACACCATTTAAACAGCCACAGACTGCTTAAAAATCATATTAAAATTGTCAGGAAATGTTTTTGTCCCAGTTGACCATAAGGGGGCAACATAGGTATGTGCATTTCATTTAAAAAATATGATTTTTTTTCTCATGTAGCATGCAGCATGTTTAAAGAATTAATGTCAGATTTAGTAATTGATTTGCTTTCCTTAGCTCTGGTAGTAAATATAATTAACATTTGAATGGAAATGGTAATTGTTTCCTGTGTGACATATACTTTTCTTTATAACACATATTTGACACAGAATAACCGAGTCTACCAAATTAACAGTGGTAAAAAATTGTAACATCAAAATAACTTTTAATTCTCATTCTAGTAAATGTTTTCTGTGGGCCCTAGGTGTCGTCTCTGGAGCTCTCTAACTATGCAGCCTCGATGTACTGATATAATGAGGGAGCTTTGCACAAGGTGCAGTAACATATTAAAGCTACACTTGATAACATGTTGAGAAATTATTTTTGAACAAGCCAAGGAAATGTTTACCCTACACGCCCCCAACAATTTTTCTTTGATAATCGCATTTGCCAAATAAAGCTTTTAAAATCAGCATTCAGTTTCCTTTTCTACTTGGGCTCTGAACCTGCAAAGAATTAGCAGATGCCGAAGAAAAAAAGATTAGATATGCACTCTGTGTCAAATAGAACATCATCTTTGGAGGGATAAAAACCAAAATAATTTGGAGTAACACAGATAATGTCAAGTCAAATAAGCTAAAGGTAGTCACAAATAGGGGAGTCACTTAAATTTAAATTTCTGAGTTGTGTAAGCATTTAGAGTCCAAATTGTGGCTTAATAGGTGACTATAGAATGACTGGACTTTGATAAAGGTTGTGTAAGAAAATGATATAACCTGGTGGTTTCTTGAAGATTGTAGGTTTGAATAATTGTTAGAAATGAATAAATATATACCTTCAAGAAAAAAAAAAGAAATGGTTAACATCTATAAACATCTGTTTTTGAGAAGTGATCTAGCACACAGTGGTTAAGATCACGGGCTTTGGGCTCACTTGCTTGGGCCAGGTGCTGGCTTTGCTCCTTACTAGCTCAGCTCTGGGACCTTGGTCAAGTTGTTTAGCTGTTCTGAAAGGTAGGGATAGTGATAGGACCTACTTCAAAGAGTTACTGTGAGCATATGAGATAATACGTTTGCTCAGAATAGTGTCTGAGGCAGAGTAAACTTGCAAGAAATATTAGCCATCACAGTCTGTTTTGAAGCATGTAACGTGTGGCATTTTCTACAGGAGGTGTTAGGGCAGAAGGATGTTGACTTTCCCTCTGAAAGGTCGTTTTGCTTGTGTTATCAAGTGTAACTAGGTTACAACCAGGAGGTACACATTGGTGATGTATTTTTAGCATTGTTCATTATATATAAAGACTTTCTGAACCTTTTGTATAATGGAGAATAATCCGTTAGATTGTCTGCCATTAGTTTGTTCTCCATATTAAGTGGTGTTTTTTTGGAATTAAAATTAAAATTTGAAGATGGGATTCATGGATTCTAACTTTGCTTTTAATGGGCTGAAAACAGTGAACTAATACTACTCTGTATGTGTAAAGTATTAGTCTAAGTTGTTACTTGCCTCACAGGCATGTGGGTGAGAAACTGTTCTCTTCTGGGAGAATGCTGGATAAATGCTTATGTCCACACATTTCCTTTGGTTTTGTCTTCCTTTATATTTGGCTTTGATAAAAACATATGTAATCAGGCTGGACATGGTGGCTCACGCCTGTAATTCTAGCACTTTGGGAGGTCGAGGCGGGCAGATCACTTGAGATCAGGAGTTTCAGATCAGCCTGGCCAACATAGTGAAACCCCATCTGTACTAAAAGTGCAAAAATTGGCCGGGCGTGGTGGATCACGCCTGTAATCCCAGCACTTTGGGAGGCCGAGGTGGGTGATCACAAGGTCAAGAGATTGAGACCATCTTGACCAACATGATGAAACCCTATCTCTACTAAAAATACAAAAATTAACTGGGTGTGGTGGTACACGCCTGTACTCCCAGCTACTCGGGAGGCTGAGGCAGGAGAATCGCTTGAACCCAGGAGGCAGAGGTTGCAGTGAGCTGAGATCATGCCACTGCACTCCAGCCTGGCGACAGAGCAAGACTCTGTCTCGGGAAAAAAAAAAAAAAGCAAAACTTAGCCAGGCATGGTAGTGCGTGCCTGTAATCCCAGTTACTTGGGAGGCTGAGGCAGGAGAATCACTTGAACCCAGGAGGCGGAGGTTGCAGTGAGCCGAGATTGTGCCACTGCACTCCAGCCTGGGCAAAAAGAGTGAGACTCCATCTCAAAAAAAATGTAAGCAGAGGGAATGCTGAAAGTCCCTCCTTTCCTTTCTGTCCACCAATACCTTCATGCCCATTTCAGATCTTCCCATTTTTGTACAAAGGAAAACCTTTTTTTTTTTTAATTTTACTTTTAAGTTCTGGGATACATGTGCAGAATGTGCAGGTTTATTACATAGGTATACATGTAGTTTGCTGCACCTGTCAACCCATCATCTAGGTTTTAAGCCTTGTGTTTGTCCTAATGCTCTCCCTCCCCTTCCCCCCAACCCCCCGACAGGCCACGGTGTGTGATGTTCCTCTCCCTGTGTCCATGTGTTCTCATTGTTCAACTCCTACTTACGAGTGAGAACATGTGGTGTTTGGTTTTCTGTTCCTGTGTTAGTTTGCTGAGAATGATGACTTCCAGCTTCATCCATGTCCCTGCAAAGGACATGAACTCATTCTTTTTTATGGCTGTGGAAAACCTTTTTTTAATCAGGAGAAAAGTCTGGGATTTGAGGTCTGACAGCAGGAAATGTTTCCCACATGCTATCAGGCTAACAAATACATGGGCATAATTGTTTCTTGGGACATTTTTCATCTATTGTTGGAGGAGAATATTAAAATATTTGTTTTTCTTTTTTCTTTGCAGAAACTAACAGTCTAGAACTATCTCAAGGCTCAGGAACTTTTCCTTCTGGGTATTATTATAAAGACCAGTGGAGGCCCAGAAAGTTTAAGATGCGTCAGTTTAATGACCCTGACAACATTACAGAGTGCTTACAAAGAAAAGTGGTGCATTTATTTGGTGACTCAACAATCAGGCAATGGTTTGAATACCTTACTGCATTTGTTCCAGGTTGGTACTTTGCCTTTTGTTTCGTAACTCTTTCCCACATCAGCTTTGAAATAAGCAGACTCACTCAGGTGCCTGAAGAAAGGTTATCAGGTGAGGAAACATATATTTCTGTGTAGGACTAAAGAGGTACCCAAACCCTGGAGAGATGTGTGACAGTTTCTGATCGATAGCTGTGTTGTGTTGTACTCATGGAAGCACTGGGTTCTCATTGAGGTTTATGTCACTGATGAGCTGTATGACTTTGGACAAGTCATTTACTTTTTAGGGCTTCATTTCTCCATGTGTGAGATGAGACAGCTGGACCATGTCACTTCACAGGTGTCTTTCCCTTCTAATATTCTGGGTTGTAAAATAGAGGTGGGCATTTCCAGTTGTTTCTGCCCTAGTTCTGTCTCATCCAACTCCAAGTTTATAGTAGCTTTGAGTAGAAGGAAGCAGCCAGACCTATGGTGGTCCATATTGCATCCTTGCAGCAAAGCCATCCCTGTGTCATCCGTTGGGCCTACCATTGGTGTGACTCTGAGATGGATTTGGCTCCTCCTGAGGGAGTCTGGGTAAGTTCCAACATTCTTAGCTTCTTGATTTCTCTGCTTGGCTCTGGGGCTGTTCTCCAGACTCAGAACAAAACCCCAGTGGTTGGAGGCCCACCCCTTCTTCACAAGGGCATTCTTTTCTTTCTGGAAGGGGTATGGATGAGGTAAGGAAGGAGGGATCCTGAAGGAGCAGAAATAAAGACCCTGCTTACAATTTAGAGAGCTGATAGTTTTGTGGGAACTGTTTTTAATGGCCATGTGTGGGCAAGGCTTTTAATAAAGCCTGATGGTTTGTTGTGAGTTGTTTGTGATTGTTTTTATCAGCCCTTTTATTTATTATGTCAACTTAGTTTTATTGATTGATTGATTGAGATGAGGTCTCACTCTCTCATCCAGGCTGGAGTGCAATGGTGTGATCATGGCTCACTGCAGCCTCAACCTCCTGGGCTCAAGCGATCCTCCCACCTCAGCCTCCCAAGCATTTGGGACCACAGGCGTGAGCCACTGCACTCAGCTAATTTTTCTGTATTTTTTGTAGAGACATGGTCTCACTGTATTGCTCAGGCTAGTCTCGAATTCTCATGCTCAAGCAGTCCGCCCGCCTCAACCTCCCAAAGTGCTGATGGCTCACACCTGGCCTCAACTTAGTTTTAAATTTAATTTTTAGAAGGAAAGGGGAAGTAGATATTGTCCCCAAAAGTGTAAAGTCAGTTCCACTTTTTGTTTTGCTTGTTTTTTAAATTGAAACAGATATAACTAAGCTTTGTTTGATAAAGTATAATTTATACATTAGGAGAAGGGAAATACTTTGTATGGCTTGATGCTAGACAAGGTTTGATGTGATGCTGACCAGTGAGGGCCTTCCTAGTTGTCTGTAGTTGCTTGCTTCTTAAATTCTAATGATGTAGCTTGGTATTTCCTTTGATAGCAAGGATCACACTGACTGTTTTCATCACGCCCCACCATATACTTTACAGACATATCTTCACCTGATAAAAATAAAGCCTGTGTCAGTGCTTGATCTAATCAAAAGAAAGTGGTAGCTTGAGATTTTATTCAGTTAAAATGGGGCTAAATGCTAAGTAGTAGTTAGGTAGGAAAATCTAGAAGAGAAACCTGGAAATGCAAGGAGAAAAAAATGAAACCTACTTTAACCCTTAAGAATATATGACTATATATATATATATATATATATATATATATATATATATATTTTTTTTTTTTTTTTTTTTTTTTTTTTTTTTTTTTTTTTTTTTTTTTGAGACGGTGTCTCACTCTGTCACCCAGGCTGGAGTGCAGTGGTGTGATCTCTACTCACTAAAACCTCTGCCTTGCAGGTTCATGTGATTCTCCTGCCTCAGCCTCCCAAGTAGCTGAGATTACAGGCACCTGCCACCATGCCTGGCTAATTTTTGTATTTTTAGTAGAGACGGGTTTCACCGTGTTGGCCAGGCTGGTCTCAAACTTCTGACCTCAAGTGATCTGCCTGCTTTGCCCTCCCAAAGTGCTGGGATTATGGGCATGAGCCACCTTGCCCATCCTATAGGACAATTATATTCTGATGTTACTTTTTCAAAATTGACCATGAACTCACTGAGGGCAAGGACTATATAGCTTATCCATCTGAGCATTGCTGGCTTGTAGCACCTATAGTAGTGGGCACTAAGTAGGTGCTAAGGAAATATTAGTTAAATTGGATTGTCAACATTTACTTAAGGCACTTAAGGGAATATTTAGGGATATGAGACACATCTTCTTTCCTCATGGGTGCATGTACTAAGTGATGAATTATACAGAGTTTTTTAGGAATAACAAGGACTGCCACTGATTCCTGGGACCTTCAGAATGTCTCCAGGCAACTGGACCTTGAAATACAACTTAGAGGGAGAAAAGGGAATTTTTAATTTGCGATGCTATCTGTGTTATTCTCATGATAGAGATGGAAGTTTTTCTGTAGGACATTAACATGATTTTTCATCTACAGGGTAAAATTGAAAGTCAAAAGAAACAGGGTTGCTTCTTTCTTTTGCTTATTGCAAAAAGAGGTGTTTGTTTTCATTTTTCAAAATTACATTTGAACTTGCTTTAATTTTTAAAAACATTCATTTTTAATCAACAGATAAGTATATTTATGGGGTACAATGTGATATTTTATATATATACATTGTGGAATTAGTACATCAAGTAAATTAACATATCCATCACCTCACATACTTACTTTTTTATAGTGAGAATATTTAAAATCTCTTCTTTTAGCAGTTTTGAAATATATGATACATGATTATTTACTATGGTTACCATGTTGTGCAATAGATGTCTAAAACATTTTCCTTCTGAGACCTTGATTAATATTTCCCCATTGCACCTACCCGTCTAGCAGCCCTCTGGTAACCACTATTCTACTCTCTACTTCAACTTTTTTAAGTTCCACATATAAGTCAGTATAAGGCAAATATTGCATGAGGTTCCACATCAAAGACATCTGTGTGTGGCTTATTTCACTTAGCATAACGTCCTCTAGTTTCATCCATGTTGTTACAAATGACGGAATTTCCCCAAAGAAGTATTTGGTTGCTAGTATGTGCTCATAAAACAGAAGTTAAAGCCCATGTCTTGAGAGAAATAATATTTATCTGTTAGGAGAATAAAATGTAAATGCCAATTTGATTTTTATAATTTAAATTATCATAAACAGACACTTCTCAAAAGAAGACATACATACAGCCAACAAACATATGAAGAAAAAGCTCAATATCACCGATCATTAGAGCAATGCAAATCAAAACCACATTGAAATTGTGGTTCTCACACCAATCAGAATGGCTATTATTAAAAAGCCAAAAAACAACAGATACTGGCGAGGTTGCAGAGAAAAGGTAACAATTTTACACTGTTGGTGGAAGTGTAAATTAGTTCGATCATTGTGGAAAGCAGTATGGTGATTCCTCAAAGAGCTAAAAGCAGAACTACCATTCGACCCAGCAATCCCATTACTGGGTATATACCCAGAGGAATATAAATCATTCTGCCATAAAGACACATGCAAGCAAATGTTCATTGCAGCGCTGTTCACGATAGCAAAGACGTGGAATCAACCTAAATGCCCATCAGTGACAGACTGGATAAAGAAAATGTGGTACATATGTACCATGGAATACTATGCAGCCATAAAATTGAGATAATATCTTTTGTGGGAGCATGGATGGAGCTGGAGGCTATTATCTTTAGCGAACTAACACAGGAACAGAAAACCAAATATTGCATGTTCTCACTTATAAGCGGGAGCTAAATGATAAGAACTTATGAACACACAGAAGGAAACAGTAGACACTGGGGTCTACTTGAGTGGGGGAGTTGGGAGGAAGGAGAGGAGCAGACAAGATAACTATTGGGTACTGGGCTTAAAACTTGGGTGATGAAATAATATGTGACACATTTTCCTATGTAACAAACCTTTACGTGCACTCCCAAACCTAAAATAGAAGTAAAAAAACCCAAACTTTTTAGACATAGATAAAAAAGATTGCAATGATCAGTGCAAATAGCAACATTTCTTGGCCTAATAATTAGAGAAAAATGGGTTATTTTGTTTTTCAGGCATAGACAGGTGTAGTGTAGAGTCTATCACTGATGGTGTTATTTATAATGAATGTTATGTTTACGTAATAATTTAAATAATAAACATTTTAGAATAAAGGCCCATTGATACAAAAAGGGGCAGAGTTCAGTGAAATAGGTATTCCCTTTACATTGATATTGTACCTTTTTGTTGTACTTAAAAAAAAATTGTTATTTGAAGCCACTTAATAAGGTATAATCAAAATATATGTGCTTGGTTTGAAGGTTTTTATGAACTTGAGTTTTCCTTGTTTCAGATTTAGTGGAGTTTAACTTGGGTAGTCCCAAGAATGTGGGTCCCTTCCTTGCAGTGGACCAGAAGCACAACATCCTGCTCAAATACCGCTGCCATGGTCCACCCATCCGCTTCACGACCGTCTTTAGCAATGAGCTCCATTATGTGGCGAATGAGCTGAATGGCATTGTGGGAGGGAAGAACACAGTGGTTGCCATAGCTGTATGGTCTCACTTCAGCACCTTCCCTTTGGAAGTGTACATCCGGCGGCTCAGGAACATCCGTCGAGCAGTGGTTCGGCTCCTCGATCGAAGCCCAAAGACCGTGGTGGTCATCCGGACGGCCAACGCCCAAGAGCTGGGACCTGAGGTGAGCCTTTTCAACAGCGACTGGTACAACTTTCAGCTGGACACCATCCTTCGGAGGATGTTCTCAGGGGTTGGAGTATATCTCGTCGATGCCTGGGAGATGACCCTGGCCCATTATCTACCGCACAAGCTGCATCCAGATGAAGTTATTGTGAAGAACCAGCTGGACATGTTCTTGTCCTTTGTGTGCCCCTTGGAAACCTAGCCTGTCTTGGAAGGGACTGGAGGAATCATATTCAATGACCTTCTCAATTGACCTGAGTTACAGAAAGTGGCCCCAGTGAGAGATGACTGCCCTTAATAAGTATAAAATTTCAAAAAGATCTGGACTTAATATGATGACTTATAAGGAGCTTAGAAAATGCAGGTTACATTTATATCTACCTATAGGATTTTATCCAATGTTGACTTAGCCATGGTAGAACTCTTAACTGCATCTACACACTATATTGCTCTTGTAACCAAAGATGCTAATGAGTGTATTTGAATTAGCTTCTCCTGGGAGGGGTGACTACTTTGCTAAAGAGTATGAAAAATGTTTTGATGGAAGGGACAAGTTTGGTTGGTAGTAGAGTGTTTGTAGCTTATCTGGTAAAGGAAATTGAGTGCATCTGCATGCATAGCACAAGTAATCCATCTTCTGGCGGTTAACTAGAGAAAGCTTATAGTCAGAGGCTCTTGTGAATGCACTGAAGACTGCTGTGTCTCAGGAGTTTCTCTTGATGATCTACCTTTTCTGAATTACTTGAAAAGGCCAATGTGCTTGGTTCGAGTTTTTTAGTGAATATTTACAATTTCCTGCTTTTATCTAGAAAAGAAGCAAAAGGGAAATATGAAAGCAGTATATATAAAATCTGTGCTTTGGAATTGATATTTGTATTTGGTGATTTTTTTTTATTTGATTCAGCTAAATTTTATGTGTTGAATACTTACTCTAGAATAACTACTTTTGGAACTGGAAGGGGGAAATCTGTAAATGGAAATTTATTTTTATGTTCTGAAATTTGAGGGTTTAGGAATTGACTTTTGTGTAAAGAATGCTACGGTATTATAAAGCTGTGGAAGTTTTTTCCACTAGTTTCAGGTGTTTTTTTTTTTGTTGTTGTTGTTATTTTGAACTACTTACCAAAATTAGAAGTTAAAATCTAATTAGAAATTAATAAGATACTAAAATTCATGACAGTTTTTTGTTCGTTTGTTTGTTTGTTTTTTGGTATTTCTTGATTTGGGCATAAAAGGCACACCCATTCTCTCATGCTTGGAAGAAGCTGCTATTCCTACTGGCTATCTAAGAAGAATGGAATTATTAATTTTATTTGACTTATTAATTTTAAACGAGTTTAATTTGGGATCATTTAGTAAGTACTCTTTTCTTTTTGAGCTGTGATAGATTATAGTCTAGTTTAAGTTGCTCCTAAGTAGACAGATGAAGAAACTAGGGAGGCTTTAGAGAGGAAGACAGATGCTTGAAGTATGAACAATATATACCCTTAGAAGAATGGGTCAAATAATTTGGGTTTTTAATTTAAAATAGGAGGGCCCCAGATCTTACTTTCCTGTCCTTGAGGAACACCTTCAAGTTTTTAAAGTATTTTAGAGGGAAAGAAGATTTTTAATTGTTTCTGAGCCTAATGAGGTAATAAAATATATTAAAATAGTTTAATTTTAATGGTCCTTACGCTTTACAGTACCTAAGGATCACTTGTAGTATCTGACAAAAATGCAGAATTAAAGAGTCATGGCAGGGTGTGGTAGCTCAAGCCTGTAATCCCAGCACTTTGGGAGGCCAGGCAGGAGGATTGCTTGAGGCCAGGAGTTTGAGACCAGCCTGGGCAACATAGTAAGACCTCATCTCTACAAAAAATAAAAAATTATCCAGGTGTGGGCCGACAGTCCCAGCTACTAGGGAGGCTAAGGCAGGGTGATTGATTGAGCCCAGTAGTTTGAGGCTGCAGTGAGTTATGATTGCGCCACTACACTCCCACTTGGGCAACAGACAAGAGATCTTATCTCTAAAAAATTTTTGTTAAATAATAAAAGAATTAAGGCCAGGGATGTTGGCTCACACCTGTAATCCCAGCAGGGATTATAGTCTCGGGAGGCTGAGGTGGGCGGATTGCTTGAGCCCGGAAGGTCAAGACCAGCCTGGGTGCCATGGTGAAACCCCATCTCTACAAAAAAATACAAAAACTAGCTGGGTGTGGTGACACCACCTGTAGTCCCCGCTACTTAGGAGGCTGAGGTGGGAGGATTGCTTGAGCCCAGGAGGCAGAAGGTTGCAGAGGTTGCAGTGAGCCTTGATTGTGCCACTGTACTCCAGTCTGGGCAACAGGGCAAGACCCTGTCTCTAAAAAAAAAAAAAAAAAAAAAAAAAGAGGGACCATGATGCCTCTGGGATTTATGAAACCAACCTTTTTGGCGAGTGCTCAGTGATTCTGATGCAATGGTGGTATTCCACACTGTGAGAAACACTAAGAGAAGAGGTAAGATAGAATGAGGGAATAAACATGGCTTGTTTATTATTTTGGGGGATTTACCAATAACTAGTTTAATTCTGTTCATGATCCAATAGTATTGGTGATATTAGCTCCATTTTATAGATGAGGAACTCATGTTTAGATCTGAAATAAGGTATGTGAGAGTCCATATCTCTTTTCAGCTAAACTTGTGAGACTTTCGTAAAGAAGTGTTTGTATTTATTTATTTGTTTTTGAGACAGGGTCTTGCTCTTTTGCCCAGGCTGGAGTGCAGTGGCATGATATGGCTCACTGCAGCCTTGACTTCCTGGGCTCAAGGGATCCTTCTGCCTCAGCCTCCTGAGTAGCTGGGACTACAGGTATGTACCACCATGCCCAGCTAATTTTTGTATCTTTTTGTAGAGACTACATTTTGCCATGTTGTCCAGGCTGGTCTTAAACTCCTGAGCTCAAGCATCTGCCCACCTCAGCTTCCCAAAGTGCTGGGATTACAGGTGTGAGCCACTGTGCCCAGCCGAGAGTTTTTCTTGTCGTGAAAGAACTTGACATTTCCTCAAGGATTTATAAAGGAGGCTGAGGAGTAATTTTCCCAGGAGAATTTTAAAAAGAAAGAGGGCATTGCTCCTCCAGTGGTTTGGAATGATGCCACTTGATTGTGCAAATGATTTCTTATGATCTTGTCTGGTTTTCTGTTATTTTTTGATTTGGTGACATAGCTCTCAAAGATTTGGTGACACAGCTTCTTGAGTCACTTTCATCTCTCTTAAAAAAAATTTTTTTTTAACAACTTTTAAGTTCAGGGGTACATGTGCCAGTTTGTTTCATAGGTAAACTTATGTCATGGGGGTTTGTTGTATAGATGATTTCATCACCCAGGTGTTAAGCCTAGTACCCATTAGTAATTTCTCCTGATCCTCTCCCTCCTCCTACCCTCCACCCTCCAAGAGACCCCAGTGTGTGTTGTTGCCCTTTATGTGTCCATGTGTTCTCATCATTTAGCTCTCACTTATCAGTGAGAACAACTTTCATCCCACATCTAATTTGTCTTTCTTCACTCTGGTGTGGAAATTTGATAGAGATTCCAATATCACTTAAACGTTTCCCAGAATATTTAGATAGAATAATTTAGTTTCTTCTGAAAAGTTTATTTTAGGCTAGTGCCACATGGTTGTGAATATTAGCATGGTAGCCAAATAATAGTTTGTTTAAATGTATATTTCCCAATATAAATATAAGGGGCATCATAATTTTTAAAAACTATAAAATCTAGAAGAAAAATCTATGGATAAAATCCATAATTCTATCATCTGAATGCAATGAACATTAGCATTTAGGTATATTTTCTTGCAGGTTTTTTAACCATATACTTATAGAGAATATGTAATTTGGGTCTGTGTTTTTTACATATAAATATTTTTCTATGTTAAATAGTCTTCATAAGTTAATTATAAAGATCTGCTTAATAGTTCCGCTACTGCAGTTTTCATTATTAGATAAGTTGGTCATTATGGTTGGACATTTAGGTTTACAATATTAAAGCAGTGGTTTATATCAATTTCAGTGGTTTAAAATATGAATTTCTATTTTGGAATGAAAGTATTAATTTAATGTAGTGAATCTCATATTCCAGAACTGAGATGATTGATTTGATGCTATTTGTGACAGACAGAACCCATAATAAAGCCTTTCTATGCAAATTACATTTTATAGAATTATCCTACTAAAAGTAACCTTTCTTCAGTGAATGCAAAACAGACCTTTGGTGTTCCAGTATGATTCATTTTGCCATTCTGAACAACTATCATTTTAATTAAGACCATTTAACTGACACTTCCTGGATTCAGTTATTAAGTTTCAGATTGAAACTTGATCCAGTTTAATAACTGAATCCAGTTTCACATTTATCAATCTGAAAACTTAGTTTGCAGATTGGTAAATCAGGGTACTTGACAAGAATAAATATGGTACGCCTTTATATATTCATGTGTTACATGCCAGAAATGAGTTTGTTTCTGGACCCTGTTCAAGGAAATAGTGATGACTGAGAGAGGTACAGGGAAATAAACACCCAAGGGAAACAACAGAAATAAGCCTCCCCCAACTTTCTAAAAAACTGCTCAGCATTATCTCTGTGGGTTCTGGGTAAATTCAGCTTTTTAACATCAGCTAGTCACTAATGCCAGAAATTCCACTTCAAGTGTATTTATTTTCTTGTGTTAAGCATTATTCTACCTGGTTTATGTCTACAATGTAGTATTAGTGTACTTAGGATTCTTGACACCTCAGTGTGCAATAAATAAAAATTTGAAGTTGTTGTTTTTCATTTGAAGGTGAGACCACAGCCCCTGAGTGCTAAGGGGACCTGGGAATCCTAGGGGAATGGAGGTGGTGGAAGATAAGAGGATGGTTGAGGGCAGGAGTTTAAAGGACACAGAAGCTAGGAGAGCAGAAAATGTACTCCACTAACTTCAGTCTAACTTGTCTCTTAAAAGTGCTTTTACATTTTAACTTTTTTAAAAAATGTGGGCCGGGCACAGTGGCTCATGCCTGTAATCCCAGCACTTTGGGAGGCCGAGGTGGGCGGATCACCTGAGGTCAAGAGTTCAAGACCAGCCTGACCAATATGATGAAACCCCATCTCTACTAAAAATACAAAAATAGCCGGGCGTGGTGGCACATGCCTGTCATCCCAGCTACTCAGGAGGCTGAGGTGGGAGAATCGCTTGAACCCAGGAGGTGGAGGTTGCAGTGAGCCGAGATCATGCCATTGCACTCTAGCCTGGGCAACAAGAGTGAAACTCTGTCTCAATAAATAAATAAATAAATAATAAAAAAGTGTGAACTTAAATATATTTATATGTGTGTACATATATTTTCTTTTTTAATATTCTGGTTAAATGAGAGGCCATCGGGCCTCTTTTTGTTTTAAGAGTCTAATGATGTGTATATCTAATGCCCATTCCAGCTGGATTGTAACACTGCTTGGGGAAGATAACTTAAAAAAAAGTAGTACCGAGATTACAGCAGCTAGTGTCCTAAATGGAAAAGAAGTGAAACTAAATGTCATAGGAGAAATCCTTTCAGTTTTGTGCAGTGGTTCATTTGCTGTTAAATCTACCCCATTACCATTCCCCTTACCCCTTGAAAATAAAGTGATCTTCATGTTACAGGACCATTGCTTTATTTATGTCACAGATTTCTTGTCCTTTAATTAGTCAGTGAAGGCACATGATTGCGATACTACTTTTTGATTGCCGTATTGTAAAAGCTGTATTGTAAAAGGTAACTCCCTCCACCCGCCCACTGCACCCTCACGTTTAGGGGCCACACAGAAAAAGCGAAATAAGATGAGGTGAATCTAATGAGAAGGCAACTTTAATGCCCATCAGGAGATTCACTAGGACATTTTAAAAGGACGTCTTTAAGGAAAAAGTTTTGTTTGTAGATGTTGCCTCTGATTCCTCCCTGCGGCTCCAGTCCAGGTCTTGGAGCCGGCCCTCGAGGGGAATGTCCGGGACTCGGGTCGGTACCTTTTTGGTCTGGGAATTTCCAGTGTGCAGAAAAAAAATCCACAAATCTAGGCCTCGCTGCCCCCTCCCTGCCTCCTCTGGCCCTCCTCAGTGCCCACGCAACCCGGTTCGAAAGAGAGGATGACCGTATTCTGCATTTTAGAAAACAGGCTCTTAGCTTCCCCCGCCCCCGTCCTCACTTGAGTGGAGAACTGAAAGCGAACGCTATAAAGGGCGCCAGTGAGAGGGGCTGGCCTCCTCTTGCCACGAGGTCAGACGGCGAGTTCTTAGAGAAAAAGGCTGCTTAGCTGCTGCTTATCATGTAACCTCAAAAGGAAACTGATCGTCTTTCTCATGCTGTCACGTACTTGGGTTATTATCGCTGATTACAGCTGGAAACAATTGATTTGCTCTTACGTATTTGTGTGACTTGACTCTTCAAACACAAAGGTATATTTTTATTATTTGATATTTTATTAAAATATCTTAAATGGTAAGATTTTTTTTTTCTTTTTCTTTCCTATTCCCATAGTCAGATTCTTAACTTTGGAGTCACTCTCTTATGTTTGAGTAGCCATACTTGCTTTGGGGCAAAATATTGGGGGATAGTTTTTTGGAGAAAGAAAATCTGGGATGTTTTTGTAGTTTAGTAATAGCAAGAATCATGTCTGTTTGCTTTAAAGGCCCAGGAAGGACTGAGATACTAATGGAGGAGATCGATAGAATGGGTGATGAAGTATCATAAATCTAATGTAACACTTTATCTTCTGTCAGTGACCTAGAACTATGATATCCCGAGGCAGAAGTCTCCCAGGAGATTTGATGTGTGGGTTTAGAGGTGTACTTTCCCACCAACCGTAGGCATGAAACTATATGGGAAAATATATCAGAGTAAATTGAAATACTTTATAGCATGCCCTCATTCATTCTTACAGCTGTAAAATTAAAATGTATGAATGGCCATTTTATGAATGAGGAAAACCTGAAATTTGATGATTTGGCTGGACCCCCAGATTCATGATAATCTGTATATGTTAAGGGGTTTTGTTTGAATAAAAGCACATTTCTAAATAGAATGGATTAGAGATTCTCTTCATTGGGATTAGTGAATTCGCTGCAGTGGCTGAAGGTGCTGTCCCAAAGAGGATGACAGTTATGTAAATTTTAAGCATTTGGTAATATATATTTCCTCTATTTAAATCTGACATCTAAAGAAATATCTGGCTGGGTGGAATATTTTTTTGCTTCTGTTAGACAGTAGGTTGTTTAGACAATAAAAGGAGAGAAAAGTTTATCCTAGTCTCATTCACCACCCCGCATAATCCCTGATGGAGCAGGGCATCAGCCCCACAGATCATCTAAACAGGCAGATAACCCTGCCTGTTTATTTATTTGGCCTCAGAATACGGTGTATGGTCCACCACCCCTCTCCACCGTCTTTCTAACATCATCCTGCTGAGGCCAAAGACACAGTTGGGCAGGGTACAGGCGTGGAGCACTGCGGTGGCAGAGTCAGTCTGAGAGGAGTTAGCACATGACATCAGTGCACAGTGCAGATGACGGAAACATTTGGCAGCATCCTCTCCAGTGTGGAGGTAATGACCGAGGTCAGCATAATCCAGCTGTTCAGATACAGACTTTTTCTCACTGAGGAAGAGGAGGCAAATCCTTCTCTTTCTTGTCCTGTAACAGACAAGACAAGAAAGCTCTCAGAGAGCAAAACAAACCCTTTCAGAAGCTACAGAGCCATGGAAAGCATTACTGAGGGGAAAGATTTTCTAATTGTTCTGAGACCAATAATGAATTGCTCCTGAAAACACCATTTTCTTTTGGCTCATAGCTGACACTGATCTGGAGGCCTCTTGATTTTTTTCTCCCAGGTTAACAAGAAGATCTCGAGGGCCCTGGCTGAACTTCACCTTTTGGCTTTCTTGGCCTGATGCTGAACTCTCGAGGGTGAGAAGGGCTGATATTTCTAAACAAGTAGCATCCAGGTGTTACCTAGCTTCTGGCTGATGTCAAAAAGGGCGGTGGGATTTTTCTAAGATTTTTCTCTTAAATTAGACATTTTTTTGAAGTTGCTACAAAATTACTATGAATTTTATTTATAGGCATTTTACTGTGATTTCATGAGAACTAAGATTTTGTGTGTGTGTGTGTGTGGTTTAGTAGTATTTTTTTAAACCAAGTTGTTGAATTTCTGCTATTTTCCATAGCAAGAGGACATATGAATACATCTAAGAGGGGAATTCAGCTCTCTGCTTACTGACAGTTTCAGGGTTATGTAATCTTTAACAGGCTTGGAGAGCATCATGCCCCCTCTCAGTTTTGGTGAAGAGGCTCCTTAAAACTAGCATATGTGGTTTCTGATTGAAGCACTTTCTGTTCCTTTAATTTGGGATTGTCTGTGAAGTAAAATACCTTCCTTTCAAACGTAGCAAATGAAAATATTTACTGCCGCTGATGGAGTTAGTGGATTGGGAATTAACACTTATTAAACACTTGTTTTGGGAGCTTACCAGCAAGATCTCATTTAGCCCTACAGCATTTTTTAGGTAGCTGTAATTAGCTTTATTTTATTTATTTATTTTTGTAACTTCAACTTTTATTTTAGATTCAGGGGGTGCATGTATAGGTTTGTTACCTGGGTGTATTGCGTGATGTTGAGGTTTGGGGTACAACTGATCCCATCACCCAGGTACTGATCATAGTTATTTTTCAGCCCTTGCTTTCCTCCCTCTCTCCCCCATCTAGCAGTCCTCAGTGTCTTTGTTGCCATCTTTATGTCCTTGAGTATCCAATGTTTAGCTCCCACTTATAAATGAGAACATGTGGTATTTGGTTTTCTGTTCCTGTGTTAATTCACTTGGGATAATGGCCTCCAGCTGCATCCATGTTGCTGCAAAGGACATGATTCTATTCTTTTTTATGGCTGTGTAGATTTCCACAGTGTATACGTACCACATTTCCTTTATCTAGTCCACTGTTGATGGGCATCTAGGTTGATTCCATGTCTTTGCTATTGTAAGTAAGTGCTGCAGTGAACATACAGGTGCATGTGTCTTTTTGATAGAATGGGAAATATAACCACGACAAATGGTGAATTCTGTCATGGTTGTATTAAACAATAATCACAATGCTACATTCTCTATACATGATACCAAATATCTGAATTAAACTTATCAAAATACTGTTAATTACCTAGATGTTATATCTATAAAATGCCAACCTCCAGATATTTGGAGACATTAAAAATGATTTTTTCACTGTTTGTTCAGATATTTAGCAACATGCAGGCACTTTTAATATTGGTAGAAGACTTTTGGATATGTTTTAGCATTGAGTAGTTTATGTGCATCCCCATTCCTCTGATTGTTTCAGTCAAGTTTGCTAGACAGCCTAGTACTGTGAATCTGTAGAGGGTCTAATACTGTAAATCATGCGTTCTTAGAGAGGGTGATATTATCTCCAAGAGGGCAAAAATGGGTTCTTCAGGGAAAAATCTTAGCTATTACAATAGTTTGTGGCCCCCAAAGGGCCATAGTACGTAATAGATATACAGTATATCTGTGATATTAAACTTTCATCAGGGGATGATTAGGAAAAAGATGTCTAAAAAGACCCTGTAGTGGGGTCTAATACTGAAAGAAAGGTTGAGACATGTCATTGTAAATGCTCTGCATGTACTTATTCAACTGAGGTCAAAAGATTTTTCTGTGGTTTGTTGTCTTTTTGTGTCTTGCTTTGTGTCTACATCCTCATTTTTCATGGATTTTAAAACTACTGGTTTCCAGAGGGGGAACAACGTTTTTAGTTTCTTTTCTTTTCTCTTTTCTCCTCCTCCTCCTTTTTCTCCTTCTCCTTCTTCTCCTCCTTCTCCTCTTTTTCTTTTTCCTCTCTCTCTCCTTTCTTTTTTTTGGATACAGAATCTCCCTCTGTCGCCCATGGTTGGAGTGCAGTAGCCCCTTCTTGGCTCACTGCAAACTCCGCCTTCTGAGTTTAAGTGATTCTCATGCCTCAACCTCCTGAGTAGCTGGGACTACAGGCACATGCCACCACGCCCAACTAATTTTTGTATTTTTAGTAGAGTGGAGTTTTACCATGTTTGCCAGGCTAGTCTTGAACTCCTGACCTCAAGTGATCCATCTGCCTCAGCCTCCCACAGTTTTGCCTTTTTTTTGAGACAGAGTTTTGCTCTGCCACCCAAGCTGGAGTGCAGTGGCATGGTGGCATGATCATAGCTCACTGTGTCCTCTACCTTCTGGGCTCAAGTAATCCTCCTGCCTTAGCCTCATCAGTAGCTGGGACTACTACAGGTGCATGCCAGCATGCCAAGCTTCTTTGTTCTTTTTTCTTTCTTTCTTTCTTTTTTATTTTTTATTGTAGAGATGGGGCTTGCTATGTTACCCAGACTGGTCTCAAACTCCTGGCCTCAAGGGAACTTCCCACCTTGGACCCCAAAGTGCTGGGATACAGGTGTGAGCCACCATGCCTGGCTTCATATTTATTTCAGGAAAGCTTTATTGATTATATCCTTAAATACTTTAAATATATATTTTTAAATTGTGATGAAAGATACATAAAAGTTGCCATCTTATCCATTTTTAAGTGTACAGTTCAGTGCCACTAACTGTATTACACTTTCATATTACAACTTTTGCCACCACCCATTTCTAGAACTTTTTCATCTTCCCTTTGACTGAAACTGCATATCCATTAAACAATAATTCTACATTTCTCCCTCCCCCAAGTCCCTGGCAACCACCACTCTACTTTTTGTCTCTATGAATTTGATGACTCTACATACCTTATGTAAGTGGAATCATATAATACCTATCTTTTTATGACTGGTTTATTTCATGTAGCGTAATATTTTCAAGGTTCATTCATGTTGTATAAATGTCAGAATTTCCTTCCTTTTTAAGGCCGAATAATATTCCAGCGTGTGTGTAGGTGTGCATACCACACTTTGTTTATCCATTCATCTGTCCATGGACACTTGGATTGTTTCTTTTGGCTATCATGAATAATGCTGCTGTGAACATGGGTGTACAAGTATCTGTTTAAATCCTTGCTTTCTTTACTTTTGGGGATATATCAAGTCATTCCATGTTTAATTGTTTTAGGAACTGCCATACTATTCTACACAGTGGATGCACCATGATGAATTTGTTTTTAATTCATTTTGTGCAGTATTTGGCACAGTGCAGTGAATAAGTGCGTACACCATGAATATGTGATAGAAAATGACACGAAGTTCTGAGTAAATCTGCGCAGTGATTCGGCACCACTATTAAAACACCGTCTCCTATTTATTCACCCTTGCATGTCCACATACTACAGTGCACACACTTATGAAGATGTGCATGGTTGAGAATAACTCCTATGAGAATCATTGAGGTAATGCACTTAGATTCCATGTGGGTCAGATCTTTTTGGAAATTTGGACCGCTGGCAGTGCAGTTCCACATCTTAAACCTAGGGAGGCTTGCTGGAGGTTTAAAAGGGCCAGAGCTACAAAGGTGATCCATAGATGTGGGGATTAGGTCTTGTGAATGAAGATGAACTGAGGACACTTTGAAGATAGGAATTGTGTGAGTTCTGATTTTTACCCTTCTCCTCCCCTTCCACACCCATTCCCTCACCTCTGTAGCATAGCACAGGGTGACTTCATAAATTTTGGTTGAACAAATAACCCAGGGTGGAAAAAAAATGAAATGATGATTTATTTTTTAATCATAACAGCTGTGAAAAGTTGTTCTGAAGGCCATAAGAACTTTCTATGTTGTATGTTTGCTATGGGAAAAGGAGGTGCGTTTAATTTGAGGTGGAAGATAAGAGTTTGGAAACTGAAAGTGATCACTGGGCAAGGCTGCCAAATTTACCCTTGGCATTTCTAGTGTCTTGAGAGATGAGCTGTCTGAAAGATGGCAGAGGCTGATATATCATGGACCTTCCCAACCCTGCTCTTCTGTGGTAAGGTTTCGTATCTTGTAAACAGCCAATGAAAACAGTTCTGTGTGTTTACCTCTAGTATTGAACAGTATCCAGCATTTAGATAAGAAAGGGATTGTTAAACCCAACACTAATGTCAAAATCTAGGGCAGAGTGACAGATTGCAGCCAAATTGTAGCAGGCAGGAGGTGGACTGGGTGGTGATAATAATGTTAAAGGACATGCTTTCTCCACCCCATACCTCACTTAGGTTTGTTGGCTCTCCAAACTTCATGGTTGTTCATTTTTGGGAGCCTCTCTTAAAATGCAAATAACCTTTAAGAAGGGTTACTGTTGATGCCTTGGTGGGAATTAATTTTTAGATTCTTTCTTGAAATTTTACTGGATAAGTAGGGCACAGAGACTGCCCCAATCAGAGTGCAGATAAGGGGTGAGGTAGAGTGGCAGGAGCAGTGCAGGGAACAGAATGTGAAGGTTAAAATCAGACTTGGTACCTCCCCAACTCTCCTTCAGCTGGCTTTCAGGTTTCTGTTCTTTGTGCCACCACTATCATCCTCAAGGCCTTGGAGTTACCTCTGACCCTCATCTCTCTTTTCCCTGCCCAGCCCTGCCCTGCCCTTCCCTTACCTCCTTCTCTCTCTCTCTCCTTCTCTTTCCTTCCTTCCTTCCTTTCCCTTTTCCTTTCCCTTTCGCTTTCCTTTCCTGTCTCACTCTGTTACCCAGGCTGGAGTGCAGTGGCTCTATCTTGGCTCACTACAATCTCTGCCTCCGGGGTTCAAGCAATTCTCCTGCCTCAGCCTCCAGAGTAGCTGGGACTACAGGCACCCGCCACCACGCCCGGCTAATTTTTGTATTTTTAGAAGAGATGGGGTTTCACTGTGTTGGCCAGGCTGGCCTCGAACTCCTGACCTCAGGTGATCCACCCGCCTCAGCCTCCCAAAGTGCCGGGATCACAGGCGTGAGCCACCACACCCGGCCCCTCCCCTGTCTTTCTGTGTTCAGTCTCTTGCCTATAGATTAAATGTGTGAAATCTCTAAACAGTTCCCCTCTTTCCATGCCCAGGAGCACCACTTCAGTTCAGACCTCCATGACCTGTCACATTGACTGTTGCAGAGTCTTTCCTGATCACTTCCACACAGCTGCCACTGTGATCGTGTTTTTATCTTGTTCGAAACCCCTGAATGGCTCCCCATCACATCTGCTGTCCATTGTTTGCAGGCAGCATCAGGGCCCTGAAGGGTTCCAGACTTGACTCTGTGGTCCTCCTTTTCTCCTATGTTCTCTTCAAGTTGGGCCGATGGTCCAAAGAGGCCAAAATGCTTAACAATGAAGTATTAATTAGAACTTTGAAAAATGAGTAATAATTATAACTACCATCATTGAGTGTATATTATGTGCCAGGAGTTGTGCTAGGCATCTCATGACACTACCACATTTAACCTACCTACTAGCTGAATGCAGTTAATATACCCATTTTATGGATGAGAAAAGAGTCTTAGAGAAATTAATTAAAGCTGGATGGTTATTAAGTGAATGGAGCTTGGATTTGAACCCAGGTTTGTTTAACTTCAGAACCCCATGCTTTTAATCAAGGGAAGAAGAATATTACAGGCAAGAATTCTAGCTTGGGTAAAAATTTGGAGGCAAGAATTAGTGTGCTATTTTAGAAGATATTCATAAGGACTGCATGCTGAAGAATAGAGATAGAAGTATGATGGGATAATGTTTTAGTTTGCTAGGGCTGCCGTAACACAATACCACAGGCTGCGTGGCTTAAACAACAGAAATCTGTTTCTCACTGTTCTGGGAGACTGGAAGTTCAAGATAAGGTGTTGGCAGGTTTGGTTTCTCCGAGGCCTCTCTCCTGACTTGTACATGGCCGCCTTCTCACTACGTCCTCACGTGTGGCGTTTTCTCTGTGCATGGGCATCCCTGGTGTCTCTACCCTCTTATAAAGATACCAGTCAGATTAGATGAGGACTCACCCCGACAGCCCATTTTTAACTTACACTCTTTAAAGGCCCCATCTCCAAACATAGCCACATTCTGCGGTACTGGAGGTTAGGACTTCAACATGTGAATTTTGGGGGGACACCATTCAGTCCATAACAGATAGGTTTGATGTAGCTTGATTTTAGAGGATGTGAAAACCAGGCACAGACATTTAGTTTTGATATGGAAGGTCATAAGGTCCAATTGTGGTTCAGCAGGGGAAAACATGAATATCATTGCTTCCTCAAGCAAACTTCTAGCTACTCTTAAACATAAAGGTAGTTAGAATTAGTAGAGTACTAAGGGATGAATGGGGACCATTTCGGAGAGGGAACTATTAACACTTTTCTATAGTGGAATGAAAGAGTAGAAACAGTCAAATCTTTAATTCCTCTAGAGGTTTCTGGAAAAATGAAGATAATCCTTTGGTGAGGGTAGAGGGACAGAGTGGGGAATATGGCAAGTTTCATTTTAGACTTGATTATACTCTTGGCAACATGGAATTAGAACTCAGAGAAAAGGTCAGAGCTAGTAATAGGAATCAACTCTAGACAGGTCAGAACTGAACCTGTGGAAGTGGGTAAGATTGCTCAGACTTCAAAAAGGACAAGAGACAAGAATTCTCACATCTGAAACTGCTTTGTTGTCACACTAGTTTGGAGGATAGTAGGGAGGCTCTCCGGGAACTCTCTACGTAAAATAACACCTCTGGCTTTCTTCCTTGACCTTGCTTTGCTTTTCTTCTCAGCACATCATGGCCACCTGGCATTATCTTATATAGCTTTTTGATTATTGTCTGTCTTTCCCAGTAGAATGTAAGCTCTGTAAGGGCATCGATGGCCTTTCTGTTCAGTACTATATTCGTAGTATCTGGAAGCGTGTCCGGAACATTGTAGGTGGTCAATAAATATTTACTGAGTGAATCCATGAATAGGTGAATTTCTATAATCAATATAATTTAATTTGATAATTAGATTGCTGGATATTTCCCTTTTATCTTTTCTTAAAGTAAAAATTTGTTCTTTAACAAATGTCTTTTAATAAATGAACGTACAGACACATGTGTTTGAGAATCTCTAAATATCCAACCTAAAAACTTGGGTTTGTTTCTGTGTTTTCCCTTAACTTGTACTTTCCCCAAACCAAGATCACCTGGTCTCTTCTCTGCTACATCATTTCTTTATGACAAAGTAGTTATGACTCTCTTTAAAAAGCCAGGCATTTCAGCACTCTGGTTACTTTGATCAGATTATCTATTCATATCTACTTTTATATTTTTTGTAACTTTCAAAGGTTATTTGTGGAGTCCTTGGTTTCTGTGAGGTCTCTTTTCCCTTTGCTCGCCATACCTGTATTTAAAGATTCCCATCTCATTGTACCGATGTGGGTGCCAGATCATATGAACATAAGAAATCTGTTTACACCATTCTCCATTCTTTTCTCTGGGAGTAGTGCCAATTATGGGATGGTGTGATGAAGTCATAAAATACAACCTTAGGTAGGATAGGCATTTAAACCAAGTCCACTCTCTTTCCTTTTTCTAAGGGATCATAATCAAAGGTAAATGTGAATCTACTTGTATTTTATACAGGTGAAGACTCAGTAAATTTAGCTTTTCTTTTTCACTAGTCTGAGTGGTATACCTGGCACTAGAATTATTGTGTTAAGTCATTTAAAGCAGTGACTCTTCAGCAGATGGGGAATTCCTCCTTAAAGGACTATTAAAACATCACTGAGGAAGTGTTTTCAAGGGCCAGACATCCCCTTTTTGAAAATCATAGTGGGTGATTGAGCCACAGCACTTAGCTTGAGCAACAGAGTGAGATCCTGTCTCAAAAAAAAAAAAAAAAAGAAAAGAAAAAAAAAAAAAAAAGAAAAATCATACAGGCCACAGAGCACCTTTCTGATGGGGCATGCCATACCTGTCAGGTGGAAAACACAGGGTTGAGAATCACAGATCAAAGAATCTGAGAGTTAAACTGAACAGAGAACATGTAAAACTAAAGGGTGTCTTTGTTGGTTTCCATCCTCTCCTCTTTACTGCCAAATTAACTTTTGGTCCCCCAGACCCTTGTCTGCTAGAATTTTATGGACGTTTAACACCGTATGGAATGATGTAGGCTGATGGGAAGAGGACACTCTGCAGGGCAACAGGACAAGTCTATAAAATCCAGAATCAGATTAGGAGATGAAATTCTGAGCATGATTGTTGGAAAACAGAGAAAAAGAGAAGGACATCAACAAGAGAACCTGTTTACTGAACCTATGGCCAGTTTAGTACATCTTTAAGAACTGTTCACTATAATAGTTGTCTGACTTACAAATTCTACAGTTATGATATTTTTATAATTATGCTCTTTTGTAATCAGTTTGATTGCATACGTGTGAAAGTGCTCTGGGAGAAAAATTCAATATAGATGCAAGGTATGACTAACAGCTTTTGTCCAACCTGTAATCTATCATTTTCCATTCCCTGTAGCCATATGCACACAAATAAGAGGGAGATTTACTCAATGGTCATAATAATTTATGGGAACACGAATGGAACTAACACTTATTAAGCATCTAGGATGTGTCAAGTACTTGACATACATTGTACATTATCTCATGCCATATTAGAAATTTGATTTAGATACTAGTATCTCAATTTATAGGCAAGTAAACTGAGGCTCAGAGATTAAGAGATTTGCCCAAGGTCACGTAGCTGGTAAATGCTACAGATAGGTATGCAGGCTTCAAAGCCATGATGCTGCAGTGCCTCTAAGCACTTTTGCTTAAAGCAAGGGTTGGCAGACTTTTTCTGTAATGGGCCAAATAGTAAACATTTTAGGTTTTGTGGGCCAAGAGACAAGATGGAGGATATTATGCAGGCACTTATATAAACATTTAAAATGTAATCATTTTAAAATGTAAAAACCATTTTTAGGTGACAGCTGTGCAATAGGTTGGATTTGGCCTGCAGGCCGTAGTTGCCAACTCCTGGCCTAAAGTATCCAGAAAATGTAAGCAAAAGCAATTTTGGGGAGGTAAGGTGATTGTTTGAATAAATAATTGTCATCAACTTTGTATTAAATTTCCATAGTCTTTCAGTAACTGAGAATTCAGTTTTCCTCACTAATTCCAGTATTAAATTATCCCTTCATAAAATTCTTCCTGTTGATAGCCATGCATGTTTGATGTATTTTGTCTGTTAGTATGCATTGTGTTTGGCAAGATTTCATAACTGCATATTTTACCTCGCTCTTTGACCATTCTCCCAGCTGTTACATACATTAGAGATAATGTGTGTATATAAAGTACATAGTATTCCGCATATGGCAGATATTAAATAGTGGTAGCTATTATAAACATTATCAGTGTTCCAAAGTATTATTATATTATGGATCTATAATTTATTATTTTGTTGGTATTAATATATGTTACATATGATATAAGCTGATTTCTCCTCAGATCTTAAATATTTTTATAACTAGTCTTTCTGTCTGGCACACACTACTGTCCTTGTTTACAGAAATTCAATATAAATCCCTAGAGACTTATAAAAACAAACAAAAATTTCTTAAAATCCCCCAAAACAAAAAACCTCAAGTTTTAAATTCTGAATTAAAAGTTCCAGAATTAAAATTCTTCTTGAAAAAATGTGGCATATAAGGCATTCATGCCTTTAAATAAGACATAAAATTATATTCTTATCCCTCATTCAGTTTGACAAATATGTGTTACCTGTATTAAAAAGGGAAGGGGGAAGAAGATTTTGGATATGAAAGTTTTGCAAAACATAAATTCTAATCAACATGTTTATGAAGCAACTATGTACTGAACATTTACAAGTACTGTACTCCATTTCTAGATTAGTGAGCTCAATTTAAGCTCAATTTAACTCACCTTCCAAATTTAGCCTTTTCTTTGGGGGAAAAGAGGTTTAAGTCAAAATATAAAGGAAAAGTATAATGGTTAGAAGTTTCTTAGCTTTAGGCCTTTGCAGATCCATGTAGGCCAAACCTCATACAAAGGAATGGTGAAGGGTCTTTTGTCAAAAATTTTCTTAATTTCTGTGGATCCTAAAATTCAACTATAAAATATTCAGTTCTTTGGGGTTAATTGCCTTCAAAAATTTTTTTCTCCTTAAAAAGTAAATATTACCAGGAAAAGTAACAGTTATCATTTATTTGTAGTACAATGTAAATTAGCTTATTAGTTTTCTTCCTGAAAACTGAGATCCTTTCCCAGAGCATGTACATTTTTTACAGTAGAAGGGTACAGGGATGGGTAATTTTGAACTATGTATTACTGTCTCGAATCTGCGGATTTGTGTAGGAAAGAGTGTCACAAAGAAGAATGGAGAGGAAAAAAGGAGGGAGAAAGGGGAGTTGGGATTAGAAGATACTTTTTGGTCCTTCACCATTCTGTTTTAAGGCAGTTCAGATTTTAGTGTCCTTTAAAGCAGGCAAGAGTTGACAGTATTCCCACATTCAGTGTTTAGGAGGATGCTTTCATTCATATGTGTGGAAATGAAACTTTTGGAGTTGTCAACAAGTCAGAGAAAGCAGAAGAAGCCATGGAACTTGTAATGCTCTCTGCCTTTTTGGACAAAGCTCACCTACCTCATTTTTACCTCTTGGTGTCTATAGTGGATAAAGTTCATCATTATAAATAGAAACCAGAAAACACTCTCATGAGCTAAGAACCATTTACAGGGTGAAAGTTAGGAAAGTGCATTTGTTTCATGTGGACGTTTTGTGTGAGTTTTGATTATTACTATTAGAGAGTGTGGTACACAGGTAGCCCTTCAGACTAACACCAAACATCACTCCTTCATATATATGATTTTGTATGAACCATATGCATTTTATAGTATGTGGATATTTTCTGAAATCAAATGGAAGAACTTTTCATTTCTTTAGAAATGAAATGTTAAAGGGGAAGAAAAATTTGTTTTGTTTTCAGTTTAAACACTTGGATTTCTGCTGGGCTGGAAAGATGGGATGCTGCAAAGGTATTTCAGGGTACTGTAGCATTGCTGTGATTCAGGGTCTGTTTATAAGGCATCTGTTTATTGGGATGTTCAACTGTGTGACCTGACTTTGTGCAAGGTGCCTCTCTGGCCGCCCATCAGGGGACAGACCTTGTGTACCTGCTGGGAAGCAGTGGAGTTACTTTACATAGTGGATGACTCACTCACACATAGTGGGTGCTCAGAAAATATTTGTGAAGAGGACAAAGTGGTATATGGCATCTCCTTTGATGCTTTCATATAAAAGGAAGCTGCAGAGAGATGACTCCGGGGACACTATTAATTTTGTCTTCACACAATCAGTCCATAATATGCAAAGTTGTACATACTATACATACAGTACTTAACGGGGTATCAAGTTTATTCTCTTAGCACTGAGCAGGATGTTCTGAGATGTGCAAACCTTTTGCTAATTCATCTGTATGATGATTAGGTTACTGGTTGGAGAAATTTCCTCAATATGGTATACTGTGCTTTGATATCAGGTGCTAATAATTTGCTGCAAATAGGACCTAGAGAATTACTTTTAAAGACAACCTTTTGATCTTTCCAGATTAAAACATACAAAAGAATAGGTTACACCATTGTAAGGAAACAGCTTACAGAACTTACTAACTACAGCTGTCTGTGTGATAGCCTGGTTGGTCAGGTGGCCTATTGGGAAGTATATAAGTGCCAGTAGAACTGAGTTCATATATCTCAGAAATAGTAATTGTTTCTATTACATGGATACCATATGGACCAGAATGTTCATACAGCCAGGTATAAGCTCCACAAAGACAGATTAGTGTTTGTCTGAGGTACCGCTGTGCCCCAGTACTTAGAAAAGTACCTGACATTTATAAAGCACTACCATATTGAAGAATAACTAGAATTTGAAAATATGTGGACTGATTTACTTATCTGCATTAGAAAAATCTGTTAGGATACCCTGAAGTTTAAATGTTTCTTGAGATGTTGAAGTATGTTTTACATTGCTATGGGGATAATAACAAATTATTATTTTTAAGGAAAAGCATTCAACAAATCAACATATAAGATGATATCTGTTTTGAAAGCTCCTGAAAGATTTTATGTTCTTTACAAAGAATTCTGGGCAAAAGGCAGCTGGGTTTTTATATTTACAAGATAGATGAAAATAGTTTTATAATAATCCAAGTGCAGAGAATGAGGAGATTCTAATTCAAGGGGCCAAAGTATTTCTTTTGATGTCTGTACGGTATTGACATAAAATAATTTTGGAAGCATTTCCACTTGTTTCTACCATCCAGTTAAATACGTACCAAGTAACTACCTACTAAGTAACAGGTACTTGGCTATTGACAAGGGATACATGTCTTGGGAGCTTATAGTGGAATAGAGGAGACAGACTCATAAATGGTTAATTTTAGCACATCCTAAGAGCTATGATAGAAGTCTGTGTGGGGACTGAGAGGAAAGGCCCTTAGTCCAGAAGTGGGGTTGAGAGTTGGGGTCAGGGGAGGAAGGGAGGGTCAGGAAAGGCTCCAGAAGTGTTGGATATTAAGTGAGTCTTGAGTGAGTGTTGGGTATTAAGTGAGCATGAGATTTTGGTTGAGGAAGAGGAGAGAAGAACAGCAAGAGCAAAGTCTCAGAGCTGTGGGAAACTATACTCAGTTTCGTGTTACTGAAGGTAATGAGGAAGATGAAGCTTGTGAGGAAGGCAGGACTTGGACATCTGTCATTCTAAGAAGACTGGACTCCATGCTAAAAGCAGTAGAGAGCCACTGAAGGATTTTTAAAGAGTGTAAAGCAAGCTTGTCCAACCTGTGGCCCATGGGCTGCATGTGGCCCAGGATGGCTTTGAATGTGGCCCAACACAAATTCATAAACTCTCTTAAAACATTATGAGATTCTTTTGTGATGTTTTTTCTTTTTCTTTTTTCATTTTCTTTTCTTTTCTTTTTTTCTTTTTTCTTTTTTTTAGCTCATCAGCTGCCATTAGTGTTAGTGTATTTTATGTGTGGCCCAAGACAATTCTTCTTCCAGTGTGGCCCAGGGAAGCCAAAAGATTGAACACCCCTGGTGTGGAGGAATTCTTAGAAGAATTCCTGGCATTCCAGCATTCCATTGGCATGCTGATGGCAGTCTGGAGGATGGGTTTTAAGTGGGCAAGGCTGGATGGGTGATCATTTGCATCAGGTAAGAGATAAAGGCCTGTCTTGGATAGTGGAAATTAGAGATGGAGAAGAGAGGAGGGTTTCAGAACCAGGTGTTCAACAATTATGAGTCCAATCTGGAACTTTTGAGTTGACTGATAGGACATTGCCTACATTCGATCCCTAAAAATTATTTAAGTCTGTACTTACTAATTTATTTTTAAAAACTGTATTTTCTAAAAAAAAAAAAAAAAACTTCATGCAAACAGTATTGTTTCACATCTTTGCAAATTTCTTAACATCCGGTTTTACAGAAACAGATTTTCATATTTGCTTCTGCATTTAATTTGTTGCAGTTGACCAGGTGCAGGGGTTTATGCCTCTAATCCTAGTGACTTGGGAGGCTGAGGTGGGAGGATCACTTGAAGCCAGGAGTTCCAGACAAGCCTAGGCAACACAGCCAGACCCCATCTCTACAAAACATGAAAAATAAAAAAAATTAGCCAGGCCTGGTGGGGCATGCCTGTAGTCCTAGCTACTGGGGAGACTGAGGTGGGAGGAGAGACTGAGCCCAGGAGTTAGAGGTTACAATGAGCTATAATCATGCCGTTGCACTCCAGCCTGAATGACAGAGTGAAACCCTGTCTCTTAAAAAAGAAACATGTGTCACAATATCTTATGTTGGTGAAAATATAAAGAAAATCTGGTCTCATACACACATGTAGTTGGAAAAGGAAGAAATAGCTTAATAGTCTTTTCAGGTAATTTGGATATTCTAATTTAATATTATACCAAAACAAGTGGTAGTTCCTTAAAGGAGAGATGCAAGATGGAACCTGAAACCATATCAATGAACTTTTTATCTTCTGATACATTAAAATCCATTGGCCACATCTTCTGATACATTAAAATCCATTGGCCACTTTGAATGGCTCTTTCACCCATGTGTGATTTTATAATGTCTTGCATTGTTCATTTGGAAATTATTAGTTAATTGAGTTATGCAAATTTTCTAAATGTTGCCACATTTCATTATATAATATAAAAAAATCACATTTGTTAACAGTGCATCATCACTGGGCTCATCAAAAAAGTCTTCTAGAACTAGGAAGCTATCAAGCTCAAGGTGTCCAACAGAAGTTTCCCAAAATTGTAATTTTTATTTAAAAACTTGAATTTTATTATTGGCAACAAATACTGTTATTTTCCTTAACATGACAGGCTCACTTTGTTCATTAAAACACAAAACCAAACCAAACCAAAAACTGACAAATACCTGAGTCTGAAACAGTTTGTCAGTCAAGTATAATTGGTGTTCCATGAAAAACAGAGGGCAGTTCAACTCACAACTCAAACAGTATTTGATTAGAACAAATGGCAATGACATATTGTTCAAGCTAATAGACAAGTGCATTTCCTTGAGACAATTGTCATATTTCAGGATGCAGCACAAACTTCTATGCATATTTCCCATTTTGCCACATAAAATATTAAAATGATGTATACAAGAGTCAATTAATACTGTTACTGCTTCATCCAGGACTTTTTAGGTGAAACTGGCTTTTATTCTTTTTCTTTCTGCAAGTAGACAGTGGTGAAGAATACAATGATTACTAGTTCATTTTGTTGCTGCTGCCTTGATTTGTTTTAAGGCACCATTAGTTATACCCGTTGCTTTTGTACCATCATTTCAAATGTAAACACAATTGTTTCAGGATAAATGATGAGATTCGAAAAGTTATTGTACATTTTGAATGTTTCAGCATTCCTTGTGTTTGTTGTCATGCATTCAAATAAAACACCTTTGATGACTGGCGGGTGCTGGAAATGAATATAACCGAAATAGCAAGTCCAGACAGTCCGTAGATCTATCCATTTCTAAGGCAAAAGTGCAATTCTGCAGACAAAACCAGTTTGCAGTTAAGTCTTTAATTCAGTGAGCTGCTGCATTGTTGCAAAGTGGCAGTGCTGTGATTTCTTTTGCTGACTTTTCATCTAGAAAGTATTCAGCAAAATTAACTCTACCAGGCTTTATTGGTCTTTCACCTATGATGTTCATTTCTTCAGCCAAAGCAGTACAATAACTTATCCTGTAAGATACTGGCTTTTTCATCTCAAGTTTGAAAAGCTGTTCCAAATTGTCTTTGGCTTTTCAAAAGTTCATTACATCTACACTTAAAAATCCAATTCTGGCTGGGCACGGTGGCTCACGCCTGTAATCTCAGCACTTTGGGAGGCTGAGGAGTGGGGGATCATGAGATCAGGAGATTGAGACCATCCTGGCTGACACGGTGAAACCCCGTCTCTATTAAAAATACAAAAAATTAGCCGGGCGTGGTGGCGGGCACCTGTAGTCCCAGCTACTCGGGAGGCTAAGGCAGGAGAATGGCGTGAACCCGGGAGGCGGAGCTTGTGGTGATCCAAGATCGTGCCACTGCAGTCCAGCCTGGGTGACAGAGCGAGACTCTGTCTCAAAAAAAGAAAAAAAAAAATCCAATTCCTTTTTTTTTTTTTTTTTTTGAGACAAGGTCTCGCTCTGTCACCCAGGCTGGAGTGCAGTTGTATGATCATAGCCTACTGCAGCCTTGACTTCTTGGGCTCAAGTGATCCTCCCACTTCGGCCTCCCAAGTAGCTGGGACCACAGGCATGTGCCATCATGCCCAGCTAATTTTTTAATTTTTAATTTTATGTAGAGATGGGGTCTCATTATATTGCCCAGGCTGGTCTTGAACTTCTGGGCTCAAGCAATACTTCCTGCCGTGGCCTCCCAAATTGCTGGGATTACAGGCGTGAGCTACTGCACCCAGCCCAGCCCTCAATTCCTTTTTTGAAACTCTGGATTATTGGTCTCAAGATAGTGTTACAATGTTAATTGACACCATAAAACTAAAAAATGTTCTATTGCATAAGATACAATAAGGTAAATTATTAACATTTAAGCCTGGGGAAAGATAGCGTTCTCATATTTTTATTTCTTCTTTACAGTTTCTTCCAGTAGCTTTGGATTAGATTTCTCCCCTCTATGAGTTGTCACAGAACTCTCTGATGTATCATTTCATCTTTTTCAGTATCTTTAGATGTAGACAGTACCTCTGAGCCTGGAGTAAATGAATCCTCTAATCTCGTTTTTTAAAGCAAAAGATGAGGCTTCAGAGTCAGTTAGATGAAGATTTTAATCTCTTCTTTGCTTTCGATGGAGCAGTGTAACTGGACAAATTCTCAAGGCCCCATATTTCGTGTACAGTTTTTGTGCATCAGAAATCTCTGAGTGTTTTTGAGGGTTCTGGCTCAAAGTGTCTCGTAAGACTATAGTCAAGATGTTGGCCAGAGCTGCAGTCATCTGAAGGCCCGATGTGCAGCTGGAGAATCTACTTTCAAAGTAGCTCACTCACATGGCGGGCATATTGGTGCTGGCTGTTGGCCTCAGTTGACTTTTCCAGACAGTGTCCTCGTAACATGGTGGCTGTCTCCCACAGCATGAGTGTTCACCCATATTTGATTAGAACAATGGCAGCATCCTATCATTCGACTTAATAGATCAAACTGAATTTGTATTTCAACATTTACATAAAGCAAAGTACATTTAAATTTTTTTGTAGCGATATTAACTGTTTTTGATGTGTATGGGAGGGCTTCTGGGCATTGGGGGTTGTGGTCTTGTCAAACAGTACTATTGCTTTGGCATTGCACAGAAAACTTCATTTTGAAACATTAGTCTTTTGTTGACCATCTTGGTCTAGATTAAGTTCTCCAGAGGCCATGAATTTGTGGCTTGAATTTTCATATCTCATGTAAAATGGGAAGATAATTAATTAAAACAGGAGGATAATTAATTTTGTAAAAAATTACTTTCTATGGATTTATTTGAATGGGCATTTAAATCCTTTATTATACATAAAATATTGGTGGGTAGAAAACAAAATTCAAATAGATTTTATTGAGAAACTCTAATGTATTAGGGTTCTCCAGAGAAACAGAACCAATAGGGTACATATAAATATGTAGAAAGAGATTTATTATGAAGGATTGGCTCACACAATTATGGAGGCCAAGAAGTCCCACCATCTGCCATCCATAAGCTGAAGAACCAGAAGAGCTGGTGATGCAGTTCTAGGTCAAGCCTGAAGGCCTGAGAACCGGGTGAGCTGGTGGTGTAAGTCCTAGTCAGAGTCTGAAGGCCCAAGAACCAGGAGTGCTGATGTTTAAGGGTAGGAAAGGATGGATGTCCCAGCTCAAGAAGATAGCTTCAGGCTTTTTGTTCTATTCTGGCCCTCAGTGGATTGCAGGATGCCTGCCCGCATCGGCAAAGGGGGATCTTACTTTACTCTGTCTACTGATTCAAATGCAAATATCTGCCAGAAACACTCTCACAGACATACCCCAAAATGATGTTTTACCAGCTGCCTGGGCATGCCTTAATCCAGTCAAATTGACACATCAAATTAACCATCACACTCAACATCTTATTTGGAGCATCTTTTAAATGATTTTGGTTTCCAAGGAATTGCAATTACTGAAGTCTTGTGTTTTCCACAGATAAACCAAGGGATTTGTTTTCTTTTTTATTTTTTAAAGTTATCAAAAAGTTAGAGGGGGAGGCAGCAAGAAGTTTTAGGGAAATACACTTGTGAGAAACAAGGAAATACAGTCATGCATTGCTTAACGATGGAGCTACATTCTGAGAAATGTGTCGTTAAGTGATTTTGTCGTTGTTCGAACATTATGGAATGCACTTGCACAAACCTAGATAGTCTAGCCTGCTAGTCACCTAGGCTCTATGGTATAGTCTATTGCTCCTGGTCTATAAACCTGCACAGCATGTTACTGTACTGAATACTGTAGGCAACTGTAACACAGAGGTATTTGTCTATCTAAACATATGGAAACATAGAAAAGAAACAGTAAAAATATGGTATTACAGTCTTACAGGACCGCCATTGTACATGGAGTTCATTGTTGACTTAAACATCATTTTGTGGGGTATGGCTGTATTTACTTTGGACCTACCCCCACCAGGGTCTTATGCCACCTACTAATACTGAGTAACAATCCAAACTCATCGTGTCCCCCACTTCGTCCTAAAACCCGAACATTCTGCTCTGTGATCCCTTGTGATCTGGAGCTGGTGGCCCTGTTCACCTGGTCATGGCTCCAAGCCATGGCCTGACTGGGGACCCTTTCATTTCTCCCCACCTCCAAAAGAGCCAGACCTGTGGGTTCTGCCCTAGCAATGCTGCCCAGCTCTGCTTTCTGTCAATTTACTTTCTCCTTTCCCACTGTATCTGCCCCAGTGCCCAGTCATTTCTCTCCTGGGCTACTGCAGTGGATCCTAATGGCCTCTGGGCTCTTCATCTTCTCTCAACTGCTTGCAGATTAATTTTGCCTACCTAAAATTCATGTTTTCTCAATGTTTATTAAATAAAATTCCAGTGTCTCAGCTGCCGGAGGTGCTCCACCCAAAGGCACCAAGTTATCTTTTATATTTAATGTCATCTTCTCCTCTTGACAATCGTAAAAGGGGACTATACACTCTAATATGAACCCTCTCCTTAATTCTTTGCTCTTGTTCTTTCTGTAAATGCTGTGGGCCCCAATCCCACCCATCCTTTAGGACCTATCTTAAATGCCACCACCCCTGCAAAGATTTTCCTCCTGACCTCCTTTTTCCTCTACCAGACCTGTTGTTTCTCCTTTTAGGTGGCTCACTGAACTTTGTATCCCTTGTGTTATTTAATCATAATCGGTTTATTTAAACATAGCATGTGTGTACTTAACCTTATCATTCCCGCATTTTTTGCTAGTTGGACTTGAACAAATAGTTGTATAAATCCATTGGAAAAAAGTATTCAAGATAGGAAAGGCCAAAATTACTGTGTTAGTTTATCAGATACAATGTAAAGCTATGCAGAATTTTAAAAGTTATATCTACATATAATACAGCACCTACATGTTTGTGTATTTATTATTTTGCTAAGATGGCTTTGTTCTAGTATTGAAGGATACAGAAGTGTGGCATTACTTTTTATTCATGGCTGCACCTAAAACATTATTTGCGTCCCAGCAGATAATTTGAGAACATAAAAATGCTCCAACATCTCTTTCAGTTCGGGATGTTGCCCAAAAACGTCGACAAACGCTATGTTTGAGAAGGGAGGCTACGCTGGGGCGCCGGAGGAGACAGGCCCTTAAGAACCTTCCAGAGATGCCTTAACTGGGCTAACAGCTCGCCGCGCCGGGGCAGGCAGAGGGGTGCGGGGCGCGCTCCTTCCAGGACTTGCCAGTCCCCAAGAACCAGGCCAACCGGTTCCCTCCACTGACTCCCGCCTCCCTCTGCAGGCCCAGCCCTGCGCCGCGCGCCCTCTCCCCGGGCGCCCAGGCCCGGCGGGGGCCTAGAGGGCAGGGATGGCCCGGGCGAGGGACGGGGTCCCGGAGGCGGGAGGCGGGAGGCGGGAGGCGGGAAGCGGGAGGCGGGAGGCGGGAAGCGGGAGGCTGGAAGCCGCGCGCTGTCCGGGTTTCCAGGTGAAGGGCAGGCAAACAACCGGTCGGTCTGGGCGGAGCCGGGCGGGCGGGGCGAGGGCGGAGGGCGGAGGGCGGAGGGCGCATTGCCTCATCCTGTACATTTTACTGGAAATCGGACGCATCCGGAGGAGGGGCTGGGAGGCGGCCCGGGCACCGCCAATGGCCGGGCCGGGCGCCGGGGAGGTCGGCGAACGCTGCGGCCCGTTAAATACCCTGGCAGTCCCGCGCCGCGCACGTACTGGCCCGCGCCGTCCGCCCGCCGACAGCTCCCTGAGCCAGCCCGGGAGGCAGCCGCGCGCAGCGAGCCGGTGGCGCAGGTGTCGGGGTCCCCGAGCGCCCAGCCTGGGAGCATGATTGTGGACAAGCTGCTGGACGACAGCCGCGGCGGAGAGGGGCTGCGGGACGCGGCGGGCGGCTGCGGCCTCATGACCAGCCCGCTCAACCTGAGCTACTTCTACGGCGCGTCGCCGCCCGCCGCCGCCCCGGGCGCCTGCGAAGCCAGCTGCTCGGTCTTGGGCCCCTCGGCGCCCGGCTCGCCCGGCTCCGACTCCTCTGACTTCTCTTCTGCCTCGTCGGTGTCCTCCTGCGGCGCCGTGGAGTCCCGGTCGAGAGGCGGCGCCCGCGCCGAGCGCCAGCCAGGTACCCGCCGGCCCCGCACCGCTGCGTACTCGGGGCGCGCACGCCTAGGAGGTTGGGAGCGGGACTCCCCAGATGGAGGGTGGCCCCTGCGCCCTCCTTAGAGCTAGGACGTACGCACCTTAGCCATCAATTACCACTCCCCGCCTTGCCCGGGCCGGGCGCCTGCCTGACCTACACGCCCTTCGCCGGCCCGCGGAACCGGCTCCCTCCCGCGGGCCTCGGGGCTTCAGAAACCGCTCAGCCGAGCTCTGACTGCCGGGCGAGTGACCAGGAGATCGCTCGCTCTCTAAGAAGCAGCTTTGTTGAGTCATAATTAATAAACTATGATGAGATTTGGGGTCTGATGTAGGTGTAATTTTCTTCTTGTGAATATTTTAGTGGAAAGCTGTAGCAGAGGATAAGGGTTTGGGAATTGCGTTAAAGGTCATGACTTATTTCTCAGTTTTTATGGAATTTTTCAGTAAAAAGACTTGACCGTCAAAGAAAAGGAAACTGCTGTTATCAAGGTGAAGCCGGGCTGAAAACCAACTCAAGTTATGCCTTTAGTTTGGCGAGTTTCGGAAGTCTGCCCGGAATTTTTGCGGTCTTGTTTTTGTTGTGTGTGCCTTAAAAAAAATGGATAAGCCATATCTAGCAGAGAAAGACGTAATGTTATCTTTCATCGGCTGCGAATTGGTTTCCTTTCTTAGTGAACCGAGTTGCATAATTTGGGGGAAAACAGGATGCCCCTGTGGGTAGGCTAGAAAAACGCCTCGATAATTGAACGTTGAGAGTAATTAGCATGATTTTAAAGAACGTCTCTTTCCGGTGTTTCCCACTCTTAGCCACTCCTTTTTTGGTTGTCATTTATTTTAAAAAGTGATTTCTCATTTTCATTTTAAGTCATTTAAAATCATGCGAAAAGCGATTTAAACCACTGCGTAGCAGATCCAGAAAGAATGTGTGTTTAGGACCTTTTCTTCCCCATTTGGCCTTCATCTGGCTGAAACTGTTTTGCTGGTCCCTTGGTTTACCACACAGCCACAGGGGATTTCTGAAACTGCATTTTTTTCTCTCTGTGACGTTGGATTATTAACTGCTGTCATTCCAGAAAAATGCTGTGTTAGATTCTGGCAATTCTGGTATCTCTTGAAATCCCTAAACTTAAAAATAAAGCCAACTAATGTTTCACTTACCCTATCATTGAACTGTTTATCTCATATATTTATGATAGATACAGATGTTCAAATTATGCGTTGTTTCTTGCCCCATCTTATTTTTGTACACTTGATGGAGCGGCTGAATTATTCATTTCCTGACTTTGTGAATTTGTGTTCAACACACATACTAAGAGGTTGTGACATAATAGTGATCAGAAGTGGAGTACTGTACTTGTATACCAAATGCTAAAGTGTATTTCAAAGTTTAAAAGTGAAACAAGCATATTTCCTTTTTACTTAGAAGACCTGTGTAAGTAATTCCAAAAACAGTCAATGAGGGGAAATCCTGTGTGCATATGTAGAAATGTGTTTCAGCTCAGTGAATTTAAGCAGCTTTTTTGGCACAGTTGAATTGAAGGAAATAATAAGACATAAATCTAAGACGTTGTTAATTGTCAGGTTTTCGTACATTGAGATCTTTGAAAGAAGTTGTTTTGTGCCTTCTTAGGTAAGCGGAATTGATAGACTTTAAAATTTCTATGTGAACATAAAACCATTGGTTTAAAAAGCTAAAAGTGCATCATTTATCACTTGCTCCCCAAAGTTTTTCCAAAGTCAAGAATAATTATAGAACTATGAGAGTCAGGATGGCAAAATCTGTCATCCATTCTCATGGGTGGTTAGGGCTGAGAAAAAAATGTGATCCACTCTCATGGGTGGTTAGAGCTGAGAGATAGAGAGGCTTAATTTGAGTTTACCTATTGGCTCTGAGGATCCTTGACCAAATTTTTATGAACTTTAATTTCTTAGGGTACCCAGTGGAGAAAGGTATCAGGCAACTTAGGACCTTTGAGCAGAGCTCGGGACTCACAAGGCCATTGATTGACCAGAGCAAGTTGGAAAGGTTTTGCAATGTGCTGCTTGGGGACTTTATACATGAGGCAACAGCTATACTTTTGGGATTATTAACGTTTATGTCTGTGAAGATATTTAACCAGGAATATGTTTTGTTTTGTTTTGAACAGTTGAGCCCCATATGGGGGTTGGCAGGCAGCAGAGAGGCCCCTTTCAAGGTGTTCGGGTAAAGAACTCAGTGAAGGAACTCCTGTTGCACATCCGAAGTCATAAACAGAAGGCTTCTGGCCAAGCTGTGGATGATTTTAAGGTGACATCTATTTTTCTGCTTTGAGTATAGAATTGGGGAGAGGGGTTAGTCTGTCAGGGTTATTATGATGACCTAGGTCCAGTCATCAAGTAAGTCACTTGAAATTTTTCATAGATGACAAAGTCCATAGGACAGAGACCATATTTGTCTGGTCTGTTGTATCCTCCTTAGCCCAGTGCCAGACACCTGGTAGGTGGGCAAGAGAAACTCAATGAATAAATAAATGAAGGCAAGTTCAGAGGCTCAACTGAAATGGAACATTTTAACTAGAAAGGGAAAAATCAAATGGTCTTATTAATTTCATCTTGACCTGTGTTGAGCTAAGGTGAAAGTGAAAATGAGGAAGTCGCAAGATAGAATAAAAATTGATATAGAAAATAAATATTGATAGAAAAACCATATCAGAGATTTATGGTAAGCTATAAAGGGTGGTAGAGATAAGCCTACTTATTGATGTATATTAAGAGGAAGTCATTTTGTATACACTAAATTGGAAACTTTTTTCTTTATAGACACAAGGTGTGAACATAGAACAGTTCAGAGGTAAGAGTTACTTGTATTTGTAATTTTTTCAGGGCTTTGGAGTAAATAATAGAGTGTAATTATGGGTAACATCTATAAAATAAAATGATGACAGAGGCTGTATTCCTTTGGGTACAGAATTGAAGAACACAGTATCATACAGTGGGAAAAGGAAAGGGCCCGATTCGTTGTCTGATGGACCTGCTTGCAAAAGGCCAGCTCTGTTGCATTCCCAATTTTTGGTAAGTATCTCACCATTTTCCTCTGACTATCCTTTGGAAATTATTGCTGGGATAATTTTAGAAGGAAGTGAGTGTGCAAGTTGCATTTTCCTTCTTTCCAGACACCACCTCAAACACCAACGCCCGGGGAGAGCATGGAAGATGTTCATCTCAATGAACCCAAACAGGAGAGCAGTGCTGATCTGCTTCAGAACATTATCAACATTAAGAATGAATGCAGCCCCGTTTCCCTGAACACAGTTCAAGTTAGCTGGCTGAACCCCGTGGTGGTCCCTCAGAGCTCCCCCGCAGAGCAGTGTCAGGACTTCCATGGAGGGCAGGTCTTTTCTCCACCTCAGAAATGCCAACCATTCCAAGTCAGGGGCTCCCAACAAATGATAGACCAGGCTTCCCTGTACCAGTATTCTCCACAGAACCAGCATGTAGAGCAGCAGCCACACTACACCCACAAACCAACTCTGGAATACAGTCCTTTTCCCATACCTCCCCAGTCCCCCACTTATGAACCAAACCTCTTTGATGGTCCAGAATCACAGTTTTGCCCAAACCAAAGCTTAGTTTCCCTTCTTGGTGATCAAAGGGAATCTGAGAATATTGCTAATCCCATGCAGACTTCCTCCAGTGTTCAGCAGCAAAATGATGCTCACTTGCACAGCTTCAGCATGATGCCCAGCAGCGCCTGTGAGGCCATGGTGGGGCACGAGATGGCCTCTGACTCTTCAAACACTTCACTGCCATTCTCAAACATGGGAAATCCAATGAACACCACACAGTTAGGGAAATCACTTTTTCAGTGGCAAGTGGAGCAGGAAGAAAGCAAATTGGCAAATATTTCCCAAGACCAGTTTCTTTCAAAGGATGCAGATGGTGACACGTGAGTATTCTTTTATCTCATGTTCTTAATTAGGTAAGCCACACTTGTTGGACTAGTGAGCATATAATTTTTCTAGGGTATAACAAGGTATACCTTAGTTAGTGGTTGGCTAACCAAGATGACTGGTGTAGATAGAAACCGCCACTCAGTGATAGCTAGTATGTCAAGAAAGGGTTTTCCTTCAAAAAATTTTTTTGGCTGAACAAATAATCTGTTCTAAATTGATAAAAATATCTGTATCTTCTTGATTAATTGAGTTTGGAAGACCAGCGTAGACTATGTCTATAGAACAGAAACAGTTAGATCATGATTAGGGATAAACTGTGAGTTGGTTTGTAGATTGATCTTAATCTGTCCTGATGTCTTTGTGGCCTTGGGCAAGTTATTTAACCTCCTTAGGTCTCAGTTCCTTGATGTGTAAAATGATAATACCTCTTGTATAGGGGTTTTATGAGTATTAAAAATAATAGATTTAAGGTGATCAGTATGGTGCTTGACATTCTTCTTTTTCTTATTTCTGATAGCCTAACCCATCCTGTTCCAACTGGGGTGTATTATCAATGTAGCAGAAAAGACAAATTATGCTTTGTAATGTTTCATTTGAGTGTACCAATATATAAAAAGGGGGCTAAAGGAAGATTTTTTTTTTTTTTTTTCAAAAGAACAACTTAGTGAAATCAGAAGTGATTCACCCGCTTTCCTTTCCATGTTCCCTAGGTTCCTTCATATTGCTGTTGCCCAAGGGAGAAGGGCACTTTCCTATGTTCTTGCAAGAAAGATGAATGCACTTCACATGCTGGATATTAAAGAGCACAATGGACAGGTGAGGACCTTGACAGAGTCTGAAATGGCAAAGAGGGGGTCATGGTGAAGTGAATGATGACCAGCCTTATGTGTAGATCATCTTAGAGCTCAAGATCAAGAGAGTTCAGTTAATATTAACTTTGAGATGTTGACTTTTTGCTACCATCAACCTTGAAGTTATTAATGTTAACTTTGTAGTTGTTTGACCAAACACTGAGAGTAATAAAGCCACACCCTAGGCTTACTTTAGTTTCCTTGTCTTACAGTATCTGATTGCTTATTCAAAGGATTTATTTTCTCTCTGTGGGTTTTTCCCTCAGTCATAGTTTAGTTTCATATTCCTTGTTATGATAACATTGTATGTTTAAAATGTCTTTTTTCCTCTGGATATCCACAGAGTGCCTTTCAGGTGGCAGTGGCTGCCAATCAGCATCTCATTGTGCAGGATCTGGTGAACATCGGGGCACAGGTGAACACCACAGACTGCTGGGGAAGAACACCTCTGCATGTCTGTGCTGAGAAGGGCCACTCCCAGGTGCTTCAGGTAAGAGGCAGCAAACCAGGCTTCCATCATTGCAAGGCCAGAGAGATAGAGTTGGATATTAGAAGTTGGATATAGGTTGCCTGTTGCAATAATCTATTTTGAGTTAACTTATTCATTTCTTGGGGATTCTAATAGGTATATGCGCAGCTTGTGTTGCTAACAGATGTCTGTTTTTAAAATCTGCAGGCGATTCAGAAGGGAGCAGTGGGAAGTAATCAGTTTGTGGATCTTGAGGCAACTAACTATGATGGTAAGCAACTGAAACTTTATTAGATTCAGAGCCACTTAGGGGGACCCATAAGGTCTAAGGGTGCTAAGTATACTAAGAAGGAAGGTAATTAAAGCTAAAATATTCTGTAGGTAAAATTAGACCCAAAAAGAGACTATATTCAGATTGCCTTACTAGTTCTTGTGGAGTCCATTTATAGGTTAAGTTAGAGGCCATCCTCAACACTTGTCATTATAGAAGGACCAAAAGACCTGATGGGATGCTTGACCACTGCTTGATTATACTTTTCTTCTAGGCCTGACTCCCCTTCACTGTGCAGTCATAGCCCACAATGCTGTGGTCCATGAACTCCAGAGAAATCAACAGCCTCATTCACCTGAAGTTCAGGAGCTTTTACTGAAGAATAAGAGTCTGGTTGATACCATTAAGTGCCTAATTCAAATGGGAGCAGCGGTGGAAGCGAAGGTAAATTCACAGAAAAGGTTTAAGATGGGGTAGGGGAGAAACTGGTTATAGCAGAAGACCTTGCTTCCAAGTACAGATTCAAACTTCTTTCTTTTTTTTCTGAAATTAATGGTGTGAGTAGCAATGTATGGGTGGTTAAGAAGCCCAGAATTTTTTTTTTTTTTGAGACGGAGTCTCACTGTGTCGCCCAGGCTGGAATGCAGTGGTGCGATCTCGGCTCACTGCAACCTCCGACTCCCTGGTTCAAGCGATTCTCCTGCCTCAGCCTGCCCAGTAGCTGGGACTACAGGTGCCTACCACCACACCCAGCTAATTTTTTGTATTTTTAGTAGAGACGGGGTTTCACCATGTTAGCCAGGATGGTCTCGATCTCCTGACCTCGTGATCTGCCCGCCTCGGCCTCCCGAAGTGCTGGGATTACAGGCGTGAGCCACCGCACCCGGCAAAGAAGCCCAGATTTTAACAGATCATTTCATGTGGTTTCTTGATTTGCTTTAAATCCATGAATTATTATCCAAAAGGTCATTTAGGTATAAAATAAATAGTCTTTGAAAGGTCAAGAAAATGCTTGAAATTGATATTGTCATTTTGGCTTCCATTTTCATACACTGAGAATAAAGGTAGTGCTTTTTGTAAGGGTTTCTTCATTGTTGTAGGATGTGGAATTCATCTTCTGGTTTTTAAGCTGGAAAATAGTTTATTCTTTTAAAATTTTGGTTTTATTCACTTGAGTATATGGGGGAAAAATGCCTAAGTCATAAACCATTTGGACCCTTGAGGCTTACTGACTAGTAAAAGAGGTGAGAGATATAGCTAAATATAACTCTACAGGGAGGCTACCAAATCTGGAAATGTAGGTGAATACATAATAAATGGTTTACTGATAGGTTATGACATAGGATTTAAAAATATTTATTTTTCTACATTTTATGGCCACCCTGTATAAAAAGGTACATTGTGACAAGAGGCATATAGGCAAATTAATAGGAAATTTAAGAGGAATAAAAGATTCCATTTAGCTTGGGATTAAGCAAGGCATTGTGGAGAAGGGAGCATTCAAAGTGAGTCTCTGAAGCTGAATCAGACATTCAGGAGACTGGGTGAAAAGTGTATTCTGAGGCATAGTATCTGGATTTTCTTTTTTTTTTTTTCCTCCCTCTTGCCTTTGACAAGGATCGCAAAAGTGGCCGCACAGCCCTGCATTTGGCAGCTGAAGAAGCAAATCTGGAACTCATTCGCCTCTTTTTGGAGCTGCCCAGTTGCCTGTCTTTTGTGAATGCAAAGGTACTTTTAGAAAGCTTTAATAACCACACCAGAGTTGGAATGGCCTTCTGTACACCCTCTCAAAGTTTTTGAGCTCCTTTCATGAAATTTCCCCCTTCCTGATGTCTGATAATTCATTTCTTTGTCTTCAGGCTTACAATGGCAACACTGCCCTCCATGTTGCTGCCAGCCTGCAGTATCGGTTGACACAATTAGATGCTGTCCGCCTGTTGATGAGGAAGGGAGCAGACCCAAGTACTCGGAACTTGGAGAACGAACAGCCAGTGCATTTGGTTCCCGATGGCCCTGTGGGAGAACAGGTGAGAGGCACAGGAGGGAGAGGAAGTACTTTTTGGCACTGCAGTCTGAAACAGAAAGGGAGATGAGGCTGTGCAGGGCGAAGGCCAGCTGTTGCTCTTCAGGTGGACTCTATCAGTGTCTGTGTCTCACGGTAGCCGTCATAGCATTGTGGAGTTACTCTTCGTTTGGAAACAGAGCAATTAAGAAATTTGAGGGATTATCCATAGACTCAAAATGGTTAGAGGTCAGGTAGTATTCTGTGACACACACTTAGGGTTAGAGTAAGTCAGAATGGTTTAAGGTTCGGAAAGAGAAGATACCAAGGTTCCTGCAGATACCAAGGAAAGAGAATCTTAGTCTTGTAATGTATGAACCTTCAAATATTGTGGATATTAAATGAGTTGTTACATGTGGAGTGCTCACAATAGTCCCGGGTACAGAGTAAGAGATCAGTGAACATCAATAGTTAGAATTATTTCTGTCTATGAAGTGATACTGAACAAAAAATGGAAAAATTACTTATGTAATTTCAAACCTAGAAATATTTTGTACTTTAAACAGAATTAATGCTTTACTCATCAAATATGGTTATATATTATCATTGAGTATTGAATAGTTTCATGAGTAAACTTTTTAGATAACAAGAACTTATTCTTTCAAGAACTTAAAATGTTTTTGATGGAACTCTTTTCCTGGGAGGAATGAGGGGGATTGTGGCTGTGGGTAGGTCATTACATACTTTACTAATCACAAAATAAAATATGTGGAATGCAGTTTAGCTTTTTCTTTGATTCTGAGCTGTCATTATGACCATAATGTTATAGTAGCCCCTATTTATAGAGCTCTTTGTAATTTAGAAAGAATATTTCCATAGTTTGTAAAAAGTTTTCATGTATATCATTTAATAGTTAGAAGAACTTTACAAGTTTCAAGTTTCAACTGAGAAAATTGATATTCAGAGAGGTTCCAAGGACCAGAACCATCATTAACTTGTAAAAGGCAGAGTCCTAAGCCCAGTATTTGCTTCTACTTCACTGTTTGTGGTGTGCAGTCATATAACTATGCTCTCAGGGATTATTGAGATATTAAGCCATTTAACTCTTCATTAAATGTTCCCAGATTATCTCCTTTTTGCTTTGGTATTTTGTGTTGGGCAGGTAGAGGCTCTTTTCCCTGGCTTTTATTGTCATACTGTGGTCGTGTGTTTCCTTCTAGCAGCTATCAGTTGTATCCCCTACCCCAATCGCCTTTCATCTAAATTGTTGCTTCTAATCTGCTGGAGGCTGAGAGATAGAAAATAAAATTTGTCAGACTGGGATGTAAAATGAATCACTCTGAATGAGCCAGGATCTTTTCTGTGATCCATGAAGTTACGTGTAGATGCTTTAATACTTGGATATCATGACAGCTGTTTTGACTTGAATGGTATTAAGGATTTACTTGTGTGTGTATCATAAAATGTGGGTTTTCTGTTCCTGTTAGTTGAGGCTGACTTCAAGATAAGTGAGATATTATAATATGCCTTAATTACTGTCTTATGTTAAATGTTCTCACAAATAGCAAGAGTAAAGATTAGGAAAAGAATATAGGTGTTAAGTTTATGGAGATTTTCAACTTCAGATAATTTTTAGTGGAGATGTTTTACTTTCTTGAACTCAGATTATTATAAGAGATCTGAAATAAGCTTTAAAAGGAGTTTAGTATTTTTAAAAGTCACCTCAAAATATTGAGAAGTATTGTGTGTATTTCTTCGTATACTTACAAGTTAATAGGAGTAGTGTAGATGGTATAAGAAAGGAATGAAACTCAGAAGGAAATACACCACATTGGCCATAAGAAATAAACCTCACAAATTTTGTTTGTTTCTCTTCCAGATCCGACGTATCCTGAAGGGAAAGTCCATTCAGCAGAGAGCTCCACCGTATTAGCTCCATTAGCTTGGAGCCTGGCTAGCAACACTCACTGTCAGTTAGGCAGTCCTGATGTATCTGTACATAGACCATTTGCCTTATATTGGCAAATGTAAGTTGTTTCTATGAAACAAACATATTTAGTTCACTATTATATAGTGGGTTATATTAAAAGAAAAGAAGAAAAATATCTAATTTCTCTTGGCAGATTTGCATATTTCATACCCAGGTATCTGGGATCTAGACATCTGAATTTGATCTCAATGGTAACATTGCCTTCAATTAACAGTAGCTTTTGAGTAGGAAAGGACTTTGATTTGTGGCACAAAACATTATTAATATAGCTATTGACAGTTTCAAAGCAGGTAAATTGTAAATGTTTCTTTAAGAAAAAGCATGTGAAAGGAAAAAGGTAAATACAGCATTGAGGCTTCATTTGGCCTTAGTCCCTGGGAGTTACTGGCGTTGGACAGGCTTCAGTCATTGGACTAGATGAAAGGTGTCCATGGTTAGAATTTGATCTTTGCAAACTGTATATAATTGTTATTTTTGTCCTTAAAAATATTGTACATACTTGGTTGTTAACATGGTCATATTTGAAATGTATAAGTCCATAAAATAGAAAAGAACAAGTGAATTGTTGCTATTTAAAAAAATTTTACAATTCTAAGGAGTTTTTATTGTGTAATCACTAAGTCTTTGTAGATAAAGCAGATGGGGAGTTACGGAGTTGTTCCTTTACTGGCTGAAAGATATATTCGAATTGTAAAGATGCTTTTTCTCATGCATTGAAATTATACATTATTTGTAGGGAATTGCATATATTTTTTTTTTTTTTCCTCCCGAGACAGGGTCTTGCTCTGGCGCCCAGGCTGGAGTACAGTGGCATGATCTTGGCTCACCTCAGCCTTGACTTGGGCTCAAGTGATCCTCCTACCTGAGCCTTCTGAGTAACTGGGACTACAGGTGTGCACTCCTCGCCTGGCTAATTTTTTATTTTTTGTAGAGGCAGGATCTTGCCACCTTGCCCAGGCTGGTCTTGAACTCCTGAGCTCATGCCATCTGCCTGCCTTAGCCTGCCAAAATGCTGGGATTACAGGAGTGAGCCACCATGCCCGGCTGGCAGTTGCATGGAAGAGAACACCTCTTTATGGCTTACCCACTAGAATTTCTAATTTATGTGTTCTGTTGAAATTTTTGTTTTTTTACCTTTATTGAAACAACAAAGTCAATATTGAAACATGTCTTCCTGTTTTCTGTTGTCAAATGATGATAATGTGCCATGATGTTTTATATATATCATTCAGAAAAAGTTTTATTTTTTAATAACATTCTATTAACATTATTTTGCTTGCCGCTGGCATGCCTGAGGAATGTATTTGGCTTTGATTACACACTAAGTTTTTGTAATAAATTTGACTCATTAAAAACCTTTTTTTTTTTAAAAAAAGAAAATCTCATTAGTGAACTTACCTTTGCAGCTGAGTACTTAAATTCTTTTTAAAAAGATACCCTTTGGATTGATCACATTGTTTGACCCAGTATGTCTTGTAGACACGTTAGTTATAATCACCTTGTATCTCTAAATATGGTGTGATATGAACCAGTCCATTCACATTGGAAAAACTGATGGTTTTAAATAAACTAATTCACTAATATTATTGGTCTTACATGCATTTTCTTTTCCTAGTGCCTTATTTCCCTAGATAGAAAAAGTACTATTGATGATTTTAAATACCTTTGAGTTAGTTAATTTATGTTAATTTGGGTTTTTTGGAGAACATGTTTCCTGAAAGTATACAAGATTTAACGTCAAAATCTATTTGCTAAGTTTACTAGAAGTCTGTTAGGTTTTGAAATTATCATGGAAGTTTAATAGATGCTGTCGATCATTCACATGTTTAGATGCTAAAAAAAAAAAAAAAAGCTAAGTGGGAGCAGTGAATCATAGGAATAACAGTTTGGAGATTACCAGGATCATCCTTAGAGAGATGTAAACCTGGGAAAGGTTCTTCCCTTTGCCAGCAAGCCATTTTGACGTGTGAGAACAAACACATCAATATCTGTCAGTATGTCGTTACAATTATTGCACATATATTCTAGTTCTTACAGCTGTTTTGAGAATCTGGTGAAAGCTATGAATCCTTTCCCTGGAAAATGCAAATATATGTATACACACAAATGCTGTGTGCAATATTTGGGGCTTCACAACCTTTAGAAGACCATGACTCACAAGAATCCACTTTAGTTTCATTTCTGCACATACTTTTCTTCTTTCGTGTAACAAAATCTTGGGTAATTTGCTTTGCAAATGCAACTTGTTAACCAGAACAGCAGAAATGATGTACTCACACTGAACATAGCTCTACAGTGAGCTTTACCCAAGTGAGCTTCTATGTTCTCTCTTAATCCCAAATTCTGTCATAGTTGAACCAGTATCTAGCAAGTATGTGCGTGTGTGTGTGTGTGTGTGTGTGTGCAAAGATGTAAATAATTTGAGGCTAAGACATATAAGACATTTCTTAGCCTTAAGATGTTTACGTGAGAGACGTGGCATGTACTTTATTAGGTAAACTATGTTAAATAGCATTTAAAAAGGAAGAAGAGATTCAGAAGGGACATTTCTTTCTGACTGGGGAGGATTCAAGGTAGAGCATTTGAACTGTATCTTCTGAATAGTTGATCTGGATGTTCATATAAAGGGAGGAGAGGCAGATGAAAGAAACAAACAGCATGAACCAAAGCATAGGCGTCTGTGGGAATAGCAGGTGATTTTAATATAGTTAGTTAGAATCTGGAGTGGCCAATAAGGTTCATCTTGTGTTCCACCTCTGACTGGTAATATTTTTGAATATCAAGTTGAGAAAGATCCTTAAGCTTGTAGGGGCTTCAGGAGAAGGTTGCTGGATTGAACCTTCAGGAGAGGTTGCTGTGATTGGTGCGTGATATCTGCCACAGGAATATGGGAAATGGCTCTTGATTGAATACATCTTAAAGCCTCTCAGAAGCCAAGACTGTGTGCTCATTGCTGCAACTTCATTGCCTAGCACAGTGCCTGGCACATGGAAATAGTTCATAAAATATTGGTTGAATGAACGAATGTATGCCAATCCTGGTTAGAGTCACTGGTTTTGTTGGGGGAGGTGATGTTTTGAGCCAGAGTTATACTATTAATTACTAATGAATTATTGGCTATCATGGTTCTGAATTTAATTTTGCCACATGATTTCACAGTGACATGGATGATATGTTAATGAAAATGGGCATGGGCATAGTTGGACTCATTAAAGAAAAAAATCAGGCAGTCTGTCTTTGCAAAGGACTGTTAGTGCTGTAGTTTGATATTAAGGAATCCCTACAAGAGTCAGAGACCAAATCTTCCAGCTCAATTTGTTAGTCAAATCAGTAACATTTAATATCTTTTCTATATTTTTACTTAATCAGGACAGGAAAATTTCCTCAAATGTCTGTGACTTTTAACAAATGTCAACTTAAACGTACTACCACTAACTTCCATTTTCTGATAACCTCAGTTGTTCTGTATTGAATACGACCTCAGAGAGAAATCAGCTTCAGTCACTGGCTAAGTTTGTGATGGTTCCTCTGAGATCAGGCCTGGGTACAAGGTTTGAGATTACTTGTAACCATGCCACTAGGTTTTGGCTATACCTGCTGGTGCCCTGGATTAATCCTTGAGAGAAGGGGAGACACTGCCTTATTAGTCATCAGAGGCCCTGCACCTAGCACAGTATCTGACACATTGTAGACATTCAATAAATAGTTCCTAAATTGAATTTAATTTCAACACTTTGTAAAAATTTTTTTTCTTGGCATATTTTATTCTTCAGTGTATAAATATTTTTATTATCTACATACAGTTTATGACTTAATCCAGTACTTTTATGCTTCAAGCCTTTGGAGTCTGTGCAGACCCAGAAACATTGCATGGGTGGCACATTTCTAGGAGGAGTAAGATTGGTTGTTTTTGTTTGTGTGTGTGTTTGTTTTTTTTGAGACGGAGTCTCGCTCTGTCGCCCAGGCTGGAGTCAGTGGCAAGATCTTGGCCCACTGCGGCCTCCACCTCCCAGGTTCAAGCAATTCTTGTGCCTCAGCCTCCTGAGTAGCTGAAATTACAGGCACGCACCACCACACCTGGCTAATGTTTTTGTATTTTTAATAGAGATGGGGTTTCACCATGTTGGCCAGGCTGGTCTCGAACTCCTGGTCTCAACTGATCTGCCCACCTCAGCCTCCCAAAGTGCTGGGATTACAGGCATGAGCCATCATGCCCAGCTGATTGTAGATTCCTCTCAAAATGTGTCTTGCTTTCTTCTTTGTACTCCTTGTCCTCTGGCCTGTCGTCCCTGCTCTCTCCATCACACCATTCCCCTTGCCTGTCAGCTCAAGAGGGTTTGGGGGTGAGATAGTGCAGCTGCTGAGTGCCCTAGGTTCAAAGTTTCAGTCTTTGGTCGACATTAGTATCTTATGTGAAGCTTGTTAAACATGCAAATACCTAGGCCCCACCCCAGACTTCCTGAATCAGAATCTCCAGGATTTTCAGGGCTTCTGGCAGATTATATGTGGTGATTCTAATGCAGTTTTAGTCTAAATTAATTAGGAAATGCAGACTTTGGAGAGTAGCTGTGGTTGGGCAGTAGCCATATGGTGGTAACAGAATGGGTTTCTGGAATGCGTATGGGGATGAAGTGGCAACTGATGAAGATGTGCAGTGTGCCAGGCACGTTGGATCCTATGGTATAGAAGCTAGCTTTGAAGATACAATCATGAGTCACCTTATTTTTTTTTTCCTGCTTTCAGAAATCACTTTTCTAAGGTGATTCTGGTGTTTAAGTTTCTCAAGTATATTAGTTTCCTAGGACTGTCTAACAAATAACCACAAACTTGGTGGCTTAACTCGGAGAAATTCATTTTGTCACAGTTCTGGAGGCCAGAATTCTGAAACCAAGGTGTTGGCAGAACCATGTGCCCTCCAAAGGCTCTAGGTGGAATTCATGCCTTCTATTCCAGCTTCTAGTGACTCCAGGTGTTCCTTGCCTTGTGGCAATATAACTCCAGTGTCTGCTCCATCTCCACATGGCCTTCTCCTCCCTGTGCCTCCTCTCTGTATATCTCTTACAAGGACTCTTACCACTGAATTTAGGGGCCACCTGAGTAATCCAGGATGACCTCATCTCAATTTTATTTATTTATTTATTTTTGAGGGGGAGTGTGCAATGGTGCCATCTTGGCTCACTACAACCTCCACCTCCTGGATTCAAGTAGCCTCCCGAGTAGCTGGGATTACAGGCATGCACCACCACACCTGGCTAATTTTGTATTTTTAATAGGGACGGGGTTTCACCATGTTGGTCAGGCTGGTCTCGAACTCCTGGCCTCAGATTATCCGCCCACTTTGGCCTCCCAAAGTGCTGGGATTACAGGTGTAAGCCACAGCACCCGACCTTTTTTTTTTTTTTTTTTTTGAGACGGAGTCTAACTCTGTCACCGAGGCTGGAGTACAGTGGCACGATCTCAGTTCACTGCAACCTCTGCCTCCCAGGTTCAAGCAATTCTCCTGCCTCAGCCTCCCAAGTTGCTGGGATTACAAGCGTGCTCCACCATGTCCAGCTAATTTTTGTATTTTTAGTAAAGACGAGGTTTCATCATTTTGGCCATGACGGTCTCGAACTCCTGACCTCAAGTGATCTGTCTGCCTCGGCCTCCCAAAGTTCTGGGATTATAGGCATGAGCCACCACGCCCGGCCTCAGTATTCTAAATTGTACAAAGACTTTTTTTCCAAATGAGGTCACATTCACAGGTTCTGAGGATTAGGATGTGGACATATCTTTGGGCAGCCTTAACTTAAAACTTACTACACCAGGAAAGAGGATTTATAATAATTTCTGTTATCATTATTTCTCTTAAAAAATGAGTAAGATTAATATTTCCTTTTTTAAAAAATCATTTTATCATGGTAAGAACATTCTATTTTCTTACGAAATTGTAAAGTGTACAATAATAGGGACAATGTTGTACAACAGATCTCTAGAACTTATGAATATTTCTTTCTGAGCAATCCTATAGCCTGTCTTCAGAATCTATGGTATCTTTTACATATTATTATTGATCTAATGTATGGTAAAATATCTCCATTTCATTTATTAGCTATAATACTAAACATTGACCAGGCAACTCATTTACCATTGATAAACTTTAAGAGAAACAAAAATATTTATTGAGCTGTAACTCAAAAATTATGATAATGATTAAAAGAGCTTTAAGTATCTTAAACTTCCAACAAAGCTTTTATAATTATCTCTTGTCATTTTGCTCCCTGGTACACATGTGAATGAATCTGCTGCTCTTCACCTTGGATCACACTACCTAGAGCTGTGTGAGAAGCAACATGATCCCAAATCAAATTAAAATCCTATGCTTTACGGCATCTGATCTTGGAATGATAACAGTAGAGGAGTTAGTCACTGAAAACTGCAAATGTTTAAAAGTCAAGGGTCAAATCCAGTTTCATACAATAACAATTGATTCCACTTTGCTAAAACTCAATTGAAATAGACTGTTTTAACTCTAGATATTATCTTTTTAAGTGATAGGATTCTGGCTTTTGCTCCAGAAATAAAGATTTCAGCAGCTCTGGGAACTTGGTAGTTGGATCCAGCATGTGTTTACCTGTTGGATCAGCATAGTTCCTGTAGGCTTGACAATCGGGACAAATTTCAGATTGTGAAACAACACTAGATTCCTTAGCTTAATTGATCTGGGGTTTAAGTTTCAAATTACTATTTATTTTTATCAATTCATGGTATCTTAATTCACATGGCCTGCTCTCCCTATTTGCAGCCAAACATCTCTCAGGTAGGACTTTAATTTCAAGTGATTGCGGAAGACTGTAGGGTACTTCCTGATTGGCCTTCGTGGAAGCCCCAGGTGTCGACTGGTCTGGAGGCGAACTGCTATTTTCTTCCAGCACTCGAGGGTTAGTTTTGGTGTTTGCCTCAGTGGGAGTGTGTCCAGTGAGAGTCTGCTTTTCTGAATTGGTGCCACAGGTGTTTTTTTTTTTACATTAGATATCATTTTTCTTTTGTCTTTAAAAAAGGTATCCTTTTCTTTTTGCTCCCAAGAAGTATTCCTTCCAGAATATTTTAAAATTTTCAAAAAATTCTCCTTTTTAGGCTCTCACAGATATGGAAGAATTGGTCGTCTTCAGGATAGCAATTTTGTCTGGTGTAACTTCTTACACCAGGAAATTCAAAATATATCATTTGGGATATATTTGAATATATCCCAATATATATTTTGAAAAATATATCAAAGGAAAATTCAAAATATATCATTTGGGAAAACAAGTAAGCATTTGGATGGTGCCTCTACTCAAAATATTCCTGGAAAATTTTTTTTAAAGATAAATTTTTAGCCAGGTGTGGTGGCACATGCCTGTAGTGTCTGCTACTTGGAGGCTGAGGTGGGAGGACTGTTTGGGCCTCCAGTGTTCCGGGCTGCAGTGAGCCATCCATGATCCTGCCAATGTGGTGTAATAAGAAGATGTATAGACAGAAGTTTAATTTACACAGGTTATTAATTTCTATACACATTCTAATCATACAGGCTAATGAGGTACATCATTTAAAGTGCAGGATTTATAGACAGCTGACAAGTTTTTCTTTTATGACATTATTCTATTTCCCTATCTATATAAATCAATCAGTTTTGTTTCTTCCCTCAGCTAAAGTTATATCAAATTTGTTATCAAGGTCAAAATGTCTATTAATCAGTTAATAGGGTAGCTAAAAAAAGTCCGTTGATTTTTTTTTCTATTTTCTCCGCCACCACCCACATCTAGGTTTTCAAGACTTTATTCTTGGATTACCACAATAGACAGGAACCTGACTTTTTATTACGGAAACATTCAAACACACATACAAGTAGGCAAAATAGTATATTGAACACATACATCTATCATGAAACTTCATCAATTATAAACATTTTGCCATTTTTGTTTCCTCTTGCCCCCATATTTTTTTCTAGAATAAGTTAAAGCCCACTCCAAGCATTATAGATTGTCAGAAAGAGTTGCTAACAGATAAGTAACTTGTGTCCCCAGTAAATAGCTTTCTAATTATTCTTCCTCCAATCTTCCTGCTTTTCTTACCAATCCCAAAATTTCCACTACTTGGCATACTGTTAAAGAAACAGAGAAAGTTTTTCAAAGGCTCAATGCTGCCTGTTGAATCAGATGCAAACTCTTGTCCTGGTTTACAAAGCTATGTTGACCTTAGCTTGACCCTGCCTGTCTAATCTCATCTCATTTTTCCCCAGTGGGCTATCAGGTGGGTCTCTTCACTGTATCAGCTGATGCTCTGTTTATTCCTGTCTCTTGTCATGTCCTCACCTCCCCAAATTCTGTGCATCCTAGAAAGCCCTGCTTGGGTGCCACTTTCTCTATTAAGCTTTTTCCAGCTCTTACTGACTGCTCCTTTCCCTAAACTCCTGGTATTAAAACACAATTCCTCTAACTTTCATATCTGGTATTTTCTGTCATATTCCAGACTTAATTATTGCAATCAGGAAAGTGAGCTCTGAATCTGAATTTTCTCTTCCTTGCTTCCTTTTTTCCTTTCTTCCAACCCTTCTCTCTCCTCTCTCCTTCCTTCCTTCCTTCCTTCTCTTTCTTTCCTTTCTTTCTGCTCCCCTGTCCCCCTCACCCTCCCCTTCTTCCCTCCCTCTCCCCTCCCCTCTCTTTGTCACACTCTATCATCCAGGCTGGAGTGCAGTGCATGATCATAGCTCACTGCAGCTTTGACCTCCCGGGGTCAAGTGATTCTCCCTCCTCAGCCTCCTGAGTAGCTGGGACTACAGGTGCACACTACCATGCCCGGCTAATTTATTCTTGTTGTAAAGATGGGGGTCTCACTATATTGCCCAGGCCAGACTCCTGGCCTCAACCAATGCTCCCTTCTCAGCCTCCCAAAGTGCTGAGATTACAGGTGTGTGCCGCTGCAGCATTTACTTTTTAAATACAACTTTAAAATGTCTGGGTGAGTGGTATTTTTGAGGACACGAAGAAGGTGAGTGGTGCTGGATAGAATCTAGCATTGGAATCGTAGGCAGAATTCTAAGATGGTCCTAGGGCTATCTTTGCCCCAGGTGTTACTCCTGTGATTCTGTTAGGTTACATTGCAAAAGTGATTTTGCAAAGGTAAATAAAGTAATTATTAACCAGCTGACCTTAAGATAGGGAAACTACTCCTCTAATCACACGGGCCCTTTAAAAGCGGAGTGTTTTCTTTGGCTGGAGGCAGAAGAGGAAATCTTAGAGATTCCAAGCCTGAGAAGGACTCAACCCACAATTACTGGCTTTGAGGATGGAGCAAGGGGGCAATGAGCCAAGGAATACAGGTATTTTGTAAATATCCAAACAGAAAATGGAATCTCAGGCCTACATCCACAGGGAATTGACTTCTGCCAACAACCTGATTAAGCTTAGAAGCAGATTCTTGCTCAGAGCCTCCAGATAAGAGCCCAGCCCTGCTGACACCTTGAGTTTGGCGTTGTGTTACTTCATGCAGAGAGTCAAGCCAACCCCGCCCAGACTCTGACCTGCTGAACTGTGAGATAACACATGGGTGGTGTTCTGAGCTGCTAAATTTAGGGGTAATTTGTTACACAGCAATAGAAAGTTAATACAATATATAACACAGGGTTTGAGCTTATAGTGCAATTTTATGCATTTCCTGCTATTTTAATTAAGGCTCCAAATCAGCAAGAGAGGTTTTCCAATAAATGGGGGCACTGGTCTTAGGATGTGTGGTCATTACACAGGCTAGCAGTGTCTCTAGTTTATGATATCTCACTTTTGTCCACCACTTCCCCATTCTAGATGGGAAAATTTCTTTTTTTCTTTTTCTTTCTTTTTTTTTTTTTTTGAGACGGCGTCTCGCCCTGTCACTCAGGCTGGAGTGCAGTGACATGATCGCGGCTCACTGCAACCTCCACATCCTGGGTTCAAGCGATTCTTCTGCCTCAGCCTCCCTAGTAGCCGGAACCACACGTGCATGCCACCATGCCCGGCTAATTTTTGTAGTTTTTAGTAGAGATGGTGTTTCATCAAGTTGGCCAGGCTGATCTTGAACTCCTGACCTCGTGATCCACCTGCCTTGGCCTCCCAAAGTGCTGGGATTACAGGCATGAGCCACCGCGCCCGGCCTGGAAAATTTCAAGGAAAGGAAAGTGTAGCTTCCCTATTGCCAGTGTTTTCAAAAGAATCTATAAAAGGGTCCTGGAGCAGGAGAAGGTGATTAGGACAGCATATCTAACCAGTAGTAGCATCAGCTTACTGTGTTGCCAGACTCTAGCCATTTACCTCTACTGTGAGAGGGGGGCATATTTTGTAGGGCAGTGGTCTCCAACCTTTTTGGCCCAGGGACCAGTTTCATGGAAGACAGTTTTTCCATGGATGGGCTGTGGGTGGGTGGATGATTTCAGGATGACACTGTTCCACCTCAGATCATCAGGCATTAGATTCACATAAGGAGGACACAACCTAGATTCCTTGCATGCACAGTTCACAATAGGGTTCACGCTTCTGTGAGAATCTAATGCCGGAGGCTGATCTGACAGGAGGCAGAGGTCAGGCGGTAATGCTGGCTCGCCCATCGCTGGTACCAGTTCATGGCACGTGAGTTGGGGAACCCTGCTGTAGGGAAAGAACCCCTTAGCTCTGCAGCAGCCAAGATTTCAGATGGTACAACTTGTTTAAAATAAATAGACACACTCACTTCAGAGACTGGTCAAGAAATAGTTGCCGAGAGCTCTTGGAACCAAGATGAGAACTTACATTACAGTTTCTTCTGCAGCCTAGGATCACAGATGACGGGCAGGGGCTTTATTAGTTTAACCAGCATCTATTTCTCCAGTCGTGCACACAGAAATGAATGAATGATTAGACATTCATTTGGGGTGCCTTTGTGTGATTCATAAATAACTTGTTCCTTATAAAATTTATTGCTGAATGACTCATTAAAGAATTATGATGAAGATAATAAGGCTCCTAATTTAAAGGGTTATGCAAGTGTTCTTTTAAAAATCAACTTTGCGAGGTGTAATTAATGCATAAATTTTAAGTGTACAGTTTAACAAATGTATACACCTATGTAACCACCACCCAATCAAGATACAGAACATTTTTGACATCCAAGAAATTTCCTTCATGCCCCTTTGCAGTCAATCTCTCCTTCCACACAGCTATTGATCTGATTTCTATTATATTATTGTAGATTAGTTTTTGCCTCTTCAAAAACGTCGTATAAATAGAATCATACAGTCTGTACTATTTTCTTATTTTCTGGGTTTCTTTCACTCAGCATGATTTTTTTTTTTCTTTTTCTTTTTTTTTTTTTTTGAGACGGAGTCTTGCTCTGTCGCCCAGGCTGGAGTTCAGTGGCGCGATCTCGGCTCACAGCAAGCTCTGCCTCCCGGGTTCACGCCATTTTTCTGCCTCAGCCTCCCGAGTAGCTGGGACTGCAGGCGCCGGCCACCATGCCTGCCTAATTTTTTTTTTTTTTTTTTGTATTTTTAGTAGAGACGGGTTTCACCCTGTTAGCTAGGATGGTCTCTATCTCCTGACCTCGTGATCCACCTGCCTTGGCCTCCCAAAGTGCTGGGATTACAGGCATGAGCTACCGCGCCCGGCCTCTGCATGATATTTTTGAGATTAATCCACATTGGTGCATTGATCACTAAAGTATATTTCTATTGCTGAGTAGAATTCCATTGCACTAATAACACAATTTGTTAACCATTCACATATTAGTGGACATTTCGATTGTTTCCAGTTTGGGACTATTATTGAATAAAGTTGATATGAACAGTATTTGTGTGGACATATGTTCTCATTTAATTTTAAATTCTTAGGAGTGAAGTACCTGGTTCATATAAGTGTATGTTTAGCCTTAAAAGAAATGGTCAAACTCTTTTTTAAAGTGGTTGTGTCATTTTTCTCTTCTAATAGCAATGCGGAAGAGATTTCTCAATCTTCCCTCAAACTTGGTATTGCCAGTCTTTTTAATAGTAGCCCTTCTAATGGATGTGTAGTATTATCTTATAGACTTAATTTCCGGGGTGACTAATGACGTTGAGCATCTCTTCTTGTGCTTACTTACCATTCATATATCTTGTTAGTGAAGCATCTGTTCAAGCTTTTGTCTGTTAAAATAATTAGCCCCTTATTGAGTTGTAACAGTTTTTTAAAATATATATTCTAGATATAAATGTATTTCAGATATATGTATTATAAGAATTTCTCCCAGTCAGTGGCTTGCCTTTTTATCACTTCTTAAAAAATTATTTTGCCCCATTTTCATTTTCTTCTTCTGGGTCTCTAATTATACTTATTTATACCATTGTCTATTGTCCTGAAGGTCTCTGAGGATCTGTTTATTTTTCTTGAATCTATTTTCTCTCCATCCATTAGCCTGAATATTTTCTATTGGCCTGTTTTCCTGTGTTCAACTTCACTGCCTTTCTTCTACCATCTCTGATCTACTGTGATTTCTTTTTGTCATTGAACTTTTCAGTTTCAGTATTTCTATACAGCTCTTTTTTATAGATTTCATTTCTGTGCTGAGATTTTCTATCTTTTCACTCATTAAACCAGTACTTTGATTCTTTGAACATATATCATTTAATTCTTTGAGCCACATTTATAGGTGCTGCTTTTGAAGTCCTTCCTTATGTCTCAGGCCTGTAATCCCAGCACTTTGGGAGGCTGAGGCAGGCGGATCACCTGAGGTCAGGAGTTCAAGACCAGCCTGAGCAACATAGAGAAACCCTGTCTCTACTAAAAATACAAAATTAGCCTGGCGTGGTGGCAAATGCCTGTAATCCCAGCTACTCGGGAAGCTGAGGCAGGAGAATCACTTGAACCTGGGAGGCGGAGGTTGTGGTGAGCCAAGATTGCGCCATTGTACTCCAGCCTAGGCAATAAGAGCGAAACTTGGTCTCAAAAAAAAAAAAAAATAAATAAAATAAAATAAAATAACATAAAAAAATCAAAGTCCTTTCTTGTCTTCTAAACCCAAGATCTCAGTAATGTTGAGACTGGTATTTTCTCTTTGACTGTGGGTCATGTGGATCATGTTTGCCTGGTTTTTGTTTAATTTCTACCAATTTTTAAAGTGTATGCTGGACATTGTTGGTAATACATTGTGTAGACTTTAGGCTCTGGATTTTGTTTTCTTCTTTTGAGAAGTGTTACCCTGTCTTCTATTAGGCAGTTTCATTACCTGCAAATTACCTTGCACTTCTGTAGGCTAGTTTTCATGCTTTGCTAGGGTACATCTCCGGAAAACTCAATATATTTCCCAAGTTCTTCTATCTTGGCACATTTCGACCTCCAATTCTGCAGATATTTTAAAGGCTTGGTTTTGGCCGGGCACAGTGGCTCATGCCTGTAATCCTAGCACTTTGGGAGGCTGAGGTGGGCGGATCACCTGAGGTCCATGACCAGCCTGGCCAACATGGTGAAATCCTGTCTCTACTAAAAATACAAAAATTAGCCAGGTGTGGTGGTGGGCGCCTGTAATCCCAGCTACTTGGCAGGCTGAGGCAGGAGAATTGCCTGAACCTGGGTGGCAGGGGTTGTAGTGAGCCGAGATACCACCATTGCACTCCAGCCTGGGCAAAAGAGTGAGACTCCATCACATGAAAAAAAAAAAAAAAAAAAAAAAGACTTGTTTTTTAATTTTGTTAGTGTGGGCCTGGAGTGGACCTTACTCTAAAGCATGGTTCTAATCTCTTCTGGTATCTCAGATGCTTGGTGTGTTAATAAATTAATAATAAGATCTTGTCACTTTGGATTGGCCAAAACTTCAATATTCTTCAGCACTGTTTAATGTCTACAATTGCTGTTCTGTACTTGTCTCTGCACTAACACTTCTCTATACTTACTATAAGACCCGGGTAGTCTTGACATGGGCACGTGCACCTTAGCCCTGAGTCAAGAATTCATAGAGAATCTTCCATACAACTTCTGGGATCCACCTTCTCACCACCCCCAAAACACCTTTCTTTTTGGTGCCTTGCTCTACAGATTCTTCTGAACTCTTATCTCTGCCTTGTCAGCTCAGCAGAACTACTGTGCTCAGATTGGATTCTAGCTTGCTATGCTGTGGTTGGAAAATTGTACCCTTGCAGAGATCCAGGATAATCATGGGCCTCACCTAATGAATTTCTCCTCTCTCAGAGATCACAGTGTTTAATTTCCTGTTGTCCAATGCTGAAAAACAATTGCCTCATATATTATTTTCCATTTCATTGTTTATGGGTGGAGAGCTAGTCCTATACCAGTTGTTTCATCATAGTTGGAAGTGAAAGTTTGCAAGATGTGTTCTTAAAGATTAAATTATGTAAACAGAAACGGATTTACCAAAGAGGGGGCCCAAAGATTCTGTTTGGGCTGAAAAAGCATTTATAATAGTCATGAGTCCCATCCTATGACTCAGACACTGACTCCATTCATAGGAAGTTAGTATAGTGGAGTAGAGTGTAGTTTCTCTGCGTTGTTTCTAAAAATTGAGTCTAACAGCCATCTCCCCTCTCTAGGAAACAAAAAGAAGGTTTCTAAAAATAATAGTAGTAATAATAACTTACTATTATTATATACTTAATGTTCTAGGTTCCGTCTCTAAGGCTTTATATTTATTAACCAATTCTTTATAATAAATCAATCACCAATTAACTACTAGTTAGTACCTGAACATGATTAATTACTAATTAAAAATTCTATTTACAGACCAGCCTGGGCAACGTAGCGAGATCCTGTTTTTACAAAAAATAAGCACATTAACCAGGCATGGTTTTGCATGCCTGTAGTCCCAGCTACTTGGAAGGCTGAGGTGGGATGATTGCTTGAGCCCAAGAGTTTGAGGCTGCAATAAACTATGGTTGTGCCAGTGTGCCCCAGCCTGGGTGACAGAGTGAAACCCTGTCTCTAAAAAAGAAAAGAAATGTTATATAGCATAAAGGATTCTAGAAACTCAAATTATATTAACCTGCATCGTAAATTTGTGAGGGAATTTGTGAGCACATGTGGGTATGTGAGAACTCCTACCTCGGGGTCTTTCCGAATGTTCTTTCCCTTGAGCACAACCTCTTCCCTGTCAATCAACTGAAATGTATAATTCAGAATTTAGCTTCAATATTACTACTTCCAGGAAGTTTGTTACATGCTTTCATAACTGTATTTTTTAAAATCACAATTGTAATTGAATTTACATAAATATTTATTTAATGGATGTCTTTTCCACTAGACTGTAGGCTCCATGAAACCCATTTCCTACCATGTATCCAGCACCTAGCACAGTTTTTGACATGGCGTATGTGTTCAATAAGTATTTGTTGAATAAATGAAGGAATGTCAAAGAGTGAGTAGGCCTCCTGTCTCAGATTCCTATGAACTTGATTTATTATTGAGGATTGTCTATTTTTTGCCTTTCTCTCCTATTTAAAAAAATTACATACAGTAAAATTTATTCTTTTTGGTGTATAGGTCTATGAGTTTTTACAAAAATCTAGAGTCATGTCACCACAATCAAGATATAGAACAGTTTCATGTCCCTCTGCTCCCCACCAAAAAATTCCCTCTCGATAACTTTTGTAGTCAAACCCCCAACCTTTAACTGCCGACAACCATAGAGAATTGTTTATTTTACATTACCTTGGACTCTTCTTTTCTTTTCCATCCTGCTTGGCCTGTATTTCAGCTATCTTACTGCTCAGTAACACTTCTAAATATCAGAGATGTGAAATCGAATTTAGACTGCTGTCTTAGCATTTATGCCCTACGTGGAATCATTTGAACAAATAATTTGACTACTTGGAAGAATCAGAAGAGGGACACTAGGTCAGCTGAGCTTTGGTGAATGGCCTATTATTTCTACTCAGAATTATATCTACTCGGAACAGCTCTAACATCTGTACACATCTCTATTTCAGTATTCCTGCCTTAATTCAGGCTTTATGATCCTGTCCAGATCATTGCAATGGTCTCTATCCTGGTTTTTCCGTGCCTCTAATATCTCTTTTCTTATATTCAGTATCAGCTCTAAGACTTTTAAAGTTCTTCATTGGTGTCCCATTGAGCCTTACTTAGCACCTAGCATATCATTTACAGCTTCTCATGAGGAGTTGCTTTTTTAGAATCATCCTTATTAGGTCTTGTCGCTTGCAGTCTGTGATGTTCCAGTTGTCCCAAATTATTTCATTTTTCCAAAGGTGCCATGTATTTCATGACTGAGGCTTTTGTTCATGCTTCCCTGAAAGTTTCTATTCACTTTATCCGCCAGTGAACACCTACTCATTATTGAAGACTTGACACAGGCTATCTCCTGCTTTCTTTCCAAAGACCACTTGAATATTCCCTCTTTTGTTCCCACAGTTACCTGTCCATCCACCTGCTATAACACCCATAATTCCTTATTGCTAACCTATGTTCACATATTTGTCTCCTACCTACAAGAATCAAAGCTCTTTGGGGTAAGTCTGTCTATTCATCTTTGAATCCCCAGTGCCTAGAACAGTAACTGCTGTATAGTAAGTACGTGATCAATAAACATTTGCTGAATGCATCAATGAATACAGTTCTTACTGCATTTTTAGCTGAACACTTTAATAATTTTCATAAGCTTATTTTAAATGTGTATCTTTCTGGTGTTTTAGAAAATATTTGATCAAGGACTCTCCCATTTTCATGAGACACTGACGATCCTATTTTTCATGGCCACATGAAGTTCTCTCCAGCTTTCGGTCAGACACTATGCATTTACCTTTGTGTGACCTGGTCAGCTGGCACTACTTCAACTGGGCTTACCCGTGGCTGTCTGCTTGCGTATAGAAACTCAACTTGCAACTGTGGAAGTGAAAAAGGGAAAAACATGCGATGCTGAAAATGAATATGAATTTCCCATTAGTTGCTAACTGTCTTTGAACTTCCTCTCCATCGAGGCTCAGAGTATAAAGAGTAAACTCGGGCCTCGCCTGGCTACAGGTCACACTGTGATTCAGATCTTTATCTGTTGTGGTCAGTGCCATTTTGAACTTTCACCCTAGGGATCTTAGTCCCAAGCTTTTTGTGTTCATCGTATTTACCATGGAAATGGAGATTTAGTTCTTCCTTGTGAAAGTGAAGATATTACATTCTGTAAATGTATTCTGCCTTTAATCTTTTTTGTTGACATAAAAAAGAGTATTCTGCCCAACTAGTTTTGTCATTTTATTGCAAGCCCCCCCCCACCCGCCCACCAACCCCGAAAACAAACTAATGCTGACATAGGATATGATTCTTATTGATGAAGTAACCACATTTGTGACCAGCCGGCTCTTGGTTGGCCAGGAGTGAGGGCAGGTGGGGAAGGGAGGAAATTGTCTATATCTTCATCTCATCTGGCCAGGCATAGGGTCTGAGTTGGAATCTGCCTCTTGTTGAATGCTCACAAGTATAAGCTTGGAGCTCTCTGGAAAGGAAACTGCCATCTCTTAGGGCAATTAGATAGTCTGGGAGAGATCCAAGTTGTGAAGAAAATGTTTAGTGCCTTAGCACCATGAATTACACCATGATTTTGAATGATTGTACCACCAATTTAGGCTGAAGCAATATTTCTCTAATTTGCGTTTTTATTAGGATCAACTAGGAAGCTTGTTAAAACAGATATCCCTGGTTTCTACAGGAAATTCTGTAGATTCTGGTTCAGCAGACTTGGAGTGAACTCTGGGAAAGTATGTTTTTAACAATTTCCCGAGGTGATCCTGTTGCACGAAGACAGAAAACTTTTTTTCTAGGATTGTTGGAGATGAGCAGGGCAATGTGATCATTATGAAAGGAGCCCTTAGTGTTCTGAATTTATTGCTATCCCAATGTACTTTTGTAAAAACAGGTTCTACAAACTGGGGCTTTCTGATCCAAACCTCATCTATTTTCAATATCTGAAAGTCCAGTTGATCTTGTGGAAAATACCCATGAGCAGAAAGCAAAGGTGGCACCCGAGAAGGAGTTGCAGTCTTGTTCAGTGAAATTTAAGGGTAGATTTTTCAATTTACTCCTGACGTTTCTCCTCAGGCTGTAGACTATGGAGTGAGTTGAGTTAGCATCATGGCACCCTCCTGCTATGACTCATATAATTGTTATAAGGGTAGTGCCAACCTAAAGTTTGGGCATATTTGACATGGTGGTAGTACAAATAGAGTGGAGGCAGAGCAGGGATAAAAGATGCACAGCTACTTGAAGAAATGAGTGGATATATTGATATGCTGTCTCTGAACCTGCTTTCTGCTGTGAGTTGAATTCCAAAAAGTTGGTTCAATCCTCCAGGTTTGGTGCAGGTCTCCAAAAGGTAGATTTGGTCTCAATGTTTGTAGCATTTTTCTGTTGTATAAGCTCTGGAATTAGGGGTGTCCAGGGAAAGGGCAAGGGAATGGTGAAACTTGAGGATTTTTCCTTAAATTTAATTAAATAAAATCTTATATAACATTCCTGAGAAGCATGACATTTTCAGAGAACTTTTAACCAGCCATTTCTTGGATGCTATTTTGATCTTGGGAAACTTGGGCTAGGAGGGTACACCCAAACCTTGTGGCAGACTCCAGAAATGCTTTAGGATATCTCAGTAACACAGATGTTATATCTATAGAAGGACTGGGTATTGCTGTGGTTTCTTTTTGTTTTTTGTTTGTTTTTTTTTTTTTTTAATTGATCATTCTTGGGTGTTTCTCACAGAGGGGGATCTGGCAGGGTCACAGGACAATAGTGGAGGGAAAGTCAGCAGATAAACAAGTGAACAAAGGTCTCTGATTTTCCTAGGCAGAGGACCCTGCGGCCTTCCGCAGTGTTTGTGTCCCTGGGTACTTGAGATTAGGGAGTGGTGACGACTCTTAACGAGCATGCTGCCTTCAAGCATCTGTTTAACAAAGCACATCTTGCACCACCCTTAATCCATTCAACCCTGAGTGGACACAGCACATGTTTCAGAGAGCACAGGGTTGGGGGCAAGGTCACAGATCAACATGAGCCCAAGGCAGAAGAATTTTTCTTAGTACAGAACAAAATGAAAAGTCTACCATGTCTACCTCTTTCTACACAGACACGGCAACCATCCGATTTCTCAATCTTTTCGCCACCTTTCCCCCTTCTTTCTATTCCACAAAACTGCCATTGTCATCATGGCCCGTTCTCAATGAGCTGTTGGGTACACCTCCCAGACGGGGTGGTGGCCGGGCAGAGGGGCTCCTCACTTCCCAGTAGGGGCGGCCGGGCAGAGGCGCCCCTCACCTCCCAGACGGGGCGGCTGGCCGGGCGGGGGGCTGACCCCCCCACCTCCCTCCCGGTGACCCCCCCACCTCCCTCCCGGCCGGGGCGGCTGGCCGGGCAGAGGGGCTCCTCACTTCCCAGTAGGGGCGGCCGGGCAGAGGTGCCCCTCACCTCCCGGATGGGGTGGCTGGCCGGGTGGGGGGCTGAGCCCCCCACCTCCCTCCCGGACGGGGCGGCTGGCTGGGCGGGGGGCTGACCCCCCCACCTCCCTCCCGGATGGGGCGGCTGGCCGGGTGGGGGGGCTGACGCCCCCCACCTCCCTCCCGGATGGGGCGGCTGGCCGGGTGGGGGGCTGATGCCCCCCACCTCCCTCCCAGACGGGGCGGCTGGCCGGGCAGAGGGGCTCCTCACTTCCCAGTAGGGGCGGCCGGGCAGAGGCGCCCCTCACCTCCCAGACGGGGCGCCTGGCCGGGCGGGGGGCTGACCCCCCCACCTACCTCCCGGACGGGGCGGCTGGCCGGGCAGGGGGCTGACCCCCCCACCTCCCTCCTGGACGTGGTGGCTGCCGGGCGGAGATGCTCCTCACTTCCCAGACGGGGTGGCAGCCGGGTGGTGGGGCTCCTCACTTCTCAGACAGGGCGGTTGCCAGGCGGAAGGTCTCCTCACTTCTCAGACGGGGCGGCCGGGCAGAGACGCTCCTCACCTCCCAGACGGGGTCGCGGCCTGGCCGAGGCGCTCCTCACATCCCAGACGGGGCGGCAGGGCAGAGGCACTCCCCACATCTCAGACGATGGGCGGCCGGGCAGAGACGCTCCTCACTTCCTAGATGGGATGGCGGCCGGGGAGAGGCACTCCTCACTTCCCAGGTGGGATGGCGGCTGGGCAGAGACGCTCCTCACTTTCCAGACTGGGCAGCCAGGCAGAGGGGCTCCTCACATCCCAGACGATGGGGGGCCGGGCAGAGACGCTCCCCACTTCCCAGATGGGGTGGCGGCCGGGCAGAGGCTGCAATCTCCGCACTTTGGGGGGCCAAGGGAGGCGGCTGGGAGGTGGAGGCCGCAGCGAGCCGAGATCACGCCACTGCACTCCAGCCTGGGCACCACTGAGCACCGAGTTAACGAGACTCCGTCTGCAATCCCGGCCCCCCCGGAGGCCGAGGCCGGCAGATCACTCGCGGCTAGGAGCTGGAGACCAGTCTGGCCAACACAGTGAAACCCACCAAAAAAACACGAAAACCAGTCAGGCGTGGCGGCGCGAGTGCAATCGCAGGCACTCGGCAGGCCGGGGCAGGAGAATCAGGCAGGGAGGCCGCAGCGAGCGGAGATGGCAGCAGCACAGTCCAGCTTCGGCCCGGCATGAGAGGGAGACCGTGGAAAGGAGAGGGAGAGGGAGACGGGAGACGGGAGACGGGAGACGGGAGAGGGAGATGGGAGAGGGACACCTGTGGTTTCTTTTTGAAGGAAGGATTTCATGAAACCATCAAGAGCGATTTTCTACATACTATATCCTCATTCCTGGGGCTGAATAAGTTATTAGAAATAGTACTGTTCTTAAAATAATGTGATATAATTACTTTTAGGTTTGGAAACCTAGAAAAGGGTACCAAAAATCAGGGAGTTATGAAATACAAGAGGGGAGGAACTTTATTTTATTTATTTATTTATTTATTGAGACAGATTCTCACTCCGTCATCCAGGCTGGAGTGCAGTGGCTCTATCTCAGCTCATTGCAACCTCTGCCTCCCAAGTTCAAGTGATTCTTCTGCCTCAGCCTCCCGAGTAGCTGGGATTACACGGCCACCACGCCCAGGTAATTTTTGTATTTTTAGCAGTGATAGGGCTTCACCATATTGGCCAGGCTGGTCTCAAATTCCTGGCCTCAAGTCATCTGCCTGCCTCAGCCTCCCAAAGTGTTGGGATTACAGGCGTTAGCCACCATGCCCGGCTGGAACTTTAGAGGTCTTGGGTTCAACCTCCTGAAATCACCTTTGTCTTTCTCTTTCAAGTCTTTGCCTGGTTTCATACTGATAGACAATATAAGCCAATGCTACACTTCTCTACTAAGTCACTAAAATTTACAGGGGATGGGCAAGGACCTTTGATCCGCCCTTTGTCTCTCTGGAGTGCAATACTCCAACACTTACCATCACCGACATCAGAGTTTGACTCAAGTTTTGTTTGTTTTTTTGTTTTGCCAAGAATCACTTGGGTAGAACTCCTGACACAGTCTCTTTTGTCTGAGAAACAGTATTGGCATTGAAGCCAGACACAGCAGTAAAAATTTCCTAGTTGTTTGACTTTAAGTATGTAATTCAATCTGTCAAGCCTTTGTGTTCTCACCTGTGAAATGTTATCACTGATAACTTGCACGAATTGAATAATAATATATATGTAAAATATCTGGTATACAATAAAGACAATAAGTTATATCCCTGTTATACAATAAAGACAATAAGTTATATACTTTGCTTGGGTAAATAACATTTTTATGATAATATTAAAATTACTCTCTGTCACTGATTGCAACCTTTCAAAGTAGGACACCCATGAGACTAGATTAAACAGAGAATGCTGAGAAGGAAAAACAAATGTAATTTAGACAGGCAGTTAAAGGTGAGCCCGTTGAAAGACAGCAACCAGAGCCACTCTCTTTATAGGGAGTGTCCTGTTGGCACTCTGGCAAAAGCATGTGTGGGCAAACAAATACCTTATTTGACACTGTCTTCAACAGGCCAAACTCTAATGACAAGGTTTGCATCTCTGGCAAACATTTTCAAAAAGATAAGTTCTTTAAAATATGCAGACACAAATTGTTGTGTTTTACGCAAAATAATTTTTAGTAAAAGTACATTTTTACTTCTTTCGTTTTTTTCACATGACTCTGCATAGGTCCATATTATTGTCTCCCTAGCACTCTTTTCTCAAGCCTAACTTTAACCTTTCCTCCCCTGCCCTCGAATCCTTTCCATAACTTGTCCAGTGCCTTCTTTGTTCTCCCCAAATCCCAACTTCCCACCGTATGCATATTTTAATGGAAGGGTATCCAGAGTTGGTAACTTTACACCATCATGATAGCAATGTAACTTATATAAACCTCCTTGCTTTACAAACTGATTTCATAGGCAAGATTTGGTTTTCTCCTCCTACTAACCCTGTGTGGTAGGTTATCTCACTTCTGAGAGTGAAAAGGTTGAGGTCAGGAGAGGTGGCAAAGCAAATAATATCAGGTCATGGCACGGTTCATCTTACCTTTTATTATGCATCTGCTTTATCTATCATACAACATTGTCTCCTTTGCAGAGAAAAATCTTGTATTGACCAGTGGATATTTTAATCTGCATTTAAAAATTATGATTCTAGGTATTGCTTTACTTAGGGCAGTACTTTGTAGAGACTCCAATGTTGTATATATGACTATATTTGGATGGCCAGAAAAGGGAAATTGTCTTGGTCGTTAAGAAACTGCTGAGTATCAAAAAAAGGAGAAGGAAATATATTATTTCATACAGAAAGAGAACGTTTAAGTTACCAAAACAAAACATGATTTGAATAATTAGGAGTTCATAATCCACATGGGCTTACAATCTTGCTAGTGAGATTTCCCGAAAGGCTATTATTCTAGAACCTTGCTCAGCAACTAGTGAAAAAAAAAATGATTGAAAAAACAAAGATGATTCTGCCAGTTCCCTGTTGTGGTTATATACTTTTGCTTGGATAAAATTTTATATAATAAATTTGCTTGAGACAAATTTAATGTAATAAAGTGCTATGTAGAGTATGAGCTATAGTTTTATACAGCTGACTTAATTGTAGAGAAAGCACATTGAACACTTTGGTTGAAACTTATGGTACCACATAAATGATTTAAATCTCACAATGTCCCTGAAAGATTGGTAAATATATATGTATTTTTTGTCACAGAAGCCCAGATGTGAATAATGTTAACTAAAATGCTACTCCATTTATAAAATCTTTACTTCTCTTCTGCATAATTTGCTACGATTGAAACTCATCCTTTATATTAGTAGAATTGCGCTAAGGAGGCAACAAAGGAGCAGGCAGACCCTGTGGTGCTTGATGATTATTTTGAAAGTTAAGTTGTTACTCTGGTTTTGGTTGATGGTTGAATGACGGACACCCCCATCTCCTTTTTTTTGAGACAGGGTGTCACTTTGTCACCCAGGCTGGAGTGCAGTGGCGTGATCACTGTTCACTGCAGCCTTGACATTCTGGGTTCAGGCTCAAGTGATCCTCCCATCTCAGCCTCCTGAATAGCCAAGGCTACGGGCATGCACTACCATGCCCAGCTAATTTTTTTGTTTGTAGAGAGGAGGTCTTGCTATGTTGCCCAGGCTGGCTTGTACTCCTGGGCTTAAGCAATCCTCCTACCTTGGCCTCCCAAAGTGCTGTGATACCAGGCGTGAGTCACTGTGCCTGGCAAATGACAGATATTCTTTTTATCTGAAGTGTGAGAGGCCATGGTTACCAGGGAAGAACTCCAAAAGCTGCAGCACTTAACGCAGTGTCCTCATACTCTTTTATTTCTTCTTGGTACGTTGATACCTGTACACACAGATTCATACGCACTTTATACATACCCACTATCGATTCTAAAGTAATATGACTGTTTGACAAACACACCTGAACTTATATATCCAAATGTAGCCTACCCCTTTCCACATGAAAGCATATTTCTACATTCTGATTTTCCAGCTTCGGGAATTTCACTTTTTGGGAATGTTTTATTTGTTTGTTTGTTTTGTTTTGTTTTGTTTTTTTTAGACGGAGTCTTGCTTTGTGGCCCAGGCTGGAGTGCAGTGGTGCGATCTTGGCTCACTGTAAGCTCCGCCTCCTAGGTTCACGCTGTTCCCCTGCCTCAGCCTCCCGAGTAGCTGGACTACGCCTGCCACCATGCCCGGTAATTTTTTTGTATTTTTAGTAGAGATGGGGTTTCACTGTGTTAGCCAGGATGGTCTTGATCTCCTGACCTTGTGATCCGCCCCCTTCGGCCTGCCAAAGTGCTGGGATTACAGGCGTGAGCCACCGCGCCCGGCCGAATGTTTTGTTTTTTTAAAACCTTCCAGGGTAGTAAGTTTTGCTCCTTAGAGTGGGTTTGGTTTTTTGAGAACAGCTTAACATCATTTGAAACCAAGTGAAGTAGACGAGCAGTCTGAGTAACATAAATAGTGGTAGAACATGAGCAGAGGGCCTGAGCAATTCTGCCTGAGGAGTTCCCATTTCTTGTTGCTCTAATCTCTTTTATAAAGAGCTGCCAGAGTCCACTTTTAAAATCTGAACTCTGGGGATGAAGTTTTTTGATTCCAAGGCCTCCTCTTTGCAGAATAAAAGTATCAAGACCTTCCCTAATTAAGCTCAACCTAACTTTACAGACTTACTTCCTATGCTAGTGCCATTAACTCTGGTTACTTACATTGAACTACTTGACTTTCAATGTGTACCAACCTGATGCCTTTGCCCACGTTGTTCCTTATGGAATAGCCTTTCCTTATTCCCATTGATTTATATTTATTACCCCCTTTTTGCAGAAGTTTTAATGTGGCCTTCATCATTCCTGCTGAATTCCTACTTATCTTTAGAGATCTATATAATGACAGTTTCCCTGTTTTCCAAGTTGTAAGTTAATCTCTCTGAGCTCTAATAGTACTTTGTGTTGACTTCTATCTTTTAGTATAGCTACTAGAACTACTAAGTTTTTGGTTTAAGTGCCTTCAGTTTTGTATGACTAGCCTTTAGCAGTGACTTATATTAGTATATAGTAAGTGTTCAATGTTTTTAGCATTGATCCTGAAGACAATTTCTTTCTTTTTTTACTAGAGACAAGGTCTCACTATGTTGCCCAGGCTGGTCTTGAACTCCTGGGCTCAAGTGATCCACCTGCCTTGGCTTCCCAAAGTGCTGAAATTGTAAGCATGAGCCACCATGCCAAGCCCTGAAGACAATTTCAGAGGGGACCCCCCAAGACATTTTGAGTAATGAATGTAGCTTTTCAAGGATATTTTAAAGATAATACTTGTTTGGCATATATATTCTATATTCAAATTTCTTTTTTTTTTTCTTGATTCCATACCATTAGAGAGATCCATAATGGCAGATTGCTTGTTCACTAGCTCTTCCTACAAAGTGACTTTGAAAATCTTCCCATAAAGAGGCAGGATCCATATTTCCTACCCTCAAATCTGGATTCAGAAGTGATGCTACATTACTCCTGAAGCTAAGTCATAAAAGCAATATGGCTTCTGCCTGTTTCTCTTGAGGCACTTGGGACCAGCCACCATGCTGTAAAGAAGCTTAAGTAGCCTGCAAAAAGGACTGTGTGGAGGGGAATCTGGCCCACAGTCCTGACTGAAGTCCTAATTGACAGCCAGCACCAGCATACCAGCCATATAAGGGAGCCATTTTGAAAGTGTATCCTTAAGTCTCCCAGTGAGCTGCCCCATCTGAGGAACCATGGAGCTGAGATAAGCTGTTCCCACTGAGTCCTGTCCAAGCTATAGATTTATGAGCAAAATAAGTGATTTTTGTTTTAAGCTACTAAATTTTGGAGGTTTTTGTTATGCAGCAATAGACAACTGATCTATCTTGTATATAGGTCATAGATCACAAAATTTTGATTTGTAAGTCCTAGGCATGATCTTATTTCCCTGTTTCAGAGATAGGAAATGAATAATCCAGAGTGCAAGTAGATTTCAGGTATACTATTATTGTGTTCATCTGGCTAGAGGAAGATGGTTTGAAGAAAAGACTCCCGGATCTGAAGTCAGGAGCCATGGGCTTGAGGTGGAATTTGGGCAAGAGGCCTAATCTCCCTGAGCCCAGTTTATTCTCCTGTTAAATGGGAATAATAATAACAGACCTATATTCATCTTTCTTCTTCCCCCATTCATTCACTTACTTAACAATGATTTATAGATTAACTGCAATGAGCTGTGCAAGCAATAAACATATAAAGATAAATATTACAAATTTCTTGTTTTCATGGAGTTCATAGCTTACTGGGAGACAGTAACATAATGAAGCTATTATTTCAAAACAGTGCAATAAGTACCATTATAGAAATAAGTATAGGGTTAAATTGTGACTAGAGGGGAGAGTAGTAAGTTCTGCCTTTGAGTGGTGGGGGCAGTTTCATAGAACAGGAGACACTAGATTACTCTGTCAAAGGATGAGTATGTGTCACCAAGTAGGCAAAGATCAAAAGGGCATTCCAGAGAGGAAAGATATATAAAGGCATAAATGCATAAGAAAGCATTATGTCTTCAGTCAACTCTAAAAATTTGAGGCCTAGAGGGTAAGAAACAAGATTAGAGCCAGGCAAGGAACAGATATTGGAGAGCCTTGTGTACCATGGAAAAGAGTTTGGGTTTTGTGTAGGTGAAAGGGAACCTCCAAAATAATTAAACTACAGAGGTAACAGGATTGGGCTGTAATTTAGAAAGGTATGTAGTAGTGGAGAATGGACTTTGAGGGAGGCAGTGGAGACAGAGGAAAAAGAAAAACGAGATGCCAGCTGGTCTGGCTGGCTGTTTAGGATGCTAATATAAAAATCCAGGTGAGAATTGATCAAGGCCTAAGGTAAGGCAGAGGCAAAAAGAAAAAGGGAGGATAAGTCAGGTCTGAGAGAGATTTAACAGGCAGAATAGACAGAATTTCTGATGAGGCTTTAAACTGATACAAGGATCAAATGTAATAATATATGCTCAAGTATAAAGTATGTACTCTACAAATATGAGAAACAATTAATTAGTGATAGAATTTGTAATATAAAACATTTTACATATGACTCCAAAGAAAACATATCAGCACTGTGTGCCTGATCAGGACATATATTTTCTCCAGTGTATCAAAAAACTATATGTAACCTTAGTAGGAAGGGTTGAAGCAATTAATATTTAAATTAACAATTACTTTCTGCTAAATCTTTAATCCAACTCCAGTGACTGTAAAACACTAAACTTGGTGGAAATGGTGGACGCGAGATGGAGAGAAGTAGGAAGAAGGATGGAGAGGAAGGGGGTAATTAGTGTAGAGCTCTAACAGATCCATGTCCCACACTCTATAAGGGTCTACAATAGTGTGGACCTTTGCTACCTAGAATCTTCAAAGAAGAAAGTAATCTTTACTGTCCTCCTCAATGGCATTAAGGAAAAGCACCTTCTTAAGTCTCCCTCCATCATATTCCCTCTAGGCAAAAGAGGGCTAACCACATTGGCTGAGAAGTGTTGCTTTGTTCATTCCCTACAAAAAAATAAGATCTGGAGGAGTTGATTACACATGTGAGTTGATTGCGCATGGCAATATAAAAATGAGCAAGAACTTGCCTGTTCCTCATGGCTTCATTTACATATTGCCCCAGGGTCTAACTCAGGAAAATCCCAGGATTGACCACACCTTCAGGTAGTATGGGTTTGTCAGGTAGTCAGTCCAACATAGGAAAGAGGAAAGATATGTACAAAAGGCACAGAGATATGAAACAGAATTTTGTGTTGACTTATTTGCAAGAGTCTGAGACCTGGCATGGTGGGAAATGAGATGGGAGAGAGAGAGAACAAGGGCTAGATCTTGGAGGGCCTCATTGACTTTGAAGGAAATTGGGATGTAGGAGAGAAGAATCCCCAGAAATAACTCAGCCAAGGAAGAACCAGGATCAGGTCATAATTTAGAAAGACCTGAAGTCTGTGTGGAGGATGTTGTGGTCCACAGAAGCCTGGGAAGATCAAGATTTCAAGTCCCTGTTTCCCCAGGAAAAACACATGGGACCTGATCAGGGTGTTTGCATTATAATGCTGTCCAGGTCTGGGCGTTCTTTTTTTTTTTTTTTAATTATACTTTAAGTTCTAGGGTACATATGCACAATGTGCAGGTTTGTTACATAGGTATACATGTGCTATGTTGGTTTGCTTCACCCATCAACTCATCATTTACATTAGGTATTTCTCCTAATGCTATCCCTCCTCCAGCCCCCTACCCCGCAACAGGCCCTGGTGTGTGATGTTCCCTGCCCTGTATCCATGTGTTCTCATTGCTCAACTCCCACTTATGAGTGAGAACATGTGGTGTTTGGTTTTCTGTCCTTGTGATATTTTGCTGAGAATAATGGTTTCCAGCTTCATCCATGTCCCTGCAAAGGATATGAACACATCCTTTTTTATGGCTGCATAGTATTCCATGGTGTATATCTGCCACATTTTCTTTATCCAGTCGATCATTGATGGGCATTTGGGTTGGTTCCAAGTCTTTGCTATTGTGAATAGTGCCACAACAAACATATGTGTCATGTGTCTTTATAGTAGCATGATTTATAATCCTTTGAGTATATACCCAGTAATGGGATTGCTGGGTCAAATGGTATTTCTAGTTATAGATCCCTGAGGAATCACCACCCTGTCTTCCACAATGGTTGAACTAATTTACACTCCCACCAACAGTGTAAAAGTGTTCCAATTTCTCCACATCCTCTCCAGCACCTGTTGTTTCCTGACTTTTTAATGATCGCCATGCTAACCGGCATGAGATGGTTTTGATTTGCATTTCTCTGATGACCAGCGATGATGAGCATTTTTTCATATGTCCATTGGCTGCATAAATGTCTTCTTTTGAGAAGTGTCTGTTCATATCATTTGCCCACTTTTTGATGGGGTTGTTTTTTTCTTGTAAATTTGTTTAAGTTCTTTGTAGAGTCTGGATATTAGCCCTTTGTCATATGGGTAGATTGCAAAAATTTTCTCCCATTCTGTGGGTTGCCTGTTCACTCTGATGATAGTTTCTTTTGCTGTGCAGAAGCTCTTTAGTTTAATTAGATCCCATTTGTCAATTTTGGTTTGTGTTGCCATTTCTTTTGGTATTTTAGATATGAAGTCTTTGCCCATGCCTATGTCCTGAATGGTATTGCAGGTCTGGGCATTCTTAACTCAAGGGATCCTTGAGTAAAAGTGATAGTGGGATCTTTACACTGATCCCACTAACAGCAAGTTACCAGGTCTTCATTTTCTTGCCATCCTTTTAATCACGGATAAGTGTTCTTCATACTGGCCTTGCCTCTCATCTCTAGCCGGAAAATCATTGGTACTTGCCCCAGGTAGGAGGAGGAGCAGAGAACAGAAGGTTTCTGTGGAGCTGCGTTAATCACCAAGGAGAGGCAGATGGCTCCAAGCCCACAGAGTGTGACCCAGGTAAGTTTAAAAGTGTGGCCGAAACCCAACAAACACCTCCCTGTAATTTTGCCCTCTCTACCCTTAGGTGAAAATGAGTCAAGCAAGGGAGTAGCCAAGCAGAATGCTGGGACAGTCATGGTTCTTTACAGACAAGGAGGCCCCATGGTCTTCATTAGGGAGAGAGGAAGATTTTCAAGGGGTTCTGGAATTTTCTGATTTTTCAATTGTTTTCCTGTTTCTTCTTTTTTTAAATTTAATTTAATGTAATTTTTTTTTTTTTTTTTTTGTGACAGGGTCTTGCTCTGTTGCCTAGGCTGGAGAGCAGCGGTTCAATCATAGCTCACTGTAACCTCAAACTCCTGGGCTCGAGCAATCCTTCTGCCTCAGCCTCCTGAGTAGCTGGGAATGCAGGTGCGTGCACCCACCCCTGGCTAATTATTATTATTTTTTTGTAGAGATGGAGTCTTACTATGTTGCCTAGGGTCTTGAACTCCTGGCCTCAAGGGATCCTCTCACCTCGGCCTCCCAAAGTGTTGGGATTACATGTGTGAACCATTGCGCCCAGCCTACTTTTCTATTTCTTTAGCTTTCTTTCTCATTTTGCTCTCTAGCACAGTAAATTTTCCTCTATTATTTAGAAAACCTATCCCTGTGCCGAGTATTTAATAGATTATTAAAATTTGCCATGAACTTATTTTATTTTAAAAGGTTAAATAGGAATGAGGAAGCAAAATTTAGATGAAGTAGATTTGTTAATCACTGGAGGTAGAAAGAGAGTTTCAGTAATCTGTTGCTGCAATCATTGACTCTCTAGTCCAAGAGGCATCTTGAAGACCAGTGCCTCTGATTTGATTTTCCCCTACAATCCTAAGCAGTGGTTTCCCTGATGACCATGAATATATATAGCATAGGCATCTCATTGCCTTTCCAAGCAGCCCCTCTGACAGCCAGAACTGAAATCTGCTTCTCATAATGGTCACCCACCACTCAGAATTCTACTCTCCTACATGAAATAACTTTTACCATTTCCTTGTAGTAGAGTAGCGGAACAAACAATGACACTAAAATCACAAGCACAGCAACCAATGCAGCAAAAGCTAGGACCAGTGCCACATGTTTTGCCATCATCACTTTTTTGATTGACTGCATTTGCTGTCCTTTGCAAACTGTTGCTCTGTCCCTCCTTCCCTTTAGTCTGCTCTTCCAATATGTAAAATATGGAGAATCTGGTCTTTACTAAGAGTAGCATAAATGTAGTTCTTAAGTCATTCCCAATTTGGAGCACTCTACACTATACTATCCTGAGCTTCGGATTAAGGCCTGAGTTTTCCTGACTTGAAATTTGAAGGGAATTCTTTTTGTTGTTGTTTTTCCTGGTAAGACTCTGCAGCTTTGCTGAGAAGAACCTAGTGGATAGGGAATATCCAATTTCTTATCTCCTGGCAACATGAGATTTCCAGAATCTTCCACAATCACTAAAGGGTCAGATCTTTGGGACTTCATCCCTTTGTTATAAGGTGACTTAGCAACAACAGTTTGGTTGCACTTGAAGATGCAGTTTTGAAGTATTGTCTCTTTTTGTGGCCTTTCTTCCTCCCTCTCTAAAATGAGTGAGTAGGTGGGTGAATGTGTATGGCAAAAGATGGGAGGAAAAGGTGGGCCAGGCAGTTGGAATTGTTTCTTAGTGTGGTTGGGTCTCACAGCTTTTTATGGTTGTTTTGCTCCTATCCTCCAGGCCCCTTTTGCCAACTCCTTCCCCACCCTTTCATCCTAAAGCCCCCAAAACCACAACCACAGTCAAATAATTAAACACACGAAACAAATAAAACTGCCTCTGTGTGAATATGTTTCTCTGGTCATGCCATCCCTGTGAGAGACGCCTCCCTCGTAAACAGTAACAGGCAGAATTTCTCTAGCAAGGCAGGCACACAACAGACTCTGCACCTTCAAGGCAGAAGCAGAAGGGAAGGCCAGTGCCTCTAGGTTAGGGCCTGTTGGTTCTTGGAAGGCACTCCCAAGAATCCTGGCAAACTCTGCAGGGAGAGGAAGACAAAAATTTCCAGTGTTTGCAGCCAACAGGGCCACGTGTTCATTCAAGAAAATTTATGACTTGGTTGGTCTCTATGGGCTTCTGGCTGAGTGAAGGTGAGAGAAATCTGTGGTAATTGCAGATCTGGGATGACCAAAGATGAGCCAATTTTAAACAACCTTCTAATGTAAACTTTTAAGGAGACGTTTAAAACTTCGAGCTTGAGGCTCATGTCTGTAATCCCAGCACTCTGCGAGACCGAGGTGGGAGCATTGCATGAGGCCAGGAGAGTTTGAGACCAATATGAACTACATAGTGAGACAGTCTCTATAAAACATAAAATTATGCCTTAGTCCTAGCATCTTGGAAACCTGAGGTGGGATGATTGCTTGAGCCTGGGAGTTTGAGTCTGCAGTGAGCCATTACTGTACCACTGCACTCCAGCCTGAGCCACAGAGTGAGGCTCTGTTTATAAAAGACAAAATAAAAAAGATAAGAAAAAACCCTGTCTCAGAATCCTAAAATCCAACTAAAGGGTTAAGTTCTAAAAATGATAATTATGCATTTTGTAAATTTCCTGTCCTTATAGTCCCAGCATGGAGTGACAAGGTTATTGGTGAGCACTAACACTCAACTGAGAAGCTTTCAGAAAATACTGTTATCTGGGGCTTACCAAAGACCAGTTAAATCAGAAATACTACCAAGTGGGGTATTTATATCCCTGTAAAAGTTCTCCGTGAACTTAATGGGCAGTCAGGGTTCAGCATCACTGCATTGAATAAACCAGTCTATGAAAGTCTTGCTAGAGGTTTTCTCAGGCTTTTTTTTTTTTTTTTTGAGACACAGTCTCACTCTGTTGCCCAGGCTGGAGTGCAATGGCGTAATCTCAGCTCACTACAACCACCGTCTCTCAGGTTCAAGCGATTCTCCTGCCTCGGCCTCCTGAGTAGCTGGGACTATAGGCGCATGCCACCACACCTGGCTAATTTTTTATTTTTAGTAGAGACAGGGTTTCACCATGTTGGCCAGGCTGGTCTCAAACTCCTGACCTCAGGTGATCCACCCACCTCTGCCTCCCAAAAAGCTGGGATTACAGGCGTGAGCCACCGCGCCCGGGGGTTTACTCAGTTTTAACATTGTGCCACATTGCTATATTTTGTGACTAGAGATGATATGGGCCCTCAGGGAGAGGAACTGATGATAGCTGCTGGAGTCTGAACAGGGCTTAGTCTGAGGAAGGAGGAAAACCAACAGAGAACAGAGTCAAGGACAGCAAAGGAGGAAGAAGACGTTTTAAGGAGTATGGCCTGGTCAAAGTGGTCTGGTCCCACAATGCAATAACTTAAAATGTCTCCATATTGTACAACAGGTGGATTATTGGTGACCTTAGTGAGATCAGTTGCAGTGAGATTTCACTTGGCCGAGGAGATAAGGAAACAGAGATAAGTGTGGACTAAAATTTTCAGAATTCTGGCCAGGCGCAGTGGCTCACGCCTATAATCCCAGCACTTTGGGAGGCTGAGGCGGTCGAATCACGAGGTCAGGAGTTCGACACCATCCTGACCATTGTGGTGAAACCAAGTCTCTACTAAAAATACAAAAATTAGTCAGGCATGGTGGTGCCTGCCTGTAATCCCAGCTACTCAGGAGGTTGAGGCAGGAGAATCACTTGAACCCAGGAGGCAGAGGTTGCAATGAGCTAAGATCATGCCACTGCACTCCAGCCTGGGTGACAGAGTGGGACTTTGTCTCAAAAAAAGAAAAAAAAAAGTAATTTTAGAATTCTAGCTGAGAAGCAACAGAAAGTCTTAAAAGATGTCAAAAGACAGAATTACAATAAATTTAGTTTAAAAATTGAATTGGCTTTATTTGCAATTCTAGAATCAGCAACACCTCATTCTGAGGGTTCCAATTTGCTGAGCAGAGGAGGTTGGCTTTATGGGCAGAAAACGGCTGAAGAAAGTGGAAATGAACAACAAAAAATAGATTGGTTGTTTCAAAGTGACTTTCCTTATAGGGTTAAAACAGAGGGGACTTCCTTATTACACTGACTCAGGTTGACTGGAATCTCCTAATTTTTAGAAAATGAGCTCATTTCAAAGTTCACTTTGATTATGTGGCACTTAGTACAAGTGACCTCATTCTGGTTTGGTCTGGCCTGCCAGGGCCTAGTGCAGGAGGCTAGCCCAAAACAATAGCCTCCCATAAATTTTAACAAAAGGGATACAGGATTCAGGAATTTTAATTTTTTAATTTTGTATTTATTCAATAATGGGTTAGATCTGAGTGTGTGTGTGTGTGTGTATATATATAAATAATATACGTATACTATACGTATACTATACGTATAGTATACGTATAGTATACGTATAGTATACATACACGTATACTATAGTATACGTGTACGTATAGGTATACGTATACTATACGTATACTATAGTATACATATACCTATACGTATACTATACGTATACTATAGTATACTATAGAATACGTATAATATACGTATACTATAGTATACTATAGAATACGTATACGTATAATATATGTATACGTATACGTATATGTATAACATATGTATACATATACGTATATGTATAACATGTATATGTATACATATATGTATACATATGTATAATATATGTATATGTATACATATATGTATAATATATGTATATGTATACATATATGTATAATATATGTATATGTATACGTATATGTATAACATATGTATATGCATACGTATATGTATAATATATGTATAACATATGTATATGCATACGTATATGTATAATATATGTATAACATGTATATGCATACATATATGTATAATATATGTATAACGTGTATATGCATACATATATGTATAACATATGTATAACAATGTATATGCATACATATATGTATAACATATGTATAACATGTATATGCATACATATATGTATAATATATGTATAACATATGTATATGTATACATATATGTATAACATATGTATATGTATACATATATGTATAATATATGTATAACACATGTATATGTATACATATATGTATAATATATGTATAACACATGTATATGTATACATATATGTATAATATATGTATAACATATGTATATGTATACATAACATATATATAATATATGTATATGCTAAGGAGAGGGAATGGATGAAAATATAGGAGGCTAGAGGGAGTAACATGGCTCCTGAAAATGTACAGGAATGGAAGTAGTAGCCTTGGACAGGAAGAAAGAAGAGACTTCACTGTCATTGTAACAGAGAGGAAGAAGCAGTCACTGGTGTGGATGCAAAATGTTTAGGCAGGGGCATGGGTAGGAATGTGAGGACCTGTTTGCCTCATGGCCTCTAATTCACTGTAAAGTGGAGGTAAGATCATTTGCAGGGTTTCTTAGTAAAGCCATTGCCCTCTGAGGTCTCTGGAACCATTGAGATAGAATGAGGCCACAGCTGAGCACACCCTCATTTCTCACTCCCTCCTGACACACAGAAGAGAGGACAGGTGCTATGTCTGCTGGGAACTGAGGTGCGGGCAGTATGGGAGACAGTTGGTTCCCTCTGTGTGGCTTTCTCCATCTCACATCACTCCTTACCTCCACTCATGCATTCGCCTGCCTCCTGCAGACTGCAGAGCCCTTCTGTTTTCTGTCTGTTCATTGTTCCTTCTTTCCTTCCATTGTGTCAGAATCTCCGCCTTTGATTGGCCACCACTGCTGCTGTCCTTAAGTGTCTTTGCCTTTTGTTATAAATGCTGAAAGTCTGATAATGTATCACTATTGATAGGTAATCAGAGGGCTCTTTTCCTTCCACAAGGCTTGCTGATAAATAAAGGGTATTGGAAGTCATTATATACCATTCGAAACATTTCTAGCCTTCTCAAAAATAAAAGACCAAATTCAATGATGAGTATGAATAAATAATGAAGGGCCGGGTTTCTGGGCCAGTGATCTTTCATCCTCATCTTGCTGTTTCTGTTCTTCACTTCTCCAAGCTCAAGCCTGGGAAAGGTGTGATGAAGGCTATCAAAGATGAATTCAAAATATAGTATGCAACAGCTACCAAAGGGCAACTTCATATCGATTTTCCTTTCAATGAACCACAGGTCTGGCTTACTTGGTTTAACATCCTGCTAGAATCAGGCAGTCTTTGGACTCAGTTCAGCAGTTTCTGGTTGGCATGATGATTCATCTAATGGAGAAATTGAGAACACTAAAGAATCTTTAATTGTGGTAAAATGCACATAAAATTTACCATCCTAACCACTTTTCAGTGTACAGTTCAGAAGTGTTAAGTATATTCACTTTTTTCCTTACATGAATACATAAGTAGCACACTTTGTGTGTGTGTATGCAACCAATCTCCAGAATTCTTTTCATCTGTAAAACCGAAACTTTGTATCCATTAGACAACTCCCAATTTCTCCCTCCCCCTAGCTCCTGGCAGCCACCATGTACTTTCTGTCTGTATTAATTTGATGATTCTTGGTGCCATATATGAGTGGAATTATACAGTATTTGTCTTTTTGTGACTGGATGATTTCACTTAGCATAATGTCCTTAAGGTTCTTCCATGTTGTAGCATGTGTCAGAATCTTCTTCCTTTTTAAGGGTGAATAATATTCCATTGGATGTATATGCCATATTTTGTTTATCCATTCATCTGTTGATGAACACTTGGGTTGCTTCCTACCTTTTGGCTATTATGAATAATGCTGCTATGAACATGGATGTATAAGTATCTGTATGAGTTTCTGCTAATTCTTTTGGGTGTCTACCCAGAGCTGGAATTGCTGGATCGTATGGTAATATTTTTTAATATTTTTTTTTTTTTTGAGACGGAGTCTCACTCTTGCCCAGGCTGGAGTGCAGTGATGCTATCTCGGCTCACTGCAAGCTCCGCCTCCCGGGTTCATGCCATTCTCCTGCCTCAGCCTCCCAAGTAGCTGGGACTACAGGCGCCTGCCACCACGCCCAGCTAATTTTTTGTGTTTTTAGTAGAGATGGGGTTTCACCGTGTTAGCCAGGATGGTCTCGATCTCCTGACCTCATGAGCCACCCACCTTGGCCTCCCATAGTGCTGGGATTACAGGCATGAGCCACTGCGCCTGGCCTAACACTTTTTAATTTTTTAAGGAACTGCCATACTGTTTTCTACAGTGGTTGCACCATTTTACATTCCTACTGGCAGTACACAAGGGTTTCAATTTCTTCACAGCCACACCAACACTTTTCTATTTTTTGATAGTAGCCATCCTAATGGGCAGCATCTTGGGGTTTTGATGAACATTTGTCTGATGCTTAGTGATATTAAACTTCTTTTCCTGCGCTTATTGGCTATTAGTATATCTTCTTTGAAGAAATGTCTATTCAAGTCATTTGCTTATTTTTAAAGTCAGGTTTTTTGTTGTTGAGATTAAGAGCGTTTTAAGATTTTTGCAGTAAGTATTTAGAGCAATATTGTAGGGTCTTATTAAGTCCAAGGCTTTTTATTTTTCTCCTGTGACTCCGCCACAGTCCCTGCTGTAAAATACAGTGGCTCTTCATGGTAAATTCCAATTTTAAGTAGCATTAAATGTGGCTGTACTCAGTTCTTTATTTTTAACTCATAATATTTGGGTCAGCATTTTTAGATAAAACGGATGCTATGTCTTTTGCCATAGCAAACAGGAAGGTATCTATTATTCTCTTTGCTGATGACATGGTCCTTCACTGAATGGTTGGTTTCTATCAGGAGAAACAGCTTGGTGTCAAGCATGCCATTTTTAGAATGTACTCTTGTTTAATAGAGCTTTATTAAACAGATAGATAAGTATAGTTATATTTCAGGGGTGGTGCTGTGTATTTTGGGACCAGCGTCACCCATCGGAGCCATGGAGATTCAATTCTGCTTCAAATTAATAGCTCCACAGGATCCACATGAAAGTTCTCAACTGGCAGGTACAGATGGAAACTAACTTCTATCCTAAAAATCCTTCAGGCTAGGTGTATCTCTTACGCTGTAGGTGCAGAAATTTAGAGCTTCACCATACTTGTTAGTGTCTTGGAGACATATCCAAAGTTGCTTTGTGGAGAAAAGTCTTATTTACCTGTAGATTTTCTTAGCCTACTCTATGTTTAAGGCCATACTCCTGGGTAAGAGCATAAACTGGACTCTACTTTCCTTAACTATCTACATGACAGGTGTTTCAGCCCAATACTTTCAATCAGGTATGAACATTATGAACTCATTAGTAAACATAGTTTTGGATTGTCTTTTATGGAAAACTTATTAAAGCCCATATGGGAAAAATGTTATGTGAGAAATACAGCCAAAAAGAGATGCTAAACACTCATTCTTTAGCTTCTCTGAGCTCCTTCCTGGTATTGAGTTGCTATACCCTAAACTCAGTTCTGCAGTGTATTATTGCTCTGTCTCAACAGAAAATTCTGTGCCCAAATTAAGACCTAACAACATGCCCTCAAATTTTACAGACTCTCTCTCTAATATTTGGAACACGGGATTTTTTTTCTTTATTCGGTGGAAGTCAGAAGCAGAGAAAAAGTTGTTTCTGAAAAAAGTTGCTATAGTTTGAAGTTTCCCTCAAAAGTTCATGTGTTGGAAACTTAATACCCAATGCAACAGTGTTGAGAGGGAGGTAGGGCTTAATGAGAGGGCTCCAACCAATGGATTAATGTCATTATTAAAAGAGAGAGTTAGTTATCACAAAGCAGGTTGTTATAAAGTGAGTCCAGCCTTTGATGCCTCTCTGTCTAATGTAATTACTTCTGTCTTCTTCCCTTTCACCATGAGATGACCCTTACCAGACACCATGTTTTTGGACTTACCAGCCTTCAGAACCATGAGTTAAATAAACTTTTGTTCTTTATAAATTACCCAGTCTGTGATATTCTGTTATAGCAGCAGGAAACAGATAAAGAAAAAATTTGTTTTTTAATTTTTATTTTAATTTTTTTTTGAGACAGGGTCTCACTTTTTCACATAGTCCAGAGTGAAGTGGCATGAACAGAGCTCACTGCAGCCTCAACCACCTGGGCCCAAGCAACCCTCCTGTCTCAGCCCCCAAGTAGCTGGGATTACAGGCGCATGCCACCATGCCCAGATAATTTTTGTATTTTTTGTAGAGATGGGGTTTTGCCATGTTGCCCAGGCATGTCTCAAACTCCTAAGCTTAGGCAATCTGCCTTCCTCAGCCTCCCAAAGTGCTGTGATTACAGGCCTGAGCCACTGCACCCAACCAAAGACAAAAATTAAGCTTTTTTAAAAAAAAATTTTATTCCCATAGGTTTTTGGGGAACAGGTGATATTTGGTTACATGAGTAAGTTCTTTAGTGGAGATTTGTGAGATTTTGGTGCACCCATCTCCGGAGCAATATACACTAAACTTAACTTGTAGTCTTTTATCCCCTACCCCCTTCCCACTCTTACCTCTGAGTCCCCGAAGTCCACTGTGTCATTCTTATGCCTTTGCATCCTCATGGCTTGGCTCCCACTTATGAGTGAGAACATAAACATTTAGCCTTTTTTTAAAAAAAAAATTGAGATGGAGTCTCACTATGTTGCCTAGGCTGGTCTCAAATTCCTGAGCTCAAATTATCCTGGTCTTGGATTCCTGAGCTCAAATTGTCCTACTGCCTCAGCCTCCTAAGTGGCTGGGATTACAGGAATGCTTTTTTCTTTCTTTCTTTTTAATTTTTTAAAACAAAAACAATGTTATATAGCCTCATGAATGTCTTTGCCTTTTGCCTTGACTGTCAGAAAATTAGTTTTAAATTCAAGCATTCTTTCAAATCTAATTTTGTTTGATGTTAGTATTTGCTGACTTTGCTTTTTATTTGATGTATGTATTCTTTTTAATAGCTTTATTGAGGTATAATTTACACACCATAAAAATCTGCCATTTGAACTGTACGATTCAATAATTTTTAGTAAATTTACAGAGTTGTGCTGCTATCATCACAACCCAATTTAGAATAGTTTCATCATCCTGAAAAGACCCTTTTTCCCAACCCCAGGCAACCATTAATCTACTACTTTCTGTCTCTATAGATTTGCCTAATCTGGTTATTTCATGTAAACAAAATCACACCAGAGTCAAACCATTTGTGGCTGGCTTCCACTGCTGAGCATAACAATTTCAAGGAAAATCTATGTAATAACATGTATCATTTACATGGTATCTTTTAAAGTGCAAAACTTAAAAATTTTGATAAATTCCAATGAATTTTGATTCATTTTGAGTTTTTTTGTGTGTATGATGTGAGATAAGGGTTTGAATTCATCCTCGTCCATCAGTATAGGTGCTCCTTGATTTATGATGGGGTTACATTTTGATAAACTCATTGTAAGTCAAAAATATTTTAAATGGAAAATGCATTTAATACTGTGATAAACCGGTTATAAAGTCAAAACTTGTAAACCAGGGGTTATCTGTACTTCATTCTTTTCATTGCTGAATAATATTCCCTCGTATGGATATACCACACTTTATTTATCCATTCACCAGTTGATGGACATTTGGATTTTTTTCAGGTTTTGGCTATAGTATTAGTCCATTTTCACACTGCTAAAAATAACCACCTGAGACTGGGTAATTTATAAAGAAAAGAGGTTTAATTGACTCACAGTACCACATGGCTGGGGAGGCCTCAGGAAACTTACAATCATGGCGGAAAGCAAAAGGGAAGTAAGGCATGTCTTACATGGTGGCAGGAAAAAGTGAAGGTGGGGAGTGCCACACTTTTAAACCATCAGCTCTCATGAGAACTCACTCACTATCATGAGAACAGCATGGGGAAAATCTGCTCCCATGATCCAATTACCTCCCACCAGGTCCCTCTCCTGACCTGTGGGATTACAATTCGACATGAGATTTGAGAAGGGACACAGAGCCAAACCATATCAGCTATTATGAGTAATCTTCTATGAGCATTCACATACAAGTTTTTGTGTGGATGCACATTTTTATTTCTCTTGAGTAGATGCCTAGAAGAAGAATTGCTGGATCTTATGGTTAATTTATGTTTAACTTTTAAACTGTTTTCCAAAGTAGCTGTACCATTTTACATATCCTGCAACGATGTATGAAGGTTCCAGTTTCTCTATGTCTGTACCAACACTTGCTATTGCCTGCCTTTTGGATTATAGCCATTTTAATGGGTGTGCAGTGGTATCTTACCTTGGCTTTAACTTGCATTTCCCAGCTGGGTACAGTAGCTCATGCATGTAATCCTAGCATCTTGGGTGGCTGAGGCAGGCAGATCATTTGAGCTCAGGAGCTTGAGACCAGCCTGGGCAATGTGGTGAAACCCTGTCTCTACAAAAAATACAAAAATTAGCCAGGCAAGGTGGCACACACCTGTGGTTCCAGCTACTCAGGAGGCTGAGGTGGCAGGATCGCTTGACTCCAGTTGAGACTGGAGTGAGCTGTGATTGTGTCACTGCACTACAGCCTGGGTGACAGAGTAAGACCCTGTCTCAAAAAAAAGAAAAAAAAAAGAATTTGCATTTCCCTAGTAACAAATGATGTTAAGCATCTTTTCTTGTGCTTATTGGTCATTCAGATATCTTCTTTAGTAAAATGTTTATTCAAATGTTTTGCCCACTTTAAAAATTGAGTTTTCTTCTTACTATTAAATTGTAAGAGTTCTTTATATATTCTGGATACAAGTCCCTTACCAGATACATGACTTACAAATATTTTTCTCCCAGTATGTGACTTACCTTTTTATTTTGTTAATGGTATCTTTTGAAGTGCAAAACTTAAAAAAATTTGATAAATTCCAATGACTTTTGATTCATTTTGAATTAATTTTTTGTGTATGATGTGAGATAAGGGTTTGGATTCATGTTTGTCTTTCTGTATATCTAATTATTGCAGCACCATGTGTTGAAAAGATGGCTTGTCTTTTGCTGGCTTCACTTTTATTTTATTTTATTTGTGCCTTTAAAGAAAAGGTGAAGTAGGCATAAATAATTTATGAACAAAAATGAAGATGCTCTCTGTGTTGAATTTCTAAATGCTTACATGAGAGAATGAGCATCAGACTGACGTGTTAACAATAATTTGAACCACAATTTTATTTTGTTCCCTTCATCTTCCCCATTCCCTCCCCAACCCTGTAGTTAACATCTGCTTCTCTCCTGTAAGAGGAAGTGAAAGATTTAGGTCAGGCCCCAAACCAAACTATCTTTACTGCACTCTTCCCTTTTAAGAAAAAAAAAAACCCACCCTGCTGGGTCCGTTTAGCACTAAATTACCCTACATCAACGGTTCTATTGTGATTTTTGGAAGTTGGCCTTCCCCCGGAAGCAGAACTGCTGTTGCTGGGACTGGGTGTTATGAAATCAATCTAGCTGGTCACTTTGAAGGATGCTGACAGGAGTCAAGAGAGACGATCCTTCAAGTATCACAGGACTTTCCCTTATATTTGCTTTACAGATGAATTTCTTACAAGAAATATCTCAGAGGAATATTACCAGAGCTGGAGATCTTCCACATTCAGACCCTACATGTATCTGTGGTGCTGGGCAGAGGTAACCCCAAATAAGAATAGGTTCAGTTGACTGATACAAGGCAGCAAGACTGGCATCCTTGGGGAAGTCTGTCTCTGGAAAGATATTATCCATCCTGCTATCTTAAGTCATTATAAAGAACAGGATGATTGCATCTTCCTTTATGGATATGTACTGGGTTCCTCTCTTTTATGGTGCTGACCTAGCAGCTATAACTGGGATATCTTTCTACTCTGGCTTTGACAAATATCCCTCACAATCAGGGCTGTGGCATAATAATGATAAAAATCATAGCTAATATGCATATAGCACTTATTATATACCAGCAACCCTTTTCCTGTCTTACATATATTAACTCATATAACTGTGTCTTGGCTATATGTATTAAAATGAATTATTGAGAGGAGTAGTGATATAGAAGCAATTGACATATTATTTGGACTGTATGGGGAACTCCATCTCCTAAAAGAGCTTTGAGACCAGAAGGAAAGGCCTGAGACAGTACTTGAGGGGTAAAGGTGAACAGAAGGGTCGTTTTTTAGGGTCTCATATTCTTTCATCTCTAGAACTCATTCAAGACAAAAGTTACAGGGAGAAGACACTGATCTTCATTTCCCAGCTTTGGTTAGACATATTCTTTTAGAATCCTTCTTCAAGGGCCTCCAGAATCCCTGTCATCCCTCATTTCCAGGCATTCACCTTAGTGCCTGCTTTCCCTGCTGTGGCATGGGGCCATTCCCCAGCTATCCAGGTTTGTCCTTGGCAGGTTGGGGTCTCCCTCGATGCTTTCCTGTCCTGTCTTTCAATGTGACAACTGTTTGCTAGAAGGGGGCAGTTTCAGCATTAAGGGTGAGGTCCTGTAACATTTTAACTCACTGCTGGCCCAAACAAAAGATTTCACCAAGTTTAAGATTTTAGTAATATACAAACATTTTGGCTTATTTTAGGCTATTAGCCAGTTTGTTGCATTTTAGTATAAGATTCAGAAGCTAGTTTCTGGGAGAAAACGAAAGGAGAGGGGAGAGGCTGAGGGCATACGGTGTCTGAAACAAGAAGAGCTGAAAAGGAAGGAAAGATTGGAAAGCCTTTGTCTACATCAAAATTTTGCTGAGGTCTTTCCCTGACAGAAAGGCTAATAAGAGATGCAGGTAGGTCCTTCATTCCTGCCCCCAGATCACACCAATGTTATTAACTATGGTCTCCTACAAACCGTGCACTCAACTTTGTTGTCTAACACAGGAGAATGACTCAAATGAGGGGAATGTCCAGACCCATGAAAGTCAGGTTATTGCAAATGGAGGTAGGCAACTAGTTTTAGACAGGTGCTTCCAGAGAAGACATGCTTTAGATGGCAATCTCCTCACTGATACATGAAGGCAGACCCTGCCAAGCTGGGTATATGATCAAGATGGTCTTAAAGTTCCCCTCAGCTTGACTAAATTTTAGACAGGCTTCTTCCCGAGTATAGGCCCTTGAGCTCTCTTTTTCTTAGAGCATGTACTTCATTTTTCCTTTCTTTTTTCCCCCCTTTTTCATAGAACTGTAGTTCAGAAGGAAGAATATTTACTGTAGAAAGCTTGTAATTGTAAATTCTTTGGCCCTCTGAGAGGTCAATCTTCTCCCAACCTCTTGCAAGTTTTATAACCCAGGAATGTCTTTCACAAGGACCTGGGAGCCGCCACTTTGCAATGTAATTATCAAGAAAGACAGCTCCCCTATTTCCCAGTCTCTGTGGGACCATAGGAGCCTAGCTTTAATACATGAACAAGCACCAGCTAGCAAACACAGATGGCCTACTCCCACTGGCCAGTGCTAATGTCCTCTAGTACTTTTCTATTTGCTCACTCCAGTGCTTAAAAATTCTCCCTCTTTTTGTTTTCAAGTTTAACCATTCTCCCCTATTGCAATAGACTTGACTCCAATGGCAATAAGTATTGAATACAGTCTTTCTTGCCTGTTTAGCTCTATGCTGTGCAATTTTTCTTTGATATATAGAAACTTGCACAGTATTTTACCTAAACCGACTCCAAATGAGTTTGAAAAGCCATTAACCCAGAACACAGGATAACTTTGTCATGGTACACTGTTATTTGGACTAATTTTTTGGGGGGATTCTGACATATAAAACATTTTGCATAATATCTCCTTTAATAAGTCCAAAACCAAAACCAGAATGCTTCTCATCTTTCTTTGTCATGAGATATCCCAGGTATTCAAAAATACACAATTCTATACACGCACACACACACACACACACACACACACATACACTTAGTAGCTATTTTTTTTGTAGGCCTACTTTATGCTAGGCACTGTGTACTTTCTATACATAGTACTTTATATACATTTCTTCATTTAATTCTTATGGCATCTCTATGATTAGGGCTCATTATTTATTTTACAGATGAGGAAGCTGGGGCTCAGAGAGGTTAAGTAATCACCTTAAATCACAGCTGGTACACGTCAGAAGTGTGATATTAATTCAGTCCCTGAGTCTATAAATCATAAAATCATGCTTTTAATGGTTGTTTTCCAAGGATTCACTGGGCTACCTTGTTAGGATTCTGGCCCAGAGAGAAATCTGTATTTCCAAAGGGATTAAGGATGAGCTTCTGTCAAGTTTTGCTTCTGTCTTACCTCCTGGAGGCATTGTACTATTTCCCTGAGTAAAGATTTACTATTTCTTGGAGGACTTCTTCCCAAAGTATGTCCCCCATACCCCTTCCCGCCCCTGTTTTCTCTGTATCCATGTATCCCACCCTTGTTTTCTCTGTATGCTTTGTGGCCTGGTCCAGTCTCTTGGAGCAGCCATTCTGATCTTGCTTTCAGGGTTGCTCTGACAAGAACGGCTGGGGATCTCCCCTGGTGCTTCCAGCATTCAGTATGTGCTTCCTCAGTAGACCTTGAAGATGGTAGCAATTTCCTCTCTGACTCATGCATAGGAGGAGATTCCAACATTTTCTCTGTCATTCTCTCAATCATCTGTCCTCTCAGCAGCACTTGGGTGATGACTAGGGCTCAAATAATGCACTATGATATCACCAGCTCACAACTGATGACATCACAAGGCACAATAATAACAAAAGCATCAGGAAGCAGGCAGAGCAAGGGTTTCGATGTATTTCAACATATCTGCAATGCCAGAGAAACCAATCCCTGTTTAAAAACCTAAGTCTTTCTAGCTTCCAAGTTTTCTCTCTGAGATGGAAGGAAACTTTCTAGTATTGACTACCTTCATTAAATACCTGTTATTTCTGAGTCTATGCTTAAAAGTATCCTAGACAGAATCTCAGAACCACTTCACTGCCTAGAAAAACCATCTCTGGGACTGTGAATGGCTCTGTGCTCCAGGCAGGTGATAAGTCACATTTTTGCTATAGAGCCCACCTGTCATATAGGGTGCTGTAAGGTTTTATTTTGTGGACCTGTAGAAAGCACTGTGTGGGTTTATGAACCTGGGCCGCTTGAATTCAGGGGAGCAATGATGAGGGCACTAAAATTCTCTGCTTCCAACTTTTCTCCTTTCTTCTGTTGGAGTGGCTCCCTCTGACTAGGCCTCCAGCACATGCAGCCCTTGCCTTGGATGAATCTAAGAATTTTACTTCTATTTATTACTGATACCAGGGTTTAGATTATTTTCAGTGTTAATGAGGCATTTTATGGAAATCAACATATATTGTCATAGACAAGAGAAGTTAAAATTATTTAAAATAATACTTTTCTCTAGCTATAAGAACTTTGTGGAAAATTTGGAAATTGGAAAATACAGAAATAAAAAAGTTATGCACAATCCCATTAACCCAGAAGCACCCATTGCTAACAGTTTTTTTTAATCTTTCAATCTTTTATTCTGAAGCTCTTTTGTTTTCAAACAAAAAGACATGGCCCCTAAGCCCTAAAACTTACAACTTCAAGGGCAACACAAATGAGAAAAATTAAGACAAAATGAGATTGAAAACCCAATAACATATGGAATATTGGTGATAATAGAACTTCAATCCTTCTGTGAGCATATCTACTCAATTTTTATTTTAAAATGAGAAAATTCTAAAAATCCATATACAGTCAATTTGGAAAACAGATGAGTCTGTCAAGCTCTCAGTGGACAAGCTACGGCTAATTAGTGGCTACAAAACAATTAATGGATAAGCATAATGAATAAGTTTGGGGTTGATTCAGAAAAGAAATATGAGGTGACTTAGTAAACACTGCATTTTTGATATGCTCCCTGGCTTGTAAAAGTGCCATTGAGACACATATTGCCTGGAATCAGTCACATCCTGTCTTGTTTACCACTTATTATATATCCGTAGGCAGGTTACTTAACCTCTCTAATGTTTTCTCATCTATAAAGTAGGGAAAACAGGTTGTTGTGACTATTAATTGAGATAATTCCTCTAACATGTTTAATGTAGTCCCTGATGTGTGACAAGTGCTCAAGAAATGCTGAGTATGATTAGAGGTAGTGGAAGGTAGCGGGTAGGACAAGCTCTGGTCAGACTGCCTTGCCACTCTTGTGGCATTTTTTCTACTGGGTTGTAAGACTGGATCATCAACAATGATGTGAATTTGAAAATGAACCAGTTTTGTCTTTGAATTGCTTTAAGGTAAATTATTAATCAAAGAAAGCACTCACAAAATGCTTCTGGGAAGTCCAGATTTTTCTTTTCTTTCTTTCTTTTTTCTTTTTTTTTTTTTGAGATGGAATCTCTGTTGCTCAGACTGGAGTACAGTGGTGTGATCTCGGCTCACTGCAGCCTCTGCTTCCCGGGTTCAAGTGATTCTCCTGCCTCAGCCTCTGAAGTAGCTGGGATTGCAGGTGTGCGTGCTACCACACCTGGCTAATTTTTGTATTTTTAGTAGAGATGGGGTTTCACTATGTTGGCCAGGCTGGTCTTGAACTACTGACATCAGGTGATCTGCCCACCTCAGCCTCCCGAAGTGCTGGGATTACAGGTGTGAGCCGCTGTGTCTGGCCAGTCAATTTTTTCTAATGAAGACTTTTTTCATCATTATAGACTCTTAGAGAGTAGCAGTTATTTACTTTTAATGAATCCACATACAGTTTCACCATTAAGATGGTAAAACCAAAAGCCAAAAAAGCAGTTCTTTACTTTGGAAAATGTACTGTTGAATACATTTGGAGCCCATTATAACTTGACCTCTTGTAGTGCTCAGAGCTGCCCACTATGAACCAGTTATTGGTGGAAGGATGGACAGAGAGAAAGAGTCAGAGAGAACCTGAATATATGTTACACTGTGATATTTGTGGAGAAACCAAAACCTTTTTTTTGTTGTTTTTTTTTAAATTATACTTTAAGTTCTGGGATACGTGTGCAGGACATGCAGGTTTGTTACATAGGTATACACGTGCCATGGTGGTTTGCTGCACCCATCGACCTGTCATCTACATCAGGTATTTCTCCTAATGCTATACCTCCCCTAACCCCCCCACCCCCAGACAGGCCCCAGTGTATGATGTTCCCCTCCCTGTGTCTGTGTGTTCTCATTGTTCAACTTGCACTTAAGAGTGAGAACATGTGGTTTTTGTGTTAGTTTGCTGAGAATGATGGTTTCCAGCTTCATCCATGTCCCCGCAAAGGACATGAACTCATCCTTTTTTATGGCTGCATATTATTCCATGGTGTATATGTGCCACGTTTTCTTTATCTAGTCTATTACTGATGAACATTTGGGTTGGTTCCAAGTCTTTGCTATTGTGAACAGTGCTGCAATAAACATACGTGTGCATGTGTCTTTATAGTAGCATTATTTATAATCCTCCAAAGGATTACCCAAGTACATACCCAGTAATGGGATTGCTGGGTTAAATGGTATTTCTGGTTCTAGATCCTTGAAGAATAGCCACACTTTCTTCCAAAAAAAAATTTTTTTTTTTTTGAGGCAGAGTCTCGCTCTTTTGCCCAGGCTGGAGTGCAGTGGCATGATCTCGGTTCACTACAAGCTCCGCCTCCCGGGTTCTCGCCATTCTCCTGCCTCAGCCTCCCGAGTAGCTGGGACTACAGGCGTCAGCCACCGTGCCCGGCTAATTTTTTGTATTTTAGTAGAGATGGGGTTTCACTGTGTTAGCCAGGATGGTCTCGATCTCCTGACCTCGTGATCTGCCCGCCTTGGCCTCCCAAAGTGCTGGAATTACAGGCGTGAGCCACCGCACCCGGCCAACTTGTTTTTTTTTTAATTATACTTTAAGTTCTGGGGTACATGTGCAGAACGTGCAGTTTTGTTACATAGGTGTACACATGCCATGGTGGTTTGCTGCACCCATCAACCGGTCATCTACATTAGGTATTTCTCCTAATGCTATCCCTCCCCTAACCACCAACCCCCCCGGACAGGCCTTAGTGTGTGATGTTCCCCTCTCTGTGTCCATGTGTTCTTGTTGTTCAACTCCCACTTATGAGTGAGAATGTGCAGTGTTTGGTTTTCTGTTCTTGTGGTACTTTGCTGAGAATAATGGTTTCCAGCTTCATCCATGTCCCTGCAAAGGACACGAACTCATCATTTTTTAATGGCTGTATAGTATTCCATAGTGTATATGTGCCACATTTTCTTTATCCAGTCTATCATTGATGGGCATTTGGGTTGGTTTCAAGGCTTTGCTATTGTGAATAGTGCCACATTAAACATGTGTGCATGTGTCTTTATGGTAGAATGATTTATAATCCTTTGGGTATATACCCAGTAATGGGATTGCTGGGTCAAATGGTATTTCTAGTTATCAATCCTTGAGAAATCGCCACACTGTCTTCTACAATGGTTGAACTAATTTATACTCCCACCAACAGTGTAAAAGCATTCCATTTCTCCCTATCATCTCCAGCATCTGTTGTTTCCCGACTTTTTAATGATTGCCATTCTAACTGGCATGGATGGTATCTCATTGTGGTTTTGATTTGCATTTCTCTAATGACCAGTGATGATGAGGTTTTTTTCATATGTTTGTTGGCTGCATAAATGTCTTCTTTTGAGAAGTGTCTGTTCATATCCTTCACACACTTTTTGAGGGGTTTTTCTTTTCTTGTAAATTTGTTTAAGTTCTTTGTAGATTCTGGATATTAACTCTTTGTCAGATGATGGATAGATTGCAAAAATATTTTCCCATTCTGTAGGTGGCCTGTTCACTCTGATGATAGTTTCTTTGGCTGTGCAGAAACTCTTTAGTTTAATTAGATCCCCTCTGTCAATTTTGGTTTGTGCTTCCATTGCTTTTGGTGTTTTAGACATGAAGTCTTTGAATATGCCTATGTCCTGAATGGTATTCCCTAAGTTTTCTTCTAGGGTTTTTATGGTTTTAGGCCTTACTTTCAAGTCTTTAATCCATCTTAAGTTTGTTTTTGTATAAGGTGTAAGGAAGGGGTCCAGTTTCAGTTTTCTGCATATGGTTAACTAGTTTTCCCAACACCATTTATTAAATAGGGAATCCTTTCCCCATTGCTTGTTTTTGTCAGGTTTGTCAAAGATCAGATGGTTGTAAATGTGTGGTATTATTTCTGAGGCTTCTATTCTGTTTTGGTACCAGTACCATGCTGTCTTGGTTACTGTAGCATTGTAGTATAGCTTCAAGTCAGGTAACGTGATGCCTCCAGCTTTGTTCTTTTTGCTTAGGATTGTCTTGGCTATATGCGCTGTTTTTTGGTTCCATATGAACTTTAAAGTAGTTTTTTCCAATTCTGTGAAGAAAGTCAATGGTAGCTTGATGGGGATAGCATTGAATCTATACAATACTTTGGGCAGTATGGCCATTTTCACAATACTGATTCTTTCTATCCATAAGCATGGAATGTTTTTCCATTTATTTGTGTCCTCTCTTATTTCCTTGAGCAGTGGTTTGTAGTTCTCCATGAAGAGGTCCTTTACATCCATTATAAGTTGTATTCCTAGGTATTTTATTCTCTTTGTACCAATTGTGAATGGGAGTTCACTCATGATTTGGCTCTCTGTTTGTCTGTTATTGGTGTATAGGAATGCTTGTGATATTTGCACATTGATTTTGTATCCTGAGACTTTGCTGAAGTTGCTTATGAACTTAAGGAGATTTTGGGCTGAGATGATGGGATTTTCTAAATATACAATCATGTTATCTGCAAACAGAGACAATTTGACTTCCTCTCTTCCTATTTGAATATGCTTTATTTCTTTCTCTTGCCTGATTGCCCTGGTCAGAACTTCCAATACTATGTTGAATAGGAGTGGTGAGAGAGGGCATCCTTGTCTTGTGCTGGTTTTCAAAGGGAATGCTTCCAGTTTTTGCCCATTCAGTATGATATTGGCTGTGGGTTTGTCATAAATAGCTCTTATTATTTTGAGATATGTTCCATCAATACCTCGTTTATTGAGAGTTTTTAGCATGAAGGGTGTTGAATTTGATTGAAGGCCTTTTCTGCATCTATTGAGTTAATCATGCAGTTTTTGTCATCGATTCTTTTTATGTGATGGATTATGTTTATTGATTTGCGTATGTTGAACCAGACTTGCATCCCAGGTATGAAGCCAGCTTGATCGTGGTGGATAAGCTTTTTGATGTGCTGCTAGATTTTGTTTGCCAGTATTTTATTGAGGATTTTTGCACTGATGTTCATCAGGGATATTGGACTGAAATTTTCTTTTTTTTGTGTGTGTCTCTTCCAGGTTTTGGTATCAGAATGATGCTGGCCTCATAAAATGAATTAGGGAGAATTCCCTCTTTTTCTATTGATTGGAATTTTTTCAGAAGGAATGGTACCAGCTCCTTTTCGTACCTCTGGTAGAATTTGGCTGTGAATCCATCTGCTCCTGGACTTTTTGATTGGTAGGCTATTAATTACTGCCTCAATTTCAGAACTTGTTATTGGTCTATTCAGGGATTCAACTTCTTTCTGGTTTAGACTTGGGAGGGTGTATGTGTCCAGAAATTTATCCATTTCTTTGATTTTCTAGTTTATTTGCATAGAGGTGTTTATATTGTTCTCTACTGGTAGTTTGTATTTCTGTGAGATCAGTGGTGATATCCCCTTTATCATTTTTAATTGCATCTGTTTGACTCTTCTCTCTTTTCTTCTTTATTAGTCTGGCTAGTGGTCTGTCTAGTCTGTCGATCTTTTAAAAAAGCCAGCTCCTGGATTCGTTGATTTTTTTGAAGGGGTTTTTGTGTCTCTATCTCCTTCAGTTCTGCTCCGGTCCTAGTTATTTCTTGTCTTCTGCTAGTTTTTGAATTTTTTTGCTGTTGCTTCTTTAGTTCTTTTAATTGTGATGTTAGGGTGTCGATTTTAGATCTTTCTAGCTTTCTTCTGTGGGCATTTAGCGCTATAAATTTCCCTCTAAACACTGCTTTAAATGTATACCAGAGATTCTGGTACATTGTGTCTTTGCTCTCATTGGTTTCAAACAGCATCTTTATTTCTGCCTTAATTTCATTATTTACCCAGTAGTCATTCAGGAGCAGGTTGTTCAGTTTCCACGTAGTTGTGCAGTTTTGAGTCAGTTTCTTAATTCTGAGCTCTAATTTAATTGCACTGTGGTCTGAGAGCCTGTTATGATTTCCATTCTTTAGCATTTGCCAAGGAGTGTTTTAGTTCCAATTATATGGTCAATTTTAGAACAAGTGCGATGAGGTGCTGAGAAGAATGTATATTCTGTTGATTTGGGGTGGAGAGTTCTGTAGATGTCTATTAGGTCTTCTTGGTCCAGAGGTGAGTTCAAGTCCTGAATATCCTTGTTAATTTTCTGTCTTGTTGATCTCTCTAATATTGACAATGGGGTGTCAAAGTCTCCAACTATTACTGTGTAGGACTCTAGGTCTTTTTGTAGGTCTCTAAGAACTTGCTTTATGAATTTGGGTGTTCCTGTAGTGGGTGCATATATACTTGGGATAGTTAGCTCTTCTTGTTGAATTGATCCCTTTACCATTATGTAATGCCCTTCTTTGTCTTTTTTGATCTTTGTTGGTTTAAAGTCTGTTTTATCAGAGACTAGGATTGCAACCCCTGCTTTTTTTGTTGTTATCCATTTGCATCGTAAATATTCTTCCATCCCTTATTTTGAAACTATGTGTGTCTTTGTACATGAGATGAGTGTCCTGAATACAGCACACTGATGGGTCTTGACTCTTTATCCAATTTGCCAGTCTGTGTCTTTTAACTGGTGCATTTAGCCCGTTTACATCTAAGGTTAATATCGTTATGTGTGAATTTGATCCTGTCATTATGATCCTAGCTGGTTATTTTGTCCATTAGTTGATGAGGTTTCTTCATAGCATCGATGGTCTTTACAATTTGGTATGTTTTTGCAGTGGCTGGTACCAGTTGTTCCTTTCCATGTTTAGTGCTTCCTTCAGGAGCTCTTGTGAGGCAGGCCTGGTGGTGACAAAATCTCTCAGCATTTGCTTGTCTGTAAAGGATTTTATTTCTCCTTCGCTTCTTATGAAACTTAGTTTGGATGGATATGAAATTCTGGGTTCAAAATTCTTTTCTTTAAGAATGTTGAATATCGGCCCCCACTCTCTTCTGGCTTGTAGGGTTTCTGCAGAGAGATCTGCTGTTAGTCTGATGAGCTTCCCTTTGTGGATAACCCGACCTTTCTCTCTGGCTGCCCTTAACATTTTTTCCTTCATTTCAGCCTTAGCGAATCTGATGATTATGTGTCTTGGGGTTGCTCTTCTGAGAGTATCTTTGTGGTGTTCTCTGTATTTCCTGAATTTGAATGTTGGCCTGCTTTGCTAGGTTGGGGACATTCTCCTGGATAATATCCTGAAGAGTGTTTTCCAACTTGGTTCCCTGTCACTTTCAGGTTCACCAATCAAATGGAGACTTGGTCTTTCCACATAGTCCCATATTTCTTGGAGGCTTTGTTCATTCCTTGTCATTCTTTTTTCTCTGATCTTGTCTTCTCACTTAATTTCATTAAGTTTATCTTCAACCTCTGATATCCTTTCTTCCACTTGATTTATTCAGTTATTGATAGTTGTGTATGCTTCAAGAAGTTCTCATGCTGTGTTTTTCAGCTCCATCAGGTAATTTACGTTCTTCTCTAAACTAGTTATTCTAGTTAGCAATTCCTCTAACCTTTTTTTCAAGGTTCTTAGCTTTCTTGCATTTGGTTAGAACATGCTCCTTTAGCTCAGAGGAATTTGTTATTTCCCACCTTCTGAAGCCTACTTCTTTCAATTCGTCAAACTCATTCTCTGTCCATTATGTTCCCTGCTGGTGAGGAGTTGTGATCCTTTGGAGGAGAAGAGGTGTTCTGGTTTTTGGAATTTTCAGTCTTTTTGCGCTGGTTTCTCCCCATCTTCATGGATTTATCTACCTTTGGTCTTTGATGTTGGTGACCTTCAGATGGGGTCTTTTGAGTGAATGTTTTGTTGTTGTTGTTGTTGTTGTTGTCGTTGTTGATGTTGATGCTATTTCTTTCTGTTTGTTAATTTTCTTTCAACAGTCAGGCCCCTCTGCTGCAGGTCTACTGGAGTTTGCTGGAGGTCCACTCCAGACCCTGTTTGCCAGGGTATCACCAGCGGAGGCTGCAGAACAAATATTGCTGCCTATTTCTTCCTCTGGAAGCTTCATCCCAGAGGGGCACCTGCCAGATGCCAGCTAGAGCTCTCCTGCATGAGGTGTCTATGGGCACCTACTGAGAGGTGTCTCCCAGTCAGGATACATGGGGGTCAGGGACCCACTTGAGGAGGCAGTCTGTCCCTTAGCAGAGCTCAAGCGCTATGCTGGGAGATCTGCTGCTTTCTTCAGGGTCATCAGGCAGGGACGTTTAAGTCTGTTGAAGCTGTGCCCACAGCTGCCCTTTCTCCCAGGTGCTTTGTCCCAGGGAGATGGGGGCTTTCCTGAGAGGGGCTGCTGCCTTTTTTTCAGAGATACCCTGCCCAGAGAGGAGGAATCTAGAGAGGCAGTCTGGCCTCAGTGGCCTTGCTGAGCTGGGGTGGGCTCTGCCAAGTTCGAACTTCCTGGTGGTTTTGTTTACACTGTGAGGGTAAAATCGCCTACTCAAGCCTCGGCATTGGCGGATGCCCCTCCCCTCACCAAGCTTGAGCCTCCCATGTCAACCTCAGACTGCTGTGCTGGTAGCAAGAATTTCAAGCCAGTGGATCTTACCTTGTTGGGCTCCATGTGGGTGGGACCAGTCAAGCCAGATCACGTGGCTCTCTGGCTTCAGCCCCTGCAGCTGGCTTGGTGTCTGCCCAAACGGCTGCCCAGTTTTGTGCTTGAAACCCAGGGCCCTGGTGGCATAGGCACTGGAGGGAATCTCCTGGTCTGTGGATTGTGAAGACTGTGGGAAAAGCATAGTATCAGGGCCGGAGTGCACCATTCCTTAGGGCACAGTCCCTCAAGGCTTCCCTTGGGTAGGGGAGAGAATTCCCCGACCCCTTGTGCTTCCAGGATGAGGCAACACCCCACCCTGCTTTGGCTCATCCTTTGTGGGCTGCACCCACTGTCCAACGAGTCCCAGTAAGATGAACAGGGTACCTCAGTTGGAAATGCAGAAATCATCTGCCTTCTGCATTGATCTCGCTGGGATCTGCAGACTGGAGCTGTTCCTATTTGGCCATCTTGCCAGCTGCCCCTCCAATAACTGTTTATTAAACCTAGTCTTCAATGTGTATAGTGTGGGATAAGGTTAATTTGTAAAAAAAAAAAAAAAAAAAAAAAAAAAATTTTTAAAACTAATATTTATTGTTTTTTATTACAAAATTTAATTATATTTTTTAGAAAATCTAGAATGCAGAAATAAGAAGAAAACACAATTTTAACATTTTAGTGCACTTCCAGTTTTTATATAGTTATATCTAAATATGTGGCTCTTTTAATTTCAAAATTTCTAAAGAACCAGTAAGTTGGCTGGGTGTGGTGTCTCACATCTGTAATACCAGCACTTTGGAAGGCTGAGGTGGATGGATTGCTTGAGCTTAAGAGTTTGAGACCAGCCTGGGCAACATGGGGAAACCTTGTCTCTATTAAAAAAATACAAAAGTTAGCTGGGCATGTGGTGGTGCACACTTGTGGTCCCAGGTACTTGTGAGGCTGAGGTGGAAGTATTGCTCGGGTCCGGGAGGTCAAGGCTGCAGTGAGCCATGATCACGCCATTGCACGCCTGGATGACAGAGCAAAACCGTGTCTCAAAAACAAAACAAAACAAAAACAAAAACAAAAACAAAAACAGTAAGTTAACTTACACAGGTTTGCTAGACATTGGTTTTCAGAAGACATTTCTGTGTATGTTAGAGGAGCCTTGTGGTTCAAAATTACTGTTTGTTTTTCTTTAGTTCCTGAAGGATAAGACCTTGCTACTCAAAGTATGGTCTGGGAATTAGTAACATCGGTATTAAGTAAGAGCATATTCAAAATGAAGAATTTTGAGCCCCACCCCACTCCTAGTGAATCCAAAACTGTATTTTAATATGATTTCTAGGTGATTTACCTACACATTAAGTTTTGAGTAACACTACCATAGGGACAATTTGACAAAATATCTTTTCTTATCTAAGATAGTTGTTGAAGGCCTGATGAGTCCTAAATTTCCAGGACAATAGTTCTCACTTCCACAAAAGTGCTGTTGGAACAAGACTAATTAGAGATCCACCAAACAGCCTGCAGGAAAACACTGAGCTAGCTCTGCGTGTCAGGAGATGAAGGATGTAAAATAAATCTGGGATACACTAACATGCCAATAAAACTCTGTAAATCTGAAGTCTGTATTGTTCAACATTTTATTACTTTATCAAAGTACTCTTCCTAGGTTCACTGTTAGATTGCCAAGAAATGGTGTTGCACCCATTGAAAAACCCAGCAATTAGGTTCACCAATAGCATTTTCGTTATCAGGGCTTTTGAGGGAGGGGTCTATTGACTTGGAGAATTGAGACTGACTTAAAAAACAAACAACAGAAAGAAAACACTCCTGGAACATGTCCTGGAAATAGAACACCCTTTAGAATGGCAGTACACATGTGTTTTTTTTACCCTCATATCCCTTATTTGCTGGAATAGAAATGTAACTACCCAGCAGGTTTGAGCCAGTTTCACGGTGAGCATGACTAATAATAATAATAACCTACATTTGACAGCATTTTATGATTCACAAGGTATTATGGCAGTGCTTCTCAAACTTCAGTGTACACACTGATTACTTGGGGATCTTGTTAAAGTGAGAATACTGTTTCATCAGGTCCAGAGTAGGCCTGCAGTTGCCTTTTTAACCAATTCCCAGGTGGTGCTGATATTGCTGGTCCACAAACCACGCTTTGAGTAGCAAGTGCTTAGCATAATCTCTCTTGAGATTCACAGAAATTATGTTAGGTAGGTAGAACAGTCATTTTTTTTCTTTCCCTTTAGAATATTTGTTCTATGAGGGTAAGGATTTGGTTGTTTTGTGTTCATTGCTATATCCCAAGTGCATAAAATAGGAGGCACTCAATACACTTTTGTTGGATGAATGAATGACTGAATATTAATTTTATAGAAGAATTTATATGCCTTACTTAAAGTCACATTCTAATAAGTGGCAAATCTGACATTTGAATCTAATAAACTATTTGAATCAGAGAATTTGGTAACGAATGAATCACTTTAGTGGTTTGCCCTTTCTTCTGGTAATTTTTTTTGAAGGAACCTTTTTAATTGAAGCCTAACATAGAAAAATGAGCAAATCTGAAGTGTACAGTTGATGCATTTATAGAAAGGGAACACATTTATGGAACCACCTCTCAGACCAGGGAATTACCAGCTCCCCAGAAGCCTCCTTCATATCTGCTCCCAGTCATTATTTTCTTTCTCCAAGGTGGATGCTTTTATAACCTCTATCACCGTAGAATACTTTCGAACTTGACAGAAATAGAATTTTATAACATGTGCTTTGTAGTACATGCCTTTTTTCCTTCAACATTATGTTTGTGTTCTTAAATACAGCAATACTTTTATAGTATTCCCTTGTGTATATATTGTGCATATTCTATGAATATACTGCAATTTATCATACATTTCACTGTTGATGGGCATTGTGGTTGATCCCAGTATTTGGCTAATATAAATAGTGCTACTGTGGAAAATTTTGCATATGATTTTTGATGCACATATGTACCTACTTTCATTGCATATACAGGTAGAAGTGGAATAGATTTTGGGTATAGTCAGTTATTGCAGATATTGGCAAATAATTTCCTTTCCAGCTTTGTTGAAGTATAGTTCATAATAAAAATTGTAGATAGGTATACAATGTGATATTTTCACATATGTATACATTGTGAAATGATTACATATCAAGCTAATTAACATATTTATCACTTCCTGTAGTTAGCTTTCTTTGGTGATAAGAATACTTAAGATCTACTTACCTTAACCAATTTCAAGTATATATTATTTTAACTCTAGTCACCATGCTGTACACTAGGTCTACAGAAGTTATTCATCTTATACCCTTTAACCAACGTTTTCCTGTTTCTCCTATCCCCCTAGTCGATAGTAACCATCCTTGTGCTCTGTTTCTATGTGTTTGACTTTTTAAAAGTCCACATGTAAGTGAGACCATGCAGTAACGTACATGGTAATGCATAGATAGTGATTTTATTTTCTTTGGATATATACCCAGAAGTGGGATTGCTAGATCATATGGTGGTTCTATTTCTAATATTTTGAGGAACCTCCATACTGTTTCCTGTAATGGATGTACCAATTTGCATTTCTCCCAACAATGTATAAGGGTTCTCTTTTCTCCACATCCCTCCCATTAGTTGTTACATTTTGTCTTTCTGATAATAACCATCCTAACAAGTGTCAGGTGATATCTCATTATGATTTTGGTTAGCATTTCCCTGATAATTAATGATGTTGAGTATTTTGTCATGTATCATTGGCTATTTTTACATCTTCTTTGGAAAAGTGTCTATTTAGGTGTGTTGTCCATTTTTTAATTTGATCATTAGTGTTTTTTTGTTGTTGAAATGAGTTCTTTATATATTTTGGATATTAACTCTTTATCAGCTATATGGTTTGCAAATTTTTTTTATTCTGTAGGTTGCCTTTTCATATTGTTGATTGTTTCCTTTGTTGTGCAGAAACTTTTCCATTTGAGGTAGTCCCACTTGTTTATTTTTGCTTTTGTTGCTCATGCTTTTGGTGTAATATCCAAAATTTATTGCCAACAGTTTTTCAAAGTAATTGAATTAGTGATTTCTTCTGCCTTTTCTTTGACTTTTTACTTTTTTAAAAAAAATATTTAATTTTAATTTTTTTACTCTGTTATTTATTTTTAAAATTATTCATTTATTTATTTAGAGGTGGTTCTTGCTATGTTGCCCTGGCTGGTCTTCAACCCTTAGCCTCAAGTGATCCTTCTGCCTCAGCCTCCCGAGTAGCTGGGATTACAGGTATGAGCCACAGCACATGGCTTAAAAAATTTTTAATTAACATAATAATTATACATATTCATGGGCAACATAGTGATATTTTAAAACATATAATGTATAGTGATCAAATCAGAGTAATTAGCATATCCATCATCTCAATTACTTATGCCTTTTTTTTGGGAACATTCAGTATTCTCCTTCTAGCTGTTTGAAACTATATAATATATTATTGTTAACTATAGTTATCCTACAGTGGTATAGAACACTAGAACTGATTTCTCCTACATTCTTGTAATTTTGTGTCTTTTAATAAATCTCTCCCTACACCCCCTTTCCTCCACCCTTCCCAGCCTCTAGTATTCTCTGTTCTACTTTTTACTTTTATGAGATCAACTTTTTTAGCTTCCACATATGCATGAGAACGGGCAGTGTTTAATTTTCTGTTCCTGGCTTTTTTCACTTACCATAATGTCTTCCCATTTCATCCATGGTGCCACAAATGACAGGATTTCATTCTTTTTAATGGCTAAATAATATTCCATTTTATATATATACCACATTTTAAAAATTCATCTATTGTTGGACACCAAGGTTGATTTAGTGTCTTAGTTATTGTGAATAGTGCTGTAATAAATGTGGGGTACAGATTTCTCTTTGATATACTGATTTTCTTTCTGCTGGAAAAATGACCAGTAGTGGGATTGCTAGGTTATGTGGTAGTTCTATTTGTAGTTTTTTGATGAATCTTTGATGTTTTAATGTTGATTAAATTCTCTAGATAATCATTGAAATTCTTTTACCTTTTGATGCATGAAGAACTTTGGTGTGGATTTTATTTCTGGGAATTTTGGGTCAAGATGGTGAATTGGACACACACTTTTACTTCCTTTTAACATCTCATAAAATGGTAATAAATGGATTTTTTTGAGGAGAAATATGTAAATATAAAATGACAAAAAATGAGCGACAATATCAGCACAATTTGAAATATTTGAGAAAGCTGTATCTTAAGCCAGCAGTGGAAAAGCCGAGAAGAAATCTGATTTACACCACGGGACTTCTAAAAGCTTGAGGAACTGGTACATGGGCACTCCTGGAAGAGGGGAGGTAGTGCTAAATAAAATAGCATTAATTTAGAGTCTGTTGAAAAAGCAATTTGACCTCCTTTCCCAGTCCATACGCTTAACAATTGTTTTCCACCCAACTCACTTTGGAAGAAAGCTGAGGAAAATTGCCCACTGGAGACTGTAAAATAGAGGGTCTCTGCACTAGGATTTGTCAATAGAGTTGAAAACAGGAATTAAGCAAATATTTACATTCTGAATATAGGATTTGTCAATACAGTTGAGCTGAAAACAGAGGAATTAAGCGAATATTTACATCCTGAGTACTGAGACCACCCCAGACCTCTTGTACACTCACTTCTCAAAATTTTGACAGGCAGACCTATATCTTGTAGATAGGAGACTAGAAGATTCTTCTCTAGGAACTCAACCAGACCAAGAATAAGAAGTAATGTTACTGACAATAGAGGAGAGGGAGCTCCAAGGAGGAGAAGGAGCTCCAAGGCCCAGCTAGATTAATAGCTACAGTGAAACCCATAGTAGTCAAGTCCCAATCACAGGCTCAGAACTTCCAGTCAGCTCCTTTAGGGCTTCACTCTTAAAAATGAATAGGCAGACAAGGTCATCAACTAGCTGAGAAAAGATTTCATCATGAAACAGAGAGACAAAACAAACACACAGAACAAAATCAACTTAGGAGAAAAGAAAATTTTTCAGAGGAAAGGGTACTGAAAAAATCATCATTAGGGTCCGCAGAGAAACATAAGATAATATTGCATTCATGAAACACAAACAGGATTCTTTAAAAGGGGACAATTGGGAACTCTTAGAAATTAAAAATACAATAACAGAAATGAGAAGGTCAATGGAACAGTGGGAAGATAAAATTAAAGAAATCTCTATAAAAGTTGAACAAAAGGAAAATATGAAAAAGGGAAGAGAAAATATAATAAAATTAGAGGACCAGATCATGAGATTCAATGTCTTTATATCAAGAGTTTCAAAGGGAGAGGAAGAAAAGAAGGAAAATAGAACAGAGGAAATCACTGCCTGATATGGTTTAGCTGTGTCCCCACCCAAATCTCATTTTGAATTGTAATCCAAATTGTAATCCCCATAGGTTGGGGAAGGGACTTGGTGGGAGATGACTGGATCATGAGGGCGGTTTCCCCCATGCTGATTGGATCATGAGGGCAGTTTCCCCCATGCTGTTCTTGTGATAGTGAGTGAGTTCTCATGAACTGTGATGGTTTTATAAAGGGGTCTACCCCCTTCACACTCTGTCTTTCCTGCCACCTTGTGAAGAAGGTACTTGCTTCTTCTTTGACTTCCGCCATGACTGTACATTTCCTGAGGCCTCTCCAGCCATGCAGAGCTGTGAGTCAATTAAACCTCTTTCCTTTATAAATTACCCAGTCTCAAGTATTTCTTTATAGCAGTTGAGAATGGACTAATACACCACCCATATAATTAAAGACAAATTTCTAGAACTGAAGATTAGAGTTTCCAGGTTGAAATGATCCATAGGCTGCTCAGCAGAATGGATTAAAAGTAGATTGACTCCAATGTACATCATTTTATAATACTGGGGAAACAAAGAAGTTCTAAAAACTCCTGGAAATGGAAAACAAACAAACACAGTCACATGCAAAAGGTGAAAAATTCGGGTACTTATTGATTTTTCAGTAGTAACAACAGAGGCTAGAATAGACTGGAAAAATACCTTAAAAAGTTTTGAGGAAAATTAATTCTTAACCTAGAATTTTATACTTGGGGAAATTCATAAGCAAATATGAGAATAGAATTTTGAAATTCTGATATTCAAGGTATGAACATTTTTATCTTCTATGAGATTCTCATAGATTTACTGCTGAATATGATCTCAGAGATTTATTGCTGGATATGACCCATCGTAATGGAGTAAACTAAAAAAGGAGAAAAACATGGGAAATAAGAAACAGGAGATTTAGCTAAGTAGAGTGGCTCACACCTATAATCTAAGCACTTAGGGAGGCTGAAGAGGATGGATCACTTGAGCCCAGGAATTGGACACTGCCTGGGAAACATGGTGAAACTTCATCTCTACAAAAATACAAAAATTAGTTGGGCATAATGGCATGTGCCTGTAGTCCCAGATACTCAGGAGGCTGAGGTGGGAGGATGGGTTGAGCCCAGGAAGTTGAAGCTGCAGTGAATGACGAGACTCTCTTAAAAAAAAAAAAAAAAAAAAAAGCAGGAGATTTAATGCAAGAGGTTGGGAAAGACTCTTCAGAATGAGTGAAGAGAGATCTCAGGACAATAGCTCAATATTAGGCATAGAGGACAATGTCCAGAATTAAGCAAATCACAAAGATCCAGAAAATATTTTCTTTTTCTTTTCCTTTTTTTTATTATACTCAAGTTCTGGGATACATGTGCAGACGCACATGTTTGTTACATAGGTATACACGTGCCATGGTGGTTTGCTGTACCCATCAACCCGTCATTTACATTAGGTATTTCTCCTAATGCTATCCCTCCCCTAGCCCCCAACCCTGCAACAGGCTCCAGTGTGTGATATTCCCCTCCCTGTGTCCATGTGTTCTCATTGTACAACTCCCACTTACGAGTGAGAACATGCGGTGTTTGGTTTTCTGTTCCTGTGTTAGTGAGTTTGCTGAGAATGATGGTTTGCAGCTTCATCCATGCCCCTGCAAAGGACATGAACTCATTCTTTTTTATGGCTGCATAGTATTCCATGGTGTATATGTGCCACCTTTTCTTTATCCAGTCTATCATTGATGGGTACTTGGGTTGGTTCCACGTCTTTGCTATCATGAATAGTGCTGCAATAAACATACATATGCATGTGTCTTTATAGTAGAATGCTTTATAGTAGAATGATTTATAACCCTTTGGGTATATACCCAGTAATGGGATTGCTGGGTCAAATGGTATTTCTGGTTATAGATCCTTGAGACATTGCCACACTGTCTTCCACAATGTTGAACTAATTTATACTCCCACCAACAGTGTAAAAGCGTTCCTATTTCTCCACATCCTCTCCAGCATCTGTTGTTTCCTGACTTTTTAATTATCACCATACTAACTGGCATGAGATGATATCTCATTGTAGTTTTGATTTGCATTTCTCTAATGACCAGTGATGATGAGCTTTTAAAAAATATGTTTGTTGGCTGCATAAATGTCTTCTTTTGAGAAGTGTCTGTTCATATCCTTTGCCCAGTTTTTGACGGGGTTGTTTGTTTTTTTCTTGTAAATTTGTTGAAGTTCCTTGTAGATTCTGAATATTAGCCCTTTGTCAGATGGATAGGTTGCCTGTTCACTCTGATGATAGTTTTTTTTGCTGTGCAGAAGCTCTTTAGTTTAATTAGATCCCATTTGTCAATTTTGGCTTTTGTTGCCATTGCTTTGGTGTTTTAGATATGAAGTCTTTGCCCATGCCGATGTCCTGAATCATATTGCCTAGGTTTTCTTCTAGGATTTTTATGTTTTTAGGTCTCACATTTAAGTATTTAATGCATCTTAAGTTAGTTTTTGCATAAGGTGTAAGGAAGGGGTCTAGTTTCAGTTTTCTGCATATGGCTAGCCAGTTTTCCCAACCCCATTTATTAAATAGGGAATCCTTTCCCCACTTCTTGTTTTTGTCAGGTTTGTCAAAGATCAGATGGTTGTAGATGTGTGGTGTTACTTCTGAGGCCTCTGTTCTGTTTCATTGGTCTATATATCTGTTTTGGTATCAGTCCATGCTGTTTTGGTTACCGTAGCCTTGTAGTATAGTTTGAAGTCAGGTGGTGTGATGCCTCCTGCTTTGTTCTTTTGCTTAGGATTGTCTTGGCTATGCGGGCTCTTTTTTGGTTCCATATCAGGTTTAAAGTAGTTTTTTCCAACTCTGTGAAGAAAGTCAATGGTAGCTTGATGGGGATAGCATTGAATCTATACAATACTTTGGGCAGTATGGCCATTTTCACGATATTGATTCTTGCTATCCATGACCATGCAATGTTTTTCCATTTGTTTGTGTCCTCTCTTATTTTGTTGAGCAGTGGTTTGTAGTTCTCCTTGAAGAGGCCCTTCACATCCCTTGTAAGTTGTATTCCTAGGTATTTTATTCTCTTAATAGCAACTATGTATAGGAGTTCCCTCATGATTTGGCTCTCTTTTTGTCTGTTACTGTTGTATAGAAATGCTTGTGATTTTTGCACATTGAGTTTGTATCCTGAGACTTTGCTGAAGTTGCTTATCAGCTTAAGGAGATTTTGGGCTGAGATGGTGGGGTTTTCTAAATCTATAATCATGTCACCTGCAAACAGAAACAATTTGACTTCTTCTTTTCCTGTCTGAATACCCTTTATTTCTTTCTCTTGCCTGATTGCCTTGGCCACAGCTTACAACACTATGTTGAATAGGAGTGGTGAGAGAGGGCATTCTTGTCTTGTGCCGGTTTTCAAAGGGAATGCTTCCAGTTTTTGCCCATTTAGTATGATATTGGCTGTGTGTTTGTCATAAATAGCTCTTAATATTTTGAGATACATTCCATCAATACTTAGTTTATTGAGAGTTTTTAGCATGAAGGGGTGTTGAATTTTATCGAAGGCCTTTTCTGCCTCTATTGAGTTAATCATGTGGTTTTTGTCATTGGTTCTGTTTATGTGATCGATTACTTTTATTGATTTGCATATGTTGAACCAGCCTTGCATCCCAGGGATGAAGCCAACTTGATCGTAGTGGATAAGCTTTTTGATGTGCTGCTGGATTCGTTTTGCCAGTATTTTATTGAGGATTTTTGCATTGATGTTCGTCAGGGATATTGGCCTGAAATTTTCTTTCTTTTTTTTTTTTTTGTATCTCTTCTAGATTTTGGTATCAGAATGATGCTGGCCTCATAAAATGAGTTAGGGAGGAGTCTCTCTTTTTCTATTGTTTGGAATAGTTTCAGAAGGAATGATACCAGTTCCTTTTTGTACCTCTGGTAGAATTCGGCTGTGAATCCATCTGGTCCTGGGCTTTTTTTGGTTGGTAGGCTATTAATTACTGCCTCAATTTCAGAACTTGTTATTGGTCTATTCAGACTTGGTTTAGCCTTGGGAGGGTGTATGTGTCCAGGAATTTATCAATTTCTTCTAAATTTTCTAGCTTATTTGTGTAGAGGTGTTTATAGTATTCTCTGATGGTAGTTTGTATTTCTGTGGGATCAGTGGTGATATTCCATTTATCATTTTTTATTGTATCTATTTGATTCTTCTCTCTTTTCTTCTTTATTAATCTGGCTAGCAGTCTATTTTTTAATCTTTACAAAAAACCAGCGCCTGGGTTCATTGATTTTTTTGAAGGGTTTTTCATGTCTCTATCTCTTTCAGTTCTACTCTGACCTTAGTTATTTCTTGTCTTCTGCTAGCTTTTGAATTTGTTTGCTGTTGCTTCTCTAGTTCTTTTAATTGGGATATTAGAGTGTTGATTTTAGATCTTTCCTACTTTCTCTTGTGGGTATTTAGTGCTATAAATTTCCCTCTACACACTGCTTTAAATGTGTCCCAGAGATTCTGGTACGTTATGTCTTTGTTCTCATTGGTTTCAAAGAGCTTGTTTTTTTCTGCCTTCATTTCGTTATTTACCCAGTAGTCATTCAGGAGCGGGTTGTTCAGTTTCCAAGTAGTTGTGCGGTTTTGAGTCAGTTTCTTAATCCTGAGTTGTAATTTGATTGCACTGTGGTCTGAGAGACAGTTTGTTGTGATTTCTGTTCTTTTACATTTGCTGAGGAGTGTTTTACTTCCAATTATGTTGTCAATTTTAGGTTAAGTGTGATGTGGTGCTGAGAAGAATGTATATTCTGTTGATTTGGGGTGGAGAGTTCTGTAGATGTCTATTAGGTCTGCTTGGTCCAGAGCTGAGTTCAAGTCCTGAATATTCTTAATAATTTTCTGTCTCATTGGTCTGTGTAATATTGACAATGGGGCATTAAATTCTCCCTTTATTATTGTGTGGTGGCCTAAGTCTCTTTGTAGGTCTCTAAGAACTTGCTTTATGAATCTAGGTGCTCCTGTATTGGGTGCATATATATTTAGGATAGTTAGCTCTTCTCGTTGAATTGATCCCTTTACCATTGTGTAATGGCCTTCTTTGTCTTTTTTGATCTTTGTTGGTTTAAAGTTTGTTTCATCAGAGACTAGTATTGCAACCCCTGCTTTTTTTTTCTTCTTTCCATTTGCTTGGTAATTATTCCTCCATCCCTTTATTTTGAGCCTATGTGTGTCTTTGTACATGAGATGGGTCTCCTGAATACAGCACACTGATGGGTCTTTACTCTTTATCCAATTTGCCAGTCTATATCTCTTACTTGGGGCATTTAGCCCAGTTACATCTAAGGTTAATATTGTTATGTGTGAATTTGATGCTGTCATTATGATGCTAACTGGTTATTTTGCCTGTTAGTTCATGCAGTTTCTTCATAGTGTCAATGGTCTTGACAATTTGGTACATTTCTCCAGTTGCTGGTACTGGTTTTTCCTTTTCATATTTGATGCTTCCTTTAGGAACTTTTGTAAGGCAGGCCGGGTGGTGACAAAATCTTTCAGCATTTGCTTGTCTGTAAAGGATTTTATTTCTCCTTTGCTTATGAAGCTTAGTTTGGCTGGATATGAAATTTTGGGTTGAGAATTCTTTAAGAATGTTGGATATTCACCCCCACTCTCTTCTGGTTTGTAGAGTTTCTGCAGAGAGATCTGCTGTTAGTCTCATGGGCTTCCCTTTGTGGGTAACCTGATCTTTCTCTCTGGTTGCCCTTAACATTTTTTCCTTCATTTCAACCTTGGTGAATCTGAAGATTATATGTCTTGGGGTTGCTCTTCTTGAGGAGTATCTCTGTGGTGTTCTCTGTATTTCCTGAATTTGAATGTTGGCCTTTCTTGGTAGGTTGGGGAATTCTCCTGGATAATATCCTGAAGAGTGTTTTCCAACTTGGTTCCATTCTCCCTGTCACTTTCAGGTACACCAATCAAACGTAGGTTTGGTCTTTTCACATAGTCCCATATTTCTTGGAGGCTTTGTTTGTTCCTTTTCATTCTTTTTTCTCTATCTTGTCTTTACACTTTATTTCATTAAGTTGATCTTCAATCTCTGATATCCTTTCTTCTGCTCCATCGATTTGGCTATTCATACTTGTGTATGCTTCATGAAGTTCTTGTGCTGTGTTTTTCAGCTCCATCAGGTCATTTATGTCCTTCTCTAAACTGGTTATTCTAGTTAGCAATTCATCTAACTCTTTTCAAGGTTTTTAGCTTCCTTGCTTTGGGCTAGAACATGCTCCTTTAGCTCAGAGGAGTTTGTTACTTCCCACCTTCTGAAGCCTACTTCTGTCAATTCATCAAACTTATTCTCTGTCCAGTTTTGTTCCATTGCTGATGAGGAGTTGTGATCCTTTGGAGGAGAAGAGGTGTTCTGGTTTTTGGAATTTTCAGCTTTTTTGTGCTGGTTTTTCCTTATGTTTGTGGATTTATCTACCTTTGGTCTTGATGTTGGTGACCTTCGGATAGGGTTTCTGTGTGGATGTCCTTTTTGTTGATGTTGATGCTATTTCTTTCTGTTTGTTAGTTTTCCTTCTAACAGTCAGGCCCCTCTGCTGCAGGTCTGGTGGAGTTTGCTCGAGGTCCACTCCAGACCCTGTTGGGGTATCACCAGTGGAGGCTGCAGAACAGCAAAGATTGCTGCCTGTTCCTTCCCCTGGAAGCTTCATCCCAGAGGGGCACCCGCCAGATGCCAGCCAGAGCTCTCCGGTATGAGGTGTCTGTCAACTCCTGCTGGGAGGTATTTCCCAGTCAGTAGGCATGGGGGTTAGGGACCCACTTGAGGAGGCTGTCTGTCCCTTAGCAGAGCTTGAGCACTGTGCTGGGAGATCCCCTGCTCTCTTCAGAGTCAGCAGGCAGGAATGTTTAAGTCTGCTAAAGCTGTACCCACAGCTGTCCCTCCCCCAAGGTGCTCTGTCCCAGGGAGATGGGAGTTTTATCTATAAGTCCCTGACGGGGGCTGCTGCCTTTCTTTCAGAGATGGCCTGCCCAGAGAGGAGGAATCTATAGAGGCAGACTGGATACAGCAGCTTTGCTGAGCTGTGGTGGGCTCCGCCCAGTTTGAACTTCTTGGAGTCTTCATGTACACTGTGAAGGGAAAACTACCTACTGAAGCCTCAGTAATGGTGGACACCACTCCCCACACCAAGCTCAAGTGTCCCAAGTTGACTTCAGACTGCTGTGCTGGCAGTAACAATTTCAAGCCAGTGGATCTTAGCTTGCTGGTCTCCATTGGGGTGGGATCCCTGAGCTAGACCGCCTGGCTTCCTGACTTCAGACCCCTTTCCAGGGGAGTGAATGGTTCTGTCTCGCTGGCATTCCAAGCACCACCGGGGTATGAAAAAAACTGCAGCTAGCTTGGTGTCTGCCCAAACAGCTGCCCAGTTTTGTGCTTGAAACCCAGGGCCCTGGTGGTGTAGGCACCTGAGGGAATCTCCTGGTCTGCGGGTTGTGAAGACTGTGGGAAAAGCATAGTATCTGGGCCAGAATGTACTGTTCCTCATGGTGCAGTCCCTCATGGCTTCCCTTGGCTAGGGGAGGGAGTTCCCCGACCCCTTGTGCTTCCTGGGTGAGGTGATGCCCCACCCTGCTTCAGCTCATTCTCTGTGGGCTGCACCCACTCTTTAACCAGTCCCAATGAGATGAGCTGTGTACCTCAGTTGGAAATGCAGAAATCATCTGCCTTCTGTGTTGATCTTGCTGGGAGCTACAGACCGGAGCTGTTCCTATTCAGCCATCTTGCCAGCTAAATATTTTCTTAAGAAGATGAAGTTAACAGACTATCTGACACTGTGTTTCACAATATGTTTATGGGAGTTTTAGATATGTGACAGAGTTTGGAATTGAATTGATGATAAGTACATATAATACTCATCTTATGAGCAAATAAGAAAAAACAAGCAAACAGCAGTTCCTTCTCACCTGGGTCCTTCTTTCTCCCATTCCCAATCAACAAAAGCTTATGCAGGAAATGGAATTAATTGTAGTTGACTACATGTCTCAGCTGTGAATGACATTTACATAGTCATGGTAATGTAAACAGTGAATGTTGATCTAGCTGAAATTTCAATGCAACTCTATTAAGTGAATGAGGGGGTGGTGGTAGTAACGGAAAGAGTGTGTTTACTGTGGGGTGAGGGGAGGGTTAAAGAAAGCTAAAGCTTTACCTTCCCTACTAGAAAATCAGTAGACAATCACTAAAACCGAGACATCAAGAAATACAATATGCTCATATTATTTAGAGATATAGTGATAAATTCCAAAGAATCCTCTGAAGGAGTGGAAAATTGTTTCCTCTGGATCGGGGGCTACTGTTTTTCATATTTAAAAAAATGATATGTCGGGCCGGGCGTGGTGGCTCACGCTTGTAATCCCAGCACTTTGGAAGGCGGAGGCGGGCGGATCACGAGGTCAGGAGATTGAGACCATCCTGGCTAGCACAGTGAAACCCCGTCTCTACTAAAAATACAAAAAATTAGCCAGGCGTGGTTGTGGGCACCTGTAGTCCCAGCTACTCGGGAGGCTGAGGCAGGAGAATGGCGTGAACCCGGGAAGGCGGAGCTTGCAGTGAGTGGAGATAATGCCACTGCACTCCAGCCTGGGTGACAGAGCGAGACTCCGTCTCAAAAAAAAAAAAAAAAAAAAAAAAAAGACATGTCTTTTCAAATTATGTGAAAGTATACATCTGATAAAAATAAAAAGAAATGTTTTATTTTAATTCTATCACTGATGACTATTCAGCTTTCTTAAGGCTTAATTTAGCTATCTATAAAATGAGCATTTTAATCAATGATTAAAAGATGTCTTGTTCTGACCAACTGCTCTGGTCTCTAGTCCCACACAGTCATTTGCAGGTATCCGGAGGAACCTATTTGAAAGTAACTGTCTATTGTTTCTCCTTTATTTACAAGGGTTCTGGGGAGGAGTGAAAATGACAAAAGAGAGGTGGCAGGAAGGAGGAGGATGTTTGAGTATTCCCACAAACGGTTGATTAGTCAGTGAATTAAAGAGAGTTCTTGTTCCTGGATAATTTGGAATGAACACATTTCCTGTTCACTCAGAGATACAGCAGCGAGTTTATTCTGGGTGGCTTCCACAGTGACCATTGTGGAGAAGAAATCTTGTAATATAATTGAAGAACAATAGCCATATAATTAACACAGATGTTCAGGTATGAGTCATTGAAAAATTATCATCCTTACTGTGAAATAAGATTGGTCAAGGCGAGGCTGGTCCTTCAAAGAAGGAAAACCCAACATGGTGCAATGTGTGCTGCAGGTAAGGCCGTGGTGTGATTTTGAACGCAAAGTTGCCTCTGGCTCAAGTTCTCTTGGGTTCAAGTCCCAGGCTCTTGCTTGTAACTCCTCTATTGCTTGTCACTGTTATGTAGAGCAGTGTTTCTCAAGTTTGAGTGAATCTTCAAATAACCTGGTGGGCTTGTTGAAACACATATTCCTGAGTTGGATGTCCAGAAATTCGGATTTAGTAGGTCTGTGGTGGGGCCCAGAATATTCATTTTTAACAAGTTGCTATGTGATGTTGCTGCTGCTGCTGCTACTAGGTGTTGAATCACACTTTGTGTAGCACCAAGTGCAGACTTCTGAGAGGGTCAATGGACATCATATAAGTTTAATGAGAGTGAATGAATGTGTCAGGTGTTTCTAGAGAATAGTGTTTTTTTGTTTTTAATTATGAAATATGGCTGGGCGTGGTGGCTCACGCCTGTAATCCCAGCACTTTGGGAGGCCGCGGTGGGTGGATCACAAGGTCAGGAGTTCAAGACCAGCCTGGCCAACATGGTGAAACCCCGTCTCTACTAAATATACAAAAATTAGTTTGGCATGGTGGTGGTTGCCTGTAACCCCAGCTACTCAGGAGGCTGAGACAGAGAATTGCTTGAACCCGGGAGGCAGAGTTTGCAGTGAGCCGAGATCGTGCCACTGCACTCCAGCCTGGGCGACAGAGTGAGATTCCGTCTCAAAAAAACAAAATTATGAAATATATCCTATAAATGGAAGGGTGCACAAAATATATTTGAACAAATATATGTTTGTTCAGCTTAAAAGATAATGGTTTACAAAACTCAATGTACCCACTCAGTGGGAACAATGACCTACCCAGTGGGTCAAGAAATTAGAACATTTCAGTACATTAGAGAATAGTTGGGGTGACTTGTTTAGCTTATACTATGTTTAATTTTTAGCATCTATGTTCATGATTTAAACTGGCCTATTATTTTCCTTCTTTGTACTGCTTTTGTCAGTTTTTAAAATAAAGGTTATACAAAGCTCGGAAACAGAATTGAGTATTTTTTCTGTTTTCTATAGATTGGAATAATTTCTGTTAAATTGTAATTATATTTAAAAAATCGAGTATATGCCTTCAATAACCAAATATGCACTATTTGAGTGGAAAATGTCATAGAAGCCAATACAAGTGGTTAGACTGCAGACCCAGTATCTTTAATGGTTAGAAAACTATTAACATGTTTTACTCGAAGGGATTTGTGTTAAGTGATATTTTTCAAGACATTTTAATGTATTATCTAAGTTTTCAAATGTTTTTTCTTTTTGAATTCCTGATTTTATTTATACTTTTCTTTTTTTAAATCCATTTTACCATAGATTGGTGAAAGTTGTATTAGTTTTTTAATTAAATAATTTTCAGCTTTATTATGTGTCTCTATTATATAATGTTAATGTGTTTGTTTATTTAGTTTTTTTGAGACAGAGTCTTGCTCTGTTGCCCAGGCTGGAATGCAGTGGCATGATCTCGGCTTACTGCAGCCTCTGCCTCCTGGGTTCAAGCGATTTTCGTGCCTCAGCCTCCCAAGTAGCTGGGACTACAGGTGTGCACCACCACACCTGGCTAATTTTTTGTATTTTTAGTAGAGACGGGGTTTCACCATGCTGCTCAGGCTGATCTCAATCTCCCAACTTCAAGTGATCTAACCACCTCGGCCTCCCAGAGTGCTGGGAATACAGGTGTGAGCCACTGCGCCTGGCCTACTTTTTATTATTTGCCATTTCTCCTATTAGGAGGTGGGGTCTATTTCTCCTCCGCTTGAATCTGAGTGGGCTGGTAATTGCTTGGACCAGTTGGGTGCAGTAGAAGTAACACTAGGTGACCTCTGACACTGGGTCACAAGAGGCCATGAAGCATATTTCTTGTTCACTGGAAAGCTTGTTCTTGGCACCTGGAACCATCATGGAAGACAGCTGATTACCCTGAGACTGCTGTTGAGGCCACATGTAGGCACTCTGAGTGACAGCCTCAGCTGAAGTTGCCCTTCACCCACCCCAGGCCAAGTGCCAGCTGTGTGAGTAAGAAAAGTGAATATTGAGAGTGCATTCTTCTGTCCCTGCTATTCCAGACATACCCTTTGAGTCACTTCACAGCCTTCAGAGTCATCATAGCTGAGACCCCAGAGGTCACTGGGCAGAGACAAATTATCTCTGTCCTGTTAAAATTCCTGACCACTAGAATGAAGGAACATAATAGTATGTTTATTGTTTTATGCCACTATGCTTCAGGCGGCTTGTTATGCAGTTAGATAACCAAAATAATAATGCCTACATACAGGCAATTGAGACTTTACTGACTATCACCATTTCTCCATGTAGTCACAGCCATATATATCTGCAAATTTCAATAAATTTGATGGGCATAGAAATGCGTACAGAGTCACCACTGCTCTCACTTGGACTTGAGCTTGGCTTAGGATCTTTGTAAACTAGATGCCAGACTTAGCAGATAAATTGTTTTAAAGAGCAAAGTGTCTCTAGGCTCTTCACTTGGAAGAAGATTATTGCCCCCCACAGATGGGTTCATCCTTCACAGTTAGATTTCCTCTTTCTGTGGCTGAACGTATCAGCCACCCATTTAACTGGAAAGACTTGCTCCAGCCTAATTCTATTCTATTCATTTACTTCTGAAAAGCAAACCAAATAGCCCTTCAAGACTTCTTTCCCTTGGCACGGACTATTTGTTTTAAAATGTGCTCTGAGGCAGTCTGTATTTTCTTATTAATTGTAATTAAATTAATTATTTTAGAAACAAGGTCTTGCTCAGTTGCCCAGGCTGGAGTCCAGTAGTGACTGTGGCTCACTGCAGCTTCAAACACCTGGGCTCAAATGATCCTCCTGCCTCAGCCACCCAAGAAGCTGGGACTACAGGTGTGTGTACTGTACCTAGCTAATTTTATTTTATACGTAGATATGGGGTCTTACTGTGTTGCCCAGGCTGGTTTCAAACTCCTGGCTCAAGTGATCTTCCCACTTTTGCCTCCCAAAATGCTGGGATTACAGGTGTGAGCCACAGCCCCTAGCCTTGCATTTTCTTTTGAGAAGGTTCTAGGAGAAAGGCAACCTTATAGAGTGGCCAAACATCATACCTGCCAGATTTCAGATTGTGCCAAAATTTTAGCTTTGTCAGTTTCTATTGAAATACCAGCAAGTATTGTAACATTTTATAGAGAGTGATGAGTGGTATCTATTTAATGTGGACTTTAGTACTTATATTTTATCCTCGTGGCCTTTATAAAACAAAACTTTATTTTTCTTGCCTTTTCTGGAAGTGTTTCCTCTTTTTTTAATTTTTTTTTTTTTTCAGACAGAATTTCGCTCTTGTTGCTCAGGCTGGAGTGCAGTGGCATAATCTTGGTTCACCACAACCTCCGCCTCCCGGGTTCAAGCGATTCTCGTCTCAGCCTCTCGAGTAGCTGGGATTACAGGCATGCGCCGCCACACCTGGCTAATTTTTTTGTATTTTTAGTAGAGACAGGGTTTCTCCATGTTGGCCAGGCTGGTCTCGAACTTCCGACCTCAGGTGATCCACCTGCCTTGGCCTCCCAAAGTGCTGGGATTACAGGTGGGAGCCACTGCGCCTGGCCCATGTTTCCTCTTTTTTAGTACCATAACATCCAGGTACTCAAATCCTTAAGTAAACTCATCAATAATATGTATTCTATTTATTTATATGCAAACAAAGCAGGGCACTCTGTAGAGCTGTCTCTGAACTTGGATTACTCAGAGTTCTAAAGTGTTATAAACTTCTATAGGGAAAATTCTGGAGAGAATTAACTGAGATTTGGCAAAGAAAGAAACCTTGACAGTTAAATGGGTGACAAAGTCCAGTTAATTCTGCCATGTCCCTGGGGTTTCTTTAGCTTTATGATCTCTTCTTCTTTGACTATGACAAAGGCTCCTACAGTCTTTTTGCCTTGGGACTCGGCTACCTACAGCTTCCCTGTTTTCCATGTGGCAGGCACATTGCTCTATAAGGGCATAGGTGCTCTGTCTTATTTGTGGTTGTATCTCCATTGCTTAGCACAGTGCTAATGCATAGTTCATGCACAACATATGCTTGAATAAGTGAATATTGAAAAATTATATTCTTCTTCTTCTCTGAAACCTTCAATGGATCCAGATGACCTAAAGAATCACATCTACTTTCCTTGGCATGACCCCAGCAGGCAGTAGATGCACTCAGGCAGCTGAGCAGCACCAATTACTAGAATAGGGGTGTGGTGGCATTGAGTGGAGCTAAGCGATAGGGTTGCCAGAAGGTCTAAACAAAAATACTCTAGACATACTTGATAAAAATTTATATAAATATATGCATACATGTATATATACATGTACACACACATATACATATGTAAAAGAAATGAGGATTTTAGTGATGATAATTTGCACTATATATTTTACAAAAGGTACTTTTATCTTTTTTTTTTTTTTTATTAAAACAAACCTCATTATTTGGCTGGGCACAGTGGCTCACACCTATAATTCCAACACTTTGGGAGACCGAGGCGGGAGGATTGCTTGAGGCTAGGAGTTTGACACCAGCTCAGACAACATGACAAAACCCTGTCTCTAGAAAAAATACTAAAATTAGTCAGGCATAGTGGCACATGCCTGTAATCTCAGCTACTCAGGAGGCTGAGGTGGGAGGATCGCTTGAGACCAGGAGCTCGAGGCTGCAGTGAGCTATGATCATGCCATTGCACTCCAGCCTAGGCGACACAGCAAGTCTGTATCTCAAAACAAAGCACAACAAAACAAAAACCCTCATTATTTGATTTTTAATAAGTTAAAGGTAAAGTTAAAAAATCACTTCTTACAGATTTGAAACTCAGTCTGTTACATTGACAGACTTTTCAGGGCACTAAAAATTCTATCTAGACTGGTGTTTAATAAAGGGATTAAAATGAAATATTGAACTAGTTTTTACAAATCTGAAGTAACAGGCCCTTTGTTGTAAAAACATACCCACTTACAAAAAGTCATTGCTTCTCAAGAGAAGGAGGCTTGCTTCTCACCTTCCTCATTATGAGAATATGAAAGGAAGGTTGTGTGTGTGTGTGTGTGTGTATGTGTGTGCACACAGGTGTGTGTCATAGTGAAAACATTCAGATTCTTAAACATCAGTAGATTATTCAGAATTGATTTTTCTGAAGGTCTTCCAAGCTCAAGAAGTAAATTTTCAAAGGTAATATTTTTCTCTTGGTATTTGAGAATTATTGTATGCATATTCAATATATTTCAGTGGAAAACTTACTGTCCATATTAAATACACATTACTTTATTAGAAACATTTAGCTTTTTTGGGGGGTCAAAGAACACATTGAAGCTTTGATTTTGAGCTATTGTTATTTTTTTCATAAAGCTTCCAGAAGCTCTGCCATGTAAAAAGAAAGGGAGCAGCTGGACTCCTCCACTGGAAAGAGGGCAGCATTCACTGCAGTCACGTGGGCCCAGGTGGCGTCTGGGCACCAGGGTGCCTCGCCTTCAGGACCAGCTTCAGAGCTGGTTTCCTGGTAGAGAATCAGACTTACAGAGAGGGAAGGAAGGACTCTGTGAAAGCTGTATGGCATGTTAACAAAATCACTTAACTAGAAATATTTTCTCAATTGCTTTCCCTGACAGAAAAGTGAAATTCTGGAAAACACTAATTTGAGACACTCGACAATGCTACAGGATTGGAGAAGGCTCCTCAGTCTCCCATCTTTCCTTCTCTACAGCACACTCCCACACTATTCCCCACATAACAGCTGGAGAAATCCTTCTAAAAATGCCACAGTTAGATCATGCAACCTCCCTGTTCAAAAGAACCCAGATCCCAGGGCTTTGCTTAATGTTTACGAATAAAACCCAAAAGTCCTCCTGGACTCTGGCCAGCTCTCAAACCCATCTCATGTTATTCCCCTTTGGGCTCTCAGCTCATCGATACTGAAAGTTCCCTTGCTGTTTCTGGAATGCTCGAATCCCACTGTCTTGTGAAGGCCTCTACACTTGCTGCTCCCTCTGTCATGAACACTGCTCCCCAGATGTTTAACATAGCTCATCTCCTGGCTTACTTAGGTCTTTGCTCAAATGTCACTTTTTCAGAGGCCTGACCACCCTGTCCTCAATCCCCATCTTAACACTCACTCCTGTCTGACTGTTTACCAGGTGTATATCTCTTTACTGTCTACCCCACTGAAAATGAATACTGATATATCCCCAATGCCTGGAATGGTGTCTGGTATGTAGCTAGTGTCAACTATTTGTGGAATGGATGAATGAATGAATGAATAAGTGAGAGCAACAAAAAATGACAAATATGATGAAAGAAAATCAGGTAAATGGGTTTATAAATGCTTTTTGAGAATATTCCCTCTATACAGATAATTTTATGAGCAGTTTATTGGAATTGAGCTTTGCAGAAAAAAAGAGAAGGGAAGGAAAGAAATGAGGCAGGGACAGAGAGACAGTGGTAGAGATGGAAAGACAGAGATGGGCTCAGTGGTTAGGAGAAGTAGTGGTGTAATTATTTGTTCATTCTAGCAGGCAAAAGATTTAGTCAAGCCCCAAATGGTCATGTCTTAAGTAAAAATCTATGGAACGGGCTGGGCGTGGTGGCTCATGCCTGTAATCCCAGTACTTTGGGAGGCCGAGGAAGGCAGATCACTTGAGGTCAGGAGTTCGAGACCAGCCTGGCCAACATGGTGAAACCCCATCTCCACTAAAAACACAAGAATTAGCTGGGCGTGGTGGTGGGCACCTGTAATCCCAGCCACTCGGGAGGCTGAGGCAGGAGAATCACCCAAACCCGGGAGGCAGACGTTGCAGTGAGCTGAGATTATGCCACTGCACTCCAGCCTGGGCGACAGAGCGAGACTCCAGCTCAAAAAAAAAAATTCCGTGGAACGACTGTATGAATGATGTTAGGGGTTTTCCTGGTCAACAATAAAGATGTGAAACAGATTTTCAAGGGACTTGTTAAGTGGGTGGTGAAGGATTTGTTGACATGCTCAATGTAGGAATTGAAAATTAATCAAAAGCCTTAGAGAACTATTAGAGGAACTGATAAGATCACCAACAGAAGACATTGCACTCTATGGGGGACTTATGGGGTTTTCAGGGGTAATTTGAATTGCGTAAAATTTTCACTTTATGGGCTAACCCACCTAGTCCTGGAGTAAGACATGACTCCATTTCAAAGGGAGAAAGAAAGATTAAGATTTGTTCTAGTTGTACACTCAAATTGGTAGGGTCTCTCATTTTAGGTTAAGGAGGAAAAAAAAATTGGTAAGGTCGAGAGAAGATGATGTTCACCGGGCCAGGAGTGGTGGTTTATGCCTGTAATCCCAGCACTTCGGGAGGCCGAGGTGGGTGGATCACCTGAGGTCAGGAGTTCGAGACCAGCCTGACCAACATGGAGAAACCCTGTCTCTACTAAAAATACAAAATTAGCCGGGCGTGGCGACACATGCCTGTAATCCCAGCTAATCGGTAGGCCGAGGCAGGAGAATTGCTTGAACCTGGAAGGTGGAGTTTGTGGAGAGCCAAGATTGTGCCACTACATTCCAGCCTGGGCAACAAGAGTGAAACTCCATCTCAAAAAAAAAAAAAAAGAAAATATGATGTTCACCCTGGAAGTAGTTCTGTGTCCCACCCATCTTCCCAACTGATAAGTATTTAGGAAGGACCTTGATTTTGACCAAAACCAAACTATCGGAAGTTGTGAAATCTAAGCACTTCTATCTGGCTTATCGTCACTTCTGTGTTACAGAGAATAAAGAGGTTGAGTACAGGCTGTCAATTTCCTTGCTTGCCATGTAGTTGGTGATTCATTAGGATTTTCCAGTGAGCACTACATGAACTAAATTTCTTGTCTTGATGCATGTTGGTGCCACTGGAAGCCATGACGTGGTTTGCATGTGATCTGCAGCCTCAGGGCTGGCCTCTGCGAAGGTTTTAAAAATTCAGACTTACTGGTCTGTGCATTATTTACACAACCTTAGCTTGGAAGGCCTGAAGTAGAAATGTGTCTTCACAACTTTGAGAAGTGACAATAGCAGTGAAGGGAAGGGGTATGGAAGCTGAGATAATGCAAGATCACATAAAAGATTTGGTGTGTTGGGACACACAGAAATGCTTTTAAAAAATTAGCTAAAAGTTGAGGTGACGGTGAATTTGTTTCTGCATTAGTGAGATATAATTTCTCTCTCTCCTTTTGTGCTATGTGTGTGTGCTTTGATGTGTCAGGGTGGGGCTGATGAAGTCTAGTGGTGCTTACTGTGTGATTGGTTCACACTAACTTGTGTTCTAACCCAGAGAAATTACTGAAGCTTTTTTTTTTTTTTCAAGAGAAGGACGGGAAACAGACAAGCAGCTATGGCATTACCCACATGGCAGAGGAAGCTACCTTTATGGCATCTTCACAAACACTGAAATGTGTTATTGGTCTGCATCTATGCTTCACTCCAAGATTTCCTAGCTCTATTTTTTTTTTTTTGCATTCCAAAGTGAAAAGATGTAGCCTTTTGTTAACTTACAAAATTCTATAGCTCACACAATAGAGTAAAATAGTAATTAATACAGGTTAGGCTGTGAGGCTAATCACTGTGGAAAAATTGTGATCAAATCACTTAATTTCCTCTATTATCTAGGTCAGTGAGGAAAATAATTTCTCCACTTTCTTTGCCCTTTGTTCCAAACTGTTTTTAGTGACTGTGGAGAGTTGCAGGTTTTATCATATAGTAAAAAGAGGAGCCATTCTGACAATTATCAGCTAAATTAAAATGAATGGTTAAAAACCGTTCAGCCCGAGAAATACATAATGCAGCTTAATGATAGAAAAGACCCAGCCAGGCTGGGCACGGTGGCTCACGCCTGTAATCCCAGCACTTTGGGAGGCCGAGTCGGGTGCATCACCTGAGGTTGGGAGTTTGAGACCAGCCTGACCAACACGGAAAAACCCTGTCTCTACTAAAAATACAAAATTAGTTGGGCGTGGTGGCACATGCCTGTAATCCCATCTACTCAGGAGGCTGAGGCAGGAAAATTGCTTGAACCCAGGAGGTGGAGGTTGCGGTGAGCCAAGATCGTGTCATTGCACTCCAGCCTGGGCAACAAGAGCGAAACTCTGTCTCAAAAAAAAGAAAGAAAAAGACCCAGCCAGTCTTTCAACCACTGGGATTGAAATTTCATGGTCTCTGAGGATGACTCACTTCTTAGCTGTGTCATGAGTTTCATTTTGAAATGAAATACACTGTGTGGTTTCATTTGAGGCTTCATGTTGATGCAAAAAGGAAATGAGTCCATATTGGGAAGTTAGGTTGAAATACATATATTAATGATGAAAAAGTGTCAGGCTGTCGTTCAGCCATCCTTACTACTTCTGTTCCGGCATTACCAGGCTCTTCTGTAATTGTATAACACCTGTTTGTCTCCCCTACTTGTCTGAGAACTCGGAAGGCAGGAACTGGGTGAGGCAAGTAGAAGACACTCAATGAACAGCTGTTGAGTGAACCAGGGAACATCATCTCTAAGGGGAAGGAATCAGGGAATTTTCAGCTCCAATCTTCCTGTGTAATTGTTGATGAGAAAAATCTATATTCATCTTCACTGCATTTACACAGTTGACAAGAACGGTCTTATTTATAGAAGCCACTTTATGGTGTTATTTTTCACGATATAGTTACACTCTCGAACTTGCATATTCTCTTGAAACCAATGAGAGGGGTGGTGAGCATAGGAAGTGTAGTGGAAACAAAGTAGATGTGATGAAAAATGGCGCAAGATTCTGGGTTGATTTTACTCTTATTTCAATTTACATTTACATTTTTTGAGTATGTACAATATTCCAGACTGTTTCAAGGATACTAGACTTTGTATCTGATTTCAAAGAATTTATACTGTCATGGTGAGGAGGGGGACAGAAAGGAGACTTCTTAAGTAACCAAAGAAATTAGAGAACAAGAAAAAACTGTATGTAACAAAATATCCAACTGAATTGTGAGGTGGTACAGCTTAGTCTTTAGAGGCACAGGCTTTTAAATCAGACTAGGACTGGTACTGGTTCTACCATTACTAGCTCTGAGATCCTGGAGAAGTTATGTGACCTAATCTTATTTATTTATTTGCAAAGTGGGAATGACAATAATTATATTTACACTATAAGGTTATGAGATTAAATAATATTCATGTACACTGTATATCCCACAAGGAGTATCAGATCAATGAATGATAATGATAATTATATAATAATTATAATCTTAGTGATTAAAGGTGACAATGGAAAGGACTAGGAAAACAGCTCCAGTAACTGAGGCTATTTTAAAATTTCTGTTTCTAATCCACATGAAATAGAATGTTTTGCTAAAAGATGGTATTGGTTACTTGTAGACAAATTAAAATCATATAATCGATAGGCTTTGATAAAAAACATTGAGAACAGTGCTTGCTTTGGCAAACATTACTAAGTGAACATTTTGAACTTTCTTCTCAAAAGAACACAGTTAAGAGTCCAGAGAGTTGCTTTATTTCTGACAACCAAAAGGGCTATCTTCCTTGTCCAAATTATAACCATGCCGTCCAAGGGAAATACGTGTACTTTTAGAGAACAACAGCTTTGATTCTGGAAAAGGAAATACATGCTATAGAGAGTAGCCCTGAGAAATTGTTGAAGTTTGATAATGTTGCAAAACTGAATTTCTATTTGTGACCAACATAAACATTTTTCTTCCCTTTAGAATATGAGCTCCAGTCTTTTGGAGAAAATCTTTTTCTCTTCCTGATATTGGCTATTCATTTTATGTTTTACTGAGAATGAGGACAGTCCACGTGAATTCTCTCAATATCTCTTGAAGGGTTACCCTCTTTTCCTTTTTTCTACCTCAGCACAAGGTAACTTGCTTTTTTCCTTGCCAAGAACACTGCTCTTAATTCTATTACTGCTCACCTCCTCTCAGTTTTGCTCCATCCTTTAAGCCCTATCTCTCTTCCATCTTCAATCTCCAATCTCTCCTCCTCTGCCACAAATATGGCCAGCCCTCCGTATCCTAAAATAACCCCCTCTGACCCTGCTGCTGTAGCAGGTTACTGCCTTATCTTTCTTCCGTTCATTACCACACTTCTTCTAAAAGAATACAAATTCTGCTTTCACTTCCTGCTTATACATTCACTTCTTAACCCCTTGTAATATGGTTTCTACCTTTACCCCTCTATGAAACCACCTTCTGGAAAATCACTGAGAGTTTAGTTTCATATCCAACAAATCTAATGGACTTGTCTCAGTCCTCATTCTCCCTGTTGTCTCTGCAGAAATTTCAGTTTGTTGAATGTTCTCCTTCTATAGCCTCTGTGATACCATAGCCTGCTGGTTCTTTTATCTTTCTGGAAACTTCTCTTCCACCTCCTTCACTAGCTGCTTTTTCTTTCTACTGCTCCATAAATAAAATAAAATCTTCTCCACATTCTTTGCCTCATGTGACTTCTTATCTACTCACATTGCTTTACACATGAATTTCTTCAATCTTTTTTCCCTTCATCTCAAAATTTTTCTCCTGATGATTCTAAAATCTAGCAATTTCCAATTGCTGTTAAGACTTTCTTACTTAGGTAACCAGCCAGGATTTTAAACTCAGTGTATCTAAAATGAAGCCCATTAACTTATGTTCATCAAACTCCAAACTCCAACTGATTGTCTCTATTTTGTTTTTATAAATGACACCACTATTAATGAATCATCTTTCACAACTCACAAGTAATTTTTTATTCGTCCTTACTTCTCACACCCTGTGCCTACTAAATTATGGAGTAAGGAAGATTCTATAGGCTTTGTGGTACACAGGGTGGGAAGAGCATCTATTTTGCAGTCAGATAAGTCTGAGTTCAGATCATGGTTTTGCTACTTACTACCCTTTTGGTCTTGAGCCAGTTAGTTAAGCTCACCAGAGTCTTGATATCCTTATGTATAAAGCAGGGAATATAACATTCCCTACATAGCCAATTGAGAGGATTGGATGAGAGCTGCACATTTTATGTGAAGTCCTAAATAAATACTGATCTCATTCTTTTCCCTAATCATGGTTATGCCTCTCATACTCACTTTTCTTTTCCATTAAATGGAATAATATGCATCAAGGACCTCATGCAGTTCCTGAAATGCAGATGCTCATTCCATGTTTTTTTTCTCCTTTCTTCCTTCCGTTGTGGCCTGCTCAGTTCAGGACTGTGTTGCTTCTTGCCTGGACAATTGTTGCGGCTCCCGACATGGCTCTTGCTCCTGCTTCAGACATTTGGGTTCACCGCACTCACTGCTGGTTGGTTTTTCTTCCTCATGTGTGCTCTGATTAGGACACCCTTCTGCTCAGAAGACTTCACTTATTCATCATTTCCAAGAAAATGAAGTAGGAAAACATGTGGACCAAGTTATCTTAGAGACATATGTGCCATGACTTTCCTACATGTGAGGTCTATTTTGGCCAAGTGGTACCATTCACTGTTCCTTCAACATGTCCTTACTTTTCTATTCTATTACCTTTCCTCCTGGGTCTAGGATTGACAACGATGCAGTCTCAATCTTTGAAATTTATTTCTACCATGATGCTTTCCCTGATTCTTTAAACATATGGGATTTCTCTCTGCTTTGGCCCCCAAAAGACTTTGCACCTCTCATGTTCACCTTAGTTCTCATTTTAGTGGTTATTTATTTACTTGTTCACACTTACCCATTCCTCCCTTCATGATACAATAAGGTTTTGAGCCTGTGTCTAATTAATATATCTATATTTTTAAGTAGCTAGTCTTGCAGGCCCTGAAAACCTTTTGGTTCAATTAAAATAATTTAACTTTGATATACAGACCTATGCTTGAAAGTGAAAGTCTTATGGACAACAGAACCACTGTTTATGAGAAGAGAAAGAGAAAAGATAAGAGGAATAATAAGAAAAAAGGGCAGCTTCCTTGGGTTATGAGGTAGTTATTGGAATTCGGTCAGAAAAGTAAGAAATAGAAATAAGTACGTGTCCCAAGAGAAGCAGCAATACCTAGGATTATGCTGACAGAGTGAGGGGGATTTAAAAGCAGTCTCCATTCTAATACTTCTTAAATTCTCGGCATAGTGTAATGATTACTATTCCAAAACAGAAGATATGTTGGCAAACTGCCCTGTATTTGAAAATAGAGGAAACGCCCTGGAAAGAATGAGATGTGGTAAAGAGAGGAAATGACAATGTACTGAAAAGACTGGGCTGTAAGTCATCACAGGGGCGACCTGAAACCCGATATGTCAGGCAGGCTGGTGGGATCCTGGGATCCCTCATGTAACGGCACTCATTCTGACAGAAGCAGAGATAAAACAGACTAAGTACACAGAGGAGTTTAAGGTTTCGTGAATGTAAGTGCTGAGTACAGAATGGTGCTCAATAAAAGCTTGTTAATTGATGGACCACAGGTTTGTGACAAGACTTCTCAGAGTCTGATTCTTTCAAGGTGGGATATAAGAGTAAGGTAAGCACCTCAGAAAATGCCTGGGGCAGGTCACTCAGTGTTGCTGGGACTGATGGTGTTGGCTTGGCTTGACTAGGATTTAATAATACAGATGTGCCTCAACTTATGAAGGAGTTAAGTCCCGATAAACCCATAGCAAACTTGAAATACCATGAGTTGAAAATGCATTTAATACACCTAACTGACTGAACATTATCGATTAGCCTGGCCTACCTTACTCATGCTCTGAACACTTACATTAGCCTACAGTTGGGCAAAATAATCTAACACAAATCCTATTTTATAGTAAAGTATTGAATATTACATGTACTTTATTGACTACTGCACTGAAAGTGAAAAACAGAATGATTGCATAGGTACTTGAAGTATGGTTTCTACTGAACGCATGTTGCTTTCACACCATTGTTAAGTCGAACTAACACAAATCTCGGACGGTTTGTAGTCATATCTTACCCTTACATAAGCCACTTATTTCACAAACTTAAATCATAAGTAAGAACTTGGATATCATCCAAGAAGGCCTTTGAGTAGCCAAATTAAGTCCGATTAAAAAAGTTCTTTAAGATGAAAAATAGCAGTTTAACCCTGACCAGTCGTTTCTTCTGGTTAAGACAGCACACATCTATATGGTTGAAAAAGTTTCATTTCATTATAAACTTGTCTAAAAAGAATAGTATTCAAAACACATTTTTAAGCATAACATAGAGCATTTACTGCTCCATTAGACACACTTTGAAAATCAGAAGGCAATCTCTGAGATGGTGTGGTTTTGGTGAATTCTGCTTAAGTTGCTTGGCATTCAGGTTTTGTGAGGGCTTGGGCCGTGATCGTCATCCCTCCAACAGCTTTGTGTGTCTGAGATTGAATATATACCCATAACTCAGGGAAAATTTGTTTACTCATCATTTTATCATCAAATACACCATTATAAGTTTAGCAAGCAAAGACCAAGAAAAAGGTTAAATTAATACTGATGTTTTAATTTAAATGCAAGATAAAAAAAAATCTGGTTAACTTTATTCTCCTAAACAGTTGTTGATGCTTTTTGAACTCTAAAAATGAATTATTTGAAATGATGCCTTTAAAGCTTTCCTTTCTCTGTTTCACTTTAGTTTCTACAAGTATATAGGCTTCGCTTTCTAAGAAGATTCAGAAATTATCTTTGAGGAAAACTTCAAGAAATTTCTTTTTGGCCTCTTAAACTGGGCTTTTCATTGAATTCTGGTGCTCTTTGTCAAAATTTGCATGATTGGTTTTTAAATAATTCTGCTAGCATCGTGGTCTCATACAATTATTATTCCAGGATTAACAAGAGTCACAAAACTTTTATTAAATATCCAAAATACTAAGAAAATCACTTTCAATCAGCATGTGAGAACAGCCTATGATTGCCTTCTGCTGATTTACTGCTTGTTTGGCATGTTTGGCAGGATATTGCAATCTTGCTTTCCACTACCAGGTTCATGTGGGAAAACTTAGGAACTGCTCCATAACTGTCACATCTGTCGCCAATTTCAGATTTTTCTGAATTTCCCTCATTATCTTCTGTATTTTCACTGGTTTCAGGTTTGCTCATCAAACTTCCTGTTTTTAACCACTGATCCATGCTCCCAGTTGAAAATGTAATTTGAAACTATTCACATAAAAAAGTTAAATGCAGTATAACTTTACAACATTAAAAAAACCTCAGAATTTGGGCTTATTTTGCGTTATGGAAGAATTCACTGTGTTTAGAGAATTAAGCATAAGTATGTATTTGTAACAAAAAGTATCTGGTCTCATAAACTGCAGTGATAATTTAACTGATCTGTGGGAATTGGGTGTGTGTCCATGCAAAAGTTAAAAAAAAACTCACTGTTTTTTTTTTTAAATTGTATTTTATTTTTACATTGACAGATAAAATCCCAACTTTTTAATTTTATTTATTTATTTATTTATTTTAGATGTGGTCTGTCTCTGTTGCCCAGGCTGGCCTTGAACTCCTGGGCTTAAACAATCCTGCCTTTCTCCTGAGTAGCAGGGACTACAGGCGTGGCCATGGCCATGTTTTTATTAATAACTACACCATTGATCTTAATGAGACAGATGAGACAGACTCATTAAAAGCAACCCAACTGTAAAGTCTCTGTGGAATTGCCCAGAGATTATGTAACCTGATAGACTAGCACTCTTCCTGCCAGGTAGTGATATTACCATAACCTATTCTCGTAGATATGTTTTCAGGTTTTCTTACTATAAGAGTCGTGTTTATACTATATGATGTGGTCCACTGTGATTGGAGCAGAGGTGATAACTTGATTGGCCTGGATCAATCAGATACTCTTCTATAATTAGGGAATTGGAACTAAAACCTTCTAGTTTAGTCTAGTTACATTTTATGGTAGTCAGAATGCTAAGATGTCCCTAATCTCACTTTAGCTGGATATGATGCTAACCTGCAGCTACTTTGGAAAAGAAATATTGGTGGATAACACTCCTTTAATACCCTCTGAGACATGCAGAAAAATCTGCTCCTTTGCAAAATGTGCACTGACTACTATGTCTTTTTGGGTTCTTGTATCTACTTTTTGTGCTTTTCTGACTTGGAACTTTTAGCTCTCACTTCTTGTTGCCATTTTGGTGTTTATCCAAGAGGTGAAGAATAGTCATGAGTCTCTCCAGTTCTGCCCATTCTGGGTCCATACTTTCTATACTGGACTTTCTGAGCTTTTTAATTGAAGGTATACCACAAAGACATCTGATTATTGACAGCATACTGCATACTGATTTTCCAACCTACCTTGGCAGAGTTGGAGCCTTGCTTACTTTTAGTTCAGTTGAGATAATACTGGAATCTTCCAAAAGAAACTTTGACAAAAACTAGGGATGGAGTTTGGTGGGAGTGGAGGGGTGGGATGGTGGAAAAGCATAGAAATCAATGAATTCCTGTAGGGCAGGGTTCTGATCTGTATTTTATGTCCAGTCAAGATTCAGTTTGGCTAGGACAGCTTTAGGGCAGGTAGCCTCTTGTTCCTGGACTAACTTTAAACTTCTCTGTATTGGGCATATATATTTGAATGAGCACAAAATTTTTTCTTCTACAGAAGAAAAAAAGGTAAGTGGGATGTCATCAAAATTTAAAGTTTTGTGCTTCAAATAACATCAAGAATGTAAAAAGACAACAAATGGAATGAGAGAAAATATTTAGAAAGCATATCTCTAATAAGGAATTTGTATTCAGAATATATAAAGAACTTTTACAATTAACAATAAAAGACAAATAATTCAATTTAAAATTGGGAGATAAATTGCATAGACGTTTCTCCAAAGAGTTACGAATGGTGACTCAGGACATGAAAAGACACTTAACATTGTTAGACATTAAGGAAATGCAAATCCAAACCACTATAACACTCTCATCCATTAGGATGGCTAAAATAGAAAAAAATCAAACACCAGACAATAACAATGTGTGTGAGCATGCATGTGTTTTTTTTTTTTTTTCTGGACTGCTTTTTTTTTTCTTTTTTTTTAATAACACTCTGTGTAATTGAGCCACATGAAGCATTAGTTATGTTTGGGTTTCATTGCCATAGCAATTTTCAGCTTATTATGACTTTTACCATGTATTATGTGCCTCATTGATCTTTACAACCACGTAAGGTTGGTGAAATAGTACATTATTTTCTCTTTTTTGAAGATAAAGACACTCAGGCTCAGAGATATTTTGTGACTTGGCCAAATCATCCTATACGTGGTTAAACTAGGACTTAAATTCAGGTTTTCTTTACAATATACCATACTGCTTCCTAAATAATACTGGCTTATGTTTAATTGCAATGTTTAGATGGCTTTAAAATATTATATTCATGGATATCACTTCATTTTAAACTTCACAACCACCCTATGGGATGAGTAGGCCAAGGAATGTTATATTAATTTTACAGTTGAATATGTTGCTCAGAATAATCAAGTTTTATTTCAAGCTCTGCCACCCACTTACCTTGGACAGATTATATAATTTCTGAAATTCTAAGCTTTTTTTAATGTGTAAACTGAAGTCTCCTACTAGATGATCTCAAAGATCCCTCCTAAGCCTACTATTTTGTGATCTTATCCTTTAGTATGTCCTTCCATTAGCAGCACATGTACTTTGAGGTGCTTTTCTGGCTGTGGTGAATGAGTTTCTGTAGGATGACCTGTACTTTCTTACTGGATTATTTCTGTAACCCTTATATACATCTTTAAAAAGCATGGTCAAGATCAGGGGAGCAGGCTTTAGCCATGTAACAGAACAGGGCTCAAATAACGGAACAATATGGGGGTTAAATTTATGGAACCAAGGCTTTGGTTTCATTAACTTGGGCTCTGAAGTAATTAAACTACACATAGACATTCTAGAATGTCATAATTTCATTTAGTTGGATGACAACATCCTAACACATCAGAGTTAACTTCTTATGGTAAATAATGTGCCTCACATTTTTGTAACAATGAGTTTCTGCTGTACCAACACTTCGCAACCTGGCTGTAGAAAAAATATCCTTAATTTGTACGTTAGTATGAAGAGTGCATCAGAGGAGACTCTTTTTATTTCCCATTTACTTTCTGCGTTATATATCACTTGTTTTTATTTATTCACAATGATAATAAATAGATTTTAAAAGATATGTTTAAAGATACTTCTTATGTTTTCACATTTCCTAGGCATCTAAAAATAAAATAATGAACTAGATATTTAATAAATGTTTCTAGCTAAATAATTCTGTGATCTTTTCCCTTCATTGATTTTGAAGAGGTAAATTTCAGCTTTTTCCAGGATATTAGTTCAGGAAAATAGGTGGGTGTGAATGTTGCCTAACAGTTTTTGAGCCATCTGCACAATCTTTTGATAACAATCAATTAGGTTTCAGATTCTGTCAATATTTCCCCTACAACCCAAGAACCAATGATCTTATGGAAAATAAAAATTGCCCTTTTCCTTTTTAGCAGTTATCTTTGTCTCTCTCTGCCCTTTTCTCTCTCTCCTGTTGAAGAAAGCTATAAATGCACTGATAGTATTTTCAGTTCATCAACCATGTGGGAAATTATCATCCTTCTACTTTCTTAAGAACTGAAAGAAGTTCCCTCAAAGAAAAGAGCTCTCTCAGTGGTTGGCTGAGTTAAATACAGAAAGTCAAAACATATGGGAAAATATTGAAGCCTTTTCCTACAACTTCCTAGAGTTGTTCTCATGAGAAATGAGAGTCAGCTTCAGGACAACTTAATTTTGGCTGAATTTTTGCCATCTTCCCTTCCATGTCTCTATAAAGGCCACCAAGATTCAAGAGTAGTAGTATGCCTGCCTAAGATAGTTCAGAGATCAAGCTTATCAGAAGAGATAAGAGTATAAAGTTTTCTTTGAAAACTGTGAAGAACTAGTCAAATGTATAATACTAAATTTCCAACTAACTTCTTAAAACGGCAATGGCTGTTTCTGAGATGTGTTTAAAGATTAGTAATTACACATTACTTAATAAGATAGTTAAAACCTATTTCATCATTTTTTTTTTTTTATATGAAGTCTTGCTCTGTCACCCAGGCTGGAGTGCAATGCAGCAATCTCAGCTCACTGCAACCTCCGCCTCCTGGGTTCAAGCGATTCTCCTGCCTCAGCCTCCCAAGTAGCTGGGATTACAGACACCCACCATCATGCCTGGCTAATTTTTTTTTGCATTTTTGTAGAGACGGGGTTTCACCATGTTGGCCAGGCTGGTCTTGAACTCCTTACCTCAGGTGATCTGCCCGCCTCAGCCTCCCACCTGTAATCCCAGTGCTGGGATTACAGGTGTGAGCCACCGTGCCTGGCCTCATCAAATTATATTATGATGATTTATTCCCATTAGACCACATTCATTTCATGAAATGTATACATTCCTCTTTCCTAATAATAAGAAATAAAGTAAAAAATCCTATAATAAAAAAGTAACTTAAATATGCAAAGAGATACATTGGTTTTTAAAAAATCTTTTAGAGGGATTATGGGCCAAAAGTTTAAAATCATGATACAAGAATATGCTGAACTAGAACAATTGAGCCTGACCATTGTTTCACAATACTATGGGGCCGTGGGAAGTTTTATAACTTAAACTTTCAAAAGATGGTTTTTTATGGATCTCTTCCAAAAGAACATACTTCACTGAATATAGTTCCAAACTATCTTGCTTGAACATTTTTTTTTCAGAATTTACAATATTTTCATATATATTCATTACTACTCTTTGGTATTTACTGGTTGCTTGTGTATATAAATATAGAAAACATTCTGCTAAGCACTTTCCATGTACAATCCTGTGTAATAGCAGCACAATCTGAATGAGGCTGGTACTATTACTAATTGCAAATGAGAAAACTGAGGCTCAGGAAAGTTAATTGACTTGTCCTAAGAGTGTACATAGCAAAAATGTGGTAGTGGGTTTTTTTTTTTTTTTCTGGAGAGTCTGACTTAAGGGTTCCTGTTAACTACTTTTTTTTTTTTTATTATACTTTAAGTTTTAGGGTACATGTGCACATTGTGCAGGTTAGTTACATATGTATACATGTGCCATGCTGGTGCGCTGCACCCACTAACTCGTCATCTAGCATTAGGTGTATCTCCCGATGCTATCCCTCCCCCAACCCCACAACAGTCCCCAGAGTGTGATATTCCCCTTCCTGTGTCCATGTGATCTCATTGTTCAATTCCCACCTATGAGTGAGAATATGCGGTGTTTGGTTTTTTGTTCTTGCGATAGTTTACTGAGAATGATGATTTCCAATTTCATCCATGTCCCTACAAAGGACATGAACTCATCATTTTTTATGGCTGCATAGTATTCCATGGTGTATATGTGCCACGTTTTCTTAATCTAGTCTATCATTGTTGGACATTTGGGTTGGTTGCAAGTCTTTGCTATTGTGAATAATGCCGCAATAAACATACGTGTGCATGTGTCTTTATAGCAGCATATAGCGCCTCCGTGGTATTACTTCTGCCTAACTTCCAACTGATAGTATTTCCATTTGTAAGATAGTCTTCATATTATAGAACCATTATTTTTGTCATCTTGGGACTTACGCTAACAGTTCTTATGGTGGGCCACTCTGACTTTTAGAATCATGGTTGCTACACGAACTTGAACTCATTCAAGCATGTTTGGGTATCTAATTTTGGGAAGTCCCACTAGTTTCTCATCAGTGCATTCAAACAAACTCATTCTTCATGGGATAAATATGTGAAATCTTTTGTGTAAGTAGTAACTCCATATCAGGCCCAGATAATGGCATTTTTTGAGGTATAGGCATTTGTACTTAAGAACGGCTGTAAACCAATCAGTGTTACTGGGTCTTTATATTAATGTTAAAATTCCATACTGTCATTAAAGGGAATTTAGTGTGTGTCAGGCACAGCTAGGACCTGTTAACTATAATACTGTTAACTGTAGCACTATTTTACCTCATTCTAGTATTAGCAATACTAGAGAGGCAGCTAGTGTTATCATGAGGCTGAGTATGTTTCTATCAGCCTCCTTGGGGAAAGCAATGGATCCAAGCCTTCTTAGTTTTATTTAAATCAATATGTTGAGTGATTTCTCCAATATAGCTAGGCATTTGGCAGAATAAATGATAGAAATTGTATTTTAGATACATAATTTTCCCAATAACTTCCCCAAGTAATTTAAAAAATATTCAAGACTTAGTGACTTGACTTTCTTGGTTAAATAGCATTGTTGACTTATTTATATATATATTCACTTCATTGGCCATATGTGTGGATTATTTACTTTTTAGATTAGATTGTGGAGGGGATACTATGGTGTGCCACCCAGGTCCTCCACTTCAATACTGAGGTACTCATTCTTTCAGCACCCTTAGAGTGTTACCTGTTGCCGATAGCTTTTACCCAAGTCCCACTCTAGGGATTGTCCTCAGCTTCCTTGCCCAAGACTATTGGTATGGTTTAGCTGTGTCCCCACCCAAATCTCATCTTGAATTTTAGCTCCCACAATTCCCACCTGTTGTGGGAGGGACCCAGTGGGACGTAATTGAATCGTGTGGGCAGGTCTTTCCCATGCTATTCTCGTGGTAGTGAATAAGTCTCATGAGATCTGATGGTTTTATAAAGGGGAGTTTCCCTACACAAGTACTCTTCTCTTGTCTGCCACCATGTGAGACATGCGTATCACCTTCAGCCATGATTGTGAGGCCTCCCCAGCCACGTGGAACTGTGAGTCCACTAAATCTCTTTCTTTTGTAAATTTCCTAGTCTCAGGTATGTCTTTATAAACAGTGTGAAAACAGATGAATACACCTATGCTCCTTGCTCAGAAGCAGCCTGCACCCATGACTATGTGATACGCAAAATGTTCCAGGCTCCTTCGCCTCCATTTGGAACAACTCTGAAGGGCTATTCCAGCCCACCCTGACATCAGCTGAGACCACTGTTGTTTCTACATAATGGTTCAGTCTCTCCTTCTGCTCAATCCTTTTTTTCTTCAGCCCTTTACAGATACTCCTGAGATCACTCTCCAATAAAATCCTCATGCAAATCCCCACTATAGTCTCTTTTCTGGGGAACATGACCTAATATAGCTAGGGAAGAGTTTTAATTCCAAAATTATTTATTCTTGCCACTCATTCAGCATTCTTCTGGTCTATCTTCCTCCTTTTGACAGTTGTATACTCTGGGAAATCATTTTTTTTTTTTTTAACCTGAGACAGAGTCTTGCTCTGTCACCCAGGCTGGAGTGTAGTGGTGCCACCAGGGCCCACTGCAGCCTCAACCTCCTGGACTCAACGGATCCTCCCACCTCAGCCTCGGGAGTAGCTGGGACTACAGGCCTGTGCCATAAAGCCTGGCTAATTTTTGTACTTTTTGTAGAGACAGTGTTTTGCCATGTTGCCCAGGCTGGTCTCAAACTCCTAGGTTCAAGTGATCCGCCTACCTCAGCCTCCTAAAGTGTTAGGATTACAGGTGTGAGCCATCCTGCCCTGTTGAAATCAAGCTTTTGATAATTAGCCTAATTACAATGTAAGTGGGAATGCAAATGCACTAAAAATAAAATTTAAGAGAAATTTGGATTCTTGCCAATACTTCCTCAGCATTAAAAATGATTAGAGATCTTTCAATATAATAGGACATGACAGGAAAATTAAAGCCATTCACTCAATATTTTGGGTGCCTACTCTACATAAAAATCTATGAAAAATTAAAGAAAAGTAAGATATGGCTCCTGCCCTCAAGGAAAAGAAACAAATAACTAGAAAATAAATAGATAAGAGAAACATTAGTTGTTTTAATAAAGTATTATGAGTTCTGATTAGAAAGCAATTTAGCTGGGATAATCAGAGCGGGTATCCGGAAAACTTTATATTAAGAGGGCATTGCAGGAAGGCTCAGTGTGTCTGAGGACACCTTAGTCAACTTAGCATTTTAAACCCATTAACCAACTTTTTATAAATTCCTATATGATACAATTGTCAAATCTTCTTGGCCCAATCTGAGTCAGTTGGAGGTGAGCTGATTTTGCCAATGGTAGTGTCAGCTACCATTGACGTGCCTCCACACTCCCAAGTCTTTCCTTTCGTAAGCCACAAGATCAAATGACCTTCTCAGTAACTTACATTTTCAGTTTGACAAAAGTATTTTCACTGGTTCCTTGTAACTCTGCATGGGAGAAATCATGAGAAAATTTAACAAGGACTTAAGTGTGTCCACTTATGTCGATGAATCATCTGCTCCTAGCCCTGAACCACTTCTTCCTGCCTTGTTGGCTCTGACTGCTTCTACTCTGTTAATAAGTGGTTTTGTCTGAGTTGTGCTGAAGAAAAAGATCTGGTGAGGGTGGAATGCGTCCTGGGTAAATGAAAGTGCCAATTGAAGTGAGAACACAAAGAGGTGAATGGAGAGATTGAACCCATATTCCTTTAAATTTAGACCTGAACTTATCATTTCAAGATGGGGCTTCAATATTTTAAGTTGGAAACAGTTCTGAGTTAATGCTCAGGGGATCCATAATAATCTGTCAATAAAGTAGTAATCTTGGGAGATTTTCCCTAAGTGTAATTTCTGGACTTTGTACATATGTCTTATGGTAGATATGTACCCAAAGCAGCCTAACCAAACTGACCAAACTGGTGGATTTACCAATTATGTTTTCTTTGAAGCCATACATAGAAACCTCTGAATCTATTAGTGGACTCAATTCAGCTGTTGTAATTTGTCAACTGAAGGAACATATCAAGAATCAAGACCAACTTATCTAATCCACATGCTACTTTAGCTCTTTCTTTCATTTCACCTGGGATTTTATTAAAATTGTAGTTTTGGAAACCAGGGCAGGAGCAGGGCAGGGGTAGGGGAGCGGGGCAGGGTAGGGGAGTGGGGCAGGGGTAGGGGAGCGGAGCAGGGAGAAAGGAAGAAAAACCTAGGATTGAAGATAGAGCTTCCCTTCATTGCTCAATCCCTGATATCCTGTGGCATTGGCTCCCATTCCTTGCCATTTAATTCCAGACAATAGAACCAGTCAGACCTGCAGTGCTGTATTTCAGACATTGCATCCTATGACAAACATGTCAACAGATCATAACCATGTGGCTTCTCTATTCTTTCCTGAAGCAATATTTCTTTATTATTGGAGCTTGGGAATTAAATAAAGAGAAACTTTCCAAAGAATTAAGGCATTTAAGCTGTGTGTTTTCAAAGCTTATTTTTTGTTCTATTTGGCAGCAGGAGTGCTCCAAGGATTTCTGGATAATCAGCACCATAGAAAATTATTCCTCCTTTAAAGTTTCTACTAAAGAATTTACATTAAATTTTTACATTTTCTATTATATAGCTCCAACCATCTAAAGCAAAACTGTGGTGTATTGCTTGTGTTTAAAACATGCAGTCACTGGACTGGAAGCAAGCTTTATGGAAGGTCATATTTCTCGAATGTTTTTAAATCTCTGGGGCTATCTTTTTTAAAAGAGAAAGTTAAACACCGATATGATAATATTAAAAGTTAATTTTTATTCAGCTCCTCTTAGGTACCAGATTTCATTCTAAGGGCTTCACAAGCATTAACTCATTTAATCCTCATTAAACACATTAGTTAAATATTTTTATTATCCTCATTTTTTAGCTTAGGAAACTAAGGCCTAGAAAGAGTAAGAAGGTTGATCAAGATCTCACAGCTGGTAGGTGGGAGAGCCAGAATTTGTATCTAGGCAGGCTGCTTCTAGGACTGTGCTACATGGCGCTACATGATGGCAAGCTGCCATTTTATAGATGATAAAATTGGTATCTAAAGGCATGAAATAACGGCCAGGCGCGGTGGCTTATGCCTGTAATCCCAGCACTTTGGGAGGCCAGTGCAGGCAGATCACAAGGTCAGGAGATCAAGACCATCCTGGCCAACATGGTGAAACACCATCTCTACTGAAAGTCCCAAAATTAGCTTGTCATGGTGGCGCATGCCTGTAATCCCAGCTACTCGAGAGGCTGAGGCAGGAGAATCGCTTGAACCAGGGAGTCAGAGGTTGCAGTGAGCAGAGATTGCGCCACTGCACTCCAGCCTGGTGACAGAGCGAGACTGTGTCTCAAAACAACAACAACAATAACAACAACAAAATAACCTTAAATAACTTGCTAAGATCATATACCTGGTAAGTCGTGGAGCTGGGATTTGACCTCAAGTCCTTTGGGCCTCTTTCCAATGCCTTTGTTTTCATTTCAAGTTGACTTATAGGTAAAAGTCACAGAAACTGGAATCATACAGTCAGAAGAACAGCCGAAAGGCAGTTTGGGTTTTTCCCATTATGCTAGACAAACAAAACCCCAAAAATGTGGGCATTTATTTTCATATTTCCAAATCTAATATAGATATAGGCTCAGCAGCAGTTTTTCCCAACCAAGCATCTACCTTTGATAAGTCCTCATTGTTCCTTCTTCCCCCTAGACCCCAACCTCCAAAAGAAGGGCTGGAGGCCAGGGAGAAATCTTGACTATAAAAGTGAACAATTAAACGTACTTGGGGCTCCACTGATGAGGAATCTCCCCCATTGCTCACCTGTCTAGCGCCAGTAGGGTATCTTTGAAGAGAGTCCCAAGTCCAGTGTTGTAGAGCTGTCTCATGGGACCTCAGGGTCAACCCCGTGGTTGTAGTCACCAACTGGCTTCAGCTTGCCCTACAGAAGCTACCTGACATCTATCTGACCCACATCTACTCAAAATCATATCACATGTTGACTTCTTGATAAACATGAAGATGACACGACATGTAAAAATACTGACAGTAAGTGAACAAAGCAGGATACCCAGTTGAAGTCCTGATCATGATGTGAAGTTCTTTTTGAATTTTATGTCTTTAAGGATTAAGTGAATTAGAGTATCTTAAGCCTCTAACAGTGTTTGGGACATAGTAGATACTAATATTCTTTTCTTTGCTTGTCTTCCATTCCCTTCCCTGTTCATGTAAATAATGATCCTGGCAACCAAGAAACATACCAGCTGATCAATTATTGAGCAAATATATTTAAAATACCCACTGTGTGCCCGTCATTCCTAGGCTTTGTGTAGAATACTAGAGTTGTTGCTGGCTAGCCAAGTCCTTAAGAAATATACTTTTAAAAATTATTTTTTAAATCATGGTAAAATTTACATAACACAGAAATGATTATTTTAATGATTTAATTGTACAGTTCAGTGGCATTAAGTACATTTACAGTGTTGTGCAACCATCACTATCCATTTCCAGAAATTTTTTATTATCACAAACAGAAACTCTGTACCCATTACATAATGTCTTCATTCTTCTCTTAGCACCTGGTAACGCTTTCTGTCTCCATGAATTTGCCTGTTCTAGGTATTTCTTATTAGTGGAATAATACAATATTTGTTTTTTTGTGTATGGCTTATTTCACCTAGCATAATGTTTTTAAAGTTTATCCATGTTGCAGCATGTATCAGAATTTCCTTTTTGTTGAGATGGGGTCTTACTCTGTCACTCAGGCTGGAGTGCAGTGACATGATCTTGGCTCAATGCAGCCTCAACTTCCCAAGCTCAGGTGATCCTCCCACCTCAGCCTCCTGAGTAGCTGGGACTACAGGCATGTGCCACCATGCCTGGCTAATTTTTTGTATTTTTGGTAGAGACGGGGTTTCACCATCTTGCCCAGGCTGGTCTCGAACTCCTGAGCTCAAGCGATCTGCCCGCCTCGGCCTCCCAAATTGCTGGGATTTCACTGCACCAGGCCAGAATTTCCTTCCTTTTTAAGGCTCGTATTCTATTGTATGTGTTTGCCACATTTGTTTATCCATTTATCTGATGATAGACACTTAGGTTTTTTCTAACTTTTGGCTATTGTGAATAGTGCTGCTATGAATATGGGTATACAAGTATCTGAGTCCCTGCTTTCAATTTTTTTGGGCATAAACCTGCAAGTGGAATTGCTGGATCATATGGTAATTTTATTTTTAACTTTTTGAGGAAACGTCGTACATTTTCCATAGTGGCTGTGCCATTTTACTTTCCCACCAGTGATGCACATGAGTTCCAGTTTCTACACATCCTTGCCAACACAGCTTGTATTTTAGTAAATGCACTTCTTGCAGTATTTTCCATAAAAAATCACCATCCTAATGCATGTAAAGTAATATCTCATTGTGGTTTTGACTTGCATTTCCCTAATGACTAGGGATATTGACATCGTTTTATGTGCTTGTTGGCCATTTGTGTGTCTTCTTTGGAGAAATGTTTATTCAAATCCTTTGTTCCTTCCTGAATTGGATTGTTTTTATTTTCATTGCAGAGTTGTAGGAGTTCTTTATATATTCTGGATATTAATCTGTAGTCAGATATATGACTTACGAATGTTTTCTCCCATCCTGTGGGTTGTCTTTTTAATCTCTTGATAGTATGCCTTGATGCATGAAAGTTTTTAATTTTGATGGAGTCCAATTTATCTATTTCTTCTTTTGTTGTCTGTATTTTTGGTATAGTATCCAAGAAATCATCGCCAAATTCAACATCCTTCAGAAACATACTTTTTGTTTGTTTATTTTGTAAAGAAAAGTCTTGGAGCTGGTCCAAAGGGAGTGAGTTATCTACACTGTTCACAGTCAGTTACAGATCAAACTCCTTGTTCTGCTATTTCCTGGCTTCTCACTGCTGCACTTGACTAGTCTTAAAAAAAAAATTGAAAAAAGTCTTGGGGGAGTAAAGGAGGAGGGCAAGGGCTGAAAAACTGAGTATTGTGCTTGGTATTTGGGTGACTGAATCAATAGTACCCCAAACCTCAGCATGACACAATATACCCAGGTAACGAATCTGCATGTGTACACCCTGAATCTAAAATAAAAGTTGAAATTATTTTAAAAAAGAGAAAAATCTCAAGGGAAATAGAGAATAATTGAGGTCAATGTATAATAATTTCTAGTTGAAAGTAGTAGATAATGAATATATAGTTGTTCAGAGAAGAGGGAAAACAATCCAAGTACCTTAATAAAATCTTAACTTTACATCAGTTTACTTTGAGCAAGAAGAAATAAAGTGCAAGTACGGAAGACATAGTGCTTGCCCAACTAAAGAGGAGTTCTGGGAATAAGCCAAGCACTTGGAATAAGTGACAGTTGGATAATCACTTCAAATAAACAATTTGGATGTACAGAGGATCTTGTATATATATTTATTTATTGCATAAACTTTTATCTCCCAAATCCAATTATGCTTTTAAAATAGGCAAAAGCTTGTTGTAAGGTGATGGATTGATGGGGAATGGGAGTGAGAAGTAAAGCAATTTTTGCAAGCAAGAAAATCAGTTTTGCAATCTGGGAGGCCCCTTACTTTATACTAAAATATCTATTTGTATAGTTTTGTTCCATTGATGAGAGGAAAATATTTGCGATGACATCCATGTGTCCTGAAGTTTCTATGGCACTTACCACTTGAGATATTATGTCCTGTTGTAAAAGAAGAGACCATGATGTTTGGTTTAGAAAAGAAGGTTTCCCTATATATCTAGATTATCTATCTATCTGTCTGTCTGTCTATCTATCTTAATGCCATGCCAATCACCTAATCAATTATCTTTCAATTCAGGGTATGAATTTGCAATTAAATTCTGGGTAGTTCCTTGAAGTGGCTCTGGGAGTGTTAAGAACTGCAAACAGAGTTGCTATCCTATTATCCAAAGCCTGACTCCAAATTCCTATTTGTTATGTAATTCTTTGTTGGACTGGTGTTTAAACACACATTCCTTTGTATTTATCCTCCATTTCCTGGAGCTTAATTTTCTTCTTGGAGCAAATCGATCTTCATCTTTGGGAGGGTCCAGATCACAAAGGGCCTTGTGTGTCTGGTCAAGATGTGCAGATATTATATGTCATAGATTGGGAAGCCAGTGAGAAGACAGGATTATATTGATTTCCCTTCATATTCCCTTCATATTCCAACCTCACTGGGGAAAGGAGCCTTATGTTGGATATTATAATCCCATAAAGAAACAGGGAGAAAGGGGTTTGAGAAACAGAAACATAATCAATACTCACATACAAACATGTTCCTATGGGGATCTATTGTCAAAACCCTGAGATTTCTTTTGCAATGTTTACCAAGCACTCAGCCCATCAGACATTAAACACATAGGCTCATCACTCCTCTTTGATTCTGGCAGGCAGGTTTCCTAACTTCCAATTTATCTTTCCTATAGAGCAACTGGTCAGATGCTGAGTGTTGGGGATTGGGACAGGCAATTTACATTCTAAAATGGAGGCTTTAATACTTTTAATTTTCCCTTGAAGAGTTTCAAATGTACAGAACAATAGAGATAAAAAATTATTAAAATAAAATCAATAATTTAAATATTTAATTTAATATTAAAATAGCAGAGAAAGGAACTTTGCAATTCCTGTCACCCATGTTCAATAATTAGTAATATTTTGCCATACTTGCTTTATTACTAAATCTACATTTTTGCTGGTCTTTTTTATTCATATTATTTTGATTGACAAATCATAATTATAACTATTTATGAGGTACAATGTGGTATTCTGATATATGTATAAAATGTGAAATGATTAAATCAAGTAAATTAACATATCCATCACCTCAATTATGTATCATTTTTTATGGTGAGACATTTGAAGTTTACTCTGTTATTTTGAAATACATATTATTGTTGACTATAGTCACCCTGCTCTGCAATAGATCTTAAAACCTATTCCTCCTGTCTGTCTGACACTTTATACCCTTTGATCAACAGCTCCCTATTGCCTCTCCCAGCCACTCTCTGGTAACCACCATTCTACTCTCTACTTGTATGAGTTCAATACTTGTTAGATTCCACACAAAAATGAGATCACATAGTATTTGTCTTTCTGTGCCTGGTTTATTTCACTTTTTGCTGAAGTATTTTAAAGCAAATTTTCTCATGACCTCATGTCATTACACCTCTACATGCTTCATTATGCACCTCTTAAAAAGAAACAGTTTCTTACATAACCATAATTATCACATCTAACAATATTAACAGTGATTCTTGGGTAACCTCTAGTATATCCAGTCTACATTTAAATGTCCCTGCTTGTCTTAAAAATATATTTGTATAGTTGATTTGTTGAGCTAGGATTCAAACAAAATCAAAGATATTTTCTAAGCATTTCATTATACTCCAGATATTAGGTTTTCTCTGACAACTTCTTTAACCCCACCTTTTCAGTTTGTATTGGAGTGCTTTTATGCAGGTCATAATTTTGGAAGCCATTTCTATCCATTTCATTAAATCAGTTACCATGTATAGTAGGCTGAATAATGGCCTCTCCCCTCTCTTCCCCATGATATCCAGGTCCTAATCCCTGGAACCTGTGAATGTTAACCTACATGGCAAGAGAGATTTTGTAGATGTGATTAAGTCAAAAATCTTGAGATGGGGAGATTATCCCAGATTATATGAGTGAACATTAAATGCACTTACATGTGTCCTTATAAGAAGGAAGTGGAGGTTGGGTGTGGTGGCTTATGCCTGTAATCCCAGCATTTTGGGAGGTTGAGGTGGGCAGATCACCTGAGGTCAGGAGTTCGAGACCAGTCTGGCCAACATGATGAAAACCCGTCTCTACTAAAAATACACAAATTAGCCTGGTGTGGTGGTGGGTGCCTGTAATCTCAGCTACTTGGGAGGCTGAGGCAGGAAAATTGCTTGAACCCGGGAGGTGGAGGTTGCAGTGAGCTGAGATCATGCCACTGTATTCCAGCCAGCGAGACTCTGTCTCAAAATAAAATAAAATAAAATAAAATAAAATAAATAAAGAGAAGGAAGTGAAGAGAGATTTAATACAGAAGACAGAAGACAGAAGGCCATGTGACAGAAGCAGAAGGAAACAGAGTCACAGAGAGAACATGCTATGCTGCTGGCTTTGAGGATGGAGGAAAGGGCCAGAGCCAAAGAATGCAGGTGGCTACTAGAAACAGGAAAAGGCAATGCAAGGGATTCTTTCCTTGAGACTTCAGGGAGCTCTATCTACATCTTAATTTCACTCCAGTGAAACTGATTTTAGAGTTCTGGAGTCCAGAACTATAAGAAAATATATTTGTGCTGTTTTTTTTTTTTTTTTTTTTTTTTTTTTTTTTTTGAGACGGAGTCTCGCTCTGTCGCCCAGGCTGGAGTGCAGTGGCGCGATCTCGGCTCACTGCAAGCTCTGCCTCCCGGGTTCACGCCATTCTCCTGCCTCAGCCTCCCGAGTAGCTGGGACTACAGGCGCCCGCTACCACGCCCGGCTAATTTTTTGTACTTTTAGTAGAGACGGGGTTTCACCGTGTTAGCCAGGATGGTCTCGATCTCCTGACCTCGTGATCCGCCCGCCTCGGCCTCCCAAAGTGCTGGGATTACAGGCGTGAGCCACCGCGCCCGGCCTATATTTGTGCTGTTTTAAGCCACCAATCTATTAGCAGTTTGTTAGAGCAGCCATAGGAATCTAATACACCATGGGTCAAAGATGTCTATTAAGTAGGAATTCTATTCTCTGTGGAAGATAATTCAGAGACCAGAGAGCTACTGGAGAGGCAACATGCAGTTGAGGAAATGGTAATGAACTTGGAACTGGATTCTAGACTTCTGTCAAAGACTTTGAGCCAAGTTGACCTTTCTGATATTCATTTCCCACATATATAAAAATCAAAGGAATGGGCCAGGCACAGTAGCTCACACCTGTAAGCCCAGCTGTTTGGGAAGTTGAGGCAGGAGGATTGCTTGGGCCTAGGGGTTTGAGGCTGCAGTGAGCCATGATCATGACAGTGCACTCCAGCCTGGGTGACAGAGTAAGACTCTGACTCAAAAACAAACAAGACAAAACACAAAAGTCAAAGGAATGGGTGGGATAAATTATCCTTGAGGGCCCTTTAAACTCCCTACTCTGTTTCATCAGAAAAAATCAAGTAAGATGGACAAAGCAATAGAACAATGAGGGCAGAGGAAAGCAACATAGGACACCAAGTTCTTATAAAAGGCCTCAAAGCTTAAGGGAATGTGTGGAAGGACGTGGGGAAGGTCGGGGGGAGAGTAACATTGCAAAGTAACCAAAACAATCTTATTACTTTATGTTGGTATTTGTGCTGGTATGGAGTGTGTTTAAGTGGTGTGGACGGAAATGCCTCGGGTCTTACTGAGAGGCATCCTCCTTTTCTTCCCTGTTTCTTCACTACGTCACAGCATACCCACAACAGCCTGATCTGCAAATCAACAGTGTAAAGAGCTCAAATCCAGAGGCTGAAGGCTTATTGCGTTGACTTTCTCATCCTAGAGGTCACTGAATGCAGAACTTGGGAACTTCTGGACTTCCTATGCAACAGCTTGCTTAAACCTGGAAGGGACCCTTGGCTGGGAATAGTCACATTTATCAAATGGTTAATAGATCTTCTACTGGGTTAAAAGCTTTACATTCGAAATCATCCTATCTTCACAAAAAATCTCTCTGAAGTAGTTATTGGCACCTCTGCTGTGTTAGTAAGGAAACGAAGTTCAGCAGAAGATACGATTTTACTCAAGATGACACAGCTGGCAAGTAGTCAAGTCTGAATCCTTTTCTAATATTCATTTACGGTTATAAATTTCTCTTTAAGCACAACTTTAATTACACATAATAAATTTAATGTGTCATATTTTCATTATCATTAGTTCAAAATGCTTTCTAATTTCCATTATGTTTTTTTCACTAATCTGTAGGTTATTTTGAAGTATATTTTAAACTTCCAGGTGGGTGAGATTTTCACTTATCTGTTAGTTATTAATTCTACCTTACTTGAACTGTGGTTAGAAAACATTTTTATGAATACTATTAAACTTAGAAATGTGTAAGACTTGCTTATGGCTTTCAATTTTTGTAAATATCTGTTTATACTTGAAAAGAATGTGTATTCTGAAGTTCTTAGGTGTCCTCTGTGTGTCAGTTAAATCAAATTATTTGTTGTGCTGTTCAGATCTTCAATATCTTTAGTAAGATATTGCTAAGATTCTACTAAGATGGTGGATTTGTCCATTTTCTCTTTTAGTTCGGTCATTTTTTTGCCTTATATATTTTGATGCTATGTTACTAAGGGTATATGAATTATATTTGTTATATATGTCTATGGACTGAAACTTTTATCTTTTTAAAGTATCCCTCTTGCACCCTTTTCAGTAAATGGCATGGGGAAAATCTGATTGCCACAGACAGAAGAATGAAACTGGATGCCTATTTCTCACAATACACAAAAGCGATTCAAGATTAAAGACTTAACTGTAAGACTTGAAACTGTAAAAATACTAGAAGAAAATCTAGGGAAAACTGTTCTGGACATTGGCCTAGAAAAAGAATTTCTGACTAAGACTTCAAAAGCACAGTAAACAAAAATAGACAAACGGGACTTAATGAAACTAAAACTGTTCTGCAGAGCAAAGAAAATAAGAAACAGAGTGAACAGACAACCTGCAAAATGGGAGATAGACAATGGAGACTAAGAAGAGCAAAGGAATGACAGAGAGGTGGAGGATGAGAAATTACTTAATGGGTACAAAGTACATTATTTGAGTGATGGATGCCCTAAAAGCTCTGACTTGACCATTATGCAATCTCTGCATGCAATAAAATTGCACTTGCACCCCATACATTTATATAAATTAAAAAGTAAAATATCCCTCTTTACCACTAGTAATGATTTTCCCCTTAAAATCTATTTTAACTATATAGTAGACCCTCTTAATATTCTGCTCATATTTTCCTGTCACTTGCCATTGCTGTGCACACTGATGGTTTTCCTACTGCCATCACCAGTACTCCATTTGAGAGCTTTCTCTGGTAAGCTTGGTTCGTGTGCAGGGAAGGGAGGCTAAAGGTTCTGGGAAGTTGAAACACCAGTAGCAGTCCTCATCCAGTGACAGATGGAAACTGGAGGATAAATAACTCAGCTTCATCATCTCTTGGGTGGGACCACTGTGAGGGATATTCTGTATTATCTCTCAGAGGTCCTCAGCAGGACTGACTCCCAGGTGTCCTTTGTGGTAACCTGCTCACTAATACCTGGCATTGGCTTCTTTCTCTTCCTTTTATCACCCTTTCCCCTTCCCAGTTCTCCTATTAGAGCTTCTTGTGATCACTTTCCAAATGAACTATGTGCTACGGTTTGAATATTTGTCACCTCCAAAACTCATGCTCAATTTAATCCCTAATGTAGGAATATTGAGTGGTGCAGCCTTTAAGATGTGATTGGATCATGAGGACTCTCCCCTCATGAATGGATTAATTCATTCATGGATTAATTGATTAATGAATTAATGAGTTAATGGATTAATGGGTTATCTTGGAGGGGAACTTGTGGTTTATAAGAGAGAGACCTGAGCTAGCATCTTAGTATGCTCAGCCCCCTGTCTGTGTGATGCTCTGCACTACCTTGGGATTGTGTAGAAAGTCTTCACCAACAAGAAGGCTTTTACCAGATATGTCCCCTTGACCTTGGGCTTCCCAGTCTCAAGAACTGCAAGAAATAAATTCCTTTTCTTGATAAATTATCAAGTTTCAAGTATTTCATTATAAGCAACAGAAAATGAATGAATACACTATATGTTCCTAAATATTTGTCTGAGGTCTGTATCAGAGAGAATCACAGATAGTTTTATGTTTTAGTGTTTGCTTGACATATCTTTTTCTATCTTTTTATTTCCAACTTTTCTACATCCTCTTATTTTAGACATGTCTCTAGTAAGTATATAGCATGTTTTGTTTTCTTTTTTTAATAATACAATAATTTCTCTTTTAATTGAATCATTTATTTCATTTCTATTTGATGCAATCACTGATAATCTTTGTTTTCTTCGCTCCCCTTTTGTTCTTTCTTAACTTTTGGTTTTATATTCATCTAATGTTTTCATTATTCAACTTCTCCTCCTATCAGCTTGATGCTTACACACCGTCTTACTATTTTAGTGATTAGAGATTACCATAGCTATCCTCAATTTATCAAAATCAACTTTCCTAGTTAAAGCCGTGAGTCATTGTTCATAGCTGACATCCACAGTGGTGTGGGTTTAATTCCTATCAGCAGCTCATGTCAACTCTTTCTTTGCTTTCACTACAGTTTTCTTTTTACTTGGGTATAACTGACCAACAATCTTATGGGATCCTTAAAAGCAAGAGAGAGTAGTGGTGAGAATGGTAAGGTTGGAGATAAGGGGAGGTGTCATCATGGAATCAAAGAAACAGTTTTTGGTTTTTGGGGTCTTGGTGACATCACCTTTTTCTTTGCTCCTGGCCTCCCTAAAACCTCCCTTCTGTCTCACCCTTCCTGCTCTGTCTCCTGCTCTTTTTTTCTCTAGCTCTATGGTAGTTTACTAGGGCTGCTGGAATGAAGTACCGTAAGCTTGGTGTCTTAAACAACAGAAATTTATTGTCTCATAGCTCTGGAGGCTAGAATTCTGAAATAAAGGTGGCAGGGCCATATTTCCTCCTAAGATTCAATGGCAGAATATTTTCTTGCCTCTTCCTATCTTCCTAGCTTCTTCTGGTGGTTGCCAGCAATCCTTGCCATATCTTGGCTTGTAGACATGTTATTCCAATCTTTGCCCTCATCTTTATAGGGCATTCTTCCCTGTGCGTCTCTATGTCTCTTCACATGGCATTCTCATTGTGTGTCTGTGTTCTCATTTTCTTCTTCTTATAAGAATACCAGTTATTGGATTGGGGCCCACCCTAATCCAGCATGACCTCATCCTAACTTGATTACATCTTCAAGATCTTATTACCAAACAAGGTCACATTCTGAGGTTCCATGTGGACATAAATTTTGGGGGATGCTCTTCAACCCAGTACAAGCTCACTTACTCTGTAGAGTGCAGTAAAAGTAGCACTGAGTTAGAAATTAGACATTCTAAGTACTAATGCTTGTGCTACTCATTATATAATACAGACTTTGGAGTTCACAAGCAGGGGTTCAAATCTCAGCTTTGTCATTTAACTACCTTGAGCCTCAGAGTAGTAAAATCAAATGATTTTATTTTTGAGATTCAGCTTTCAAATTCTAGTCACTCCTTTGGGCTATTTCTTTTTCTTACTCTGCCATGCCCATCTAATCCCTTTCCTCTTTAACAACTTGACCTCTTAATTCCAGTTTTCTTCCTCCTTAATTCTCCTCTTCATCCTTTTCTTCCCACTTTAGAAAAACATTATTTCTTTTAAATAATAGAGACAGGGTCTCACCGTGTTGCCCAGGCTAGTCTCAAACTCCTGGGCTCAAGCAGTCCCCCAACCCTGGCCTTCTAAAGTGCTGGGATTACAGGTATTAGCTACCATGCCTGGCCTCTCCCCAGTTTTGTTCCTTACAACTAGGATGATATTCATCCTGGTTTGTCCAGGAACAGTCCCAGTTTATGCCCATTGTCACAGTATAATTATTGATAATGCCCCCTTCTACTTTCAAAGCATTCTGGTTTAATGATGAGTTAAATGATTGCCCTACTTAGAGTGTTTTCATAACACTTAGACCTGCCTCTATCACTGCATGATTCACAATGTACTATGTTATTTTATTTTAATTGTTTTTTGGATTTGTCTCCTTGGTGGGATTTAGGGTAGTCACTGGGAATTATTTTCTTCATTTCTGCAGATTCCAGCATATATACCTGGCATTGGGAGGAGCTCAGTCATGCTGCTTGGACATGTGAATGTTTTTGAAACCTTGCTTCTTTCATTTTGGGCATAGCAGGTGTTCAATAAATCATTTTTAATTGAAGTAGATAGCTGTCTATTATGAAAATGAGAAATGAACTTGACAAGAACACTGCTTCTTCTCTCTGCCCTCCTTTATTTGTGGTCATTAGCTCAGAGATCTCATTTTACCTCCAGATTTGTGAGTCATTTCTTCCTCTTGCCTCACCCATAGCTATTTTAATTCTTTGAAAACTGGAGTTAGTTATCCTTTTCAAGCCTCCAGTGAGTGCTGCGGTGACCTGATTTCCAGTTGCTGGGTGCTTGCTTTGGGCAAGTGTACCTCCACGATTGAAATCTTCCCTCCACCCCGAGCTCCTGAGGCTCTCCCCACTCTGTCATCTGTTTCAGAAGCAGTTTTTGTACCACCTTGCTTTTACCTTTGAGGCCATACCCACTGTTGGTTACTTCATCCTGTGGCTATGTCTATACAAGTGAAATTAAGTGCATAATGAAGTCAATGGTGGGTTTAATTCAGGCCACTTTTGCCTGACACTTCTTTCTGTTGCTGTCAGCTCATCACCTCAGCACCCCCAACCCACCTATTGTTTGGAGGCTGGGATCTGCTATGCCACAGGAGTATTTTCTGAGCCTTGTCATTTACTTCAAATGATGGAAGACATTTTCTTTCTTCAGGAATTATGAGACCTAATCCACCTGGATTTAGCAAATGGGTTGTTCTTCCTGCTGGTTGCTAAAAACCATCACATATTCAGTTTTCGACAAACAATTGTTGAGAACTTACTAGGTACAAGCAATAATACCAACAAAATTATTGTCTTCAGGGAGTTCTCTAGAGGCTGCGGGCGTGCACTGCTCAAATCCACTTGCGTGAGAAGCTCATGAGGAGGGTAGTTAGCTGACAGTTTCCAGCTGCGGACCCTCTGGCTCTGCCCCTGCATTCACGCTGCCAAGTCACACACTTCTGGGGATTCTTCTAGCGAGTAACTGAATGTGGTAGTTGTATGGTACCATGGTCAGGCTATTTCTGGCTGGCATGGGACTCCTCTAATGAGGAGTCTTTGCTTTAGGCCTCCTGGTCGGCCTGGCTCAGACTCAGTGCTGCAATGCCGTCTGACTCCTACTACCCAGTCCTCCTCCTTCCCTCCTAGTCTGAAGGCCCTCCCTGCCCATGCTGGTTGCCCCTCCCCAAATCCTTCACAGGCGTTTCTCCCAAGAAATCTCCCGCATGACTAATTTTGTCTTGGCATCTTGTTCGTAGAAGAGTTGAGCTGACACAAGTTTCCAGTCCAGTATTGTAGATTAAACATGTGCACAAAGAACACAGCATACTCTTCATTATATTCCTCTCCAACATTAAGTGGTGAGATTAAAGTACAACAGGGACAGGTAATCTTAGATTGCGAAAAGAGGTATATTTTATATTTACCATAGTCTGTCATTTCCGAGAAGGCAAAGACCATGACCAACATAATTATTTGTTCAGGTGAATAGTTCTTTGTTCACGTGTCATGGGTGATTAGTAAAAGCATTTAAGAGAAGAAGAATAATAATAGTTGTGTAATTGTAATAATAATAATAATAATAATAATTTATTGAGGGCCCTGTCTCTGCCAGGCATTAGGTACTTTGTGTATCTTTTTTTCCAGTCTTCATAACAACCAAGCAAAGAAGGTATTGCTGTCATCCTCATTTTGCAGAAGAGGAAAGTGAAAAATGAAAGAGGTTAGATAGATTGCTCAAGGTTGTCCGGATGCAGTGGCTCACACCTGTAATCCCAGCACTTTGGGAGGCCGAGGTGGGAGGATCACCTGAGGTCAGGAGTTCAAGACCAGCCTGGCCAACATGGTGAAACCCCATCTCTACTGAAAATACAAAAATTAGCCAGGCATGGTGGCGCATGCCTGTAATCTCAGCTACTCAAGAGGCTGAGGCAGGAGAATTGCTTGAACCTGGGAGGTGGACGTTGCAGTGAATTGAGATTGCACCACTGTACTCCAGCCTGTGCAACACCACGCTTGGCTTAATTTTTGTATTTTTAGTAAAGATGGGGTTTTGCCATGTTGGCCGGGCTGGTCTCACACTCCTTACCTCAGGTGATCCTCCCACCTCGGCCTCAGATTATTCTTTTTCCTGTCTTAGAAAAAAAAAAAAAAAGATTGCTCAAGGTCACCCTGAAGCTAGTGAGTGGCTGTGCCAGGGTTTGGGTTTGTGAGGCTCTGATGCTCTTGAATTTCCCATGATACCATGCTCTGTCTTTAGGGTGATCTTCAGACTTAGGCCACATGGTAATCAGTCTGGGGAATTTGAGGAATATCCCTCCCAATGGGCTAGGGAGTCTATAGCCTAGACCAGATCTTAGTCCATGAGTTCTACATTCTTAGTATTTCACAGTGTATTTTTAGGAACTTCTGAAAAAGAAAGATGATGTCTTCAAGATGGGCTTCTCCTTTTTTATTAGATCCTGTTGTCCAGAGTTGTAGAGCTAGAAAGTACCCTAGAAAAAAAGCCAGATACAAAAAGCCAATATGGTATGATTCCATTTATATGAAATTTCCAGAATAGGGAAGTGACTTAATGAGGGTGGGGTTTCTTTTTCGGGTAATGAAAATGTTCTGAAATTAGATAGTAGTAATGATTGCACAACTCTTTGAATATACTAAAAACCACTGAGTAAGTATAGTTTAAAAGAGTAAATATAATAAATATATATACAGTATATTAGGCTTCCAGGCTCTCTTTAAGAACTCAAAAACTTGAGTTAGATAAAACTTCTTACATTACAAATGTTTAAGCTAAACTAAATTATGATTCATCGCTAGGTTTTTACCTTACTTCTAGAGGTCGAATGGCTTTCTTACTCTAAAATGGGTGCACACAGCTCACACTTTCAGATTATTTCTTTTTTATTTTTTGGAGATGGAGTCTTGCTCTGTTGCCCAGGCTGGAGTGCAGTGGCGTGATCTTGGCTTACTGCAACCTCTGCCTCCTGGGTTCAAGTGATTCTCCTGCCTTAGCCCCCTGGGTAGCTGGGATTACAGGCACGTCCACCATGCCCGAGTAATTTGTTTTTATTTTTATTTTTTATTATACTTTAGGTTCTAGGGTACATGTGCACAACGTGCAGGTTTGTTACATAGGTATACATGTGCCAAGTTGTTTTGCTGCACCCATCAACTCGTCATTTACATTACGTATTTCTCCTAATGCTATCCCTCCCCCAGCCCCCCACCCTATGACAGGCCCTGGTGTATGATGTTCCCCTCCTTGTGTCCATGTGTTCTCATTGCTCAGCTCCCACTTATGAGTGAAAACGTGGTGTTTGGTTTTCTGTCCTTGTGATGTTTTGCTGAGAATGATGGTTTCCAGCTTCATCCATGTCTCTGCAAAGGACATGAACTCATCCTTTTTTATGGCTGCATAGTATTCCAGGGTGTATATGTGCCACATATTCTTTATCCAGCCTATCATTGATGGGCATTTTGGTTGGATCCCTTTATTTCTTTCTCTTGCTTGATTGCCCTGGCCAGAACTTCCAATACTATGTTGAATAGGAGTGATGAGAGAGGGCATCCTTGTCTTGTGCTGGTTTTCAAAGGGAATGCTTCCAGTTCTTGCCCATTCAGTATGATATTGGCTGTGGGTTTGTCATAAATAGCTCTTATTATTTTGAGATACATTCCATGAATACCTAGTTTATTGAGAGTTTTTAGCATGAAAGGCTGTTGAATTTTGTCAAAGGCCTTTTCTGTATCTATTGAGATAATCATGCAGTTTTTGTCTTTGGTTCTGTTTATGTGATAGATTATGTTTATTGATTTACCTATGTTGAACCAGCCTTGCATCCCAGGGATGAAGCCGACTTGTTTGTGGTGGATAAGCTTTTGGATGTGCTGCTGGGTTTGGTTTGCCTGTATTTTATTGAGGACTTTTACATCCATGTTCATCAGGGATACTGGCCTAAAATTCCCTTTTTTTTTGTTTTGCCTTTGCCAGGCTTTGGTATCATGATGATGCTGGCTTCATAAAATGAGTTAGGGAGGATTCCCTCTTTTTCTATTGATTGGAATAGTTTCAGAAGGAATGGTGCCAGCTCCTCTTTGTACCTCTGATAGAATTTGGCTGTGAATCCGTCTGGTCCTGGATTTTTTTGGTTGGTAGGCTATTAATTACTGCCTCAATTTCAGAACCTGTTATTGGTCTGTTCAGAGATTCAACTTCTTCCTGGTTTAGTCTTGGGAGGGTGTATGTGTCGAGGAATTTATCCATTTCTTTTAGATTTTCTAGTTTATTTGCATAGAGATGTTTATAGTATTCTCTGATGGTAGTTTGTATTTCTGTGGGATCAGTGGTGATATCCTCTTATCATTTTGTATTGTGTCTATTTGATTCTTCTCTCTTTTTTTCTTTATTAGTCTTGCTAGCGGTCTATCAATTTTGTTGATCTTTTCAAAAAACCAGCTCCTGGATTCATTGATTTTTTGAAGGGTTTTTGTGTCTCTATCTCCTTCAGTTCTGCTCTGATCTTAGTTATTTCATGTCTTCTGCTAGCTTTTGAATTTGTTTGCTCTTGCTTCTCTAGTTCTTTTAATTGTGGTGTTAGGGTGTCAATCTTTCCTGCTTTCTCTTGTGGACATTTAGTGCTATAAATTTCCCTCTACACACTGCTTTAAATGTGTCCGAGAGATTCTGGTACATTGTGTCTTTGTTCTCATTGGTTTCAAAGAACATCTTTATTTCTGCCTTCATTTCATTATCTACTCAGTAGTCATTCAGGAGCAGGTTGGTCTGTTTCCATGTAGTTGTGTGGTTTTGAGTGAGTTTCTTAATCCTGATTTCTAATTTGATTGCACTGCGGTCTGAGACACACTTTGTTATAATTTCTGTTCTTTTACATTTGCTGAGGAGTGTTTTACTTCCAATTATTTGGTCAATTTTAGAATAAGTGCAATGTGGTGCTGAGAAGAATGTATTTTCTGTTGATTTGGGGTGGAGAGTTCTGTAGATGTCTATTAGGTCTGCTTGGTCCAGAGCTGAGTTCAAGTCCTGGATATCCTTGTTAATTGTTTGTCTCATTGATCTGTCTATATTGACAGTGGGGTGTTAAAGTCTCCCATTATTATTGTGTAGGACTCTAAGTCTCTTTGTAGGTCTCTAAGAACTTGCTTTATGAATCTGGGTGCCCCTGTAATGGATGCATATATATTTAGGATAGTTAGCTCTTTTTGTTGAATTGACCCCTTTACCATTATGTAATACCCTTCTTTGTTTCTTTTGATCTTTGTTGGTTTAAAGTCTGTTTTATCAGAGACCAGGATTGCAACCTCTGCTTTTTTTTTTTTTTTTTTTTTTTTGCTTTCCATTTGCTTGGTAGATCTTCCTCCACCCTTTTATTTTGAGCCTATGTGTGTCTTTGCACGTGTGATGGGTCTCCTGAATGCAACACACCAACGGGTCTTGACTCTTTATCCAATTTGCCAGTCTGTTTCTTTTAATTGGAGGCATTCAGCCCATTTACATTTAATGTTAATATTGTTATGTGTGAATTTGATCCTGTCATTATGATGTTAGGTGGTTATTTTGCCTGTTAATTGATGCAGTTTCTTCATAGTGTCACTGGTCTTTACAATTTGGCATGTGTTTTCAGTGGCTGGTACTGCTTGTCCTTTCCATGTTCAGTGCTTCCTTCAGGAGCTCTTGTAAGGCAGGCCTGGTGGTGACAAAATCTCTCAGCATTTGCTTGTCTGTAAAGGATTTTATTTCTCCTTCACTTATGAAACTTAGTTTGGATGGATATGAAATTTTGCGGTGAAAATCCTTTAAGAATGTTGGATGTTTGCCCCCACTCTTTTCTGGCTTTTAGGGTTTCTGCAGAGAGATCTGCTGTTAGTCTGACGGGCTTCCCTTTGTGGGTAACCGGACTTTTCTCTCTGGCTGCCCTTAACATTTTTTCCTTCATTTCAACCTTGGTGAATCTGACAATTATGTCTCTTGGGGTTGCTCTTCTCGAGAAGTATCTTTGTGGTGTTCTCTATATTTCCTGAATTTGAATGTTGGCCTGCCTTGCTAGGTTGGGGAAATTCTCCTGGATAATATCCTGAAGAGTGTCTTCTAACTTGGTTCCATTCTCCCCATCACTTTCAGGTACACCAATCAAACGTAGATTTGGTCTTTTCACAGAGTCCCATATTTCTTGGAGGCTTCGTTTGTTTCTTTTCACTCTTTTTTTCTCTAATCTTGTCTTCTCTGTTTATTTCAGTAATTTGATCTTCAACCACTGACATCCTTTCTTCCTCCTGTTGGAATTGGCTATTAAAGCTTGTGTGTGCTTCACAAAGTTCTCATACTGTGGTTTTTAGCTCTATCAGGTCATTTAAGCTTTTCTCAACATTGGTTCTTCTAGTTAGCCATTCGTCTAACCATTTTTCAATGTTTTTAACTTCCTGTGATAGGTGAGAACATGCTTCTTTAGCTTGAAGAAGTTTGTTATTACCGACCTTCTGAAACCTATTTCTGTCAACTCATCAAACTCATTCTCAGTCCATGTTGTTCCCTTGCTGGCAAGGAGTTGTGTTTCTTTGGAGGAGAAGAGGCGTTCTGGTTTTTGAATTTTCAGCCTTTCTGCTCTGGTTTCTCCCCATCTTTATGGTTTTATCTACCTTTGGTCTTTGATGTTGGTGACCTATGGATGGGGTTTTGGTGTGGATGTCTTTTTTGCTGATGTTGATGCTATTCCTTTCTGTTTGTTAGTTTTCCTTCCAACAGGCAGGCACCTCAGCTGCAGATCTATTGGAGTTTGCTGGAGGTCCACTCTAGATCCTGCTTGCCTGTGTATCACCAGCGGACGCTGCAGAACAGCAAATATTGCTGCCTGATCCTTCCTCTGGAAGCTTTGTCCCAGAGGGGCACCCACCTGTATGAGGTGTCTGTTGGTCCCTACTGGGAGTTGTCTCCCAGTCAGGCTACACGGGGTTCAGGGACCCACTTGAGGAGGCAGTCTGTCTGTTATCAGAGCTCGAACACCGTGCTGGGAGAACCACTTCTCTCTTCAGAGCTGTCAGGCAGGGACATTTAAGTCTGCAGAAGCTGTGCTGCCTTTTGTTCAGATATGCCCTGCCCCCAGAGGTGGAATCTAGAGAGGCAGTAGGCTTTGCTGAGCTGTGGTGGGCTCCACCCAGTTCAAGCTTCTCTGCCACTTTGTGTACACTGTGAGCATAGAACCGCCTCAGGCCTCAGCAATAGTGGATGCCCCTCCCCCTGCCAAGCTCCAGCATCCCAGATTGATGTCAGACTGCTGCGCTAGCAGCGAACAAGGCTCTGTGGCCGTGGACCCACTGAACTAGGCATGGGAGGGAATCTCCTGGTCTACCAGTTGCGAAGACCATGGCAAAAGCGCAGTATTTGGGCAGGAGTGTACTGTTCCTCCAGGTACAGTCACTCATGGATTCCCTTGGTTAGGAAAGGGAAAACCCCCAACCCCTTGTGCCTCCCGGGTGAAGTGACGCCCTTCCCTGCTTCATCTTGCCCTCTGTGAGCTGCACCCACTGTCCAACCAGTCCCAGTGAGATGAACCAGGTATCTCAGTTGGAAATGCAGAAATCACCAGTCTTCTGCGTCAATCTTGCTGGGAGCTGTAGACCAGAGGTGTTCCTATTCGGCTATCTTGCTATTTTTATTTATTTACTTTTTTGAGACAGAGTTTCGCTCTGTTGCCAGGCTGGAGTGCAGTGGTGGAATCTCGGCTCACTGCAACCTCTGCCTTGCAGGTCCCAGTTCAGTCAATTCTCCTGCCTCAGCCTCCTGAGTAGCTGGCATTACAGGTGTGCACCACCACACCCAGCTAATTTTTGTATTTTTAGTGGAGATGGGGTTTCACCATGTTGGCCAAGCTGGTTTTGAATTCCTGACCTTGTCATCTGCCCACCTTGGCCTCCCGAAGTGCTGGGATTACAGGTGTGAGCCACCACGCCTGGCCTAATTTTTGTATTTTTAGTAGAGATGGGGTTTTGCCATGTTGGCCAGGATCGTCTCACACTCCTGACCTCAGGTGATCCGCCCACCTCTGCCTCAGATTATTCTTTTTCAAGGTTTTCAAGTATTCTGTTTGAATGGGGTGTTTAAGTCAAGTGGCCAGTCAGGTTCTCAACTTTGGACTTGGTCCTGGATCTAGTTGTCAGACACCAGTGAAGCTCCAGTGACTGGGGAAAATAGGAAGACCTAGACAAGACTCCTGTTTTGATAGGTGGGGCTTGAGCAATTTCTGCCAATTGCTTAACATTGATTAAGACATCCCTGCACAGGGACATTAATTAAGACATTCTTGCATGTCTACCAGGAATCCAGGAGCTGCGATTGTACTGAAAGCTGATACTATGTAATTAGTTGGCTCCCGCAGATGTGGGAACTTCCTGTTCTTGGTGGAGGACAGAGAAGCTTTGCTTTTTCCTATAACTCCCTTGTCCCGCCAGGTGTAGGGTGACTCTGCAGGGCTGGGCTCCAGACAGGGAGTCTTTCCATCCATCTTCAATCACTAGCTATAGGTGCCAGTTGCTGTAAAATTCTTGAATGAGTTGGTTGTGGTCTTTGTGTCTCAATTGTCCTAGCTGTAGAATGAGGTTAATGGCAATGGATCCAGATATTGTGCTTGTGTGAAGAGAAGTTTGAAGAGACCTTAGGATCCATTATGTCTGACACAGACTTAGAGACAGGAAGTGACATTGGCAGTTGATAGCAGAGCTGGGACTAAACCCAGGTCTCTAAATTCATAGTCTAAGGTCGTTTCCACTTTGACTTATTCACAAGCAGACATGTGATCACAGAAGAGGAAACCAAAATAGAGCAGGGATTGATTTACAAACCCAGAATGTTCTACTTGCTATATTATATCTACACCTATCCCCCAATCTTGTTTCTGTACTTTTTTTCCTCTGGATTTCTCTGTAGGCTGTTTTCTAGCCATTTTGGGGATAATTTTTCCAGATATTTCTCGTATTGAACCTCAAAATTCAATTTATTTCTAATCTATTCCACAAACACTTTTAAAAGTGTGTTCTAGGCATTGTGGTAGTAGGAGATGAAAGATGAATCAGACCTAGAACGTGCCCCTGAGGCATGTACAATCTAGAAGAGGAAACAGGCATCAATATTTGACAACACACAATCCTACTTACTACAATGAAAACATGCCAAAGGTACAGAAAAGAGAAAATGAGTGAGTAACTTCAGGGCATGGGGCATGAAAGGCAGGGAGATGGAAGTAGGATTCACAGAAGAGAGTGGCATCTAAATTGGGATTGAAAGAAAAACAGCAATTAGAATAAAAAATTTGCTGATATGCTTTTACTTGTTATGCTTCTATTCAAGCACTATTTATTGCATTTGGTGTAACAAAAGTTGTATGACAAATGCTTCTAGAAGATGACAGATAGATAGGTACAAGTTGGAACTTGGCTTTCATACTGAAAAGCTCACCAGAGAAAGTTTAGAACTTAACTCAGATACTGTTTCCCTAACATGCCATTGCCGAGGAGGCTAATTGCAAGAAGTGCTTTGCCTGTAGCCAGAGAAAAGATGGATATGACCATTATGTTTATTTCAAGGGCAGCAACAATATTGGTAATTAAACTTTTTCAAGCATTTACCATGTGCTGTACTTTTTTTTTTTTTTTGATACGGAGTCTCGCTTTGTAGCCCAGGTTGGAATGCGGTGGACGATCTTGGCTCACTGCAACCTCTGCCTCCTGGGTTCAAGCAATTCTCCTGCCTCAGCCTCTTGAGTAGCTGGGATTACAGGTGTGTGCCACCATACCTGGCTAATTTTTGTATTTTTAGTAGAGATGTGGTTTCACCATGTTGGGCAGGCTGGTTTCGAACTCCTGACCTCAAGTGATCTGCCCACCTCGGCCTCCCAAAGTGCTGGGATTACAGGTGTGAGCCACCGGGCCCAGCCCATGTGCTGTATTTTGTTACAAGCATCGTGTTATTTAATTCTCATAATAACCATATATAAAGTAGGTACCAGTATTACTGGTGGCTCAGAGAGGGAAAGCAATAACTTGTCTAAGGTCAGAGAACTAAAAAATGGCAAGCCAGAATTAGAACCCAGGGGTTTCTAACTCCAGGGACTGAATTTTAACTCCTATCCTGACCCATGGTAGGAACAGAGTTGGATTGTAACCCAGAATTCATCTGGATCCGTTAAATCTCTGCATAGAAGTCCTAGCCATGAGAATATGCTAGGTCCATGGGGTTAGACTCATGAGTGAATACTAGCTGAGTCCCTGCTTAACACTGTATGCCCTGTAAGGAGTGCAGAGAAATGTGAGCTGATATTCTGGAGGATGAAACAAAACAAAGCTGTGGCTGTAAGAGAATAAGTGCCTGGCCTAAGGTCACACGGCTAGTGAATGAGACCCAGAACTTGAATGGAGGACTTTTAACATTGAAACTAGTGCTCTTTTATCTACAATCCTTCTAGATAGGCTTCGACATTTATGCATAGGAGAGTCGGCTCCTGTAGGACCAGAACCTCAAAAAAATCTTACACAACTTTTAGGGTCAAGGTTTATTATAGTTTCTTTTCTGACCTAGAACAGGCATTCACAAAGTTTATAATAGTGGTGATGCCAGAAAAAAGATGTTTTGAGACTGTGAGCCAGAAAGATTTCTAAGTCTCCCTTTGATGTGACCCCTTATTTTCTTTTCTACTCTTCAATTCTGACCCATGAACTACTTGATATTAAAAAAGTCCTGCTACATAAACAGACACTTCTCAAAAGAAGACATTCACATAGCCAACAAACATGAAAAAAGCTCAACATCACTGATCATTAGAGAAATGCAAATCAAAACCACAATGAGATACCATCTCACCCCAGTCAGAATGGACATTATTAAAAAGTCAAGAAACAGCAGATGCTGGTGAGGTTGTGGAGAAACAGGAACGCTTTTACACTGTTGGTGGGAATGTAAATTAGTTCAACCATTGCGGGAGACAGTGTGGTGATTCCTCAAAGATCTAGAACCAGAAACACCATTTGACCCAGCAATCCCATTACTGAGTATATACCCAAAGGAATATAAATCATTCTGTTACAAAGATACCTGCACACGTATGTTCATTGCAGCAGTATTCACAATAGAAGAGACATGGGCTCAGCTCAAATGCCTATCACTGATAGAGTGGATAAAGAAAATGTGGTGCATATATATACCATGGAACACTATACAGCCATAAAAAGGAATGAGTTCATGTCCTTTGCAGGGACATGGATGAAGCTGGAAGCCATTATCCCCGGCAAACTAACACAGGAACAGAAAACCAAACACTGCATGTTCTCCATGTTCTCACTTATAAGTGGGAGCTGAACAATAAGATCACATGGACCCAGGGAGGGGAACAACATACACTGTGGCCTGTTGGGGGTTGGGTGGGGGAGGGACAGTATTAGAAAAAATAGCTAATGCATGCTGGGCTTTACACCTAGGTGATGGGTTAACAGGTACAGTAAACCACTATGGTACATGTTTACCTATGTAACAAACCTGCACATCCTGCACATGTACCCCAGAACTAAAAATTAAAAAAAAATGGGGAAAGAACATAAACAGATACTTCTCAAACCAAGACATACATATGGCCAGCAAACATGAAAAAATGCTCAGCATCACTAATCATTAGAGAAATGCAAATTAAAACCACAGTGAGATACCATCTCACACCAGTCAGAATGGCTATTAATAAAAATTCAAAAAACAACAAATATTAGTTAAGCTGTGGAGAAATGAGAATGCTTATATACTGCCTGAGGGAATGTAAATTAGTTCAGCCACTGTAGAAAGCCATTTGGAGATTTCTCAAAGAACTTAGAACTACCATTCCACTTAGCAATCCCATGACTGGGTATATATCGAAAAGAAAATAAATTGTTCTACCAAAAAGACACATACACTTGCATGTTCATTGCATCACCATTCACAATAGCAAAGACATGGAACCAACCAAAATATCCATCAATAGTGGACTGAATAAATAAAATGTGGTACATATACACTAGCCACAAAAAATAGAAATACTACACAGCCACAAAAAAGTGAAAATATGTCCTTTGTAGCAACATGCATGCAGCTGGAGGCCATTATCCTAAGTGAATTAATACAGAAACAGAAAACCAAATATCACATATTCTCACTTACAAATGGGAGGTAAACATTGGATGCTCATGGACATAAAAGTGGGAACAACAAACGTGGGAGATTGCTAATAGTGGGGAGAGAGGGAATGGGGCAAGTGTTGAAAAACTAACTATTGGGTACTATGCTTACTACTTGTGTGATGGGATCAATCATGACCAAAACCTCAGCATCACGCAAAATGCCCTTTTAATAAACCTGTACATGTACCCCTGAATCTAAAATAAAACAACATTATAAGTAAAATAAAACAAAACGAAAAAAGTCCTGCTTAGCTAACTTTTGAAATCATGCTGGTACATATTCTTTCCATATTTAAACAGCAATATAACTATAGGATGAGCTAAACTAGTTTTCATGTAGGGCAGAGTTTAAAATCTGTGGTTGAAAGATCTAAAATTGTATTTATCTCCTGACTTTAGGGAGAAAAATGAGTAACAGCCCTGGTCAACAAAAAAGAGTAAAAATTAGTTGAAAGATAAGCTAGAAAAGGAGGTTAGTATTACACAATATTCTGGAAAGCTGGTGGGACAATTTGATTATGTGTTCAGAGCTGTGAAGGCCTTTGTGAAAGCCATGACCTTATGTGGTCATGTAACACTATCATGATTGGAGTGTAGCCAAGACCAGCTTTAAAATTAGGTGTCTGTGATGGAGGGACTTCAGAAAGGGTTTCTAAAGAAAACCTTCTCTACCCCTGCAACCCTACTATTAGTTTCATTCTCCTGATTCTAAAAAATTTTTCGAGAGTTTTCTACTAAAACATAGTTCCTCTTTAAATTGGTAGCACATCATGCTCTTGCTTAAAATTTCAAGGCTGGCTAATAATTCATTTACCATTGTATTGTGTTATGAATTAATAGATTCGATTCTTGGACTATCAAGCAGGAATGGCTTCAAGTATCACTGAGTCCAACTCTTTCACTTTATACATGAGGGAATTGAGGCTGTAGGGGGTTAAGTGATTTGCCCAAGGTCCATTCCTAGAGCAGGAATGAGAACTAAGGATTTCTTATTCCCATTCATGTTTTTGAAAGTTTTTTTTTAAACTTCTTTTATGAGACTACATACATACATACATATATACATACATATATATGTGATATGTATATATATGTGTGTGTTTTCTTTATAAAAATTTTTACAATATTAAGCCATAAATGGTAAAAAGATTAAAATCCTCTTTCTGCCTTTCCACTCCCCCACAGGGATACTGTTGGAACCTTTTCTATATACATATGTACATGAATACATACATAACAAAATAATAAAATATAGTTTTTAATATTACTAGAGCTCACATTGCATGTATTGTTCTGCAGCTTGCTTTATTTTAAAAATGTGTATTTTATATACATATCACATATTTAATACATGTAAATATTGCATATTAAATATTTTATACACATATTTTATGTACACATTAAATAATTACATGCTATATATATATATATAAATCCAAAAGATTGAAAAGAAGTGAAAAGTCTCTCACTTACTACTTCAGTGTCTCAATCATCTAGTTTTCCTTGGAGTCAACCAATGTTACCAGTTTCTTGTGTGACTGCCTACAGTTATTCTTTGCATATACAAGTCTGTAAACCCCTGCTTTCAAAAAACAAACTGTAGCATACTATACATATTTATTTGCACCTGGTTCTTTTTAAACTTAATGTGTCTTGACGATTATCCCATACTAGCAGATAAAAAGCCTCCTCTTTTTCTTTTAATAGTTGTAGTAGTATAGTATGTCAGACAGTTGATAGTAAGGCATTTTATAAATAGCATTGTGTAGTATTGCATTTTGTGAATTTCTCATCCTTTATTTAACTTGTCACCTACTGATTTAGTTTGTTTTCAATATTTTCCTATTAAATAATTGTGGCAATAAAGAGCTTTGTATATAGGGCATTTCATGCATACTAGAGAACATTTATAGAATAAATTTCTGGAAGTGGCATTTCTGGATCAATTGTGTGCATTTATAATCTTGACAGTGAAAGAATTAAAAATATGTCACTCTGGTATATTGACTATTTAGGTTAAAGGCACTTGAAAAACAGTAGGGGCAAAAAGAATACTCTGCTGTTTCTTAAAAGCAACAGATGAAATTTCCCATGAAAAAGATCCTCAAAAGCTGAGAAGTTGAGACCAAGAGAATTCTGTACAACCTTTTTTTTTTTTTTTTTTTAACAAGGCTTAACTCATCTTTTAAGCCTACCAACACAATTTAATTCCTTCTTTACAAATTACTGTTTTTTGCCTAATTTAATATATAAGCAACTGACTACTTCTTTGGGTCTTCATTTCCTTCTGAGGGAGGGCTCCCCATGCCATGTCAAACTTAAATAAATAAATCTGTGTGCTTTACTTCTGTTAATCTATCTTATGTAAATTTAATTACTGGGCCCAGCAGGAACACTAAGAGGATGGACGTTAAATTTTGCCATCCCTACAACAGATATTGCCAAATGGCCCTGCATGGAGATATGGAGGCTGTATCAATTTACTTCCCTCCAGCAATGTATGGGAGCAACTTGCCTTCCCATGACAGTGCATAGAAATTGTGTTCTTCTTTTTCACACCTTCTTGGTCTTCCACAGAATGGCTACACCATTGTTTATTTAAGCATTCTCCTTATTGATGACATTTAACTTATTTCCAGTTTTTCAGTTTTACAAACAGAGCTGCACTGAACGTTCTTGTGCAAATTTTCAAACATCTCTTTAGGTATTTTTCCAAAGGGCATGTGTTTCCAAGAACTGAACAGTCTTGTGCAAGTTTGCAAACATCTTTTTAGAAAATGCACAAAAGTGGAAAACTTGTTTCAAAAGTTATGAGCACATTATACTTTGATAGATAATGTCAAATTGCTCCATGAATAGGCTGCAGCAGATCATGTCCCAGACAAAGCATAAAGGGTATCTGTTTCCAAAATTATCAGTTTACTTAATTTTTGCCACTCTGATAGTTAAAAACTTAACTCCTGTTTTAATTTTCATTTCCCTGATACTAGTGATGTCAAGTGTATTTTCATGTATTCATTTCTTGAAAAAGGTAGTCAGTAAGAGCAAAGCTTCTGGAGTAATAGTGTTTGGTTGCAGATTCCAACTGCCACTTGGCGACTTCCGTCTGAACAATTACTGGTGGGCAGGTTACTTAACCTCTCTGTGCCTCAAGGGATGTTATGAAGACTTTATGAGATAACAATTGCAAAGTTCTTAGAAAGGTTTCTGGTTTATATTAAGTGCTCACTAAATGTTACTCTTTTTGTTGATATAATTATTTGTATTTCCTCTTCTGTGAATCACCAATTTGTATCCTTTGATATAAGAATGGTCGGTGTCTTGTTAATTCACATACCCTCTTTTATATTCTGGTTATTAAGCGTTTTTTCTTTTGATTTATCTGTATCGCTAATATTTTCTTCCAGTTTGTTGGTTGGTTGCTTATCTTGTTTTTGTTTTTGGTGTTTTAAAAAAAAATAATACAGAAGGTTTAAATTTTTACATAGTTGTATAATTAGTCAATTAAAAATGAATTTTAGGTTTTATGAAGAACTTTACTACTCTCATATTGTAATTATATCCTCCCATAATTCTTTCTAATGTTTTTAATTTCTTTTAAATGCCTAACTCTTTAATGCCTCTTAGCAGGTAAGAATTTTACTTCTTTTATTTTGTTTTAAACAAAAGAATAGCAAATTGTTCCATAGTATAGCTACACCAGAATTTATCTGATTTTCATTTAATTTCACTGGAGAAAATTTATATTAGTGTACTCTGTGTCCTCCTATCCAGTTATGTGGTGATTTTGCTCATCTTTAAGTTTCTTTTCTTTATTTAGGTCTTACTCATTTCTTATTAATTTTATTCCTAGGCATTTTATAGTTTCATTACTGCTGTGAAGAGAATCTTTCTTTGGATATTTTTCAACTCGCTATAGTTCATAGCAGAAAGGAACAGACTTTTCTATGCTCTATTTTAATTAAATTTTCTAAGATATGTACATTCTGAGAAAAGTGTAAAACGTCTCCCATTACTTACCGATTTGTAATTTTCTTATAATTCTTGTGAATTTTGATTGATATATTTCAAAACTATGTAAAGAGCACAAAACTTTCTAAATAGATTTTTTTCCTTTGTCTTGATTAGACATTGGCTATTAACATTGCCACATTTGCTTTCTTTCGCTTAGGATTTGCACACTGTATCTTTTTACATCTGTATTTTTTAACATTTTGTCATTTTCTTTTACATCTAAAACTAGCATAGTTTCGTGCTTTTTTCCTAACTTGAGCACCTTAATAGGTAAATTTAGTGCCTTCAAATTTATTGTGATTTCTAACATATTTGAACTTATCTTGTCATCTTCTCTCTCTCTCCTTCCATGTCTCTCCCTTTCTCCTCCCTCTTTTCTTCCTTCATCCTTTCTTTCCTTCTTCATTCTTTCTCTCCTTTTCTGGTTCTTCAGAGGTGGTGAGATGTGTGGGAACTTCTTTCTTATTGTGTCTTGGAGAGGATAGAAGTGTTGGTGGAAGCTCATAATTTGTGTCTGAAGGTTTTCCCTACACAGCTTCTATGCTGATCTGCAGAGTTGCACCTTGGAGCATATATAAAAATAGATATTGGACTCTACATCAAGCCCACTGAATCTGCTGGACAGGATTGATGTGCCCGTGTTCTGAATCCTTTCCTTTGTATATAACCCTATATTTTAAGCTTTCCCAGTGCTATTACATTTTTAATAGGCATTTATTATATGTTTAATGCTTGTGTAATTTTTTATTCCACTATTATTCAGTATTAAATTGTTTCCTGCTTTTATGCTATTATAAATAATTCTGATATAAACCTCTAAGTGAATTAAAGATTTTTACATAATTAATAATATTTAATTTCCTAGGAAATCTTAAAAGTGTGATTATTTTATCAATTGAGACTGAATAGTTTGAAGACTATATACAAAAATTATATTAGGCTGGGTGAGGCAGCTCACGCCTGTAATCCCAGCACTTTGGAAGGCTGAGGTGGGTGGACCACGAGGTCAAGAGATCGAGACTCGAGACCATCCTGGCCAACATGTCGAAACCCCGTCTCTACTAAAAGTACAAAAATTAGCTGGGTGTGGTTGTGCGTGCCTGTAGTCCCAGCTACTCAGGAGGCTGAGGCAGGAGAATCGCTTGAACCTGGGAGGCGGAGGTTGCAGTGAGTCGAGATTGTGCCACTGCACTCCAGCCTGGCAACAGAGTGAGACTCCATCTCAAAAAAATATATATTAATATACAATATTACAAGTATTATGTATTTTATATTAGTATAATCACTATAAATTAAATATAAATTAAATTTATAAATCATTATATTTATATAAATATTTACACATTATATATTATTATAAACATATATATATTTTAAATATATATTTTAATAGTTTAATGGTTTATTTTATTTTTAAAGGTAAAGTTTCACATTTATTGCAGTATTTATGTGTTTTATAATCATCCAATACATGTAAAAGTGTGCCACCTTTTTACTGGTTTTCTATCTTTATGTCCACTGATGCAGTTTTTTTATTAACTTTTATTTTGGGTTCAAGAGTACATATGTAGGTTTGTTATATAGGTAAACAGGGGTTTGTTGTACAGGTTATTTCATCGCCCAGGTATTAAACCTAGTACCCTATGGTTATTTTTTCTGTTCCTCTCCCTCCTCCCACCCTCCATCCTCCACCCTCAAGTAGACCCCATTGTCTGTTGCTCCCTCCTTTGTGTTCATGAATTCTCATCATTCAGCTCCCACTTATAAGTGAGAACATGCAGTATTTGGTTTTCTGTTCCTGTGTCAGTTTTCTAAGGATAATATCCTCCAGTCCATCCATGTTCCTGCAAAAGACATGATCTCATTCTTTTTTTTGGCTGCATAGTATTCCATGGTGTATATATACCACATTTCCTTTATCCAATCTGTCATTGATGAGCATTTAGGTTGATTCCATGTCTTTGCTATTGTGAACAGTGCTGCAATGAACATTCGCATGCATGTGAAAGACTATGTATTACGAGAATGATTTCTACAAGCTATTATACAATAAGATCTAGAACTTTTATGTGTCAATAAAAGGACCATTTTCTCAAAAAGCAAAGGCAGGAACAATAAAAATAGAATATAAATTTAAGAGAATTTAAAACTGAAGATAACTTAAACTATATTTCTCATAATTGCCCACATGGCTTTACTTCAGAGTGATGCTTGATTAATAAAACATAGTCCAGCAAGCAAGAACTAATTCTAAAATACTTTAGAATTACTTAAATGCAAATACTGAATTTGTATTTCTTAAGTTCTGGAAGAAGATACACCGCTCAGAGCCACCCCTCTTACTGTTCTCTTTCATTTCTCATCCTCTTCTTTTGCACCTTGTGGTGCTTCTCTTTTCCAACACTGGAGAACTTTTCCTGTGTCCTTTGTGTTGCATCTCCCTCACCATTTCCTTCTGATTCTGTATTACAAAAGACAGGGTGAGTCTGGCTATGGCAGAGAGATTCTCCGGGCACAGGGTTGGCAGAAACCAGGACCCCATGTAAATGGGAAAAGGCAGGAAAAATGCCAGGAACATTCCCACTTAAACAACATGTCCCTTTATACCTGGGAATCTCATCTCTGTGGCTACCTATAATCATCCAATGTATGTAAAAGTATGCCAGCATTTTAATTGGTTTTCTATTTTTATGTGTCACTGATGCAGTTTAAAAAAAATTCTTATTTTAGGTTCAGGAGTACACATGAAGGTTTGTTATATAGGTAAACTCGTGTCACAGGGGTTTGCTGTACAGGTTATTTCATCACCCAGGTATTAAACCTAGTTCCCAATAGTTATTTTTTGTGCTTCTCTCCCTCCTCCCACCTTCCACCCTCAAGTAAACCACAGTGTCTGTTGTTTCCTTCTTTATGTTGATGAGTTCTTATCATTTAGCTCCCCACTTATAAGGTTTGTTATATTGCCCAGGGAAGGCAAGATACAAACTCACCTCTTCTCTGTAGTATGATTAACCTTGTTATAAGTTTATAAAATGCAACTTATGGGAAGGAAAGAATAAACAAACTGTTAATTGTTCCTATTAGCTCAGACACACCTGAGCCTTGTCTGATTGCCCAAAGAGTTTAACACACTAGAGTTACACAGAGAATAATTTGTAATAAAATAATAAACATTGCTGCTATTAAGCATTGATTGGTTGTGTTAATAGTTTATAAAATGTTATAATTTCTCAGGTTACTTTTATTACTATGTATCATTGCACTAGAACCCAGTGTCAATATAATTAGGAGGTCTGGATTCAAATCCCAAATTCTGATTTTAATGAGCTTTGTGACCATCTAATTTTACTTCTCTTGGCCATGTTTCCTTACTTTAAGTCCAAAAGTTAGAATCCACCATCTTAAGGTCCCTCTAAAATTTTATTATATTTTATATTCTCAAAGGACCTAGTGGTCAAATTGCCTAACCTGTGCATTGAGGTTAAGTTATCACAAATATTTTAGCAGGAAATCCTACGGACACGGGGTATAGTGAACAAGAGAGTAGAAATTCATCTTCCCTAATCCCATGTTCTCTAGTAAGATGTGCACTTTGCTTTGAGAAAGTTGCTCCTCATTTTCTTCCAGAAAGTCATGATAAATGCATATCTCAGAGGCTTAGTTCAAAGCTCTTCTCTGGAAGACGTCCTTCCATTAGCTTCCTTTGATATAGCAAATGTCACAGTGGATGAGAAAAGGTTTCCCTCTTCTTCCAACCCATGGTACAAATCCATACACAATAGAATGTTGAAACCCAGAACTCTAGAGAAGATACAGAATCTGATAGGATTTAAGTTCCAGGAAAACTTGGGAGTGGGTTTGAAATAAAATGCCTCTGTATGAAACATGGCACCATGATTTCTTTCTAAGGCTGATGTGGCCCAATGGCTACAGATATTAGGTCAACCCAAATGGAATTGAGTAAGTGATCTCTTTATAAAGGTGGTGTATTGAAACATCCTCATATTACATTTATAATTTTATATTTGGATCCTTAAGTGGTTAACTGGGTAGGGGTTGTGGTGATGAGGAATACCATGGAAGGAACTGCAGAAAGTAGTAATGGGGCCAGTATGTGACCCCCAAGGTACATCTCCTCCTTTGGAAGAGACACTTCCAGGTCTTTGGTTAGGGATAGCAAAATGTTAGTTGCAATAAAAGCTGGAACGTGTTTGGTTTGGGGTTTGCCCTGGGCCATTCTGTGATCTCTCTAGAGCAGCCGTAAAGCTAGGAAATAGAGCCAGGTGGTAAGGACCCAGTGAGGTGAGTTCTAAGAGACAGAGAGAAAGAAGCAGAGGTAACCGGGCAAATAGAACAGTCAAGATGAGTCCAGAATGATAAGCCACACCTGCTGTGGTGACAGAAGAATGGGGAAATAAAAAGATCAGCCTGTTGGGTGGGACGCACATATTTTTCAATGAGTCAATAAAATGCTTTTCTTGGAGTGCAGGCTAGATATTATCTAGTTAGTAACTTACTTTTTAAACTTAAGCTGAGCTTTTTAACTCCACCTCTTCATACCTTTTGCTTTATTTATTCACTAGAATTTCCACACTTATATATGATCAGGAATGTGCTATTTACTATTAGAGTCTCTGGTCTCAAAGAATTTGCAATCACATATTAAACCAACCAGAACAAGGAGATTTATATACAAGTCAAGTGCTGCAATATTGTGGGGGAAGGAATTAATAATAATCCTTAAAGACAGAGAGATATCAAGTAAGGAATACAAAAGAAAGTTAGAATAGCTGCCTTCCAAAATCCCTTCTACTTCTTAACAGTATATAATTTTGCTTGTTCCTGTCTTTCCTTTTCAAGTCCCATTACCTCGTTTATTTATTAAGCAAACATTTAATATACGGCTTGCCATGTTTCAGGTATTACATATGCCTATTCATTTTATGTTCATAATAACCCTTTGTGGTAGGTGCTGTTATCTTCATTTTATCTGTGAGTAAATGACAGCACAGAGAAGTTAAGTTACTCTTAACAGCTGGTAAGTGGCTGAGCTGAGATTTGAACCAGAGACTATCTCCAGAGTCTGTGGTCTTAACCATTTTATCATGTTGCATGGTTTTGAATCGAAATAGATATTTGTTTACAGAAAAAGGTAAAATTTGAATGATGAACAAACACCTAATTCTTATTAATTTCCTCTTGGATAGAAAAAGAGTTCATTTTCTCTCTTTTTAAAAAAACAAGAGCCAATTTATTCTGAGTAGTTTTGGAACCTATATCATTTTAATTTTTCACTGTTCAGGAAATGAAAACACAGGGTGAGATGAGGGAATGATTTAGGTGTCCTTTAGGACTTTTTCCAAAGTGCAAACTATACTTTTGTGGAGTCAAAAGGGGCCATACTTGTGTACACTTGGGCTAAAGTGACTCTTAGATCCACTGTTCTCTAGGATATTCCAGTCTTTCCCTCACCAAACAACTACTGATGGGATGACATTTATGCGTTCATACTATGCTAGTTGAGAGATGGGTATACGTGGGAATGTAGGCTTGGTACCTGCTATTAATGAGCTTATAATTTAATTGGGGAGACAACACACACACACACACACACACACTTAATTAACCTTCACAATCACAATCTAACAGTATCCCAAACAAAGAATTCAAGAACCGAAAGCTCCAGTGGGCAAACATTATGGCTGGGCTGTTTGGCTAGATGAGTAGAAGGCATATTGAACATATACAGTTCTGCAGATTCTCTTGGCTGAATCTGTCTCTAGAACCTTAACCTCTTCCACCCATTTGCTCTGCCTTAGCTGCTGCTGCTGCTGCTGCTGCACCTCATGACACAACCTCATGACAGGTCCGTGAGTGTCTAGCACCTGAGACAGACCAGTTTCTTGCCTGGAGTCTCTGGCTTCTTCCACCACTTTGAGATTTGTATATTGTATCACACAGGCTATGCATGAGCTGTGGCTTCCGAAGCAGCTTCCAAAGAGTCCAGAGAATACAATCTAGAAGTGTGGGAAAGTTGACTTTGGACAGAGAAAAACAGGAGCTAGAAAAATTTGGCCAGATAAGTATTGTCATCCCTTGGTATCCATGGGGGATTTGTTCCTGGACCTCCCTTGGATAACAAAATCCATGAATGCTCAATGCCCCAGTATAAAATGGCATAATATTAGCATATAACCTGTACACATCTTCCCACATACTTTAAATTTCTCTGGTTGCTTACAATACTTAATATGATATAAATGCTAAGTAAATAGTTGTCATACTGTGTTGTTTAGAGAATAATGACAAGAAAAAGTGTACATGTTCAGTACGAATGCACTTAAAAAATATTTTTGATCTACAGTTGGTTGAATTCACAGATGAAGAACTCAAGGATAGGGAGGGCCAACCACACTCTTTCCCTTTCTTCCTCTAATAGACTCGTGTGAGACACAGCTTCTCTGACCAGTCTGTCTAGAGACATGCTGGGTAGCTGAGCAGGTGACCTCCAAGGGAGTGGCTGAGACTCTTCCAGCTCATTGTGAAGAAGAGGCCATTGTTACGCATTATCTCACATTGCTTGATGTCTTTCCCTGTCTCATTGTCCTTCTCCTTCACTCTTGTTGTCCCAGGATTGTACTTCCCCAAATAAAGGAATACCCTGTAATCTTTGCTCCAGTTTCCATTTTCTAGAGGTCTTAGAATAAGGAGGAAGAAAGGACAGTCTATGCAGAGTGTAGAATATAGAAAGGAATGATCTGGGCTGAAAACATTTATGTTGGAGGTAGCCAGCGTCAAGTTTTGGAGGGCCATACTGAGGGCCATGTAGATTCTTTGAAGGCCCTTGAGCAGAGGAGTGACATGATGGAAAGTGGGATTTAGGAAGGTAGATCAGGTGGGAATAGAAAATTGGAGTGCTATGAGGTTGGGAGAACTGCAGGCAGAAAGACTAGTAGGATGAGTATAGGGCCAAGCTAGAGAAATGAAATGGCAGATGGAGAACCTTAACATGGCTTTAACTACCTTGGTGAACTAGGAAGCAAGGTAATTCACTAGAGGTGAGTAAGAGGAAGATAAAATTGAGGGGTGGATGGGGAGGAGAACTTCAGTGTACTCTCCTGAGGTCAGGTGGCATCATATTGTTTCTTGCTGGGCCTGGCTGTGTCTAGGTCTTCTGCTCTCCATCAGTATGAAATCTAGGGCAACTGCAGAATTCCTCGTTTCATGATTAGTTTGTGTATTATAAGCAAATTGCCCAAAGACTGATCAGATATTTACATGGTCTATTCAATTTGGATTTTGTTAACTAAATGCTGTGAATTTTTTTAATTAAATTTTTTGTTTTTGAGACAGAGTCTCGCTCTGCTGCCCAGGCTGGAGTGCAGTGGCACAATCTCGGTTCACTGCAAACTCCGCCTCTTGGGTTCAAGCAATTCTCTTGCCTCAGCCTCCCAAGTAGCTGGGATTACAAGCATGTGCCACCGCGCCTGGCTAATTTTTGTATTTTTAGTAGGAACGAGGTTTCTCACCATGTTGGTCAGGCTGGTCTTGGACTCCTGACCTCAAGTGATCTGCTCACCTCAGCTTCCCAAAGTGCTGGGATTACAGGAGTGAGCCACAGCAAATTAAAATTAAAATTAATTTGTTAATTTTTGTTAATTAAAACTACTATCACAGAAACTGTTATTTACAGCACTTTTAATGAACAAACAGATAAGCCCTGTGGTTACATAGCAATTGACTTTTCTTCTGGCTGTGAAGCCAGAGTAACCACAGAAGAGTCATTTAGTCATGACTTTTGTCTAGATTTTGCTGTTCATGAGAAGGCAGAAGTGGGCTGAACAAGCCATATATTCATTCTGGACTTGAAATGCAGAAGTGTGTGCTCAGTTAGTTTAATTAAAAAATTTCTCAGTTAACATTTAAAAATATTTTTGAATATTTAAAAAATTTTAAGTACTTTATACACTGGCCAGTTATTGAATGCTTGAATGTTTGTTGAAGTTCCCTGTGTTCAAGACTGTTTGCTTCCCTAGAGGAGAAAATAATTAATGTTCTAAAACACAGCATGAACATATTTTATATGTTGAGACAGATAGGCAGCAATAAACTATAAACTAGATGAGATAGTATATCTACACAGCCTCCGAGTTGAGAAAAATTAAAGAATCCTTAAGTTAAACACACACACGTGCACACACACACACACACACGCATACCCAGAAACACAGAAATGGGTCCCATAAGGAAAAAGGTAATTTATTGTACATGATGCTGTAGTTTCTAGAGACTTAGAGTGTTGTCTGGCTAGTGACTAAAGTAAGAGTCTGGTTTTGACTCCTAGTTGAGCACAGGTGCCAAGGTGGGTCATTTTTCAAAGGGTGGTGTTCTCATAGTGGTACCCCTTTTGTCTCTAGTGTTGAAGTGGTGATGTTGATGCTTCTGAGGAGATAGTATTTTCTCCCAGCCCTGACAACTGCACTTGCAGAGATCAAGCCTGACCCAGAGATAGTGTCTCACAGCTTTTTGGCTGTATTCATTGGTAAAGAGTCAGTTGCTTGTCATCAGTAATAACAAGTTTCAGTTTCATCACAGGAAAATGTGAGCCAGGAAGGGCATTTAGAAATCAACCAAAGTTGGCTGGGTGTGGTTGCTCATGCCTGTAATCCCAGTGCTTTGGGAGGCCAAGGTGGGATGATTGCCTGAGGTTAGGAGTTTGAGACCATACTGGGTAGCATAGTGAGACTGACTACAAAAAAAAAAAAAAAAAAAAAAAGGTGAGAGAGAGAAATCAACCAAAGGCCTGTGGGAGACTGACCATTGCCATAGGTGGAAGGCTAAACAGGGTTGTGGGAGTTTCAGAAATGGGGGAGCATTGTAGTTTGAAGTGATGGAGGAGGGCCAAAAAGAAAAATAAAAAATCACCTCAGCAGGGAAGCGCGAAGTACAATAAACATATGGATGAAAACAGAATAAGACATGAAAACTTATTTAGTTTTTAAATTTCTGCACACAGGAGAAAGTATGTGCTATGAGTTGGCTCCTTTCACCATACCAAGATGCCTATGCTAGAAGCTTTGAGTGCTGCTTAAAATATTGCTACAAGGTCATGCAGCCTCTGAAGGAGCTTCTTAAGCTGGCCCTAAGTATTATGTTACTATCTTTCTATGCTTTCTTTTTTCCCTGGAGAATAGATTTAGTTTATGATCCCAATTCCTACTTCTCTGTAGATAATGCTTGCCTCTATTTCTCCAGCCCCCAATTTTCACCTGCGTTCAAACACTATTTTCAGCTGCCTTCTTAGATGCCTTCATTATTATGAAATCATTCAGAAATCATTGTGTCCAAGCCTGAATTTATCTTCCTTTAAAACCTCCCTAAGTTTCTCCCAGTTTTATCTGTGTAATACTGAAATAGTTTAAGTCCCTAAAAACATTCATTACCTCATCCTATACAATTTCCTTGAAATAGTTCTTTACGTACTTTGTTTTATCTTCCTTCCCCTTTTTACTGTCACCTTTAAAACCTCACATTCTCAAATAATAACCTCTTACCTTATCTTCCTACTGCTAGATAGAGACTCTCCAAACATTATTTCTACTATGAAACCATTTATTGCTTTCCATAGCCTAAAGGGGAGACCATGGATCCTGAGTGGCCTACAGAGAGGTAGGCTCGATAAGAAGGAGATGGAGCGTGTTATAAAGGCGTCTGTCACCACACACATATGGATTTCTCAAGTTTCATATTGAGCTGGCTCACTGCTCCATCAAAGTTGGAGACAATGATTGAAGTCAGAGACCTGGTGCAAATTTAGAGACTTGGTGCAACCCAGTCAGAGACCTGGGTTAAGTAGCCTGGTACAAATTTCAGATAAATACGTGGTCTCTGTTGTACTTATCACACATGAAATGGGAAGGTGAGGAGTAAAAATGGGATTATGCCACTGCAGGGTGGATTTGAATTAGACAAAGAAGAGATAGCTGAAGAGATACAGGGCTGTGAGAACATGTATAAGTTAGTTTTTCCATTCCTTAAACCAGCACTAAGGCCTTTCCTGACAGGCATTTCCCCCTTCCTTGATTTATTTTTCTCCATACCAGTTATTCCTACCTGACACATTCTATATTTTTCTTTTGTTTTGTCTCCCCCAAGTAGAATGAAAGCTCCATCAAGGCAGGAATTTTGTCTGTTTTGTTCACTGCTGTCTCCTCAGTTCCCAGAACCGTAACTGGCACAAGGCATGTGCTCAATATTTATGTAAATATTTATAAATATTTGTTGAACAAATGAATGGATACACTCTCTAGCATGAAATCTTATTTATTTATTGGTAAGTCTGATCACTTCTACCCTCAAACATGTTAAATTTATTTCTTTTCTAAATAATTCCTTGTAGAATTTTCTACTTTCTCCTCAGCTATCCAAATTCCATCCTATTTTGGGTTCTGGTCAGGCTGCATTATTACTGGGAAGCTTTACCTGATGGAAAGCGGGAAACCTGAAAACATCCCAGGGCACAGTAATCACAAGTCTCTCAGCATCCTGGAGACTCTTGCTTTTTGTATCATTTGTCTTTGGAATTATCACATCCTCAGAGGCTGGTGTGCATTGCTTTTCACTGCCTTCTTCTGATGCTAATCACAAATTTTCTGAACTTGATCTTCTCTTACTTTCAGTGTTATACTCCCACAGGTGTTGGCTTTAGGCATGTGCATTTTTGCTCATTCATGCATTATTTAATTATTTAATACACACTCCTCTAAACACTGTGGGAGACAGAAATAAATTAGGCCCAATACAAGCCCTTAAGGAAATCATAGTCTAGTTTGATCCAGAGTATTAACTAATTAAGTTTTAAACTCCTTGAAGGTGGAGGCATTTAAAAATATATTTGTGTGTGTGTGTGTGTGTGTGTGTTTGTGTGTGTTTCCACCATGCCTCCAATAATGCTAGGTACTTAGAGAGCTCAATAAATATACCAAATGATGGGATCTAGAACTAGAAATACCATTTGACCCAGCCATCCCATTACTGGGTATATACCCAAATGACTATAAATCATGCTGCTATAAAGACACATGCACACGTATGTTTATTGCGGCATTATTCACAATAGCAAGGACTTGGAACCAACCCAAATGTCCAACAATGATAGACTGGATTAAGAAAATGTGGCACATATACACCATGGAATACTATGCAGCCATAAAAAATGATGAGTTCATATCCTTTGTAGGGACATGGATGAAATTGGAAACCATCATTCTCAGTAAACTATCGCAAGAACAAAAAACCAAACACCGCATATTCTCACTCATAGGTGGGAATTGAACAATGAGATCACATGGACACAGGAAGGGGAATACCATACTCTGGGGACTGTGGTGGGGAGGGGGGAGGGGGGAGGGATAGCATTGGGAGATATACCTAATGCTAGATGACGAGTTAGTGGGTGCAGCGCACCAGCATGGCACATGTATACATATGTAACTAACCTGCACAATGTGCACATGTACCCTAAAACTTAAAGTATAATAAAAAAAAAAAAAAATATATATATATATACCAAATGATGGAAGAACCTTAGAATTAGCTGGAATTTAGACTATTCTAATCTAACCACCCCACTGTATGGGTGAAGATATAAAAGGAGTGGTTTGTTTATTACTTGCCTGCCAGATAGCTAACCAAATAACTATGGGAGGGTCTGGGTTGAGAGAAACCAGGGTCCTAGACTACCAGGTCAAAAAGATTATTGCTAAATCTCTATACCGTTGTCAGAAACATGCTACAGAAAACCAGGCTGGTTTATGTAAAAATAATTGTGTTAGTACTGATTAAAATTCTAAAGGGCTAGTATTAATAAAATGAAATATCTTGGGTAAAAGTGCTTAATATTACTTGGATGCTCTGTTTCTTTAGAATTAGAGAGTACAATGGGAGTAAATGCATCAAAACAATGTAAAATTCTTTGTGATCACCAGGGTGTGACCCTGCCTCCGGTAACGTACACAGCAGTTACATCTGGAACCATTGCTTGAGATATCTAGAAACACTCTGGTGGCCCTACCTTGGCTATTCCTGGCTATGACTCTCTGCTCCAATCTCCTGCCTTATCCTCTTTACTTCTAATTAGTTAGTAGACATCCTTGGGAAGTAAGAAACTAGAGCTTCAGGGGACCCAGCTTCCTGGCTCCTCCTGTGCCGTCTTTAGAATACTGTGGCAGAAACCCCAATGATCTTGGAAATTTGGGTTTGCATGTTTAATCTCTCTTCTGGATCTATGATCTTCATTCTCAGCAAGGCTCAGCCCTCGCTCACTCTATGTATTTTTTCAAATTCCTGGTGGTGTGCCAGTTGGTACATGAAGAAGGGAAGGTTTGGTGACAGAGAAGGTGATATGGTTTGGCTGTGTCCCCATACAAAATCTCATCTGGAATTATAATCCCCATAATCCCCACATGTCAAGGGTGGGATCAGGTGGAGGTAATTGGATCATGGGGGTGGTTTCCCCTGTGCTGTTCTTGTGACAGTGAGTGAGTCTCACAAGATCTGATGGTTTTATAAGTGTCTGGCATTTCCCCTGCTTGCACTCAGTGTATTCTCCAGCCATGTGAAGAAGGATGTGTTTGCTCCCCCTTCAGCCATGATTTTAAGTTTCCTGAGGTCTCCCCAGCCCTGCAGAACTATGAGGCAATTAAACCTCTTTCTTTTATAAATTACCCATTCTTGGGCAGTTCTTTATAGCAGTGTGAGAAAGGACTAATACAGAGGGCTTCTTCTGAAGTAGACTTTAAGAGAAGAGTTTAGAAGTAGATTTCCCCATTATTAAAAACTGACTAATTTTGAGCGGTAGGTAAGTTACAGTACCTCTTTGACTGCATTTATTTCTGAGAATCTTGTGTGTAGAAAATCAATGAAAGACAAAATATATCTGTAAATATAAGTTCATAAAGTAAGGCTGGGAGCTGTATGTTTGCCATTCAAGAGTGGGATTAAAAAACTATTAGCTGACCATAGAGACCTAGGAGTAGCAGGTGAAAGAGAATTTTGAGGGAGGCACTAGCAACCCAGAGGAATGTGGTCATTTTTTTTTTTTTTTACATTTTCCCTATGGTTATCACATACTGTGTGGCATGTAAAGACTGAGTTCTGCACAGAGATGGAGCATTTCCCAGAGCTGTTAGGGAGATGAATTGCATTTATCTAGGAGAGGCTGTTACTTTTCCTCAATTTATTCAGTGATTAAAAAATAGCTTGTGATTTTTGTCTTCAGAGATGCATAGTTGTTTTCCATGAACAATAACCCACTGGCCAGATTTGGTCTAATGTTCTGAGAGGCTCTGGCTGTGGCAGAGACAGAAAAACTCTACCACCCACAGGCATATGAGGCTGCACCAGATTTGAAGGATAGAAGTCAGGAACAATTAAAGGGCATGCAGGCACTGGAGTGAAATGCTGATTTGGAAGCATGATTTACGTGTGGGTGTTCCCAGCCTGGCATGTGGATAGGCGTCCTAAGGCTAACTTTATCCTTTCATTTTTGAAGTACACTGAGTGCTAGTCTCTGTGGATAGTTCCTTTGCAGAAGAGAACATGGCAGCAGTTGGGCTGGTGGCTTGCTCATAGCCACAGAGGCCAACCCATAATCCTGGGTATGTTAGTGATGGTGGTGAGATGAGGGGAGAGGGAAGTGCTTTGTACATTAAGTACCTCACCTTCCAGCATGGGATCCATAGCAGCTTTTGAACATTGGTCCCTTTAGAATCAAACACTGGCAATGTAACTTTAATCATAGGGCTATTTACTTTTTTTCCGCTACAATCTTGCAAATTTTCAAAAAGATTATGTGAAACTGCAGTTAACAATCTGTAAATTGTGTCTCTTCAGACTAAATTGTTCTTTGTTGTTGATGAAAGGCTGTAAAAGCATTCTGGTTTTTAGTCCTTAGATGAGTTAAAACTGATGGTGACTCTAGCTAAACTGAAACAAACTGTCTTTATCTCATCTGACCTTTTTTAGGAGATGTTTATGTATCTTTCTTACATTATTAGAGTACATAGTTTAGTTGGAGGACAGGACAGGGGCATTCTTGTTGCATGTTGTTGATTGAGAAAGAAGTAAGCAAGTGGCCTTATCCTTATGATGCTTGGTGAAGCAATTAGTGTTGTGGAATCAATGTTATAAAAACCGGCTCCGCATAACCTATTGCAGGCATCTAAAAATCTAGATTAGGTCTAACCCAGACACAGTTTCAAGTAAGGAGGGGGGTCATATAATATGATATTGTCACTCATCCCCATCATTTCTTATTACTGTTATAAACAGGAAGATTTCGAATCTAAAAGTAAGACTTACTTGTTTGAACCTGGGATTCTGACCCAAACTGTACCCACCACATTTCCACAGAGAAGGTTCAAGTCCCTGGATGCCTATGCCAAATGGATTCCCCCATTCTCCCAAGAATGCAAATGATGACAAATTGACCAAAGCTTCTGGACCTTCCTCTCTAAAACAGGGTCAATACCTGAGTTAAGACAGAGAATTTCAAGTCTGTGAATCTCAGCTTTGGTTCTGCTTCTTCTCTGCAGTTGAGAGAATTTATGAAGCCAAAAAAAGTACGATGCCACCCCATACAGAATCAGAGCTGTATTTATTTTGCCCTTTGGTATTCCATTCAACATTGAGATTTGTATTTCTCCAAGTCAGGGTGGGAAAAGATTTTCTAAGGCACAGTGGGAGAGGTGCTGATTGGTAAAGAGTTTGCGGAGGTGAAAGTAGAAAGACTGACTTGTGAGCTGTCTCCAAGAGGAATGAATGCAAAACATTTGATTTCCCTGTTTGTTTTTTGTTGCAGATACCTTGACTATGAATAATAGTTTCAATAAGGAAGACAGAATGAGTTCTGACACGAAGGTTGGGAGCTGTGACAGGCAGACGAAAAATGGAGCCAAATGGCATGGAGGTGTGTCATCACTGCTGGATTTTACCTTGATCTACATTCAGTTATCTACTTCTTTTCAAAATGCTGGGCATTCATTCAAGAAACAGCATATATGTTCTGACTTTGAAGTAATGGATGAACTGTCATGTGCAGTATATGGAAATAAGTTTTATTACCTTCTTCCCACATTAACTCATCCATCCATTCAATAGCCATTTATTGAGAAGCTCACTCTGTGTTAGGCACAGTGGTAAGTACTACAGGTTATCAATCACGTATTTCCTAGAAATTATATAGTAATGAACAACGTGCTTTTATTTTTAAATTGGCTTTGGTTTTATGACACATGCTAAAGGCTTCAAACAAGGAATCGCTGCATGAATAGAAAAGGTGAAGATAATTGTGATTAATTAATGAGCTTTATAGCTTTTTAGATCCATATTTCAGTTGACCTAAAAAGGAGCTGCCTTATTCACTATTTGAAATATTGTCTTGTTATTGCAAGCCAGTTAAGAGTAAGATAAGACATTGATTGACTCTAGAGATGCTCTAGTTGTTGCTTAGAAGTAAAGGTAAATAGTCTTCTGTGTGCCTACCCTTCTGCATAACCAGCAGCAATTACAGCAACTAAAACTTTCTATTTTTCAGCATGGATTTTGTGCCTATCATTATTTGCTATGTGATGCTACCATAATGCCTGCGTAAGCTCACAGCCATGAATGTAGGAGGTGTAATAGGAAAATGAGACTGTGGATCAAAAAAATATTGAAACAGGATAGAAAGTCACTGATGAAAGCATAGAATTACATATTATTGGGCAGGATGGTGGAGGAGGAGAAACAAAACTGTGACCACCAGTGAAAGAAATTATGAATAAATTGCCTTTCTGATGGTTACAATGAAAGGAATGTAGGTGATGAGGGCCTCCAGTGGAAAGGAAGCATGGTAAGCAAAAATCAGTAGGTGACCCATGCCCTTCTAGTATCTGGGAAGGGAAAAGATCAAAACCTATGCAACTGAAGCCAGAGTCACTGTTAGTGGAGAGGAAAGTTAGTGTGCAGCTGAGGGGCTCGAGGGAGGTTTTCCTGGCCACTTCCAAGGTCTAGTATATGGAGTGCCAGAGGGTGTTCTATGGAAAGAGTGGGACAGCTACCCTGTGAAGAATGTGGCTGAGTGTGGGAGAGGACCAAATATATAATTTGCAGCAATGTCTCGAGAAAGCTGAGAGGACCCAGATCTTGTGTGTCTGTCAGAGAAAGGAAGAATGAGTCACTAGTTTTAGCACTAAGGTTACCCAGGAAATTTTAACATCTACTTGTAAACTGTCACTTAATGTTTGACTTATGTGATAATTTGGAATTTTATTTAAACATCTTAATAAAACTTTGTTAATAAACTTCCTAGTAGGAGGATCTGTCCCATGTTTTGAATGTTTCTCAATGCTGGGAAATGAAAATTTCCAACTGGCAGTATTTCATAATACTGTTTACCTGGGAAAATTAGTATAACAAATAGAGTGATTTAAGTTTTATTCTGGAATTACACATCCCCCTTCTCCCTGAAAATGTCCCCTTAATTGTTTACAGCTGCTCAAAACTCAGTTTCATAGAAGGTTGAGCAGCAGCATATCCTAGATAAGAACAATGTGTCATGGAGCAATCTAACGTGAGCTCTAATATGATCTCTCAAACCTTGAAGAATCAAAGAAAGAACCTTGGTTTGGAATAAACAGTCAATTCTCAAGTAAAGCTTATAGGCATTTGAAAAACACTCTGGTGCTATTTCTTCAGAGGTGCACATTAATAAATGTCTTGGGCCCTCTTTTGACTGCAGGTGTCATGATGTTGGAACAGTAACAATAACTCAACCAACCAGGGCTTGTCTGAATACAATCCTACAGCAGCAGGAGCTGTGGAGATATAGAAGGCAAGGAAGACCAGGCTGTGAGGGAAGACGAATTTACTTCCAGGAATGTTGGGATTGAGAGTAATATTCTCTAATAATGGTGGAAGACAGAACAATAAAAGCCCACCAGCTCCTTCTGCATGGTGGGATAAGAGAAAAGCCAAGGGCAGAAGTGAGAAAAATAACCATCACCAAACTGAAAAGAAAACCTTTATAACAAAAACTGGATTGATAAATGACCTTTAGTAGTGGAAAGATACCATTCCAATGAAGCATGAATTGAAAGGATTTCTTCTGAAAGCTAATTTACATTTTTCTTTTTTTTTTTTTTCATTTTCAGTGTGTTTTAGCAGGTGTATTGTTCTACATGGTTAGTTTCTTTACCTCTTTGAGAAAAATGGGTCAGCTTGACACATCTGGATGAAAGAATCCATCAGGTGATTATGATTGAAGACAGATTAAGCCTTGTTATGAGGGGAATATTTGGGGGCTTACCCTGAGGTGATATTTGATGATTTAGCTGTGGGAGAATTTCCCTCCCAAGATCAGCGTGACTGACACTGAAATTGCTACAGGGGAACCGGACCTTTCCAAGAGGTGACAAGGACATTTACCTGGTACAACACAATGGTTCTGGACTGGAAGTCTAGTCCCATTGATGAAGTTCCCAAAAGATGTCCAGGTCCTAATCCCTGGAATCTGTGAATATGTCATCTTACACATCAAAAGAACTTTGAAAATGTGATTGAGGTTAAGGACCTTGGAATGAGGAGATTACCTTGGATTATCTGGTTGGGTCCAAGCTAATCACATGAGTCCTTAAAGGAGAAGAACCTTTTTTAGCTGGGTCAGAGAGAGATGTGATGATGAAAAGAAGCTCAGAGAGATGCACTGTAAGAAGGGCTTGACCAGTTGTTTTTGACTTTGAAGATGGAGGGAAGGGCCAGGAGCCAAGGAAGGTGGGTGGCTTTTGGAAGGTGGAAAAAGCAAGGGAACATTCTCCTCCAGAGCCTCCAGAAAGGAGCTCAGCCCTGTTGACATCTTTGTTTTTATTTTTTATTTTTAGTAGCATTGAGGTCTCACTATGTTGCACAGGCTGGTCTTGAACTCTTGAGCTCAAGCACTCCTCCCGCCTTGGCTTCCCAAAGTGCTGGGATTATAGGCATGTGCCACCACATCTGGCTTCCTACTGACATCTTAACTTTAGTGCAGTGAGACTCATATTTGAATTTCTGACCTTATATTATAGAACCATAAGACATTATAGAATTATATAGAATTATAGAACCATAAAACAATAACTTTGTGTTGTTTTAAGATACTAAATTTTTGGTAATTTGTTATGGCAGCACAATAAAACCAATATAGCATTATATTATGCCAATATCATCTCTTTGTTGACTATTGCTATTATAGTTTGTTTTATGGGTCTTGTGTAAACAATCAAGCTATAATATTGGGTTAACTTCCTAAGGAAAACTCGGAATATAGAACATTATTTTAAAGACTGAATTAGGTAAATACACCTGCCAGTGAATACATTAACAAATTAATTAATATATTCACTCTTTTCACTCACAAATAATTTTTGAGCCCCTATTACTAGCCAAACATTTTGTTAGATTCTGAGAAGGGTCTGCTAGACAACATTGTGACTATAGTTAATAACAATATATTGTACTCTTGAAAATTACTAAGAGAGTAGATTTTAAGTGTTCTCACCACAAAAAATAAGTATGTGAGGTAATGCAGATGTTAGTTAGCTTGATTTAGCCATTCCCCAGTGTATACATATTTCAAACCTTCATATTATACATGGATAAATATATACAATTTTTATTTGTCAATTAAAAGCCCCTCGATGAATACAGATTCCATTCTGTCCTCGAGGTGGAGCTTGTAGACTTGGTGGGGTCCGGGGATCAACTTTTAAACAGGCAGTTCCAACGTGTGGAGTGGATAGGCTTATTCTCTTTGTTGCTTTTATGATAGGTATTTAGAATGCACTTTCCTCTATTAAGTTAAGCCAGCCACCATTCCCTCATTCAGTTTCCATCCTCCATGAATTTGCTCACATCTGCGGTCTACTGTCACTCATTCTTTCCTTCTCTTCCTGAGGGCTTGTGTGACTTATGTTCTTGGCTTTCTCTTAGGAACATGGTGCAGCTTGGCCGTGCATTATCCATCTGGAAAAACAGATCATAAAACAGTCCTTCTCTGTACTAAGTGCTAAAGTAGGAGGAAGGGCATAAGTCAGCTCCCTGAGCTATATATCCTTGTTTTCAGGAGCTGAGCTAGACACAAGCAGAACTTGCAAATAATTTACATTTCTTTCTGCTAAGGTGGTTCAGAATAAGTTGCAACAAACATGAACAGGAATGGTGCAGTAAATAAAATAATAATTTAGGTCATTTAAAAATTACTACCCATTATTTTCTAGATTGTAAATCCTAAGGGTGTTAGCTGATTAAATTGGCGAGGGCACATCTCACCAAGTCATCAGCTTCCTAATTATGAGAGATACATCTACTCAGGCAGGTACCTAGACAAAGAATAACTAGATTAATTACTCAAGAGTCTTTTTATTTCTTCCTGCCTTCACTTGTTAACTATACTAATAGAGAGATGGTATTAGGCATAGGGAAAAATACATCTGTTACCAAGAAAAAATGTTTGGGAGTCTTAAACCTGTGGAATCCTCTGCCTGTAAACATCTAGTTGAATATTTTTGTCTGGAGGGTTGGCCTTTAATTTTTTTCCCTGTGTTTTAAGATGATATACTTTACAAAATGTGGTCCTGATTTATAGATCCAGCAGTGTTTAAATTGGCCAGAAAGAGAGTGTGAGAAATGGATGTACTATAGCTCATTTGTTTTCTGTTGGTCTTCCTGTTTCATTGCTGTCATGGTACATCACAGAGGCAAGTCTGGTTTCTTTGGCTAACCTCTGAATAAAGGGCACTGTGGCTACCGCAGGGGAGCATGCAGAAGTGGTGAATGAATGACAGAAAAAATGCGAGTTGAGTCCATTCAGGGAGGTGATTTGTGGCCATGTGATAAAATGTGCAGATGTTAATTGCGCTTCTGTTTCTCACGCATGATTACCTTGTTGCTGTACACTGCCTGTGTGTGCCTGCAGAAAGTACATAATAGATTTTGCAGATAGGAGGTACAAAGAGGGTGTAGTGTGAGAACAAAGGCACTGGGAGTGGGCAAGTGACAGATCAGAGGAAGACTAGGTGGCAAGACTGGGCAGAGAAAAAGAACAATATTCAGGCTAGGAGGGCAGGCAACTACAGCTTGAGAATATCACAAAGCCCCTAAGGCAAGACTATGAACTTGATATGGGGTTTCCCAGTATTCCACCTTGCACATGAATAAATCATTTCATCTATTCTGAAGTCTCAAGTATCTAACCAGAAATTTCATTTGAAATGGAAAAGTCAGAAATCGTCCCCACCCTCTAACTGATTTGTTCATGGCAGTTTCTATACTGAAGCAACATGTCAAGCCTGGCATAGATTGCATGGGTTGCCTAAGGAGAGTGAATGCCCAGGATCCATCTCTGGGCCACTCAAAATGTAATCATATCGAGACATTGAGGAGCCTATAAAGAGTATCTAATAAAAGAAAACACAGTGGAACCAGGGAAAAATCTGGAAAGAGTGGTCTCATGAAAGCCAAAAGAGGAGAGTTTCAAAGAGTGAATTGTGGACTAATTGGGAAATGGAATAACATGTATAGAGAAATGTGTCTATTGGATTTGGAAACATGGAACAGTTTCATGTGCATGATTTGGAAGGAAGCCAGATTACAGTGGGTTTGTCCATTAACTGATTCATGATGTTCACACATATTTCTTTGAGTACCGAACATGCATCAGATATTACTTCGGTTGTTGGGGGATTCATTGGTGCAAAAGCAAGCATGATTCTTTACGGGATCATGGTAGCTTATGTGGGAAGACAATTTTCCAATCACATTCCTTCTAGGTTCCTGGCCATCTAGCCAAACCATAGGTCACAGCCCTTGAACTGGTATATAATCAACTATTTGGCTATTTCTCCTTCCAAGCAATGAACAGTCAGGTGCACTGCTCAGATTTCTGCCCCCTGGGAAAATTTCCTTTCACTACTTTCCTCCAGGAATGTTCCAAAGAGGGCCTGTTGTACTGTGGCCATCCACTTTCGAGTAGTGCCTGCATGTCATGTAGAACCATCTGCAAACCAGGCCCAAGTCTTCTGGTCTTCTGTCAGTTGATCATAGGGAACTCCCCATGAGGCCCTAGGTGCAGTCTGGGAGAGAGAAGTTAGCATAGCAGAAGTGGGAGCCACGGGCATTTGGGTCACTTCTTTATGTAATTTACTTATGCCTTCAGGGTCTTCTTGGGCTCCATCACTTATATTACTTCCATTTGATGATGGAGTACTGCTGTGCACACCCAACTTTATGGCTTGGTAGGCGAGATAATATCTAGTTTGTAATGGGGAGCTCAGATTGCATGGTAAGTTGGTGGCTCATGGTTAAGCATCCTGTCTCCACCAAGGCCCAGTAGCAGGCTAGGAGCTGTTTCTCAAAAGGGGAGTAGTCATCCACAGAGGATGGGCAGGTCTTTGCTCCAAAATCCTAAGGGCTTGTGCTGCAGGTGCTTGCAAAAGGCTTTAAACAGCATTCCTATCTGTCACTGACACTTCAAGCACAATTTGATCTGCTGGATCTTATGGTTAAAGTGCCAGAGCAGCTTGCATGGCAGCCTGGACCTGTTGTAGAGCTTTCTCTTGTTCTGAGCCCTTTTCAAACTGGCTGCTTTTTTGGGTCACTCAGCAAATGAGCCAGAGTAACACAGTCAAAAGAAAAATATGTTGCCTTCGAATTCAAAGAGGCTCACTAGTTGTTTTGTCACCTTTCCGGCCATACAAGGGTCCAGTTGCAACAACATACCCTTCACCTTAGAAGGGCTATCTCAACTTGCCACACACCACTGGAACCCTAGAAACTTCACTGAGGTAGATACCTGAATTTTTCTTGGATTTATTTCCCTCCCTCTGACACTCAAATGTCTTACCAAGATATCTAGAGTTGTAGCTACTTCTTGGTCGCTAGACCCCATTAGCATAAAGTCATCAATGTGTTTGATCAGTGGAATAGAAGGGAAGGGAAGAGTGGAAGAGAAGAGTGATTAAGAATCTTGCAAACAGCTGGGCATGGTCATTCATGCCTGTAATCCCAGCATTTTGGGAGGCCAAGGCGGGCTGATCACTTGAGGCCGGGAGTTCAAGATCAGCCTGGCCAATACAGTGAAAACCTGCCTCTACTAAAAATACAGGAAATTAGCTGGGTGTGGTGGTGCACGTCTGTAATCCCAGCTACTTGGGAGGCTGAGGCACAACAATTGCTTGAACCTGGGAAGTGGAGGTTGCAGTGAGCCAAGGTTGCACCACTGTACTCCAGCCTGGGTGACAGGGTGAGACTCTGTCTGAAAAGGAAAAAAAAAAAAAGATTCCTGCAAATGAAATTATGATATAGGGAAGAAGAGTTGATATATCCCTGAGGTGGGACAGTGAAGATGTACTGCAGGCTCTGCCAGCTGAAAGCATACTGCTTCTGGTGGTCTTTACTAATGGGTATCAAGAAATACCAGGAAAATACAAGGTATCAGGGGATGTGTTGGTGTGCTCAAGTTACGAAACCACACCTGGTATAGCAGCTGTAGTTAGAGTCACTGTACTAATCTCACAATGATCTGTCATTCATCTGTCTTTTACAAAGGCCAAATAGGTGAGTTGAATGAGGATATGGTGGGAATCACCACCCCCGAATCTTTCAAGTCCTTAATGGTGGACTGATCTCTGCAATCCCTCCAGGAATGTGGTATTGCTTTTGGTTACTATTTTCTTAGATAGAGGCAGTTTTAGTTGCTTCCATCTGTCCCTTTCTACTGTAGTAGCCCTTATACCATAGGTCAATGAACCAATGTGGGGAGGCTGTCACCTGATGAGTATATCTACTCCAATTATACATTCTGGAACTGGGAAAATAACTACAGGATAGGTTCAGGGGCATACCAGGCCACTGTGATATAGACCCGAGTTAAAACTCCATTGATTAGCAGACCGCCATAAGCCCCTTCTCTGACTGATGAAACACAGTGATGTTTGAAGTGTCCTGGAATTAGTGTCAGTTCAGAGCCAGTGTCCAGTAGTCCCTGAAAGGTCTGATTTCCCCCTCCCCTCAGTACATACTTACCTTTGTAAAAGACTATAGATCTCTTTGGGAGAAAGATTAACAGTCTAAATATTTGGCAGTGTGCTATGTCCTTCCTCAAGGGGAACCAGCTTCCCCTTTATTCAAGGGGTCCTTGATCTGTAAATTGGCTCATCAGAAGGTTAATTGAGGGCCTATGCCTCCTTTGTTTTTTTGATTCACTTTAGAATTCGGTTCACTTGACCTAGATCTTTTCTGCTTACATAGGTGAAGTAAGAATTTAGTAGGCTTCTTATCTCTTTAGCTTGTAGGAACACCATGATCATTTAGTCAATCACACAGGATGATTACTGCTTTGACTCTGCTCTTCATCATGGTGACCACACTCACCTTGCCTTTGGTGGTTACTGAGGGCTGCCGCTTGGCTTCTGCCACCCTGGGATCCAATTACTACTGTTGTGTTTAGATTTCCCAATTCAGGGCCTGCAGTTCCCATTGCAGGATCTGGTCTACAGAGAAGAGTGATTGTACAGCTCTTCAAATGTTAGAGCTCCTCTCAAAAATGTATTTCTCACAGTTGTGGTGAAAGGTATGTCTTCTGGACCCTGCCAGGGTGGGTGAGTAGACCTTAAATGACAAATTTACTCCAAAATTCCAATCTTTCTGGGCCTTTGAATCCCTTTCTCTACATTAAACCAAGGCAAGTCCAGCATGTCTAACACACTGTGGGCCACCTTTTGGTCCATGTTTTAGCCAACCACACAAACTGTTAGAGCCCTTTCTATTTCCCTGAGCTGCAACATTAAGTGCAGAATCTCTGCTTAGTGGGCTCATATCAATAAATTTAGCCTCATCCAACTTTATGTTCCTTCCACCATTATACCACACCCTTAATATTCATTCCCACATATATTCCCCAGATTTCTGTTTGTACAAATTAGAAAACTCAAGTAGTTATTTTGGAGTGTAGCACACCTCAAGGGTCACACTTTGTACCTCACCATTAGGGTCCTGCTGAGACTTGAGTCTAGGTGTAAGTCTAAAATTCAAAGGGGTTTTGGGGATAAGTCCTAAGGAGAATCGGCATTGCCTTGTTAGGCAATGGACTCAGAGGAGGCCATTACCTTTTCCTCAGACAATGCAGGGTTAATCCCTATAGATGAGGGTGGAGAGGATGCTTCTACTGGCAAAGAAGACTCATCAGAATTTGGAGGATTTTTGTCCCTCGCTCCATTAGGTTCTTCCCACATATTCCCATTGCAAATTCAGGATCCCGTTCTTTCCTAATCGATACCTTCATTCTATCAGTGGACAGAATAACCAAATAAACTATTTAAAAAAGAGATATATAAATGGTGTTGACAAATATGGCTTACCAGGTATCAAAGCATAAAATAATTTTACAGGAATTAAAGAAGTATGTCTCAGGCTGAGTGCGGTGATTCATGTCTGTAATCTCAACACTTTAGGAGGCCAAAGCAGGAGGATCACTTGAGGCCAGATGTTTGAGTCCAGTCTGGTTAACATAAAAAGAACATGTCTCTTAAAAAACAAAACAAAAAAACCAAAAAAACAAAACACCCAAAACAAGTATGTCTATGGCTTCCAGATAAGCAAATAGATGAGTGGACCAAAATAGAGATTCCACATCAGACTCATGCATATATGAATGAGTAATACTTTTAATGAGTAGCAAAATGAAGAATCACAAATATTTCATCTTTACCTAGAATGGATAACAGTGGATATTGATTATATATATTTACCTTCATCACCTGGACATCCCTCAGAACATCAGAGAATAGGAGACAAATCCTACAAATATTCAGCGTCCTATCACATCAATAAAATGTTTAGGAGTTTAGTGGCCTGGAGCATGCCAGGACATTACTTCCAAAATAAAGGGCAGATTATTGTACCATGTACTTCCTATCAAGAAGGAAAACAATACATGATAGGCTAGGAAAGTAATTTGCATTGTAATTCAGTCACAGGATACAGAGCTTGGGTATGGTTTTCAGTTACGTCAGTTCTGCAGCTACAGGAGATAAATGTCTTAGGGCAGATATAGAAGTTTTCATGTCATTTATGCAAAAAACTTTAATGCTTGAGCTCATCCTTTTCTTTCTCCATTTTGTTCAGTGACAAGGAACAACCAGGCAATCTCATTATACTTGTTAGTTTGACAACAATGCTCAAAAATATTATATACATGGTCACTAGATGCTTTCTTCTTGTAAGTGTTTGGTTGGGAGTATTCAGTGGTAATATTTTGTGTACCTCTATTATTCGTGATAGTCCAGATCACGCTAGGGACTACAAATGCTCTTTTTACTACTGGAAATAGAGTCACTTGTATCTTTAAAACTAGCCAGATTAGAGAGCCAATTTCAGAAACTCTAGAACCAATTCAGAAAATTCATCCTGCAGATTCTGTTCCTCTGGAACCACTTTCAGAACCAAAATCTGTTACTAGTCAGCATTCTGCAGAGAAGCTGAATTAATTATCTCTATCTATCTATTATCTATTATCTATCTATCTATCTATCTATCTATCTATCTACCTATCTAATCTATTTACCTATTTCCTAAAAGATTTATATTTATCTTAAGATATTGGTTATAAGGAATCAACTGACGATTTTGAAGACTGGCAAGTCCAAAATCTGCAGAGCTCATGTCTCAGTTAGAAGGCTGTCAGGCAGGAGAATTCTTTCTTGGAAGAGGTCAGTCTTTTTCTATTGAGGCTGTCAGCTGATTGGATGAGGCTCACTTACATTGTGGAGGATCATCTGCTTTACTTAATCTATTGATTTAAATATCAATCTCATCCCAAAACATCCTTATGAAAAGACTCAGAATGCTATTTGACCAAATATCTGTGCATCCCATGGCCCAGTCAAGTTGACACATAAAATGATCATAGTGAGCTAGTCACAGGGTAATTGCTATGTCACCACATATATGAGTTGGTGCAGTAGTGGTGGATGACAATGACATGCAGATCTAGGCTAGCTGCTCATGTGTCCTTTTTGAACTCTCTGGCTTTGTTCATGCTAAATCCCAGATGTGGCACTTGCACATTTTAATGGCCTGCTTCTAGTTCCATCTGACCTTATGATTTTGTGGATCTGACAGCTCATGATCAGTAGTTCTGGCCACTTGTCCACTTAATGTCCCACGAACAAGCTATTCATCTCTACTAGAGTTCAGTGGAACAGCAGAATCTGTTATTTGTAAGCTGAGTAATTCTCCACTGCAGGGAGCATAATCTTGCTCTCTCATTAGTGTTTGTCATAAACTTTGCACAACATCTTTCCCCACTAATGATGTCTCTAATGCAATAATGACTACTGGTTATATAATTTAAAAAGCAGGGCCACTTGCACCAGAATCTGGTCCTATTTCATAGCTTTTCTCTGCTCGAGGTCCTACTCAAAGCTGGAAGCCTTTCATGTATCCTAGTGAATGGGTAGAACCAATATCTTAGATATGCAATACACTATCTCCAGAACTTGAACAAGTCTATTAAGGGTTGTATTCCTTCTTGGTGGGAGGTGCAAAGTACAAGAATCTGTCCTCTACTTCGGAGGTAACGTCATGGCATACTTCAGGCCACTAGCCCCCTAAAAATTTTATTGATGTGACAGGCCCCTGAATATTTGTAGGATTTATCCTCTACCCTCTGTTGCTCTGATGGATGCCTAGGTGATCCGGTAAATGTATATAGTCAATATCCACTGTTATCCATTCTAGGTAAATGTGAAGTGTTTGTGAACTTTTTATTTTGATAGAGTCGGAAAATAATGCATTTATTAGATATATTTTAGTAACATTTATGGAACATTCCTTCATTTTACTACTTGTCAAAAATGTTAATTCTTATATTCATAAGTCTTATTTGTAATTTCTATATTGGTCCACTCATCTTTTTGCTAAATTTAGGGCAGATATATACTTCTTGAATTCCTGTAACATTATTTTATGCTTTGATACCTGGTAAGGCATGTTTCCCCACACCATTTATATATTTCTTTCTAAAAAAGGTTTTTGGTTATTTTTGCAAATTTTTTATTCCACAAACACTTTGAGATTAGTTTGAAAAGTTCCAAAAAAGAAAGCTGTGGTGGAAATTTTGCTGGGATTAGACTAACTTTATAGATGATTTTACTGTTGAACAAATGACTCAGAGAATATGAATGTATGAACATAAAAACTTAGAGGAAGTTTGAGTCATAGACACACTGATAATTTCTGATAGAAGTAAATAGACAAAACTCTATCTTTAAATAAATGTTCTAAAACTCAGCAGCCATATTTTTTCCCTCTGATGGGAACAACCTTCTTCATGAGCTACAAAGGACATTTGCCCACAATTTCTATTGAGGGGCTTTCTTAGCACTGTTTCTGGGTATTTTTTTCATTTTATAATTGTGTTTAACAGGTCATGTAGAGGATTCAGAAACAAAATATGTAATGGACACAGTAATGAGGCACTTAAATTCTCCCTCAGGAGTGAAGCTCTTACCAAGTTCTGGGAGTACTGCCAGCAAATAACCCTCAGCTTTCAGTCCACACTGCGGGAAATGCCTCAGCTGAAGTCACTTCTCTCAAGAGCAAGCTCCCTGCTCAAGGAAGCTGAAACCCAAACATAATGTTGAATAAAAACAATAAAAGCAGACATTTTTACCCGGTTCCCAATTTTAGGGAGAAAACATTTAATATTTTGCCATTAAGAAAACACAAGCTTTTTGTTTTCTTAATGCCTAATTATGCATTATGCCTAATAAAGGCATAGATGTCTTTATTAGATTGTAGAATGTCCATTCTATTCCTAGTTTGTGGAAAGGTTTTTTTCCTTCTTTTCAATCATGAACAGATTTTTGCGTTTGGTTAATATTTTGCTTTTTCTTGATAATATAATTTTTCTCCTTTAATCTATAATTTAGTGCGATACATTGGACATTCTGTTTTTTTTTTTGAGACAGAGTCTCACTCTGTCTCCCAGGCTGGAGTGCAGTGGTGTGATCACTGCTCACTGCAACCTCCACCTCCCAGGTTCAAGCAATTCCCCTGCCTCGGCCTCCTGAGTAGCTGGGATTACAGGCGCATGCCATCACACCTGGCTAATTTTTGTATTTTTAGTAGAGACAGGGTTTCAAGACCAGGCTGGTCTTGAACCCCTGACCTCGTGATCCACCTGCCTCAGCCTCCCAAAGTGCTGGGATTACAGCCGTGAGCCACCGTGCCCTGTCTGGACATTCTGATAATGTTAAGCCAAACTTGGTTTTTTGGAATAAATCCTTTAATCATGATGCATTTAAAAAAATGTAATGCTTTAATTGATTTACTAATGTTTAAGTTTTTTAAAATCTAGATAAGTTAGCCAGTGTTTTTTTCCTCTTTAAAAAGTCTTTGTTGCTGGGAGGAGCCAAGATGGCTGAATAGGAACAGCTCTGGTCTACAGCTCCCAACGTGAGTGACACAGAAGACGGGTGATTTCTGCATTTCCAACTGAGGTGCCAGGTTCATCTCACTGGGGTGTGCCAGACAGTGGGTGCAGGACAGTGGGTGCAGCGCACTGTGTGTGAGCCGAAGCAGGGCGAGGCATCACCTCACCCAGAAAGTGCAAGGGGTCAGGGAATTCCCTTTCCTAGTCAAAGAAAGGGGTGACAGATGGCACCTGGAAAATCGGGTCACTCCCACCCTAATACTGCGCTTTCCCAACGGGCTTAAAAAACAGCACACCGGGAGATTATATCCCGCACATGGCTCAGAGGGTCCTCCGCCCACGGAGTCTCGCTCATTGCTAGCACAGCAGTCTGAGATCAAACTGCAAGGCAGCAGCGAGGCTGGGGCAGGGGCGCCTGCCATTGCCGAGACTTGATTAGGTAAACAAAGTGGCCTGGAAGCTCGAACTGGGTGGAGCCCACCACAGCTCAAGAAGGCCTGCCTGCCTTTGTAGGCTCCACTTCTAGGGGCAGGGCACAGACAAACAAAAAGACAGCAGTAACCTCTGCAGACTTAAATGTCCCTATCTGACAGCTTTGAAGAGAGTAGTGGTTCTCCCAGAACACAGCTTGAGATCTGAGAATGGGTAGACTGCCTCCTCAAGTGGGTCCCTGACCCCCAAGTAGCCTAACTGGGAGGCACCCCCCAGTAGGGGCGGACTGACACCTCACACGGCCAGGTACTCCTCTGAGACAAAACTTCTAGAGGAACGATCAGGCAGCAGCATTTGTGGTTCACCAATATCTGCTGTTCTGCAGCCACTGCTGCTGATACCCAGGCAAACAGGGTCTGGAGTGGACCTCTAGCAAACTCCAACAGACCTGCAGCTGAGGGTCCTGTCTGTTAGAAGGAAAACTAACAAACAGGAAGGACATCCACACCAAAAACCCATCTGTACATCACCATCGTCAAAGACCAAAGGTAGATAAAACCACAAAGATGGGGAAAAAACAGAGCAGAAAAGCTGAAAACTCTAAAAATCAGAGTGCCTCTCCTCCTTCAAAGGAATGCAGCTCCTCACCAGCAATGGAACAAAGCTGGATGGAGAATGAATTTGACGAGTTGAGAGAAGACTTCAGACGATCAAACTACTATGAGCTACAGGAGGAAGTTTGAATCAATGGCAAAGAAATTAAAAACTTAAAAAAAAATTAGACAAATGGATAACTAGAATAACCAATGCAGAGAAGTCCTTAAGGACCTGATGGAGCTGAAAACCAAGGCGTGAGAGCTACGTGACAAATGCAGAAGCCTCAGTAGCTGATGCGATCAACTGGAAGAAAGGGTATCCGTGATGGAAGACAAAATGAATGAAATGAAGCGAGAAGAGAAGTTTAGAGAAAAAAGAATAAAAAGAAATGAACAAAGCCTCCAAGAAATATGGGACTATGTGAAAAGACCAAATCTGTGTCTGATTGGTGTACCTGAAAGTGACGGGGAGAATGGAACCAAGTTGGAAAACAGTCTGCAGGATATTATCCAGGAGAACTTCCCCAATCTAGCAAGGCAGGCCAACATTCAAATTCAGGAAATACAGAGAACGCCGCAAAGATACTCCTCGAGAAGAGCAACTCCAAGACACATAATTGTCAGATTCACCAAAGTTGAAATGAAGGAAAAAATGTTAAGGACAGCCAGAGAGAAAGGTCAGGTTACCCACAAAGGGAAGCCCATCAGACTAACAGTGGATCTCTTGGCAGAAACTCTACAAGCCAGAAGAGAGTGGGGGCCAATATTCAACATTCTTAAAGAAAAGAATTTTCAACCCAGAATTTCATAGCCAGCCAAACTAAGCTTCATAAGTGAAGGGGAAATAAAATCCTCTACAGACAAGCAAATGCTGAGAGATTTTGTCACCACCAGGCCTGCCCTAAAAGAGCTCCTGAAGGAAGCACTGAACATGGAGAGGAACAACCGGTACCAGCCACTGCAAAAACATGTCAAATTGTAAAGACCATCAAGGCTAGGAAGAAACTACATGAACTAATGAGTGAAATAACCAGCTAACATCATAATGACAGGATCAAATTCACACATAACAATATTAACTTTAAATGTAAATGAACTAAATGCTCCAATTAAAAGACACAGACTGGCGAATTGGTTAAAAAGTCAAGACCCATCAGTGTGCTGTATCCAGGAAACCCATCTCACATGCAGAGACACATGTAGGCTCAAAATAAAGGGAAGGAGGAAGATCTACCAAGCAAATGGAAAACAAAAAAAGGCAGGGGTTGCAATCCTAGTCTCTGATAAAACAGACTTTAAACCAACAAAGATCAAAAGAGACAAAGAAGGCCATTACATAATGGTAAAGGGATCAATTCAACAAAAAGAGCTAACTATCCTAAATATATACGTACCCAATATAGGAGCACTGAGATTCATAAAGCAAGTCCTGACTGACCAGAAAGAGACTTAGACTCCCACAAAATAATAATGGGAGACTTTAACACCCCACTGTCAACATTAGACAGATCAACAAGACAGAAAGTTAGCAAGGATATCCAGGAATTGAACTTGGTTCTGCACCAAGTGGACCTAATAGACATCTGCAGAACTCTCCACCCCAAATCAACAGAATATACATTCTTTTCAGCACCACACCACACCTATTCCAAAATTGACCACATAGTTGGAAGTAAAGCACTCCTCAGCAAATGTAAAAAACAGAAATTATAACAAACTGTTTCTCAGACCACAGTGCAATCAAACTAGAACTCGGGATTAAGAAACTCACTCAAAACCGCTCAACTACATGGAAACTGAACAACCTGCTCCTGAATGAGCAATCTTGACTACTGGGTACATAATGAAATGAAGGCAGAAATAAAGATGTTCTTTGAAACCAACGAGGACAAAGACACAACATACCAGAATCTCTGGGACATATTCAAAGCAGTGTGTAGAGGGAAATTTATAGCACTAAATGCCCACAAGAGAAAGCAGGAAAGATCTAAAATTGACACCCTAACATCACAATTAAAAGAACTAGAAAAGCAAGAGCAAACACATTCAAAAGCTAGCAGAAGGCAAGAAATAACCAAGATCAGAGCAGAACTGAAGGAAATAGAGACACAAAAAACCCTTCAAAAAATCATTGAATCCAGGAGCTGGTTTTTTGAAAAGATCAACAAAATTAATAGACTGCTAGCAAGACTAACAAAGAAGAAAAGGGAGAAGAATCAAATAGACGCAATAAAAAATGATAAAGGGGATATCACCACCGATCCCACAGAAATACAAACTACCATCATAGAATACTATAAACACCTCTACACAAATAAACTAGAAAATCTAGAAGAAATGGATAAATTCCTCAACACATACACCCTCCCAAGACTAAATCAGGAAGAAGCTGAATCTCTGAATAGACCAATAACAGGCTCTGAAGTTGAGGCAATAATCAATAGCTTGCCAACCAAAAAAAGTCCAGGACCAGACAGATTCACAGCCGAATTCTACCAGAGGTACAAAGAGGAGCTGGTACCATTCCTTCTGAAACTATTCCTATCAATAGAAAAAGAGGGAATCCTCCCTAACTCATTTTATGAGGCCAGCATCATCCTGATACCAAAGCCTGGCAGAGACAAAACCAAAAAGGAGAATTTTAGACCAATATCCTTGATGAACATCGATGCAAAAATCCTCAATAAAATACCGGCAGACTGAATCCGGGAGCACATCAAAAAGCTTATCGACCATGGTCAAGTGGGCTTCATCCCTGGGATGCAAGGCTGGTTCAACATACACAAATCAATAAATGTAATCCAGCATATAAACAGAACCAGAGACAAAAACCACATGATTATCTCAATAGATGCAGAAAAGGCCTTTGACAAAATTCAACAACCCTTCATGCTAAAAACTGTCAATAAATTAGGTATTGATGGGACATATCTCAAAATAATAAGAGCTGTCTATGACAAACCCACAGCCAATATCATACTGAACGGGCAAAAACTGGAAGCATTCCCTTTGAAAACTGGCACAAGACAGGGATGCCCTCTCTCACCACTGCTATTCAACATAGTGTTAGAAGTTCTGGCCAGGGCAATCAGGCAGCAGAAGGAAATAAAAGGTATTCAATTAGGAAAAGAGGAAGTCAAATTGTCCCTGTTTGCAGATGACATGATTGTATATCTAGAAAACCCCATCATCTCAGCCCAAAATCTCCTTAAGCTGATAAGCAACTTCAGCAAAGTCTCAGGATACAAAATCAATGTACAAAAATCACAAGCATTCTTATACACCAATAACAGACAAACAGAGAGCCAAATCATGGGTGAACTCCCATTCACAATTGTTTCAAAGAGAATAAAATATCTAGGAGTCCAACTTACAAAGGATGTGAAGGACCTCTTCAAGGAGAACTACAAACCACTGCTCAATGAAATAAAAGAGGATACAAAGAAATGGAAGAACATTCCATGCTCATGGGTAGGAAGAGTCAATAGTGTGAAAATGGCCATACTGCCCAAGGTAATTTATAGATTCAATGCCATCCCCATCAAGCTACCAATGACTTTCTTCACAGAAGTGGAAAAAACTACTTTAAAGTTCATATGGAACCAAAAAAGAGCCCGCATCATCAAGTCAATCCTAAGCCAAAAGAACAAAGCTGGAGGCATCACGCTACCTGACTTTAAACTATACTACAAGGCTACGGTAACCAAAACAGCATGGTACTGGTACCAAAACAGAGATATAGACCAATGGAACAGAACAGAGCCCTCAGAAATAATGCTGCATATCTACAACTATCTGATCTTTGACAAACCTGACAAAAACAAGCAATGGGGAAAGGATTCCCTATTTAATAAATGGTGCTGGGAAAACTGGCTAGCCATATGTAGAAAGCTGAAACTGGATCCCTTCCTTACACCTTATACAAAAATCAATTCAAGATGGATTAAAGACTTACATGTTAGACCGAAAACCATAAAAACCCTAGAAGAAAACCTAGGCAATACCATTCAGGATGTAGGCATGGGCAAGGACTTCATGTCTAAAACACCAAAAGCAATGGCAACAAAAGCCAAAGTTGACAAATGGGATCTCATTAAACTAAAGAGCTTCTGCACAGCAAAAGAAACTACCATCAGAGTGAACAGACAACCTACAGAGTGGGAGAAAATTTTTGCAATCTACTCCTCTGACAAAGGGCTAATATCCAGAATCTACAATGAACTCCAACAAATTCTTGTTTTTTCCAACAAGAAAAAAACAAACAACCCCATCAAAAAGCGGGCAAAGGATATGAACAGACACTTCTCAAAAGAAGACATTTATGCAGCCAAAAGACACATGAAAAAATGCTTATCATCACTGACCATGAGAGAAATGCAAATCGAAACCACAATGAGATACCATCTCACACCAGTTAGAATGGCAATCATTAAAAAGTCAGGAAACAACAGGTGCTGGAGAGGATGTGGAGAAACAGGAACACTTTTACACTGTTGGTGGGACTGTAAACTAGTTCAACCATTGTTGAAGTCAGTGTGGCGATTCCTCAGGGATCTAGAACTAGAAATACCATTTGACCCAGCCATCCCATTACTGGGTATATACCCAAAGGACTATAAATCATGCTGCTATAAAGACACATGCACACGTATGTTTATTGCAGCAACATTCACAATAGCAAAGACTTGGAACCAACCTAAATGTCCAACAATGATAGACTGGATTAAGAAAATGTGGCACATATACACCATGGAATACTATGCAGCTATAAAAAATGATGAGTTCATGTCCTTTGTAGGGACATGGATGAAACTGGAAACCATCATTCTCAGCAAACTATCGCAAGGACAAAAAACTAAACACCCCATGTTCCCACTCACAGGTGGGAATTGAACAATGAGAACACATGGACACAGGAAGGGGAACATCACACTCTGGGGACTGTTGTGGGGTGGGGGGAGGGGGGAGGGATAGCATTAGGAGATATACCTAATGCTAAATGACGAGTTAATGGGTGCAGCACACCAACATGGCACATGTATACATATGTAACAAACCTGCACATTGTGCACATGTACCCTTAAACTTAAAGTATAATAATAATAAAATAAAAAATAATAAAAATAAAAAGTCTTTGTCTTGTTTTATTATTTGTTTTGTCAGTTTTGTAGTTATGTTTTTCAAGAAATTTGTGCATTCATCTTAGTTGTCAAATTTTGGTAAAAGTTGGTCAAAACATCCCATTATTATTATTTTTAATATCTATAGACTCTGTAGTAATGTACTTTCTTTTTTCTGATTTTTGGAGATTCTTCTTTATTTTTTGTTAATCTCTTGCTAAAGATTTATCAATTTTATTACTCTTAAAAACAGAAACCCTTGACTTTTTCATTATTTTGAAAATTTTAACTTTATTGATTTGTATTTCTATTTTTATTTCTTCTATTCACTTTGAGTTTTATTTGCTCTTTTAAAAAACTAATTTCTTATGGTGGAAACAGACTTTATATATTCCTTTTTTTCTAAATAGGTGCTGAAAGCAATATGTTTCACCATATGGACTATTTACATCCCACGTATGTTGTTTTTTTATTATTTAATTCAAATGTTTTAAAATTTCTCTTAGCGTTTCTTATTTTACTCATTATTTATTTAGAAGCATGTTGTTAATTTTCAACAGATTTAGATTTTAAACCATTTATTATATTTGATTTCTTATTTAACACTGATGTGGGCAGAGAACATACTGTTAGATTTTAATCTCTTCACGTTTATTGAGACTTTGCTTTACTGTCTAGCATATGGTCAAGCTTAGTGAGTGTTCCATGAGCACTTGAGAAGAATATGTAGTCTGCTGTTGTTAAGTAAACTGTTCTTTCAATGTCAGTTACATAAAGGTGGTTGATACTGTCTTTAAAATTCTCCAGTATCTTTGCTGATTTTTTGATTACTTGTTCTTTCAATTATTGAGAGAAAATTTGTATTGATTAGGATTCAGTCTGAAAAGTAGAAACAGTAAGTGATATGGAAAAAGAAAACTAGACCTTATGCAATTATAAAACAGACCTTATTTTTTAGAGCAGTTTTGAGACTTTATGCAATTTTAAGAGCTGGTGAAGAAACCTATGAACTGTTGTTTCCTCTCTTCCTGGTGCTAGCTCTAAACTTGATATGGATTAGTGGAGCTGGTAGTAAGAAATAAAAATTAGATTGAAGCAGAGAAAAGAAATTACAAAGTGAAATTTGTGAGGAAAAAGTGGACTCCATCAGGATAGACCAGAACATGAATCTTTAATTCCTTTTAATTAACATAAAGAAGCATAACTAGAAAGTAAATCCAGAGGTAAAATGGAATACTAAAAATACTAAATTTAAGAAAAGAGGCAGAGAAGGAGGTGAAGAAAAAAGGCTTTTAATTCTTCTCATGAAACGAGTGACCTACAGAAGGAATGGTCACCCTTCACCATGGACGTGCATATGTGCATTGCTCAGGACTCAAGAGAAGTTAAGAGAGCAGATCCAATGGGAGATTGAGTTGCTGTAGGATCCATGTGTGCCAGATGAAGCAACAGCTCAGTAACAATATGTGTGAGTTACAACAGCACTTGGTGTTCTACATCAACATTCAGAGTGTAATGGCTCTCTAAATCTTACTTCAGTTTTTCTTGTGACCAAAAGTGAGTTAAAACCACACAAAAGGGCATTCTATGAAACATATCTAGCTTTGCTACGTCAACACAAGGATGTTAAATTCTCTAATTATATTTTTAGATTTGCCCAATTTTTCTCTTTAGTTCTGCCAAGTTTTGCTTCTTTTATTCAGTAGCTTTGTTGTTTGGTACATACATATTTATCCGCTACCTACATGCTAATGGGGCTTTTAATTTCTAGCATTTTCATTAACCTTTAAAAATATAGTTTCCATCTCCATATTGAAATTTCCCATCTTTCATACATGTTGTTCATCATTTACATTATCTCCTTTAATACAGTTTTTTATTACAGGTATTTAAAAATCCCTGTTTAATTGTAACCTCTGGATTATAATTATAATTATAATTATATCAGTCTGATTTTATTGGATGTTTCATCTTCTGTATTAGTTATGTTGGCTGCTATAACAAGATACTACAGATTGGGTGGCTTGCACAATAGTCATTAATTTTCTCACAGTTCTGGAGGCTGGAAGTCTAAGATCAAGGTACCAGCAGGGTTGGGTTTTGGTGAAGCATCTCTTCCTGGCTTGCAGATGGCCACCTTCTTGCTGTGCCCTCACATGGCACTTTTTCAGTGCAAGTGCAGAGAGAGAGAGGAAGAAAGAGAGAGAAAGAAAGAGAAAGGTCTCTGGTATCTCTTCCTCTTCTTAGAGGGACACAAATCCTATCAGATTAGGGCCCCATTCTCATGACCTCATTTAATCTTAATTACATTCTTAAAAATCCTATCTTCAAGTGCAGTCACACTGGTGGTTAGGGCCTCAACATATGAGTTTTGGGAGACACAATTAAGTCCATAACACGCTCCCAAGGAGAGGTCACATTACCTTGCTTCTTTGTGTATCTCATAATTTTTTATTAAATACTGCACTGTGTGTGTAAAAGAATAGTAAATCTTGAAGTGCATAACATTTTTGCCCATAAAATGCATTTCTCTTCTTTTGTTTCACTAGGGGACTGTGTTAATCTAGTTTGTAGTTGAGCTGGGTTTGGACTTAGTGGTTGTGTTAGTTGTATTCGGTTTACCTCTGGGTTCAAATTAATTGAAGATGGTATAAGGCTCTTCCCTCTAGCAGACTTGGTTTCTAAATGCCTGGATATTACCTTGCCCTAAGCATTCAGCAGGCCCCACATGCCCATGCCTCACGGAGCCTCTCTCAGGAAAGCAGGATTGCTTTCCTCAACCACAGTTGGCTGCTGCCTTTGTACTCAGTGTAAGGCTCAGAGTGCCCAGAGTGTCTCTCCCAGATCTCCAGCCCTGGCATCAGACTCTATCAGACCCCTCATATCTGAACTTTCAAGGGGGTTTGTCTCAGCTCTCCTCACCTTCCTCAGCTATAGACTGCTACCTCCTTGTGCTCAGGGTAGGGTTTAGAGTTTCTGGAATGTTTCCTTCAGTCTTTCCATTCTGTCCTCAGACTTCAGTGGGCCTCACATGCTTGCATCTCATGGGGGCCTCTGTCACCTCTTTTGCTCCTATATCAGCTACAGGTGACCACTTCTTCATACTTCCTGAGGGCCTAGGGTGCCTGGAGGATTTCTCGTAGATTTTCCATTCTTCCTTCAGATACCAGTGGGTCCATTATGCCTGGGTCTCAGGGGATTTTATCTCAGAAACTGTGGTCTGTCCCCAGTCTTCTTGTAAGCACATGGGGAAGGCCTATGGATAAAAGCTGGGAGGTGGGTGTAGACTCTGTTTTTGAGAAGCTTAGGGATGCTGAACCATCAGCCTTAAAAGTTTATTAAAAGTTGTTAAATAAACTGTTGTGTTTTACCCATGTCAATGGCAGCTTCTTGCTTCTCCTTCTGCTCAAGCAAGGATGAGAGCAGCCACAGGTTTCTTTCTTTTCTTTTCTTTTTCCCAGGAGGGTGAGATAAAGCAAATTGTCTAATCAGGTTCTGAAGAATCGGAGACAGTAACCACTACTGAGTTTTACTTCTAATTTCAAGTATGCAGGTCAGGTAATAAAGAGGCTCAGACAAAGCGCAAGAGATCAGAGATGCTGAGGGTAGCTCTCAGATCCTCTCTACATCAGAGACATGTGCTTGGTTCAGAGTAGACAGGATCTCTAAGTAAAATATTGAGTTATTATCTCATATAGTGAGAGTGTTTAATCATGATACATCTCCATTTTATACCGTGGTTTATGTGCCATTTTCTAAGGAGCTATGACTCATAAATCCATATATTATGGGTCAGTAATAATCCTTAACTAGTGATAAGAATATTCTTATGTCAAGAATATTCCACAGAGAAGGACCCTTCTCCTATAAAATATAATTAGCCTATTCACTTGGAATTCTAGTTACTTTGTCAACCAGGATTAGACTAGATTACCCACCTTCTTTAATGTTTTCTATTATAGCAGCATCTCCCTGGTAAAGGAAGTAAATGAATCACAGTTCAGCTGCTTTAATTTCCGGAGGGGCTTGTTCTGGAGTCCTTAGTTCATTGTGGTGATGGTGGTGGTTCTTCCTTTTCATTCTCAGCTGTTTGATGGCTTAAAAAATACTATCATTTATGTTAAAGCAAACTAAATATTGCCTGAGATAGACTCCATACTTCTATATTTGAGTCCTTGTGGATGAACTGTAACCTAGCTTAATAGCCAGACAAGATTGAAAACCTAACTTAGGAGTATGCGCCTGTAACAATAACTGAGTCTTGGCCAATCTCAGCGGCCAGGCTTCAGCCACTCACAGACTGCTAAGTGTTCACACTGTGTTCAAATAAGGGAAATGCCAACCTGTAACCTATCCAGCTGTTTCCGTACCTCACTGCCGACTTCTGTATGTCATTTCCCTTTTTTTGTCTAAAAATCTTCTTCCATCACATGGCTATGCTGGAGTCTCTGTGAATCTGCTGTGATTCTGGGGGCTGCCCGATTTGCGAATCATTCATTGCTCAATTAAACTCCTTTAAATTTAATTTGGTTGAAGTTTTTCTTTTATCATTTGTAAGTTATCCATTTCTTATTGTTAGAATGAGAGTGACATCATTTTGGATTTTCTACATTCTAAGCTGAAGTGTCTACATTTTAAGCTGAAGTGGTGCTTTAATATGGCATTTGATGTCATTGAATTTGGAGAAAATTTCCTATATTACTTATTTTAAAATATTGTCTTCTCCTTCTAGATTTCTTTTCATTGGATATTACTTTTTGTAGATTAATTCTCTAATTTTCTTATGTTTTCTTTTTTATTGTTCATCTCTTTTTTGTTCCTTCAAGAGCTTCTTGATTGACTTGTTCAATTATTCTACTGAATTTATGTCAATTTAAAATGTGTAATTTCAGAAAGTTCTTTCTCGTTTCCCGACTGTTCCTTTTATAGTATACTTTTCATATATCATGAGTTCATTTCTTTTATATCTCTCTGAGAAATTAATATGCTTATTCTAAAATCTTTTTCTGCCTTCTGTATTGTCTGTCTTACCTATGTTTCTTTCTTTTCTGCTTGTTTTAGTTTCTTCATAATGAAGGTTTTGCTTAAGTGTCTAGTGATCCTTGTTGCCCACTCATATTTAAGTCAAGCAATAAAAAGCTCATTGGAATATTTTCCATTGGATAAGGGAACTCTGGTGACTCCCTCTGAAGGGTGATCAGGTATGAACAGCTTTTCTTTTGGGAGATTCCAAGATCCAGTGTCTGTAAGATCCTCTTGTAAGTGGTCAGTCTCTCTAGAGAAGAATTATCAACTCTTTGGTCTGAGAGGTGAGACCTGGCTCTTGGCATAAAGGTGAAATGGGAGCTGGTTACCCCCACTGTTTACTATGCATATTTTTGTTAGCTCTTGATCTTCTTATCTTCTGTGTTATAAGTCTAGATCTCTCAGGTTAAAATTTTCAGCAAAAATTCCTCAACTCTGTGAGATGAAGAGGAGGTAATTGCCTAGATTCTTCAGTTTGATAAAAGAATATGGCATTTAAATGGTCTGTATACTTTAAACCAACTCTTTCATTCATCCCCGAGCTTTACACTTCTATTTTTTATGTCTGCTACCTCTGTGTCTCTTTGCTCAACTCACTAGAGGAAGATGCAATCTAAATACCTTTAGCATACACTAAGTTAGTTACTGCATCTTTATCCACTTTCCATCTTTTACAGCTCCATTGATATCAGGGATGATGTTGTCCTTTCCTTGTTCTTTTTTATTGTCCTATGGAACTATAGTATTTATGTGCTATACCTAACTGATCCTAGTTTTCTTTTAAGAACTTGAAATAGCATGACCGACACTATCTTCATTAGAACAGAATGGGGTCTCAAACTCCTGACCTCAGGTGATCCACCTGCCTCGGCCTTCCAAAGTGCTGGGATTGCAGGCGTGAGCCACCAGGTCTGGCCTGTATGCTTTTCTTAATACACAGATACATTTCAGTATCTAGTCATGATGAAAACCATTGAAAACTAGCAATAGAAGGGACGTATCTTGGCTGGGTGTGGTGGCTCATGCCTGTAAACCAGCACTTTGGGAGGCTGAGGCGGGCAGATCACCTGAGGTCAGGAGATCATGACCAGTCTGGCCAACGTGGTGAAACCCTGTCTCTACTAAAAATGCAAAAATTAGCCGGGCATGGTGGCGCGCACCTGTAATCCCAGCTACTCAGCATTCTGAGGCAGGAGAATTGCTTGAAACCTGGGAGGCGGAGGTTGCAGTGAGCTGAGATCGTGCCATTGCACTCCAGCCTGGGCGACAAGAATGAGACTTTGTCCTCTCCCTCTCCCTCTCCCCACGGTCTCCCTCTCTTTCCACGGTCTCCCTCTCATGCGGACCCGAAGCTGGACTGTACTGCTGCCATCTCGGCTCACTGCAACCTCCCTGCCTGATTCTCCTGCCTCAGCCTGCCGAGAGGCACGCGCCACCACGCCTGACTGGTTTTGGTGGAGACGGGGTTTCGCTGTGTTGGCCGGGCCGGTCTCCAGCCCCTAACCGCGAGTGATCTGCCAGCCTCGGCCTCCCGAGGTGCCGGGATTGCAGACGGAGTCTCGTTCACTCAGTGCTCAATGGTGCCCAGGTTGGAGTGCAGTGGCGTGATCCCGGCTTGCTACAACCTCCACCTCCCAGCCGCCTGCCTTGGCCTCCCAAAGTGCCGAGATTGCCGCCTCTGCCCGGCCGCCACCCCGTCTGGGAAGTGAGGAGCATCTCTGCCTGGCCACCCATCGTCTGGGATGTGAGGAGCCCCTCTGCCTGGCTGCCCAGTCTGGAAAGTGAGGAGCGTCTCCGCCCGGCCGCCCATCGTCTGAGATGTGGGGAGCGCCTCTGCCCCACCGCCCCATCTGGGATGTGAGGAGCGCCTCTGCCCGGCTGCGACCCCGTCTGGGAGGTGAGGAGCGTCTCTGCCCGGCCGCCCCGTCTGAGAAGTGAGGAGACCCTCTGCCTGGCAACCACCCCGTCTGAGAAGTGAGGAGCCCCTCCGCCCAGCAGCCGCCCCATCTGGGAAGTGAGGAGCGTCTCCGCCCGGCAGCCACCCTGTCCGGGAGGGAGGTGGGGGGGTCAGCCCCCCGCCCGGCCAGCCGCCCCGTCCGGGAGGGAGGTGGGGGGGTCAGCCCCCCGCCCGGCCAGCCGCCCCGTCCGGGAGGGAGGTGGGGGGGTCAGCCCCCCGCCCGGCCAGCCGCCCCGTCCGGGAGAGAGGTGGGGGGGTCAGCCCCCCACCCGGCCAGCCGCCCCGTCCGGGAGAGAGGTGGGGGGGGTCAGCCCCCCGCCCGGCCAGCCGCCCTGTCCGGGAGGGAGGTGGGGGGGGTCAGCCCCCCGCCCGGCCAGCCGCCCCGTCCGGGAGGGAGGTGGGGGGGGTCAGCCCCCTGCCCGGCCAGCCGCCCCGTCCTGGAGGGAGGTGGGGGGGGTCAGCCCCCCGCCCGGCCAGCCGCCCCATCCGGGAGGTGAGGGGTGCCTCTGCCCGGCCACCCCTAATGGGAAGTGAGGAGCCCCTCTGCCCGGCCAGCCACCCCATCTGGGAGGGAGGTGGGGGGGTCAGCCCCCCGTCCGGCCAGCCGCCCCGTCCGGGAGGGAGGTGGGGGGGGTCAGCCCCCCCGCCCGGCCAGCCGCCCCGTCCGGGAGGTGAGGGGTGCCTCTGCCCGGCCACCCCTAATGGGAAGTGAGGAGCCCCTCTGCCCAGCCAGCCAACCCGTCCGGGAGGGAGGTGGGGGGCTCAGCCCCCAGCCCGGCCAGCCGCCCCGTCCGGGAGGGAGGTGGGGGGATCAGCCCCCCGCCCGGCCAGCCGCCCCGTCCGGGAGGTGAGGGGCGCCTCTGCCCGGCCGCCCCTACTGGGAAGTGAGGAGCCCCTCTGCCCGGCCACCACCCCGTCTGGGAGGTGTGCCCAACAGCTCATTGAGAACGGGCCAGGATGACAATGGCGGCTTTGTGGAATAGAAAGGCGGGAAAGGTGGGGAAAAGATTGAGAAATCGGATGGTTGCCGTGTCTGTGTAGAAAGAAGTAGGCATAGGAGACTTTTCATTTTGTTCTGTACTAAGAAAAATTCTTCTGCTTTGGGATCCTGTTGATCTGTGACCTTACCCCCAACCCTGTGCTCTCTGAAACATGTGCTGTGTCCACTCAGGGTTAAATGGATTAAGGGCGGTGCAAGATGTGCTTTGTTAAACAGATGCTTGAAGGCAGCATGCTCGTCAAGAGTCATCACCACTCCCTAATCTCAAGTAACCAGGGACACAAACACTGCGGAAGGCCGCAGGGTCCTCTGCCTAGGAAAACCAGAGACCTTTGTTCACTTGTTTATCTGCTGACCTTCCCTCCACTATTGTCCCATGACCCTGCCAAATCCCCCTCTGTGAGAAACACCCAAGAATTATCAATAAAAAAATAAATTAAAAAAAAAAAAAAAAGAACAGAATGAACTACAATATCAATTTTTCACTGTTTTGGTTCATTTTGTTCAGAGATCACCATGTAATTTCAAGTTCTGGCAATGTGGTACCTTGGAGAAAATCTAATATTGGCACTTGTAGGTTACTATAGACATTTGTGTCTCAGTGGGCAGTGAGCTTGGTATCAGTGGCCAAAAGCTTATTACTTGGGGACTCTGGAAGAGCAACCATTGTTTGGCATGACCCAAACTAGGCATATCCATTGTGATCTTTTCCCAAATACAAGGTTCTCACTATGGGCTCAGATGAGGAAGAGGCAGGATTTCTAGTTCTTAGCACCACAGTGCTCTAGAAATACTCTAGGAGTGTGTGCCAAGTTGAAAGAAATCTTACTCCAGTAATTCCTGGATTTTTGCTGGCTCTATTTCTCAAAGAATCACCTTGTCCTATCTGAACCATCCAATAGGATCCAGATGGCATTCCCTTACCCTCTCTCTGTATAATTCCCCTATTACACACCTCCCTTTCAGTAGTCATTAAAACCAATGAAGTTGTTTTCAAAGATTCTTCATCAGTTCTTTTAAGGAGAAAGAGGATATTGAATATGGAACTTGCCATTGCTACATTGCTGCTACATTTGATTTTCCACTTGATATCTATGTCAGCTCTTTGGGCAGCCTCATCTGCTGCCTTTTAAAAATATAACTATTATATAAAAGAAAGTATGATATTAGTAGAAAACAACATTTAAAGAGGAAATGATGAAGAGAGAGAGGAAGTTGATGGGCATCAAAAGAATGGTGTCAGCAGTTTCATTTGAGAGTAGCATAATTAATGTTTTAAGCACTTGAGATCACACAAAGAATCCAAAAGAGAAAAATCCCTTATCCATTTTTCTTCCTCTTCCTCGGATGGACACAAAATAATTCAGGAAGATTACTTCATAGTTTCTGGGTTAGGTTAGGATATAGGGGAAGAAATTTCAGTTATCATTTACTGTAACTGCGTTCAGGAAAAAAATTCTTAACAGCGTTGCTGTCTCCAAAACTGCTAGAATTTCTAGGTTAAACAAGGCCTAAATATTTCAGGGCATTTCACCAGTGACAAATTGAAGAATATACCTACAGGTAAAACAATTCTGGTATTTTCTTTCAGAGAGAAGATAGTAACTAAATATCTGAATCACAAAGATCTGTTACTGTTTCTATGGGGAGAAAGTTTTCTTGATGTACTTTTGTTAAAGTAAAAATAGAAGTGCCTAGCTTCCTTCTCTTTTATAAAACAATATATTTAGCTGACAAATCCAACAAGCAACTAAAGCAAAACCAAACATAGAAGAATCATAAGAAGTATTTAGATTGTACTCCAAATAAAATTTCATGTCATCTCCATAAGAGTTTAGTCAGGAAAAAACTAAAAGCTGGCAATTTTACTGACATGTGCATCTCCAGGGGTCAGAAGCATAGCTATTCATTTTGGAATCATCAGGGTCTCGCACAATGTTTGGAATACAGTAGGTGTTAATGAATGTTTGAATAAATAAATGGATAAATAAACTGGAAACAAAAGTACCTGGAACGGACCATTATAAGATAGTGTGCTTCCCCACAGTGACAGTAGGAAAGCTCTCATAGTCCTCATGGCCAAGTGAGAGCCTGATCATGCTGATGATCAGGGCCCAGGGTTCATTGTTTCCTGGCAGTTGCCACTAGCTCCATCCATCAATGGGTTAGAGAGCACATGATCTCCCTCCAACTAGCCCTTCCAGCTTTATCCTTCGGTATCCCCGACATGAACCCTCTCCTTTGGTCCAACTGTTCTACTCATTGTTTTCTGTACACCTTAACTCGCGTTCCTCTCTGTGCCTCTGTTCACATTGAACTTGGAATGTAGTCCTTTGCATTTCTGCTTATAATATTCTACCTATGTTAAATACCAAAATTCTTCTAGAAGACCTCTTACCCCCAGTCATCCTTATTTTAAGTAAGGCTGTCTTAGAGCACTTGCTATCTCTTCTACCACATAGCATTGATTATGGGCTCCCTTGTACTGTAGTTATTTCAGAAACTAAGGAATCTATCTCACATATCATTTTTCCCCTTCAGAAGCATTTAAATTTGATGAATTAACTGATTGATAAATTCGGCATCAAGTATTTATTATTTTTACCATGTAACATGCAGGCATCATGAAGAATGCAAAAGTAATTTGAATAATGATTATAGTCTACCAAGGGAGATAGGACACATAAAAGTTGCTGCAGTACAAAGTAAATCGTTAAAAAAATAATGACCCATTATTAAAACATTACAGGGTTAAGAGTGCTGATTCCAGGTTTGGGGATAACAGGAAAGTTTAATTAAAGAGGTGCTCTTTTTGCTGGTTTTCAATGAAGAACAGGGTAAAGACATGGAGAAGAGCATTCCAGGAAAAAGAAACACTTAAACCAACCGTGGGTCTGGAGTAGGGAAGTGCTAGAATTTCTGGGAACAGAGAGCGAGAGAGTGGTTCAATTTGGTTTAGGTCTTGGATATTTGATGGAGTGTTTTAGGAAATAAAGGTAGAAAAAAGGTCTGGGATATATTATACAATAAGAAGTTGTGACTTTTTTCTGCAGTCAAAGGCATTTGAGAAGGAAGTTATGAAGTCATGTTTGATCAGAGCTGTACCTTCAGATTAGATTAGCGTAAGTGAGAATATGCTTTAGAGAAGGAGAGGTACCAAAGGAGAAGTGGATTGCTCCAGTCTATACAGAAGTAATGAGAACAGGATAGTGGGAGTGGGAATTAAGAGGAGAGGATAGTTTTAAATAGAAAATCCAGATCTGATCAGCTGAATTGGGCATCAGAGTCAGACTTTAATCCTGAGCGACTGTATATGATTTGTTATAAAATAAACTGCAGAATACAGAATAAAATACATTTGTAAGGCAAAGTCTTACATTCAGTCATTGACAGAGTGAGGGTGAAGCATTATAGGGAAACCTAGGTGAACATGTCTCCCATAGCAATAAAAAATGTGGCAGAGACTAGAGGGCTGGAGATAGAGGGGTTGAGAACCATGTTTCTAAAAGTCATAGTTGAAGTCTTGATATTGAATGAGAGTGTCAAGGGAGAGAGTATAAACAAGAATAGGGAAGGGTTCCAAAGGCTTATCCTCGAGGAAAGCCTGAACTTAGGGGGTCAGGAGCAGAAAGGGGAGCCTGATAAGTAGGCAGCGATCAGGTTGTAGATGGAGGAGGAACACCAAGAGAGTGTTGTGTTATAAATGTCAACAGAAGAGGAGATTTTCAAGAAAGGGTCATCTGTTACATTAAATGTTGCAGAGCTGTAAAGGTGAAAGGGAATTTGGCTTGTTACTACATAATCCGATAATGACTTCTGATAGTCTAGCTTCAGTAAATTAGTAGAAGGCAAACACCAGATTACAAGGATTTAAGAATGTGTGGGGAATAAAGGAGTGGAGGCTGCAAAGTATTTGGAAAATTTGATGGTAAGGGGAGACCCAGTAAGGTAGTGATAAGGGTAAAGAGACCCAGGACAACATTTCAAGAAAGGAGGAAGATCCCCTCACCTTTTTGTGTGTGTTTGTTTTGTTTTGAGAAGGAAGAGACTATTGACAGGCTTAGCTGAAGGTGAAGATGCAAGAGACAAGAGTCAGCTGAAGACTGATCTTCAGAGGGCTCTCTCATAAAGATTTCTAAGGCTGTCTACACCAGAACACACAAAAAATAATCATCACAGCAAGTCTTTCCCTTTTACATTATTAAACAAAACACTTAATAGTAGTATTTTGAGATATTAATTGTAAACAGATAAATTAGAAGATGAAATAACTCACCATATTAAGGATTACAAAAGAATTGTCCAGATAAAGGTTAATTTCTCAAGGGTTTCTTCACAGATCATTAAATGCTCAATAGTGTGAAGAACTAAAAGCTGTAGTATTCCAATCCAATGCTGATAAAATATCACCAGAAATTAAGATAAAACAAACCAAAACTACAGAGCTAAAAGGGACATTTATATTTTGTGATTTAAAGTTCACATTTAAAATATGAATTTTTTATTCATATTTACCACTTTACCAAAATTTTTAATTCATATTTATTTACTTTACCAAAAAGGAAGCTAAATCACCCTTCTGTTCTATTTAATATAAAATACCTGGGACCCTGAATGTGCCCAGCTACTCATTTTATGCCTGCTGGGAAAGCCCCATCAGAAAAGTCATTTGGATCACCTGAGTGGGCTAGAAGGCAGCATGAAGATGAATCGTCACTGTAGAAAGTTCTGAATGCATGCTGTCTTCAAGAAAATTAATTATGCATCTGTAGTGTTCATTTTTACTGTATAATGCTATATGAAAATGTTGTATAAGATTAAAAAAAACCCTTAAGTTCTATAACCATTTTTAGCACAGCAAAGGTGATATAGCACCTATTTAGAGAGAGCACTCTAGTGTTTCAATTATTGTACACACTGCTGTAGGTGCTTTCAGGGCTTAGTAACTATATAGGGCTAAAGTATTAGACAGGGGCAAGAAAATTCTTAGAATGAAAGTCATATATTTGAACTCTGAAGAGTTGCAGAGGGACCCAGTCAAGTATTCATTTCAGTTTTGACCAGCACTTACATTTGAGGAAATTATCCAGAGCTGGAAAAATAACCACTCAAAAGGAACAGATGGAATAATGCACAGCATTCACACAGGGCCAGGATTAGTATCTGATCCCACTAGCTAGACTGGAAAATGTTATAATTTACAGGATGCTGGGTAGACTATTTAAAGGTTCTTGCCTTTACAGTGAACAATAATGCCCTAAATGAAACATGGCTCTGATCCTGCCTAACAAATTTTAAAAGCAAGACCTAAAAGGATCGAACTGTTTTGAAGTATTTTAATTGCATCTGAGAACAAAGCTCAAGAATCTTTTTGAGGTTCAAAAATATTCTGCATTCAACAGGTAAAATCACAACATCTGACATCCCATCAAAAATTATCAGGTATGCAAAGAAGTAGGAACTTATGACCTGTAATGAAAAAAAAAATCAATCAATTGAAACCAATCCAGAACTGGTATAGATGTGAGAATTAGCACATATGTCATTTAAACAGTTATTATAACTATGTTGCATGTTCAATAAGATAAGTAGGGACATGGAAGACATAAAAAGACCCAAATCAACTTATAGAGATGGAAACTGGCCAGGTGCCGTGGCTCATGCCTGTAATCCCAGTGCTTTGGGAGGTTGAGGCGGGAGGATCCCTTGAGCTCAGGAGTTTGAGGCAGTGGAGAGCGATGATTGTGCCATGGCACTCCAGCCTGGGTGACAAAGCAAGATTCCATCTCTAAAACAAAAACCAATGCAGATGAAAATCACAATGTCTGAGATGACACTGGGTGGGATTAATGGCAGATTGGACACTGCAGAAAAAAATAATGAACTTGAAGATATAGCAATAGAAACAATTCAAAAGTAAAACACAGAGAAAAAGGAACAAAAAAATAAATAGTGTAATCAGTGAGCTGTGGAACAACTTCAAGTAGCTTAATATAGCTGTAACTGTAGTTCCTTAAAAAATACAGAAAAGTATTTTTAAAAAGATGTTGTAAGCTTCCCAAATTTAGTGAATTATAAACCCACAGATCCAAGAAGTACAATGAAACCCCAAACCAAGCAATTTGAAGAAAACTACATAAAGCAGATTATTAAACTGTATAAAAATATTGATGAAGAGAAAGTCTTACAGGCATGAAGAGAAAGAAGACACATTATGTACAGAGGAACAAATATAAAGATGAGAGGAGACTTTTCACCAGAAACAACGCAAGTGAGGAGACAGTGACTCAACATCTTCAAGTGCCAAAAAGAAAAACTGTCACATAGAATTATATACCCAGTGAAAATATCCTTGAGAAACAGGATAAAATAAGGACATTTTTAGACATACAAAAGTCTGAATTATTCATCATTAGCAGAGTCACACTACAAGAAATGTGAAAGGAATTTGTGCAATCAGAAGGAAAAAGACATCAGATAGAAATATTGATCTACACAAGAAATGAAGAACATAAAATGGTAACTACATGAGTAAATACATAAGATATTTTTCTTATTATTTAAATATTTTAAAAGAAAATTAAATATTAAAAGAAAACAATGACAATGTAGTGTATGGTTTGTATTAAACATATTGTGGTAGGCAGAATTCTAGAAATGTTTCCCAAGATTCCATTCCCTAATCCCCAGAACCATTGAATCTGATGATAATATCATTCCTGTGATTATGTTGTATTCTACAGCACAGCTGAGTTTAAGATAGGGAGGTTACCCAGGTGGACCTGACTAACCATATGAGTCCATTTAAACAGAGTTTCCTCCATTTGTTATCAGAAGGGGAAGGCAGAGGTATTGAATACCTCAATATTGAATACCTCAAGAAAGACTGGGTGCATTGATTTGTTTGTAGATAAAAAGGTTCAAGTGCAAGGACCAGAGAGTGGCTGCAATGACCTGAAAGTAAACCCTGGTCAACAGTCAGCTAGGAAATGGGAACTTGATTTCTAAAACCATAAGGAACTATAGTCTGTTAATAACAGAAATGAGCTTGCAGCAAGACCCACACTCGAGATGAGAATACAGCTGGCTGATATCTTGATTTCAACATTGTGAGAACCTGAACAGAAAATCCAGCGAGGTCATTCCAGACTTACAGAAGTCTGAGATAATAAATGGGTGTTATATTAAGCCCTAAGTTTATGGTAATTTATTATGCAGAAAACCAAAGAGAAAACTGACATAAATAGACAAATAATAGACATATGTAGAAGTAAAATGTATGACAAAAATAACACAGAGGCTGAAATGGGCAAAATAAAACTACACTGTTTAAGCAATCTTACGGTATATGTAAGTTGTATATTATCACTTGAAGGTAATCTGTGATATGTTAAAGACGTACACTATAAACTGTAAAGCAAATACTAAAATAATAAATTATTATTGTTAATATCGCCAATAAAGGAGACAAGATGGAATCATAAAAATATTCAGTTAATTCAGAATAAGGCAGAAAATAAACAAGAGAGCATAGATCATATGTGAAAAATAGAAAAAAGTATCAAGATAATAAGTTTAAATCTAACCATATCCATAGTTAACACTAGTTGTAAATGGACTAAACACCCCAATTAAAAGGCAGATATTTTCACATTATATATATATGCTGGTTAAGAGAAATGCACCTTAAGTGTAAAGACACAAGAAGGTCAAAACTAAAAGGATAGAAAAAAATATATTGACAATAGTCAAAAGGAAGCTAGAGTGGGTATACTAATAATAGACAAAGTAGATTTCAGATTTTATCCTGAGATAAAGTAAGGTACTTTATACTAATAATGATGTCAATTTACCAGAAGAAAAGAGCATTCCTGAATGTTCATACGCTCAATAACAGAGCATCAAAATACTGGAATCAAAAACCGATAGAACTGCAAGAACAAATAGACATATCCGCAATTATAATCAGATATTTCAGGATCATTCTCTCCACAATTGATAGAACAAAGAGACAGAAAATCAGTAAAAATATAAGAAACTTGGACAAAACAATCAAATGACTTAATTCATATTAAGAAGTATTTATACAGAACTTCACCCGAAAAAGCAGCATAGATATTTACTTTCAAGTGTATATAGAATATTTACAAAGATCATATTCTGGGCCACAAAACGTATCTCAATAAATTTAAAAAGAATTAAAGTTTTACAAAGTCTGTTCTCTGGCTACAATGAAATTAAATTAGAAATCAATAACAGAATGATTTTCTGGCAAATCCTCAAATATTTGGAAACTAAATAAGACACTTCTAAATTGCCATTGGGTCAAAGAAACGATCAAAAGGGATCAAGCTTGATGAGTCAGTAGGAAAAAATGTAAAAAAAGAGAGCTCAAAAGGGAAATAAGAAAGTACTATGAACTGGATGAAAATGAAATTACAACATATGAAATCGGTGGGATGCTGATAAATCAGAAATTATAAAAAATTTAAAGCACTAAGCAAAGAAATTAAAAACATTCAGTTTGGAAAGGAAGAAAGGAAACCATCTTTATTCATAGACAATATAATCTTCCATGCAGAGAATCCAATGGAATCTACAAAAAGCTATAAGAACTGAGTTAGCCAGATGGCAGGATACATTAGTATGCAAACATCAGTTGTATTTGTACATACTAACAATGAACGTGAGAAATTGAAAAAAATCATTTAAAATAGCTTCAAAAGTATGAAAATACCACTGTATTTGATAAAAGGTGAGCAAGATCTGTTTACTGAAATCTAAAAAATATTACTGGGAAAAACTCAACAATGGAGAGATATACAATGTTCATATGTCAGAAGAATCAATGTTGCTATAAGGTCATTTCTCCCCAAATTGATCTAAAGATTTAATGCAATCCCAATAAAAATTCTCACAGGCTTTTATATGTGAATTGCCAGCTAATTTTAAAATTCAAATAGAAAATGCAAAAGATCTAAAATAACCAAAACAGCTTTATAAATTACATATAGACATTATAAATGACAGTAACTAAGACAGTGTGATATTGGTATGGACAAATGAATGGACAAATGGACAAATGGATGAATATAATAAAGAGTCCAAAATTAGACATATTTAGAGATAACTGATTTTTTTTTTAAAAGATGCCAAAGCAATTCAGTGGAGAAAGGATGGACTTCTCAACAAATGGTGGTGGAACAGTTGGATATTCATAAGCAAAACAAGAGCTTTGATTTATATCTTGCACTATATGTAAAACTTGATTCAAAATGGGCTATAGATCTAAATGAAAGAACTGAAATTATAAAACTTTTAGAAAAAACATAGAGAAAATCTTTTTAAACCTAGATTAGGCAGAGATTTTTAAGATATGGCACTCAAAGCTCAATCTATAAAAATAAATTTATATATCAGACAATCAAAATTAAAAGCCTTTCTTGAAAGACACTGGTAAGAGAACAAATAAACAAGCCACAGCCTGGCAGAAAATATTTGCAAGTCATAGCTGATAACAGACTTGTATCAAGAATAGTTAAAGATCTCTAAAAATCCTACAATCAAAAAACACCCAATGAAAATTGGAAAGAAGATTTCAACTGACACTTCACCTAAGAAGATCTATAGAGGCAAATAAGTATATGAAAAGACGTTTAACATCATTTGTTATTGAGAAATGCAAATTAAAGTAACTGACCATAACAAGTGTTGGTGAGGATATGGAGGAACTATAACTCTCTTATGCTGCTGATGGGTATGTAAAATGATGTAACCTCTATGGAGGACAGTGTGGGCTAAGCTGAATAGTGGCCCTCAAAGAGGCTTATATCCTAATCCCTGGAGTCTGTGAATCTGTTATGTGGTAAAAGGAAATTTGCAGATGTGATTACATGAAAAAATTTGAAAATTAAAGAGATTATCGTGAATTACTCAGGTGACATCAATGCAATCACAAGGGTCCTTAGAAGAGGGAGATAGGAGAATCAGAGCCAGTAGCTGGAGGTGTGAACACAGAAGTATGAGGTTAGAATGTCCTGAGGAATGGGCCATGATCTAAGGAATGCAGGCAGGTTGGAAGTTAAGGAAAGCAAAAGAATTTGCCCCTGAAGCCTCCAGAAAGAACATAGCCTGGGTGACATCTTGATTTTAGACTTTTGACCTCTAGAGCTGTAAGAGACAAATTGGTGTTGTTTAAAGCTGCTCAGTTTGTGGCAATTTGTCACAGCAATATTAGGACTGGCAGATTCTTAAACTGTTCAATATACATCTACAAGTATCCTAGTCCCTCTACTCCCAGATATTTAGGTTAGAAAAATGAAAGCATATGCCTATTCAAAGCTTATATATGAATGTTTGCAGCAGCTTCATTGGTGTAACTGCCAAGACCTGGAAACTAGCCAAATGTCACAGGTGAGTGGTTAAAGAAATCATGATATATTCATACAATGGGATATTACCAAGCAATAAAAAGAATGAATTATTGATAGACACAACAACGTGGATTACTCAGAATTATTACACTGTTTAAAGAAGCTGGAGAAAAGAGTACAGTATAATTCCACTTTTAAAAATTCTGGAAAATGTAAACTGCAGTGACAGATCAGTATTTGCTTAGAAATAGGGAAGGGTGAGAGAATAGGAAAGAGTGGAAGGGAAGGATTACAGAAGATCATGAGGAAACATTTTGGGGGTGATGGATATGCTCATTGTCTTGATTGTGTGATGGTTTTATAGGAATATACATCATCAAAACTTATCAAATTGTATACTTAAAATATGTGAATTTATTGTATGTGAATTATACCTAAAACAAAAACAATGACAAAGCATACATACCTTTACAACAAAGGTTGTTATGAAGCTTAAATGAGCTATTATGCATATAACACTTGCTAAAATTCCTGACACAGAGTAAGCATTAAATAAAGTCCAGCTGTTATTATTTTTTAGTTCAGAGGAGGAAGTGCTAGAGCAGTAATTGTGAATTACCAATAGTCTTTTGAAAGAAATGTCAAGTCGAATTTCCTCACAGTAGATATGGGAAAAAAATGAGGAACAGATATCAAATTTAGAATTTTATTAAATATATTGCACAAAAATATGTTGCAATAAGAGTGTGGCTTGATAATACTCTTTCTATTTTAGGGTAGGAGCTGTGAAATTCTTTCTTGTTCTTGGTATATAAAGTTTGCTTACTGAGTGGCAAAGGTTCTATCATATTCTTCTTGGACACAGTAGCTGCTTAGCAAATATCGGTCAGATTGAACAGAATTAATAGTCATCTCTGTCTTTCTAATCCAGGAACCTGAAATTCATGGCCACATGTGCTATGCAGTTAATTAACCTCAAAACAATTTTGGAGATTCCTTGCCTCAAGACACTTATTCTTCCCTGATGTAAAATATTTAGGTAATGATAGACATGAAACAGTGACTTATGCAAAGAACATACCTGGGAAACTCCAGAAACTGCAGGGGGAAGTGTCTAGGAGAGGTGAGGTTGGATTTGGCTGGGTTTGGCAGGGTACTTTCATTTCTCATGGTTTCCACATGTTCTTTCCTGAGTGGAGTAGACTCTTCATCAGCCAATAGATATTTGTATCTTCTTCTCTAGTTTTCGTTCTTGCTGGGGGTAGGAGTTGGGTACTGCTGTGTGGAATGAAAATTATTTCTTCCACATTGTGCCTACTCTGAAATTTGTCTCTCACATGGCACTAAGTAACTCCATGCTGGTTGCATGATAGGCCATAGAAAGGTTTAACAGCCACACTTGGTTTCTCCTCCACAGCTAGTTTTATCACAGAACATTATCACTTTGAGAGCATATTACTTAATCAATAAAACCCCAAAGTATAATTGTTTGTAACTGGTCAAGTTTACCATCTCAGTGAGGGTAGGACTGTAAATCTTTAGTGTTCTTCCGGATTGACTGAAAAACTTGCCCATCACAACATAGATCTTAATCTGTGGTATAGATCTTAATTAAAAAAATGTTTTCTCATTATAAAGGCACTACATGAAGAAGACACTTTTTATATATAATTAACATATGAAAGATGCTCATTCTCCTTAATAATCAAGGGAATGTGGATCAAAATCATAATGAGACATGACGAAGTTGACAAAGATTTTACTCAAGTGTTGGTGAGGATATGGAGTAAAAACAACTTTAATATACTGCAAGTGGGAGTATGAACTGACACAGTCACTTTGAAAACAGTTTGGTATGCCTGGTAAAACTGAACTTGTGTGTGCTCTTTGATATAGCAATTTCACTGGAAACTCTTCTTGCATGTGTGTACTCAGACATAAAAAATTACAAAAACCCATACATGGATAAGTCGATTGAAGTATATTCATATAAGGAAATACTACAGAGCAGCAAAAATACATGAATTACAGCTACATGCATCAACATGAATAAATCTCCAAAATATAAAGTTGAGAGAAAGAAGGAGGACATGGAAGAATACATAAGCAGATGCTAAATTCCATTTCGAACATGTTAAATGTGAAGTGCTTACTGAACATCTTTGTGGAAATATCCAGGTTATGGGTGGAAATGCGGATCTGAAGCTCAAGATTCAGGTAATAGATATGGGCAGTATTTAATGAAGTGAGAACTGAAGCCATGAGTGAGATGGCAAAGGAGATAGAGGTAAGGTGGGTGATGGTAACCACTCTAATGAACTTCTGAGTTTAGTGAGTGGAATGATGAAATAGAAAAGGAGAGGTTAGGTAGGAGAAAGACATTGTGGTGTCAGAGGCTGAGGGCAGAGTTAGGACAAGCTATATAATGTGCAGGGCCTCGAGCAAAATAACATTGTGGGGCTTGTTAAAAATTTATTAGGAATTTCAAAATGGAAACAGGAGAGGCTTAAACCAAACACAAAGTTTTTCTAAGCCTGGGGCCCTGGGTTATTGCATAGATTGCACATCTGTGAAGCTGGTCCTGGGAAGAATTTTGGGAAGCAGCAATCAAAGGGGTGAAATATGTCAGAGGGATTGAGAAAAAAGAAGAAGGAAAAAAATGTAAACACTTAAATCCTTTTTGCTCCTCTGATTATGGATGTAATATTCATTATAGAAAATGTAGAAAATATAAAAATGTATTAAAATATCTGTAATTTTATACTCTTAATAACCCTTAATCTTTACTGTCTAACCTTTACTGTTTTTGTGATTTTTTCCCCCACTCACTTCCTGAACAGACACACACTGGCATATCAACATTTTAATTGGCACTGTACTCTATTTATACTTTTTGTTACTTTTTAAAATTTAACAGTGCATCATAGGGATTTCTCCATGTCCTTAAATGTTCTTGGTGAAAATGATTGTTAATTAAAAAAGCTAGATGACTAGTTGGTCATTGGTGACTTTGGAGAGGCTGACTTTGTTAGTCAAATGCCACATAAGTGAGGAATAAATGAAAGTTGAAGTGGAGGCATCAAGTATAGACACTTTCAAGAAGTTTGATGGTTGCAAAAGATACAGGAAAGGTGGTACCTCATGGAAGTAGAATGGTTAAGGAAACTTGGTATGAGTGTAGGAAACCTGAATGTAATTGCAGGCTGAGAAATAATTCCAGAGAGGAAGAGATGAATGTGATGACTGATGGAACACATTCTTGGAAGAGTTGGGAAGACAGTGGACAATGTAGTAGCAGGACAGAAATGCCCTCTTCTGAAAAGTAGTAAAGTAAAGAATGGACTGCATGTGCTAAAAGTACAGAAAAGAAAAGATAATTAAATTTGCATCATGTAGAACATTATTAGGAAACTGGAAGACAATGGAGAGGGTAGACTTTGAGGTTACTGATAACACTTTGCTATGGCAAAAGTGATAGAGGCTTATCCAGAGATAAGTTCTAAAATTGTGAACAGCAGTGAGAGCCCTCCTGAGGCTAGAGAAGGATGATTTTGGAATGAAAATAAGTGACCCAGGTTCAAGATTTTCTTTGGTAATATTCAGCAGCATATTCTGGGTACTAATGGGAATAATCTTCAAGTTGTTCACTGTTAGAACCAAGAGTGGGTAAGGAAGCATGTCAAGGAGGAAGTGAGGTAATTAAGGAAATCGAGGGATGAACAGGTTGAAGGCTATGACTTAGCAGCAATTCCAGTAGATGTGAGAGAAGAAGGATACGTTATGGTCAAAGAAGGAAAATTTAGAGTTAAAAATCTCATAAGGAAGTAATTCTGCAGTGTCAGATGCAAGGGCAAATTTTGGATGGGTACATAAGTGAGGGTTGCAGAGGTGGTGTAAGAAAGTTGAGTTGGAGCATGAAGGGGCCATCTGTATGGATATTGAGATTAACAAGATGTTGCCATGGAATGAGTTGGGAGATTTTAAGCCAAAGGCAAAACTATCAAAGAAGACACTGAAGGGCCCAGACATGGATTGAAAACAGCAACAAGGAGGGAGCAAGGGCCTAGGGAAGTATGTTGCAAAAGGCCAGGCATTGCTGAGAGCTCATGGTAGAATGGTGGTATGGAAGTGGCTGGGAAGAGATAAGAGTATATTGCCTCCTAAGTAATGATAATTCTTAGGAGTGGCAGGAGTAGACAACACTGGGGAGTTTTGACCTACTGTCAAGTCAAGGTGAGGGGAAGAGTAATCCAAGAGGAGCTTGAGGATGTAGGTAAGCTTGTTCACAGTCAGTTGGATTCTACAGGCCACAATGTTGGGTTTTGGCCTACACATCTGGTGTCTACTGGGAGTCCATGTACTCATATCTATCTCTGACATCTGGTTTACAGCACCCCTACTATATCACCATTAAATACCCTCTTCAATTAATATTCCTCAAGTCTTCAAAGTCTCCCATTTTTTACAGCATACCTGTTAGTTTGAGGAGTGACAGGAAAGATTCTACAGAGACTGCCAGACGTGTTAAATGGGTTGGCAAGAATAACAGAGTAAGTCACTGTTGAATCCAGAAGAGGAAAAGATAGTAACAAGCGACAACAGCAATAACAATGAGGAACTCAAAACAAGTGTCTGGTTGGTGAAGAGCATAGATGAGTCCAGCACTCTCATATTTTGTTTTTGCTTCTCCCTTTAAAGTATCTGTGCAGTATAGACAAGAGTCAAACTGAAAACAAGGTTTTCTTAAGCGCTTTGTGGAGTTGGCTACTGTCTTTGATGTTCATGAGAAATCAGAACTTTTAGTAATAGCAATTGAAACCCAGACATACCAAAGTAAGGAGAATGAAATTTTTGAATAGATATTAATGTTGATGTTGGCTTTACCTTTAAGCACATACGTTACCCATCAATGTTTGAATTGTAGGCTGTCACTCTTTATTTATGTATGTCCTTTGTTCTCTTATTCCAGGGTGCTTTGAGCACATTCTATAAATTTTTTTCCAGCAACTCTATGCAGCCTAGGAACAAGGATGGAGAAATTAGATGCAGAAATGTAATAAGTCTTGAGGATTAGTAAAGGCACTACCCCTTTCTATTTAAAAGAGGCTTAGATTTATGGTTTGAGTAATTTTTAAAGTATGACATTTTAAATTCCATACATTTTTATTAGGTTGTAAAGTCTACTTTATGTCACCAGATAACAATGTCTTGAAACATGGAACCATTAAAAGATTATGTGGTGTATGATGCACAAACTGTGGAATTCACAGGTACATGTGATTTGGCATAGGTGCTATAACAAGATAAAGTTATTTGATAGCTTTTCCAATGAAATAGTAAACAATGAACACTATCCCTTCATATAGCAAATAAAAGTCTAACTGATTAATGCATTTCATATATATTTTTTACAGTGCAGACAAATAGGATTTATATAATTTTGTCAATAAAAGATTTAAGCCAGTTATCAGTCTTTAAGTGTTTGTGATGGATTATTATGTGATAGACATTGAGATGGAAAAGAATCTATTCTTGTTTCTAGAGGAACTCTAACTAGAGGGACAGTGCACACAGACACACACACCAATCAAACATTGACTTGAGAGAGGAAAAGTGATTCATTAAAGACCCCCTACAAGATGATCTATTTACTCACTGGGTTCTAAGAAACTGAAGCAATTGAATCTTTCAGAGATTTCTGTTGCATTTTGATTGTCTGTCTAAGAGGCCTAGTTTTACTGAATTTATTTTCTCATATTATTATTATTATTAATTTTAAAGTTGACCATTTTTACCTTCATTTATAAATGATACTTGTTATGGTAAGGAATCATGACGTCAAAGATTCTGAGAGCAAACAGACTCTGGAGGCCACATAGTTCTAGAGATGAGGGCATTGAATCCCAGAGAGGTGATGGGTCTGGGCCAAGGCCTCATAGCTCTGCTAGTTGACAGTAGAGGCAGAACTTCTGTAGGGATCCTTAGCAGTACCAAAGGTGTTGGTCACTAGGCTGTACCTAGTGTGGGGATGTGGGGAGTTGTGCTTCTGTGACTGTAGAAGAAAGAGTGGGGGAAAAAGGGAAGTTAAACCCTATCCTTCAGTTAACTAGAGAAGGGAAACTAGAAATTGATGAGAAGAGCAAGTATCAAAAAGATGCTAAGAGAGCCTGAATCTCTAGATCCTTGATTTGGTCATAATTCCAAAGAAAGGACTTAAATGTGTTGAATTTGAGAAGTTATTAAGATTTGGTGTTGACACTATAAGTTAAGTATTAATGAAAAAGTTACCAAGTATTGCATTTTAATATTCTTTTTTTCTTTTAAATTGCTAGCCAGAAATCACCTTTGAAATATGTGTTCTGTATAATAATTAATCATTTATTTTAAAATAGAGCTCAGTTTTATTGTACCAGATAAGGAAGCACACTTATTTCCATCTCAGTAAACTGTACCTGAAACGTGGTTAGTGAACTGAAAATCAAGACCATTATTTCATCTTGCTGAGATATTTTTGGAGCTAATTATCAACAAGTCTTATAATTTTAGGTTGTCACATTTGATATCCATGATATCTAGGTCCCTATGGAAGCTATGGAAGTTCTTGATAAATGGGTTAAGTAGCAAAGAGATAAGAATGAGCCCTGTGTCAAGCCACTGGGCAACTAACTCAGGTGGGCACAGATTCTGAGCCTGGGGAGTTTAGTCATTCAACTCTACATTAAACCACTGAACGCCACTAGCATTTAGCCTCTACTTCTTCACTGGTATTCATGGAGATTATGAAAGACGAAATGTATTATAAACTCTAAATACACAATAGTTATGGAGTTCTGCTCTTATACTTAGTTGAATTCTCAAAAATGGAAATGAACTCAGCCTCATATAATGTGTTCTTAGTGCATCCACGATGTCTTCTAGTGACCTACCATTTCCCCTTCTTAAGTTCACAAGCTATCTGTTTATTAATGTCGTGGATAATATTTTATTTCTTTTTCTTTTTTTCTAGACGCAGGGTCTCACTGTGTTGTTCAGGCTGGTCTTGAACTCCTGGACTCAACTGATCTGCCCACCATGGCCTCTCAAAGTGGTGGGATTACAGGCGTGAGACATTGTGCTCAGCCTGCCTTTGATAATATTTTCATTATTTGAGTTTGTGAAATCTAACTTCATTCTTCTTTTGAAAACGGAGACCTTAATTTGCTTTTCGTCAGTTATCTGGCACAGCTAGCCTTCTCTGCATTTCTTTAAAGATTCTTGAGAGTCTTTCCTGTCTCACTCTCTCAAAGAAAATAAGTATAAGTGAATTACCACTAAGTACAAAGAACATTTAATTTAAACTTGCATGTTTCTAATGGGAATTACCATTTCCAAAGCAATGAGTGTGTGTGACTGTGTGTTTATGTTCATGTCAACATAAATATGTGTTTACGTTGGAGAAAAGGTTACGGCAGGAGAAGGTATCAGTGGCTTACTTTTATCCTCCCATGGTGTCTGAGGACCAGGAAAGAGTTAGAGAAACAAGCCTCCATAAACGCAACATATGGAGTTAGAACCTCACTATGTTGAGCTTGCTTTTAACTTTATTTTCTACTTCTAGTTCTTATTGGCCAGAGTATAGGCTTTTAATGGGGAAGACTTATAGACCGAAAGAAATCAAGAATCTGCTGCCTTCATAGAACTCCTTTCTACATTGCAGATCCTTGAGCATGTTGACTACAAGACCAATTAAAACAAAACCAAATTAAGCAAAAACAGCTCCAAACACCAATGGTTATTTCAGACCACAGAGGGGTAAATAAAAGCTTGAATGCTTAAAACCATTGGTTTTGATAAAAGTTATTAAAATTGATGATGCCTCTGCCAAAAATTCACAGTGCCATTGGCTGATATGGCTTTCCCCCCAATTAAAGCTTTCATCTTTAAATGATCTGTGAATAGACAAGACCACATAGTTTATACTTGTTGAAAATGCTACCACATTCCCTTATTTTTTTGGACAAGGTCCTGCTCTGTGGCCCAGGCTGGAGTGCAGTGGTATGACCATAGCTCACTGCAGCCTTGAACTCTTAGGCTCATGAGTTTTCTTCATCGGCCTGCAGAGTAGCTAGGACTACAGGCCCAAACTAGCACACTGGGCTAATTTTTAATTTTTTTTTTTTTCTAGAGAGAGTGTCTCACTATGGTGCCCAGACTGGTCTTAAACTCTTGGCCCCAAGATATCCTCACCTCAGCCCTCAGCCTCCCAAAGTATTGGGATTACAGGCATGAACCACCATGCTTAGCCCCACATTTCTTTTTTCTTTCTTTCTTTCTTTTTTTTTTAACCTTTGTAAGCTTGACATTGTAAAGATTCTTCTAAATTAAGATATGAGGTTTGCTATTTTGGGCACCCTTCTCGGCAAGCCCATGCCTTGTGACATTACTTCTGCTCTGTTTACCAATAGTGTGTGTCAGGGCTGCTGGTTGTGGCAAACTCAGCCACAAGAGAAGAAGCTGAGAGAACTTTATCTCTCTCACTTGAAGGCACCAACATACTGGAAGGGGAATCTGGAAGATCCGGTGGTCATAAGACATATCATTTATGCATGGTAACTTCTGTCCTAATGAAGTTTAGCAACTAAGATTGTTTCTGGTTTCAGTCTGAAAGAAGGTTCCTATTTATGAAGTACTTCTTGTGTGAAACGGCACACAGTCATCATTTACTTCACAGCTGAACTTTGGTATGAGCTGCTTAACTGCTTTCTTTGACAATAGTTTTTAACCTATTTGCATATTTCCATCAGATTAATCTTTCCAAATCATGGTTCTGATTGTCAGGATAATGATGTATCTACAACTCCTGCCCAAGATAGAATTTCCTTCCTTCCTTCCTTCTTTCCTTCCTTCCTTCCTTCCTTCTTTCCTTCCTTCTTCCTTCCTTCCTTCCTTCCTCCCTGTCTTTTCTTTCTTTTCTTTCTTTCTTGGAGTCTTGCTTCTTTGCCTAGGCTGGAGTGCAGTGGTGTGATCTCAGCTCACTGCAACCTCTGCCTGCCAGGTTCAAGTGATTCTCCCACCTCAGCCTCTCAAGTAGCTGGGACTACAGGTGCATGCCACCATGGCTGGCTAATTTTTGTATTTTTAATAGAGATGGGGGTTTCACCATGTTGGCTAGATTGGTCCTGAACTCTTGACTTAAGTGATCTGTCTGCCTTGGCCTCTCAAAGTGCTGAGATTATAGTCTTGAGCCACCACGCCAGGCAGAATTTGCTTTCTATCTGGAAGAGTGAAGGAAAAAAATCAAATTTCTACTTTATCATCACTGAATATTTTCTTCATTGGAAAAAGCCTTACAGATAAATATTACTCCTTGGTAAATAAAGCAATTGCCATTATAATACATCTTGGGGAGAGGGATATCCAAACTAATACTCAATTTACCAGGTAATCTCAAATTTTGTTCAGTTGACATTTGTTGAAATTATTTTACTATTGTCTACTTCATGTTTTGAGTCTGGCACACAGGAATCACAGTATAAACACAATGTAGATTATATGTACAACTGAACAACAGATGTTAGGTAAACTTGTATTTTCAACATTCCATAAAGTTATCCTGAGATAACCATTTTTAAAAAATTAAAATTATTATAGTATGTAGTCTATTCACTTGTGACATAGAGAGCTAGTGCTCACCAAACATTGCATGTGTTTCCATTTATTTTCTAGCCTCTTTTGCCTTTCAGTTGGGGCCACATGCCTAGTTCTGGCCAGTGAATAATAAGTGGAAGAGGGGGCGGTTCCAAGATGGCCAAATAGGAACAGCTCCAGTCTACAGCTCCCAGCATGAGCAATGCAGAAGATGGATGATTTCTGCATTTCCAACTGAGGTACCAGGTTCATCTCACTGGGGATTGTCAGACAGTGAGTGCATGACAGTGGGTGCAGTGCACCAAGTGTGAGCCGAAGCAGTGCGAGGCATTGCCTCACCCCGGAAGCACAAGGGGTCAGGGAATTCCCTTTCCTAGCCAAGAAAAGCGGTGACAGACGGCACCTGGAAAATCAGGTCATTCCCACCCATATACTGCACTTTTCCAATGGTCTTAGCAAATGGCACACCAGGAGATTATATCCCGCACATGGCTTGGAGGGTCCTATGGCCACGAAGCCTCACTTGTTGCTAGCACAGAAGTATGAGATCAAACTACAAGGCAGCAGCGAGGCTGGGGGAGGGGCACACGCCATTGCTGAGGCTTGAGCAGGTAAACAAAGTGGCCAGGAAGCTCAAACTGGGTGGAGCCCACCGCAGCTCAAGGAGGCCTGCTTGCTTCTGTAGACTCCACCTTTGGGGACAGGGCATAGCCAAACGAAAGGCAGCAGAAACCTCTGCAGACTTAAATGTCCCTGTCAGACAGCTTGGAAGACAGTAGTGGTTCTCCCAGCATGCAGCTTGAGATCTGAGAATGGACAGACTGCCTCCTCAAGCGGGTCCCTGACCCCTGAGTAGCCTAACTGGGAGGCACTCCCCAGTAGGGGCAGACTGACACCTCACACGGCCGGGTACCTCTCTGAGACAAAACTTCCAGAGGAACGATCAGCCAGCAACATTTGCTGTTCACCAATATTCACTGATCTGCAGCCTCCACTGCTGATACCCAGGCAAACAGGGTCTGGAGTGGACCTCTAGCAAACTCCAGTGGACCTGCAGCTGAGGTTTCTGACTGTTAGAAGGAAAACTAACAAACAGAGAGGACATCCACACCAAAGCCACATCTGTACATCACCATCATCAAAGACCAAAGGTAGATAAAACCACAAAGATGGGGAAAAAACAGAGCAGAAAAACTGAAAATTCTAAAAATCAGAGCACCTCTCCTCCTCCAAAGGAACGCAGCTCCTCACCAGCAATGGAACAAAGCTGGATGGAGAGTGACTTCGACGAGTTGAGAGAAGAAGGCTTTAGATGATCAAACTACTCCGAGCTAAAGGAGGAAGTTCGAACCCATTGCAAAGAAGTTAAAAACCTTGAAAAAAAATTAGATGAATGGCTAACTAGAATAACCAATGCAGAGAATTCCTTAAAGGACCTGATGGAGCTGAAAACCATGGCACGAGAACTACGTGATGAATGCACAAGCCTCAGTAGCTGATTCCATCAACTGGAAGAAAGGATATCAGTGATCGAAGATGAAATGAATGAAATGAAGCAAGAAGAGAAGTTTAGAGAAAAAAGAATAAAAAGAAATGAACAAAGCCTCCAAGAAATATGAGACTATGTGAAAAGATCAAATCTATGTCAGATTGGTGTACCTGAAAGTGACAAGGAGAATGGAACAAAGTTGGAAAACAGTCTGCAGGATATCATCCAGGAGAACTTCACCAATCTAGCAAGGCAGGCCAACATTCAAATTTAGGAAATACAGAGAATGCCACAAAGATACTCCTTGAGAAGAGCAACTCCAAGACACATAATTGTCAGATTCACCAAGGTTGAAATAAGGAAAAAATGTTAAGTGCAGCCAGAGAGAAAGGTCAGGTTACCCACAAAGGGAAGCCCATCAGAATAACAGCTGATCTCTTAGCAGAAACTTTACAAGCCAGAAGAGAGTGGGGGCCAATATTCAACATTCTAAAAGAAAATAATTTTGAAGCCAGAATTTCATATCCAGCCAAACTAAGCTTCATAAGTGAAGGAGAAATAAAATCCTTTACAGACAAGCAAATGCTGAGAGATTTTGTCATCACCAGGCCTGCCCTATAAGAGCTCCTGAAGGAAGCACTAAACATGGAAAGGAACAACCAGTAAAAGCCACTGCAAAAACATGCCAAATTGTAAAGACCATCAAGGCTAGGAAGAAACTGCATCAACTAATGAGCAAAATAACCAGCTAACATCATAATGACAGGATCAAATTCACACATAACAATATTAACCTTAAATGTAAATGGACTAAATGCTCCAATTAAAAGACACAGACTGGCAAATTGGTTAAAAAGTCAAGACCCATCAGTGTGCTGTATCCAGGAAACCCATCTCACATGCAGAGACACACGTAGGCTCAAAAGAAAGGGATGGAGGAAGATCTACCAAGCAAATGGAAAACAAAAAAAGGCAGGGGTTGCAATCCTAGTCTCTGATAAAACAGACTTTAAACCAACAAAGATCAAAAGAGACAAAGAAGGCCATTACATAATGGTAAAGGGATTAATTCAACAAGAAGAGCTAACTATCCTAAATATGTATGCACCCAATATAGGAGCACTGAGATTCATAAAGCAAGTCCTTAGTGACCTGCAAAGAGACTTAGACTCCCACACAATAATAATGGGAGACTTAAACACCCCACTGTCAACATTAGACAGATCAAAGAGACAGAAAGTTAACAAGGATATCCAGGAATTGAACTCAGCTCTGCACCAAGTGGACCTAATAGACATCTACAGAACTCTCCACCCCAAATCAACAGAATATACATTCTTCTCAGCACCACACCACACTTATTCCAAAATTGACCACATAGTTGGAAGTAAAGCACTCCTCAGCAAATGTAAAAGAACAGAAATTATAACAAACTATCTCTCAGACCACAGTGCAATCAAACTAGAACTCCGGATTAAGAAACTCACTCAAAACCACTCAACTACATGGAAACTGAACAACCTGCTCCTGAATGACTACTGGGTACATAACGAAATGAAGGCAAAAATAAAGATGTTCTTTGAAACCAAGGAGAACAAAGACACAACATACCAGAATCTCTGGGACACATTTAAAGCAGTGTGTAGAGGGAAATTTATAGCACCAAATGCCCACAAGAGAAAGCAGGAAAGATCTAAAATTGACACCCTAACATCACAATTAAAAGAACTAGAGAAGCAAGAGCAAACACATTCAAAAGCTAGCAGAAGGCAAGAAATAACTAAGATCAGAGCAGAACTGAAGGACATAGAGACACAAAAAACGCTTCAAAAAATCAATGAATCCAGGAGCTGGTTTTTTGAAAAGATCAACAAAATTGATAGACCGCTAGCAAGACTAATAAAGAAGAAAAGAGAGAAGAATCAAATAGATGCAATAAAAAACGATAAAGGGGATATCACCACCGATCCCACAGAAATACAAACTACCATCAGAGAATACTATAAATACCTCTATGCAAATAAACTAGAAAATCTAGAAGAAATCGATAAATTCCTCGACACATACAACCTCCCAAGACTAAACCAGGAAGAAGTTGAATCTCTGAATAGACCAATAAGAGGCTCTGAAATTCAGGCAATAATTAATAGCTTACCAACCAAAAAAAGTCCAGGACCAGACGGATTCACAGTCAAATTCTACCAGAGGTACAAGGAGGAGCTGGTACCATTCCTTCTGAAACTATACCAATCAATAGAAAAAGAGGGAATCCTCCCTAACTCATTTTATGAGGCCAGCATCATCCTGATAACAAAGCCTGGAAGAGACACAACAAAAAAAGAGAATTTTAGACCAATATCCCTGATGAACATTGATGCAAAAATCCTCAATAAAATACTGGGAAACCGAATCCAGCAACACATGAAAAAGCTTATCCACCATGATCAAGTGGGCTTCATCCCTGGGATGCAAGGCTGGTTCAACATATGCAAATCAATAAACGTAATCCAGCATATAAATGAACCAAAGACCAAAACCACATGATTATCTCAATAGATGCAGAAAAGGCCTTTGACAAAATTCAACAGCCCTTCATGCTAAAAACTCTCAAAAAATTAGGTATTGATGGGATGTATTTCAAAATAATAAGAGCTATTTATGACAAACCCACAGCCAATATCATACTGAATGGGCAAAAACTGGAAGCATTCTCTTTGGAAACTGGCACAAGACAGGGATGCCCTCTCTCACCACTCCTATTCAACATAGTGTTGGAAGTTCTGGCCAGGGCAATCAGGCAGGAGAAAGAAATAAAGTGTATTCAATTAGGAAAAGAGGAAGTCAAATTGTCCCTGTTTGCAGATGACATGATAGTATATCTAGAAAACCCTATTGTCTCAGCCCAAAATCTCCTTAAGTGGATAAGCAACTTCAGCAAAATCTCAGGATACAAAATCAATGTGCAAAAATCACAAACATTCTTATACACAAATAACAGACAAACAGAGAGCCAAATCATGAGTGAACTCCCATTCACAATTGCTTCAAAGAGAATAAAATACCTAGGAATCCAACTTACAAGGGATGTGAAGGACCTCTTCAAGGAGAACTACAAACCACTGCTCAATGAAATAAAAGAGGATACAAACAAATGAAGAATATTCCATGCTCATGGGTAGGAAGAATCAATATCATGAAAATGGCCATACTGCCCAAGGTAATTTATAGATTCAATGCCATCCCCATCAAGCTACCAATGACTTTCTTCACAGAATTGGAAAAAACTACTTTAAAGTTCATATGGAATCAAAAAAGAGCCCACATTGCCAAGTCGATTCTAAGCCAAAAGAACAAAGCTGGAGGCATCACGCTACCTGACTTTAAACTATACTACAAGGCTACAGTAACCCAAACAGCATGGTACTTGTACCAAAACAGAGATATAGACCAATGGAACAGAATAGAGCCCTCAGAAATATTGCCACACATCTACAATTATCTGATCTTTGACAAACCTGAGGAAAACAAGCGATGGGGAAAGGATTCCCTATTTAATAAATGGTGCTGGGAAAACTGCCTAGCCATAAGTAGAAAGCTGAAATTGGATCCCTTCCTTACACCTTATACAAAAATTAATTCAAGATGGATTAAAGAATTAAATGTTAGACCTAAATCCATAAAAACCCTAGAAGAAAACCTAGGCAATACCATTCAGGACATAGGCATGGGCAAGGACTTCATATCTAAAACACCAAAAGCAATGACAACAAAAGCCAAAATTGACAAGTGGGATCTAATTAAAGAGCTTCTGCACAGCAAAAGAAACTACCATCAGAATGAACAGGCAACCTACAGAATGGGAGAAAATTTTTGCAATCTACTCATCTGACAAAGGGCTAATATCCAGAATCTACAAAGAACTCAAACAAATTTACAAGACAAAAACAAACAACCCCATCAATAAGTGGGCGAAGGATATGAACAGACACTCCTCAAAAGAAGACATTTATGCAGCCAAAGGACACATGAAAAAATGCTCATCATCACTGGCCATCAGATAAATGCAAATCAAAACCATAATGAGACACCATCTCACACCAGTTAGAATGGCAATCATTAAAAAGTCAGGAAACAACAGGTGCTGGAGAGGATGTGGAGAAATTGGAACACTTTTACACTGTTGGTGGGACTGTAAACTAGTTCAACCATTGTGGAAGTCAGTGTGGCGATTCCTCAAGGATCTAGAACTAGAAATACCATTTGACCTAGCCATCCCATTACTGGGTATATACCCAAAATATTATAAATCATGCTGCTATAAAGACACATGCACATGTATGTTTATTGTGGCACTATTTACAATAGCAAAGACTTGGAACCAAGCCAAATGTCCAACAATGATAGACTGGATTAAGCAAATGTGGCACATATACACCATGGAATACTACGCAGCCATAAAAAACGACGAGTTCATGTCCTTTGTAGGGACATGGATGAAGCTGGAAACCATCATTCTCTGCAAACTATCACAAGGACAAAAAACCAAACACCACATGTTGTCACTCATAGGTGGGAATTGAACAATGAGAACACTTGGACGCAGGAAGGGGAACATCACACACTGCGGCCTGTTGTGGGGTGGGAGGAGGAGGGAAGGATAGCATTAGGAGATATATCTAATGTAAATGACGAGTTAATGGGTGCAGAACACCAACATGGCACATGTATACATATGTAACAAAGCTGCACGTTGTGCACATGTACCCTAAAACTTAAAGTATAATAAAAAAAATAAGTAGAAGAAATATTTGTTTCTTTTGGGCCAAGGCAAACTAGGAGGGGACATATTCTAGATGGCGCAAGCACAAGATGGTGGGACTCTGCCAGCCTGGGTTCCTGGGATGCTATGTGCAAGATAGTGTTCTACTGACCAGGGCTGGATGAGGAACTTGAGTAAGAAATGAACTTTTCAAGATTTGAGAATTAATGTGTTCCCCACCCAACCCACCTTCTCTTAACTAATATAGCAGTTAAACAACAAATACCAAGTGTTAGGTAACTTGTAAATGTATTAAACTAATCAAATCTGAATTTCCTTCTCCTCCTCCAGTGGTCTTTTGTGCTGGAGAGGACACCTGGTTCCTTGTTAAATGGCAGTGGAGACATCCTGCTATTTCATCTTGAAGTACTGACCCTGAGTGTGTGTCTGAACTGAGGCTGGAGATGACCAAACTCTTTAATACTGTACCTGTCCTGTCTGTCAGAATCTTAGTGGGTACTGTTCCAAAGGGCAGGACCAGTGCTGGGGTCCTGTTCTTCCCCTTGCCTCCCTTTCTTGTCCTGAATAAGTGCCAACTCTTGGCTACTCAATCATGTACACCAATGATCATGAAAAATGGGGTGCGTTTGGCATTCGATCATCAATTGTTGGTGTACATGACTGAGTACTGAGAGCTGACACTTATTCTTTTTATTAAAATCACCTGCAATCTCTGGGTACTTTCAACAGAAGTTATGAAATTTTAGCTTGACCTTCCAAAATCTTATCCCATCCTACCTTTTAAATCTTGGGTCTTACCACAATCCTCCCAAATCGATTTACTTGCCACTTCCTAGACCTATATTTTTGGACATCTTTTAGTCATATCATGGCTTCCGTCTAAATGTCTTTCTTCCCTGCCATTCAAGTCCGACCCCGACTTCAAGGTGCAACTCAAGTTTCACATTTTTTGGTACCTTCTCTGAACCATGTTAAGCTTCTGAAAGATTCACAATCCTTATCTTCATTTCTGAAACCCAGAAAGTTCTGAAAATGGAAAGCTTTTATTATTCATTACCAAAACCTGGTCTGACTTGAAAAAATTTGGAGAAAAAACCTGAACTGATTTGGCTTTATTTATCATTTTTGTCTGTGATTTTTATCCCATGTAGTGTGTATATTCATGTTATATTTGATTGTGGGTGATACCCTAGACCCTTCCGGGCTATAACATACAGTTTTATCTGTCTAAAATCTGAAACATTCTGAGTTCAGAAACTCATCTACTCCCAGGGATTTTAGAAACTCGTCTACCCTCAGGGATTTTGGTAATGAGATTGGTGCTTCGTTATTGTCCTTATGGAGAAATCACAGTATATATCTGTTTTGATGTGCACATGTACCCTAGAACTTAAAGTATAATAAAAAAAAGAAATATGATCTACTTGAATCTGCTTTAATAAACTGACTTCTGGCATTAGATTGAATTTTTTGATGATGAAAATATTTCTTATCAGTGATTTGGGTATAAGTTTTTACAAGTCATAAACTCACATGCACAAAAATGCTTTATTTGTGTTTAACTGAACTTAGCTTTTACCTCAAACTCCATCTTCATCTGATGGCAGAAAAGTTCAGGTAAAATCAGCTACATTAGTGATTACTCAGTCATTTAATGTTTTAACTAAGTCAATTCAGGGAAATAAGCTTGAAGTTCCTGCTCCAATTTTATGGCCCTTGTTCTGCCTCTTCTGTTGGAGAAACAGAAGCTTTCAGATGCTTCTCTACAGTGCTTTGGGACCCAAAGTCCTGCCGTTTTTTTTTTTCTGCCTACACAGTTTTAACTCTACTGTTGTTAGACCATACTGTTGTAGGGTAAGTTGTCGAACCTACACTTGGCTCTTTGTCTCCTTGATCTGTGCCTCAGGAAATGAGGCCCAGCTTTCAGAATCTCCCAGAGCTGAAACCCTGATCATTCTTCCCTACCCACACCCAAGGGGTAGGAGTGGAGCCAAGGGCTTGGAATGCCCATGTCTCTCTGATTCCAGAAAAATCCTTAATTAATCAACTAACTTTCATTCTCCTCTTCAAGTGACTAGGCAAGGGTTCTTCTAAACTTTTTTTAATGCTGATAACTTTGTTTTTTTTGATATTTTAAAAGTCACATTTCACATGTCATTCTGTATATAGCATAGATTTATTTATTTATTTTTTAACTTTTGTTTTAGGTTCAGGAATACATGTGCAGGTTTGTTACATAGGTACACTTGTGTCATGGGGGTTTGTGGTACAGATTATTTCATCACCCAGGTACTAAGCCCAGTACCCATTAGTTATTTTTTCTGCTCCTCTGCCTCCTCCCACTCTTCACCCTCACATAGGCCCTAGTGTCTGTTGTTCGCTTCTTTTTGTTCATGAGTTCTCATCATTAAGCTCCCACTTATAAGTAAGAACATGTGGTATTTGGTTTTCTGTTCCTGCGTTAGTTTACTAAGGTTAATAGCCTCCAGGTCCTTCCACATTTCTTCAAAAGACATGATCTCATTCTTTTGTATGGCTGAATAGTATTCCATGGTGTGTATATACCACATTTTCTTTTTTTTAAAAACTTTTATTTTAGGTTCAGAGGTACATGTGAAGGTTTGCTACATAAGTAAACTCATGTTACTGGGGTTTGTTGTACAGATTATTTTATCACCTAGGAATTAAGCCCAGTACCCAATAGTTATCTTCTCTTTTCCTCTCCCTTCTCTGACACCCTTCACCCTCAAGTGGACCCCAGTGTTTGTTGTTTCCTTCTTTGTGTTCATGGGTTCTCATCATTTAGCCCTCACTTATAAGTGAGAACACATGGTATTTGGCTTTCTGTTCCTGAATTAGTTTGCTGAGGATAATAGCCTCCAGCTTCATGCATGTTTCTGCAAAAGATGTGATCTTGTTCTTTTTTATGGCTGCATAGTATTCCATGGTGTATATATACCACATTTGCTTTATTCACTCTGTCACTGATGGGCATTTAGGTTGATTCCTGTCTTTGTTATTGTGAATAGTGCTGCAATGAACGTTCAAGTGCATGTGTCTTTATGGTAGAATAATTTTTATTCCTCTGGGTATATACTCAGTAATGGGATTGCTGAGTTGAATGGTAGTTCAACTTTTAGCTCTTTGAGAAATTGCCGTACTGCTTCCACGATGGTTCAACTATTAATAATTTACATTCCCACCAACATTGTGTAAGTGTTCCCTTTTCTCTGCAACCTTTCTGGCATCTATTTTTTGACTTTTTAATAATCGCCACTCTGACAGGTATGAGATGGTATCTCAATGTGGTTTTTGATTTGCATTTCTCTAATGATCAGTGATACTGAGCTTTTTTTCATATGCTTGTTGGCTGCATGCATGTCTTTGATATGGTTTGGCTGTTTCCCCACCCAAATCTCATCTTGAATTGTAGTTCCCATAATCTGCACATGTCGTAGGAGGGACCCAGTGGCAGGTAATTGAATAATGGGGGCAGTTACTTTCATGCTGTTCCTGTGATAGTAAGTTCTCACGAGATCTGATGGTTTTATAAGGGTATATTTTCCCCTTTTGCTCAGCACTTCTCCTTCTGCTGCCATGTGAAGAAGGACGTGTTTGCTTCCCCTTTCACCAGGATTGTAAGTTTCCTGAGGCCTCCCCAGCCACGTGAACTGTGAGTGAACTAAATCTTTTTCCTTTATAAATTACTCAGTCTCAGGTATGTCTTTATGGGCAGTGTGAGAATTGTCTAATGCAGTCTTTTTTTGAAAAGTGTCTGTTCATATCCTTTGCCCACTTTATAATGTTTGTTTTTCTCTTGTAAATTTGTTTAAGTTCTTTATAGATGCTGGATATTAATTAGACCCTTGTCAGATGCATAGTTTGCAAATATTTTCTCCCATTCTGTAAGTTGTCTGTTTATTCCGATGACAGTTTCTTTTACTGTGCAGAAGCTCTTTAGTTTAATTAGATCTCATTTGTCAATTTTTGCTTTTGTTGCAATTGCTTTTGGTGTCTTTGTCATTAAATCTTTGCCCATTCCTATTCCAGGATGGTATTGGCTAGGTTGTCTTCCAGGGTCTTTATAGCTTTGGGTTTTACATTTAAGTCTTTAATCCATCTTGAATTAATTTTTGTATATGGTGTAAACAAGGGGTCCAGTTTTAATCTTGTGCATATGGCTAGCCAGTTATCCCAGCACCATTTATTGAATAGGGAGTCATTTCCCCATTGTTTGTTTTTGTCAACTTTGCTGAAGATGAGATGGTCATAGGTATGTGGCCTTATTTCTGCACTGTCTATTCTGCTCCATTAACCTGTGTGTTTTTGTACCAGTACCATGCTGTTTTGGTTACTGTTGCCCTGTAGTATAGGTTGAAGTCGGGTAACGTGATGCCTCTAGCTTTGTTCTTTTTGCTTAGGATTGCCTGGGCTATTTGGGCTTTTTTTTGGTTCCATATGAATACAAACTAATATGGTTTGGCCCTGTGTCCCCACCCAAATCTCATCTTGAATTATATTCCCATAATTCCCATGTGTTGTGGGAAGGACCTGGTGGGAGATAATTGAGTCATGGGGGCGGTTTCTCCCATACTGTTCTCATGGTAGTGAATAAGCCTCATGAGATCTGATGGTTTTATAAGGTGAAACCCCTTTCACTTGGCTCTCATTCTCTCTCTTGCTGCTGCCATGTAAGAAGTGCCTTTCCCCTTTCACCATGATTGTGAGGCCTCCCTAGCCACATGGAACTGTAAGTCCATTAAGCCTCTTTCTTTTGTAAATTGCCCAGTCTCAGGTATGTCTTTATCAGCAGCATGAAAACAGACTAATGCAGTAAATGAGTACCAGTGGAGTGGGGCGCTGCTGAAAAGATACCCGAAAATGTGGAAGTGACTTTGGAACTGAGTAACAGGCAGAGATTTGAAAAATTTGAAGGGCTCAGAAGAAGACAGAAAAATGTGGGAAAATTTGGAACTTCTTAGAGACTTGTTGTATGTCTTTGACCAAAATGCTGATAATAATATAGACAATGAAATCCACGCTGAAGTGGTCTCAGATGGAGATGAGGAACTTGTTGGGAACTGGAGAAAAGCTGACTCTTACTATGTTTTAGCAAAGAGACTGGCGATATTTTGCCCCTGCCCTAGAGACTTGTGGAACTTTGAACTTGAGAGAGATGATTTAGGGTATCTGGTGGAAGACATTTTTAAGCAGCAAAGCACTTAAGAGGTGACTTGGGTGTTGTTAAAGGCATCCAGTTTTAAAAGGGAAACAGAGCATATAAGTTTGGAAAATTTGCAGCCTGACAATGAGATAGAAAAGAAAATCCTATTTTCTGAGGAGAAATTCAAGCTGGATGCAGAAATTTGCATAAGTAATGAGGAGCCAAATGTTAATCCCCAAGACAATGGGGAAAATGTCTCTAGGGAATGTCAGAAGTCTTCATGGCAGCCCCTTCCATCACAGGTCCAGAGGCCTAGGAGGAAAAAGTTGTTTTGTGGGCTGGGCCCAGGGTCTGCATGCTGTGTACAACCTAGGGACTTGGTACCCTGCATCCCAGCTGCTCCAGCAGTGGCTGAAAGGGGCCAACATAGAGCCCAGGCCGTGGCTTCAGAGGGTGCAAGCCTCAAGCCTTGGCAGCTTCTACGTGGTGTTGAGCCTGCCAGTGCACAGCAGCCAAAAATTGGGGTTTGGGAACCTCTGCCTAGATTTCAGAGGATGTATGGAAATGCCTGAATGTCCAGGAAGAAGTTTGCTGCAGGGGTAGTGCTTTCATGGAGAACCTCTGCTAGGGCAGCGTGGAAGGGAAATGTGAGGTTGAAACCCCCACACAGAGTCTGGGGCATGGCCTAGTGGAGCTGTGAGAACAGGGCCACCTTCCTCCAGACCCCAGAATGGTAGATCCACTGACAGCTTGCACCGTGTACCTGGAAAAGCCACAGACTCTCAACACCAGCCCATTAAAGCAGCTGGCAGGGAGGCTATACCCTGCAGAGCCGCAGGGGCGGAGCTGCCAAAGACCATGGGAACCCACCTCTTGTATCAGCATGACCCAGATGTGAGACATGGATTAAAAGGAGATCATTTTGGAGCTTTAAGATTTGACTGTCCAGCTGGATTTTGGACTTGCATGGGTCCTGTAGCCCCTTCATTTTGGCCACTTTCTCCCATTTGGAATGGCTGTATTTACCCAATGCCTGTACCCCCATTGTATCTAGGAAATATTTAACTTGATTTTGATTATATAGGCTTCTATGCAGAAGGGACTTGCCTTGTCTCAGATGAGACTTTGGACTGTGGACTTTTAAGTTAATGCTGAAATAAGTTAAGACTTTGGGGGACTGTTGAGAAGTCATGATTGGTTTTGAAATGTGAGGACATGAGATTTGGGAGAGGCCAGGGGCAGAATGATATGGTTTGGCTGTGTCCCCCGCCAAATATCATCTTGAATTCCCACATGTTGTGGGAGGGACCTGTTAGGAGGTAATTGAATCATTGGGGCAGGTCTTTCTCATGCTGTTCTCATGATAGTGAATAAGTCTTATGAGATCTGATGGTTTCGACAAGGGGAGTTTCCCTGGGTAAACTCTCTTTGAGTGCCGCTATCCATGTAAAGATGTGACTTGCTCCGCCTTGCCTTCCACCATGATTGTGAGGCCTCCCCAGACATGTGGAACTGTAAGTCCATTAAACCTCATTTTCTTCCCAATCTCAGGTATGTCTTTATCAGCAGTGTGAAAACAGACTAATACACAAACCCACAGCCAACATCATACTGAATGGGCAAAAGCTGGAATTATTCCCCTTGAAAACCATCACAAGACAAGTATGCTGTCTTTCATCACTCCTATTCAACACAGTACTGGAAGTCCTGGCCAGAGCAATCAGGCAAGAGAAGGAAATAAAGGACATCTAAATAGGAAGAGAGGAATTCAAACTATCCCTGTTTGCAGGTGATATGATTCTTTATCTAGAAAACCCCATAGTCTTGGCCCAAAAGCTCCTTCAGTTGATAAACAATTTCAGCCAAATTTCAGGATATAAAATCAATGTACAAAAATCACTAACATTTTATACACCGACAACAGCCAAGCCAAAGGCCAAATGAGGAATGCAACCCCATTCACAACTGTCACAAAAGATAAAACAAAATAAAGTAAAGTAAAATAAAATAAAATAAAATAAAATAAAATAAAATAAAATAAAATAAAACACCTAGGAACACAGCTAACAAGGGAGGTGAAAGATCTCTACAATGAGAATTACAAAATAACTGCTCAGAGAAATCAGAGATGACACAAACAAATGAAAAAACATCCCATGCTCATGGGTAGAAAGAATTAATGTAATTAAAATGGCCACACTGCCCAAAGCAATTTACAGATTCAATGCTGTTTCTATCAAACCACCAATTACATTCTTCACAGATCTAGACATGGATTTATGAAAGTCTACTTTGAGCCTTAGTATATGTTTGAGCCTTAAAACTTATGCAACTAAAATTCTTTGTTCTCTGGCTGTGTAATGTTTTGGCGCTGACCCTGAGGCATGAATGTTATCTGACTCATCGGTAAAGGCCAGAAGACAAAGAATAGGTGGGAAGTACCTAGTTAATATATGCGAATTTCATTCTACTACATGTGTACTCTCATTTGGCATCATTCAAACCCCAAACTGCCTCCTATGCAAAGGGAGGAGTTGTATTTGTCCTTGTGTGAGTGCTTTTTGAACTGGCTTCCAGAAGGAGCATAGAGGATGCTGTTAGGCCAGGATTTCTCTCCTTCTCACTCATCTTACTCATGCCAGATTCATATATTCATCATGCGCATATTTAGTCAAAACAGCTCAGCCTTTTATGTTTTTTAAATATATTGTGGAGCTGTATATAATCTAATTTAAATAAAGAATATTGCTAAGAAAAATACTTTGAAAACTTGTTGTATCTAAATAGGATTACACAAATGATTTTTCAAACACCCAGATCCATTTGGGAATTGATTTCACTTGTATGCTATCACTACTTAACTGCAATCAGCTCCTACTTTTAGCTATGAGTAAACGATTCATCCAGAATTTTCTAACTTATGATGAAATCCTTCAAGTACAGTAAGTCCTCACTTGACCTTGTTGATAGGTTCTTGAAAATTGTGACTTTAAATGAAACAACACATCATGAAACCAATTTTATCAGAGGCTAATTGATTTAAACAAGAGTTAAGTTCCTATGGTATGTTTCTGGTAACAAAAACATTACCAAACTTCTGACCCAAAACACTTCTAATATCAAACATTGAAATAAGTGTGAGCTATATACATATATTTAAGAAAGATTAATAAGAACGAGTCAGATAATTATTTACCCAATTTTTGGTGAATCAGTGAGTGATGGCAGTCTTCGTGGTGGTGGGTTAAATCAAGGAATAAATGTCTGCAAAGTAAAAATGGTAGAGAGCACCTCCTCCCACCACGCAGTTCAAACACAATTACAAATATTCATACCACATCATTTATTGTCATGCATTTGGATGATTATCATAGATTTTATGAATTTTAAAAATTGTTTTATTTCATTACAAATTTGTATTTGGCAATAACTTGTGTTCATTTATTTATTTTGCAACCCGCTTATTCCAGTTCAGAGTCGTAGGTGGCCTGGGAGACTATCATGGGGCAGCTCAGGAGGCAAGGTGGGAACCAGCCCTGGACCACACGCCATCCCATCACGGGGCACACTCATACCCGCACCCACACTCACTCAGTCTAGGACAATTTAGATATACCGATAAACCTAACATCTTTGGGATGTAGGAGGAAACCGGAGAACCTGGAGAAAACCCAAGCAGGCCTGGAGAGAACATGCAAACTCCACACAGACAGTGATCCCTGCCAGGAATTGATTTTGCTTTTTCTCATAAATATTATAACAAAAGTGTGTTGAATAAAAACACATGATTCGAGAACCTGTTGTACTCATTTATGATACCAGTATGTTTCAGCTCTGGGGAGTATAATATCAAAAGGCCTGGCAGAAAACTTCCTCTCTTCCTTATAATGCTTGCTCCCCACCATAACATTAAAAATCTTTGGTTGTTTGTAGGGCCCAGCTTTATTTATTATTTTCACTGTTACCTCTTTCCTTTTCGGAGACACAGAGAGAATGAAAATAAAAAGCCTTTTCCATGCTCACGTGAACATTTCCATTTCTGTTGACTAAGAATAAACAGGGACTATTTGGTTGTTTTGGCTAATTGCAGTGTAACTACTTACACACTCCTCTTTTGTCATCTGTAATCTTGCACTAACCTTGAAACTACTCTTCCTTCCTTTATTGCTCTCCAATCTTGTCTACTTCTAACATGTTATTACTGAATGTTCTTTTCTAAAATATACATGTGATCATATCACTCTTAAAAAACTTTAAAGATTAAAAAATCCCTTTGTTGGCTCTGTATATTTTATAGGACTAATTCAAACTCTTTGCTTTAGATCATGAGATCTTTCATGATTTACAGCTAAGACTGGTAATGAACAATTACTATGTGTCTCTTACGTGTGAGTCAATATGATAGGACATTTCAATGAACCCCATGTAACCTTCACAAGAATCCTGTGAAGTCAGTAGTTTTATCTCCATTTTTTTACAATAAAAAAGCTGAGCTTAGAGAGATTAAATAATTTCCCCCCAAATAATGAATAGCATATTCTTATCTGCCACTGATCTCTCCTAAGCAGCCACATGCACCTAAAGCACTGAAGTCTTCATGGATGTCGGGATTGAACTGTATTTTCCTCATGCTTCTCTAACTTTCCTTATGCTGGATCTGCTGCCTGGAGTGAGAAGAAATCTTGTTCACTGGTCAATCTTAAAGAAAGCTTCAAGGTCCAGATAACCTGCCCTTTACTCTTGTTTAACCATTTTGTCTCCTGGAGAGATGGTTAGACGCACCCACCCCTGTGAGCCAGTAACCCTGGGTGGATATGTCAAATCACTAGAGGGTGAATCCCAGGTATGAAAAGTGTCCTGCCCTCACTCATCACCCAGGGACTGCTGATATCACCAAAAAACTTTTCAAGAAATTGAGGAAGAATAGAATATAGAGGAACTTTAAGTTACTGTAGTATTCCCATTATAGACGATCTAATGCCCACTGATTTTTCCTTCCTTTTTTATTAAAAAAATCTTTTTGATATATTGAGACCAATGTGCTTACACAAAAGGAGTTAGTGCCCACATATTCAAATGTCCAATAGAGAGATTTCTCTTATTTTATAGGTGTATTGTATTTTTTAATTGAAAGTGTTTATTGTGGTAAAATACACATAAAACTTATCTGAATTTTAAGTGTGCAGTTCAGTAGTGTTAAATATATTCAAATTGTTGTGCAACCAATTTCCAGAACTTTTTCATCTTGCAAAACTGAATATACCCACTAAACAACAACCCACTATACCCACTAAACAACAACTCTCCATTCTTTCCTCCCCCTAGGCCCTGCCAACCATCATTCTACTTTCTAGTTCTATGAGTCTGATGATTCTAGATACATTATACAAACAGAATCATACTTCAACATTCTCAACATTTATTCATGTGTAGCACACATATTTGTGTGTGTGTGTGTGTGTGTGTACCACATTTTGTTTATCCATTCATCCCCTGATAGACACTTGGGTTGTTTCTTCCTTTTAGCTCTTGTGAACAATGTTGCTATGAACATGAGTGTACCAATATCTTTTCATGTCTATGCTTTCAATTCTTTTGAATATTGTATTCATCTCTTCTCACATTGCTATGAAGAAATACCTGATACTGGATAATTTGTAAAGAAAAGAGGTTTAATTGACTCATGGTTCTGTAGGCTGTTCAGGAAGCATGGCAGCATCTGCTTCTGGGAAGACCTCAGGAAACTTACAATTGTGATAGAAGGCAAAGCTGCAGCAGGCATCTTCACATGGCCAGAGCAGGAGAAAGGGAGAATGGGGAAGGTGCCACACACGTTTAAACAACCAGATCTCATAAGAACTCTATCATGAGAACAGCACCAAAGGGATGGTTCTAAACTATTCATGAGAACTCCACCCCCATGATCCAATCACCTCCCACTAGGCCTCTCCTCCAACACTGGGGGTTACAATTTGACATGAGATTTGGGAGGGACACAGATCCAAACCATAACAGATATATACCCAGAAGTGGAATGGCTGGATCATATGGTAATTCTATTTTTAATTATTTTTTTGAGATGGAGTTTTGCTCTTGTCACCCAGGCTGGAGTGCAATGGCTCAATCTTGGCTCACTGCAACCTCTGCCTCCCTGGTTCAAGCGAGTCTCCTGTCTCAGCCTCCCAAGTAGCTGGGATTACAGGGGCCTACCACCATGCCCAGTTAATTTTTGCATTTTTAGTTGAGATGGGGATTCATCATGTTGGCCAAGCTTGTCTTGAACTCTTGACCTCAGGTGATCCACTTGCCTTAGCCTTCCAAAGTGCTGGGATTACAGGGATGAGCCACTGTGCCTGGCCTTATTTTTAATTTTTGAGAAATTATCTTAATGTTTTCCACAGTGGCAGCACCATTTTTACATTAGTACCAACAGTACACAAAGGTTGCATTTTCTCTACATCCTTTCCAACACGTTTTATTTATTTATTTATTTATTTATTTATTTATTTTTGATAGTAACCATCCTAATGAATGTGCTAGAAGTGGTTTTGAATCAAGAGAAACTCTGCCTAAAATATCAGATAGGTTTTTTTTGTGTTTTGGACCTCTCTGCCTCAAGGGTTAAATATAATACAAGAGAGGCATTTATTATCCTTTGCTATTTTAATAAAAACATCAATGTTCATAGAGAAAGTACAGTTGATTAGAAAAAATAAGCTCAGATCTTTGTCCAAGTCAGCAATGCTTACTTGAAACCAGGAGGTTCCACCACAAAACCACAACCTATGAACTACCTTCCTCCTAAAGGCACCTTCCCTTACGTGCAGTCACAGTATGTAAGAGGAACTAAGAAGCTGTTAGGGTGTTAACCTTAGAGATCTGACTTTATAAAGTATTAGCAATTGTCAAACTCCCCAACTACACTAAGAGTTTCTGGAGGACAGGGGTTGTTCCTGTAAATCTCTCCTGGCATTGTGCAGGGTTCAGAGAAACACATTCAATAAATACATGTTTGGTGCCTGCTATGTAAAAGTCACTCATCCTGGGAGTCACTGGGGATATGGCAGTGAACAAAATAAATAAAATCTCTGTTCTTAAGGACCTTAGAGTATAGTGGTAGAGACCTATTATAAATACAAGGTGTATATGAAATAGCTGATGAATACTATGAAAAAAAGCAGAAAAGAAGAGTAGTAAGTGGCAGGAGAGGGATGGTTGCAATTTCAAAAAGATTTAAGGAAGGCTCACTGAGATGTGGCATTTGGCCAAAGACCCAAAGGAAGCAAGGGAGTGAGGCACACTGATGGCTTCTAGGGCAAAAGTGTTCTTGGTTGAGAGAACAGCAGTGCCAAAATCCTGAGGTGGGAGTGTGTCTGATGCATTGGAGAACAGAAAGAAGACAAGTGTGTTCAGTATAGAGTGGGTGGGAGGGAGGAGAAAAGGTCAGGTACCTAACAGGGAGTCAGACTGCACAGGGCCTTTCAGCCACTGAAAGACCTTTGGTTTGGGAAGCCTTTAGGGAGGGGAGAGGGTAGAACAAAAGAAAGGCAGGATGTGGCCTACATTTATATGGGTCACTCTGGCCACTGTGTTGAGCATAGAGTTTGGGGGCAAAGGTCTGAAGGAAATCCTAAAAAGATATTTATTTGTTAATGGGAGTGGAGTTCATGATGTTTGGAGTTGAGAGTTGTATGAAGGGTGGGCAGGGTTGACAGCCTTCACAATATGGACTACACAGATTCCAAAGATGCCATGCCCATGGGCAAGCTGTTCATGGGTAACTCTGGTAATAAGGCCATGCTCTAGAAAGAGTACAACATGATGTCTGGTATGGGCTTGGGACCTGTGGGGCGGTACCTGCTGTCTGCTTTGGGGTTGAGGCAGTCAGACCCTCAGAGGTCCTGTGCTACAGTTCGGATATTTGGCCCTTCAAGCTGCAGGTTGAAATCTGATCCCCAGTGTTGGAAGTGGGGCCTAATGAGACATGTTTGGGTCATGGAGGTGGATCCCTTACGAATGGTTTGGTGCTGTCCTCTCCGTAATGAGTGAGTTCCCTTCTCACTCTAGTAGTTCTCTAGAGAGCTGATTATTAAAAAGAGTCTGGCACCTCCTCTTCTCTCTCTCTTGCTTCCTCTTACCATGTATTCTGCATGTGCCAGCTCCCCTTCCCTTTTTGCCATGAGTAGAGGCAGCTTGAGGCCCTCACCAGGTGCAGACGCTGGCTCCATGCTTCTTGTACAGTTTACAGAATTGTGAGCCAAGTAAACCGGTTTTCTTTATAAATTATCCAGCCTCAGGTATTCCTCTATAGCAAAACAAATGGACTAAGACCCCCCTGTGATTGGAGCAACTTGTTGAGGCTAGCTAGTAAAGGGGACAACTGCCCGTGGAGGAGTTCTTTCTGCCTGAGTGAATGGGTCAGACTCATTTTAAAAAAATTTCTGTGGTGCTCAGGTCTGAGGGAATTTGAGCAAAATGTCATGGGCAGCAGACCACAGTTGGGTGGTTCCCACTAGAGAACTTCTACTTTATTCCTTCATTAGTACTAATGAAACTCACTCTGTGAAAGGAAATCACATGACGAGACCACAGCTGTTTCACCGAAAGTGCCACTAACTTGAGCTGTAAAGCTGTTCATAACCTTTAACCTGGAGCTGAGGCTTCAATAAAATAAGCCCCAAATAAACAACCAAAGAACTAATTGCACAGACATGTTCCAAATTTAACACTGAGAATTTATAACCTAAAATGATCCAAGTGTTCAAGAAGAAAGTAATAGCTAAACAAATCACAAAAAAAATATATACAAAATAAGAAGATGGAATACCACAGAGACATTAGAAATAAAATCTCTGGGGGTTCTTTTGGTGAAATGAAAAGTACCTAAGAGGGCCGGGCACGGTGACTCACGCCTGTAATCCTAGCACTTTGGGAGGCTGAAGCGAGTGGATCATGAGGTCAAGAGATCGATACCATCCTGGCCAACACGGTGAAACCCGTCTCTACTAAAAATACAAAAATTAGCTGGATGTGGTGGCACATGCCTGTAGTCCCAGCTACTCAGGAGGCTGAGGCAGGAGAATCGCTTGAACTGGGAGGCGTAGGTTGCAGTGAGCTGAGATCACGCCACTGCACTCCACCCTGGTAACAGAGCCAGACTTCATCTCAAAAAAAAAAAAAAAAAAGTACATGAGATTATTTAGGTAAATAATGTAAAACACAAAATTGAATGTTTGTATAATTATACCTATTATCTCAAATATGTGTACTCACTGACAGATGGATTTAGAGAAATAGAAAGAGTTTATAAATGAATTTGGAGAAATAAAAATTGAGCTTAAACTCACGGGTTGTTTTATGTAAAGTGATTAGATTGTAAACATAAATATAAAAAATAAAGTCTTCAGAGGAGATGGGGGAGGTAGGCAGCTTCAGTGCAGAATAAGGCTGCTGACTCCCCGTCCTCATACACTACTTAGACTTCAGTAAAGTGTATTTATCTCTATTACTTTTCAAATAGAACAAGTTTACCTTTTATTATGAAAATAATGTATTATTATTATTATTATTTTAATTCAAACAGTACAGGAACGCTTAAAAGAGAAAGTACAACTAACCATGAATCTTACCATCTATGGTGATTCATATTTTAAATATCACAAAAAACGCACCTATGCCTCATCTTCCTCATTAATATGGCCTATTCACTATGTGCTGAGAAGACTAAGGAAGAAGCAGATAAGGCGAGAGCCCTTGATTATTAGCCTTGAAAGCCCACCAGAATAGGAGGGAATATTCCCAGGTTGCTATGTACTTGGTCACTGATGACTCATCTCTGTCCCAAAGGCCATGTGCAGCTCTGTCAGCTCTATGAACAGCCCTGCCACTGGATTTCAGAATGAAAGATTAGAAAGCCACCTTTGTGTGCCTTCTTTGTAAGCAAACTTATATATTTACATTGTGGAAAAGTGGTGCCAAGTTTTATGAGTTAAATTCCTCTGTTTAGTAAAGATAGTGACATATAAGAATATACTTTTTTTCCTCCAAGGGGCTCAATGAATGTGTAAAGTAAGTTTTTTGGGGGGCAGGGGATAATATTTAAAATATAGACCATCATAGCTGGTAGAATTTTACTTTCTCCTTTAAATATTACTGTACTGTTTGATTTTTTAAAAATGAGTGCATTCTTTTTACAATGAAAGATAAATTTGTCCTGTTTGAAAAAAATGCACCGAGTCAATATTTTTATTTTTCCTAAATTGACCCTTATAAATATTAGTAGATCAGATCACATAAAATTAAAAATCTCTGTGACAACCTTCCCCAACCCAATAAACAATGTTTAAAGATAGATGACAAACTGGGACTATCAATTATTATTTCAAATACATAAAATAATTTATAAATCACAAAGAATATAATGAAAAAAGGTCCAGAGATATTAATAGACACAAAAATTTGAATTGGCCATAGACATGAAAAAAAGCAAAACTTATTTGTGGTTACAGAAATGCAAATAAAAAGCAATTAGCTACTAGTTTTTATCTTTTAGAGTGGGAAATATTAATTACTCATAGTCATTGTTGGCTATAAAGACTATAGACGTTCTCATACATGTTTGTGAGAATTTCAATTGGTGCAACTTATTTAAAGGAAATATCTATTTAAGTTTTAAATGGGAATATCCTTTGACCCTCATATTGTACTTCTAAGGTATTTCCAACAATGTAACTATAAAATTTTACACAGGTTTTATGATTAGATGGCTTATGGTAGAATTGCTTTATTACATGGCCATTGAACATGGCATTGGGAGTTAGAAAATTGAATGCCTCTGGGGTCCAGATTTAAGGAAGACTAGAAAGTGGTGGGGCATTATGAGAACTTGAAGCCCACAGGCTGTGCTATCTCAGCTCAGTGTATTGCCCTACACCCTTCAGTTTTCAAGATAAGGACTTTTACATAATCTTTCCACATTTAAAAATGTGGGCCCTTTAGTCTAAACTTTTAAAATACCATCTAGACCACCACAGTATCTAGATTTTGGCCAACTTTTTCAATCCTTGGTGTATATCTATCTTCTCATATATTTTTACTTCTAAAATGTGTGCAAAAATGGCACAGAAGGGTGAAAATAACATATATATATCATGTTTAAAAAATAATAAAAGAAATTCCAGTCATGTTACTACTACTCACCTTGACAAACAGAACATTAACCAAACTTTTGTGTCTTACTACAATTATATTTGATTTGTTTCTCTTAAGAGGTAATCACTCCCTTTAATTTTGCTTTTATGTCTTGTTTTTCTTTATATTGTTAGCAATGATATCTCTACATTGGATTTTGCTTAGTTTTTACTGGTATTAAACATTTAAAAAGAAATCAGGCTGTAATGTATTCTGAGACTTTTTGAGATTCATCCATGTTTTTGTCTAAATAGTTTATACTTTTAGATTTAGTATAATGTGTTAAAGTTTAATATGCATGCCATATTAAATTATTTTAGAGGATTAAGAAAAAGGGTGTTTGTGGGGGCGCTGTCAGCCCAGCTGGTTTTCTGTCCCCTATACTGCTTTTGCCATGGTAGGGTCACTGGGCTAAGGTGAGGGCACAGGCCCTGTGCTGCGGGCCCTTCAGAAGCATGTTGGTGATTGGTCCTGGGATGAGTGGCATCCTTTCTGATGATCGGGCTATGAGGTACTGCTACTGTCTCTTCAGAGACCCCCATAATGCTGCTTGCCTGCCACCAAGGCCACCCATCCCTCCTTAACCCCAGACTCTGGGTTCTCTTCCCTGCAGCAGGGACACTGGGGCTTCCCTCCTGTTCCACTTAACTCCTTCATGTTTGGCCACAGCAGGAGATGTGACAATAACGAAGGGAATTTCACTTCTAAATTCCTACCACATCAAATCTAAATCCAAAAACGAGTACTCCAACCCAGACTGATTGAGTGGTCAGTCTCCATCTGCAGGAACATGTGGGTGCCTCATTGGAGGGGACTCAGAAGGCAGGCCCTCCTCCTGGGCTGTCTTTTTTCCCTCCACCCCTCAGATACCCCTTATCCCAGAGTATCAGTACCTCTGGCCCTGTCCAGGGGTGTCAAATAGGGCACACTTGACTCCGCTGGATGGAGCCAGAGGGACTGAGCAAGTGAAGGGTATCATCATCCACTGGCTAGAAAAATCATGTACAAAGATAAAACAGCAATGACTTGCAGACCAGGTCTGCACTGTCCATCCTGGATCACCAAGCTTCATCCTGGATGCTTTCCTGTCTTTCCAAGCCCTGACATCTAATCTATCTCCAAGTCATGTTTGTTCTTCCTTCAATATTGGCTTGGAACTATTCCCTTCCCTCTTCCTTGCCTCCATCATCTCATTCAGATACCATCTTAGGCTGAGAATACCTTTGTTTCTTCCACATATAACCATGGGGCCACGACTGCACAGTGGGGACACCTGAAACACAGAGGTGAGCAAACCCTGCAGGCCTTCTACCTCTCAGTGCTGGATTTTACTGCAGCAGCCTCCTGCCTGGACTGGGGCCTCTACGCCCACACCACCGTCTCCCTGCCTTTGCCAGAAGGCTCTGACAGTGCCTCCCTGCCTGGACCTTTCACGGCTGCTGGGATGAAGCCTGGGCACCATAGACCGCCCATCCTCCGTGTCCCCCACCTTCCTAGCCCCAGCCTACAAGCAGCCTTGCTCACCTCACTTGCCACCTGTCCCTTCCAGTGTGCCTATGTGCCTTGGTCCCTGCTGTTCTCTCTGCATGGCATTCTTCCACTCAGGTTTCAGCTGAAATGGCACCTCCTCAGAGATGCCTCCCTTTTTGCACCATGTCCTCTACCCTGCCTTGTCCTTATTTCTGGCCGCACTGCCTGCCTGCCCCACCCTCCTACCCTCACCAAACACACCACCAGTGGTTCTGAGTTGCCTCCAGCCTGGATGTTCCTCCTCTGCATCCAACTGCCCTGGGCATGGAGACGCCCATCCATGTTTTAAAGATTCATCCTTATTGATATGGATACCTGTAAATACTTCATTGTTTGAGCATACCATGCACTATTTATTCATACAGAGACCTGTGCTTTCTGACACAAAAAATGGCAAAGGAGACAACAAAGCAACATATGTAGAATTATTCCTCTTTCGTAAAAAGTGGATGTATATGCATACTTTTGTTTTGAGACACGGATCTTTCTATGATGCCCAGGCTGGATTCAAACTCTTGGGCTCAAGCAATCCCCCTGTCTCAGCCTTCTCAGTAGTTGGAACTGCATCCAGGTGCTGCCTAACATACATGTTTTATATACATACCTACACACCCGCTTTGGAAGGCTGTGACACTGCAGATCTCCTGCTCCGCAATAGTGTGATTAAACCTAATCTGAAATCAAATATCTTGGCCTTGAAAGAGTCAGATGCTTTCTCAAAACATTTGCTAACTCTTGGGATTAATTTCCTTTTGCTCCTCCCTGCCTTCATATTTCTACCTTTTGATGTGCTACCTCACTCATGTTCAATGCCAAGAAATTCAAAATGCGCATCAATTCTTGTAAAAATTCGCTTGTACCCAAACATTTCATGAATTTAGTAATTTTATTAAAGTGACCCGAGAGACTCATGGGGAAAAGGTCCCATTTTCAAACACACCCCCTCTACCACCATTACTGGCTTCACACCCATCCTATTCTTAAAAACTTCACTCATTACTCTGGGCAACAGAAAAGTTATTTTCACTGCCCCACACAGAATAAGTCTGCTCGGTTCAGGACCTCTCAGTGTTTTGTCTTTTACCTTAAGATTTATCAAATATTTTACTTCCTCATGTATAATACTTTAGAGAAATTTTGATAGATAAAAGTATCTACCCTTTTTACACAACACAATGAATGATGGGACTATAGGTGATTAAAAAAATCTTTATTATACATTTCTGTAATGGAACAATAAAAAACGTGTTTCACATTTATAATTGGAATCTCTCACAACTTCTGTTTGTGAAAAAAATTTATAATTAGAAAAGATAACACATTTATATTTTAGAAAAAATGCTATGAAGGGGGTTTAAAAGAGGCCTAGAAATTGATGTCAGTGGCTTTCAAGCTGTTTTGAACATCATCCTCATAAGAAATATATATGTAACTACCTAGTAAATTCAACCAAATGAAAGTTTCACGAAAGAGAATTCATTCTTATTATGTGACATCGTGACCCATGAAATCAATTTCACAGTCTACTAATGGATCTTTACCTGTATTCTGAAAACACTGGTCTATTGGTTTCACGTGTCAACCTGATCCTGAAAACTAAGAATAAATTAGTCCAACCATTTATTTCTTATTATTCATATAATAAAAATAAATGTATTTTTTATTCTCTTCTTTGGTTATTGTGATCTCATAGAGACACAACCTCATGAAGAAATGACGTCTAAGTGTCCCCCTGTACTCTTTTTTTTTGTTAGCAAGTAATATTTTTAAGATGTTTTGTTCTGATTTCGTCTGTGTGAAGTCACAATAACAGTGTCATTTAAGTTTTTTAGTTTCTGGGAGAGGCTTTTGTGTTTGGAAAGGACTATTTATCTGTGGTTACCTGGGTCTTAAGTTAGTATTTATTTTATTAAAGTTGCCATTTACAAAACATTTTTCTTAAGCTATTAAGTTTAGCCTTCAAATTTGTATTCTATTTATAAATTAAATAAATTTTCTATAAATAAAATAATCATTTCTACATGTTCTTTGATTACAGATTAATTATATACTTGACCCCATTAAAATGTCAGTAAGTTGAATTCCTTTAAACATTAAAAAAGATACGTATAGAACATAAGTACCTTGATTTTCTCAAACACTTCAAATGTCTTTCATGGTATCATCTTTCGAGTTCTTAAGCAACTGTTGTATATCTGATAAAAAGATTCATAACTCAAGGAAATCAGGTTCTCAACTTTCAAATGCATTCAGAAACAAATCAAATGATTTTATACTTTTAAAATTAAAATATGAAATCAGATATCAATCATACATTTCAAATTGAAATAAAAAGGAATCCTAGAATAGACTGCGATGCAAATTCAAGACTGGGTCACAGAATGATTCTTTAGTAATCACAGGTGAACAGGCTGAGTTGAATCAGGCAGTATCTGCTGTATCAACACCTTAAACTTTTTAACTGGCATTTGGTTTTGTAACCAATTACATTATGTGTGGCCTGTGTCTATCTCAAGTTTCTTTTTCATCTCCAAACTTTCATTGTAAGTTCTTTCAATATTTTAACCTCCTTTTATTGGAAAATTTTAAACAAATACAAAAGGAGACAGAAAGGCATAATGAGCAGAATAGACTCATTAACTAGATTTTATAATTATTACTTCATAATAATTATAATCTTTTTAAAAACTATACTTCCACCCATTTCCTTCTACCCTGTTTAATATTAAGAAGCAAATCCCAGACACTATGTCATTTTACAGCCCACTTAGGTCATTCACATGTCTTTAGAAGGAGGTAAGGCCTTAAAACTAAAAAGACTCACAATGCCGTTATCTCATCTAAGATTAATAACAATTTTTTAATATCATGGACTATTTAGACAGGGTTCAGGTTTCAAATTGTCTTACATGAATCATTATTATTTCTTAGTTTGTCTAAGTCTGTATTTAAAGAAGATTTTTGTGATTGGTTGATATTCTTCTTAAGTCTCTTAACCTGTCAGTTTGCTTCTTAATTTCTTATTTTTTTCCTTGACATTTATTTGTTGAAGAAAGTGGGTCACTTGTTCTATAGAGTTTCCCAGTGTAGACTGTGCTGAATTGATCTCCATGGTGACATGATGTCATTTAATATATTTTTCTATAAATTGATTGTTTAATCCAGAGGCAAACTCAAATGTGATGTGTGTGTGTGTGTGTGCGTGTGTGTTTGTGTTTGAGTGAGATTACAGCAAGCAAGACAAATTCCTTAGTGGAGTACCCCATCAAAAGTAATATCTGGTTGTCTCTTCAACCTTTCTGAAACCACTTTACTTGGGTAAATCAAATTGGGTACCCCCTGTCCAGGTTGCAGTTAATTTTTTTATTTTTTTTGCCGTGTGACTAGAGTTATTTGAATTCTGCTCTCCTCTTTCCTCTTTGTAACATTTTCCTTTTTGTGGGAGTAGCACTAATTGAATCTCTCTCCCCTGTTTTATATTTTATTTTATGTCTCATGGGCCACAGTTACAGTATTGATGAAAATCTACCAAGTAAGTTGAGCTTCTTTCTGTGTCAGCAGAGATGAGCCTAGTGCTCCAAGTAATCGTTGTACAGGCCATATATCTGAAGCAGGGGGGTAAATCCTCTTGAAAATAGGTAAGTTTTAACCTAATATGTAGAAAAAGTGGATGACTTTTAGGGTTCTTGGGAACTCCAACACGCCAAACAACCCCCTCCTTGACTTAAAATTCCAAAAAGAATTTCTTCACTTCTTTGACCTAGGCTTGAGTCTCTTTTATAATATATTTAACTTATCAGTACTTTATTACATCTTAATGTGAATAAATCTTTCTGTTATTTCCTGGGATGTGACTTTGAAAGGGGAGGTTAGAGATCTTGCTAGGAGCTTGTCCTTATGGTGAAGGCTGAGAAGGAAAGTCCGATCTAGGCTTAAGGTATATACTCAGGAGTCACATGCTCGGGAGATTAAATTAAGTCTGGGGCAGGCCAAGAGGGGGAAGAAGGGAGGTGATGTGATGCTTTGGATTCACCTGGATCATGATCTAAAATTTTAGATTGTTCTTGAACCCAACCAGTCTCTCCCAGGTTTATTATCTTTGGATCTTGAATGATAATTTTTTTTTGACTATCAACATAATACTCTACTCCGTTAGCAGTTAAGCAAAAAGTCACCTGCCTTGGGCAAATTTGTATCTCCATTATTGCTGAAAAATACTAATAGTTGAATGAAGTGTTCATTTTGGTTGGCAAAGCTGTAGAATAACAATAGCTGGAATGCACAGTGCCAAGATCAGCAACCCAGTACACTACTGACTTCAAAATCAAGGGCACTGTAATTGAATTCTAAAATGTAACGGTTGAAAGTAATTTTTTTTCTGTTTATTTGACAAAACCTGTTCCTAGAGAATAAATAGATGCTGACATAAATACTTAAATGGCTGTTATTTGTGAAGGAAACTGTATTTAAAAGTAGTTTTTTCTTTAGCTTTCAGGCAAGCCAAACCCAGTTTATCAAGATTTGTCATTGAGGTGGTAATAGAATATATCACCAGGGTTTTTATATTTCCATTGTTCCCCTTGCAGACAGCAACTTTGCAGAAAGCAATTATGTTGAAGTGACTCATATGCCATCAAAATTATTCCTGTTGAAGGTAATTTCAGCAATAAAACAGTTTGTTCTTTCCCTCCTTAGACACTGTTAGCATGAGGCATTTAAAAAAAATCGGTAGAGACCAATCTCTCTAATCCAATACGACTAATGTCCTTATGGAAGAAATGGCATCTGAAGAGGCAGAGACACATACAGAGAAAAGGCAATGTGAGGACACAGAGAGAACATCATCTACCAGCAAAGGAGTGTCTGAGACCACCGGAGGCTAGGAAAGAGGCATGGAACAGATGATCCCTCACAGCCCTCAGAAAGAACCAAGCCTGCTGACACCTTGGTCTTGGACTTCTAGCCTTCAGAACTGCAAGGCAATAAATTTCTGTTGTTTAAGCTACCCACAACATTTCTGTTGTGGTACTTTGTTACGGCAGCCCTAGCAAAATGATACAGTTGGGAAATCCAGTGAAAAAGAAATGGATTCTTTGAAAACAGAGTGAGCAAGAGAGAGAGAGCAGTTGGGGTAAAACAATGGCAGATGGATGTCAAAGTTTTTCAATTAAAAAAGATGACTTTTCATTAATGAAGACTATAGTCTGAGACCCTCTTGAGTCTCCAGATCTTTTTCCCTTCAATTCTTCCTAATGTCTTCTCTAACTCTCTCCAACTTCCTTTCTTGGCGGCATGCATGTTTTATTCTTTAAAACACACTGAATTCCTACCATGAGCCAGTCACTGAGCTGGCCACGGAGGCATGAATGGCCCCAGCCCTCAAGGAGTGCCCAGTCCAGAGTGAGTAACAGTCATGCAATCTGGATATCAAGGACAGAGTGGTAAGGGCTGTGGTGGAGTAACTACAAGGGAAGCTAAGACTACTCTTAGGAGGGACACCTAATCTGATTTTTGTTTGTCATATAGAGCTTCCTGGAGGAATTGACTCCTAGATTTGTGGAGACCTAAAATGAGTGGAGAAAAGTGTTCCACACAGGGGGAACAGCACATGAAGTCTGGAAATGAAATTCATGACTGTGTCTTAGACTGTGA